>NC_134858.1:25111833-25778916 GCF_049852395.1 Peromyscus maniculatus bairdii
AGGTTGGCTTCAAATTCCATGTAACTGAGGCTAGTCTTGAACTCCTGATCCTCCTGCCTTCATCTCCTGATGAGTGTTGGGATTATGGGCATGTGATACTATGCCAGACTTTTGACAGTTCAAACTTTTGACAGTTTTTAAGTATTTAATTAGTAAATTTATCTTTCACTCTCTCTCTCCCTCTCCCTCTGTGTGTGGGTGTGTATGAACCACAGTGTGGAGGTCAGGGGTTGACTCTCTGGAATGGGCTGTCTTCTTTTAACTCTGGGGGTTCCAGGGGATTAAACTCAGGTCATCAGGCAAGCACCTTTACTGACGGAACTTTTTCTGTGGCTTGCTTGCCATTTTTTAATGTTCATTTGTCTCCACCTCTGAGAAGGCAGGTTAATCCCTGGTACCTTTCTCTCCATCCATGTTGGTGATCATCACAATGGCACACTGTGGGAATGTACTAGATGCTCACTGAATGAATTCAGGAGTCAGATGTGTATGATTACTTTGCCTAAATTGTGAGTTATTTTGTAGAAAACCAGGAGAGAGACAAAAGCAGGTAGGGATAGATTAATGGGAGGTGGCTGTGGCCAATGGAGAGGAATGAACAGAAATCAAGAAGCCCTCAGTGGGCAGAAGCTGTGTCATATGGTTGGTTAGGAGAGAGGACAGGGAAGGTTACATTGGGGGTCCTGGCTATGAGAGGAATGGTGTTATTTATTGAGGAGGATTCTCTGCATGGTGGAGGTGGAGAATATGAATTCAGTGTGGGTCCAGATGACCAGTCACTGGTCAGTTTGGGTAGTTACTTTGGATCCTTAAATGTAAGACGTCTCCCCAGGAGACTCTAGTCTTTCCCACCCCCGTTCTCCATCAGTGCTGAGTTTCCATCTGTTTCTCCTGATGCATTGGGTTTGTTGTCCATGCCAGGCATCTGATGTGAGGAATGATATTAATCCACCTTTTGAAATGCTCCCTGGAGAAACAGTGCGGCCAGACAGCACCAGCATGCTTCTGCCTCCTGCACAGCCTGTACTTCTGAGCCAGCTTCTGGTCTAATGCTGTGTGCTTTCCCCTTTGCTTAGGTTGATGGACAGGGTGGGGAAGTTTGTATATTTTACTCCAGCTTTTCTTGAGCTCATGTTCTGCCCTGGAACAGATCCTAACTGATTGCATGATTCTTTTTCGCTTGGCTAAAACTGATAAGACCAAAGAAGCCACTTGATTAAGGGTGACGGGGGGCGGGGGGGGGGCGGTTAGTTGTGATCAATCAGAAATGTGGATGAAGGAACAGATGGGGTCAGCACAAACTCCTGAGCTGGTGAACCTGGTAGACTTTCGGAGAGCCATGAAAATACAAGGAGCGGGAGACCTGTGGTAAGCAGCCAGAGGAGGAGGGAGATATGCAGAAGGTGGGAAAGATAGAGCACAGGAGGGAGGCTTGCATACTGAGAGGCAGAGTGGATTCTCCACGGGGTTGGAGGGGTATTATTTGCTTCCTCCTCGTGTGTTAACTGCACCTGTGAGGGAACAGGAATCAACCTCTTCATGTAGGATGGAGTAGTAGAGGACTCTTCCACGCTTGGTTTCTCCTTATGTATTTTTAATTTTAAAAGATTTCTGAAATGTTTTACACACACACTCTCTCACACACACACAATGAATAGCTGTGCACTCGTCAAGTAGACCTACTGAGTGTTGGCTTCTTCCTTTTGCTATATTTAGCTAAGGGAGTTCTATTCTTCTCTTTCAGTCCCCCAGAGATATTCACTGCTCAAGGCTCATTATTTATGTCATACATTTTTACCATTTTTAAAAATGGCACTTAGGAATTCTTTGAGAATTTCATGCAATGGATTTTAGTCATACTCCCTTCCTCCACCTCCTTCCAGATCAATCTCTACCTCCCCACCCACCCAATTTCATGTCCTCTGCTTTTTAAAATCCATTACGTCCAATTCAGGCTGCCTAAGTAGTCTTGAGTACCGGCCTATCCCTTGGAGCTTGGTCAGCCTACCAGAGGTCACACCCTTAAAGAAAACTGACTACCTTGCCCAGCAGCTACCAATTGCCAATAGCTCTTCCCTACCAGAAGTGGGATCTTCTGCCCATCTTTCTTCCGTCTTTGAGCTTGGGTTTTTGTCTGGACTGGACTTGTGCAGGTCTTGCACATGCTGTCACAACAGCTGTGAGTTTGTGGGGGCAATTGCTCTGCTGTTTCTAGGAAACACCATTTCCTTGCAGTCGTCCACCATCTCTGGCTCTTCTCACCCACTTACCTGCCTTCTGGGATAAGTCCTGAGCCTTGGGAAGAGAGGTTGTGATACACATGTGCCATTTAGGGTTGAGGATTTTAGCATTTTTAAAATATGCCCATTGACATTATAAATGTTGTTTTGTTGATATTAAACTTTATGTAATTGGTTTCACTCTGTGAAAGCTTCCAGAGCATATTTTTTCATTCAGTGTTGTGTATTTTAGATTTGCCAGGTTATTGACTAGATGTCTAACTTTTCATTTCTATTGCTGGAGAGTAGTCTTGCATGAATATACCACAATTCACCCATTCTTCCATTGATGGTCTTTCTGATTGTTTACCCATGTTTTTCTCAAGGACACAAAGTGTTATTGCAAATATTCTCTTACAGGCCTCCCAGTACATGCAGAGGGCTTCTCCAGGGCATATGCTTAGAAATATGCTGTTGTTGGGACTTAAGACTGTGCATGCCTTTGATCCCATCACTCAGGGGCAGAGGCAGGAAGAGCTCTATGAATCAAAGGCCAGCGGGTTTACATAGTGAATTCCAGGACAGCCAAGGCTGTATATAGAGAGACCATGTCTCAGAATAACAAAACAAACAAACAAACAAGACTATTCATGTCTTCAACATTCAGTTGAATTGCTTTCAAAGTGTGAGTGCTAATTGTTCCATATTCTCATCAACACTTGATATCACCAGACTTTTAGATATTTCTCAATACATGGATGTGAAGTGACAGATTCCAGGTGTGAATGTAACTGTTGTGATGGTGTCTGTATTTTCACACATGCACTGTCTTTCAGTCCCTCACCTGCCCAGTTATGAACTGTGTGTTGATTGCAGTTGACACTTTTTTTATTAAGTTCTCCCCTTATGCTTATTGAATTATGCTTTCCTGGTATTTTAAAATTTATGTGCACATGTATCTATATCTGTGTGTGGGTATGTGCACGTGAGTGCAGGTGGCCCTGGAGGCCAGAAGGTAGCAGATCCTATGATACACCTAAGATATAAGAGCTTGTAAGCTACCTCACATGTGGGATGGGAACCAAACTCAGATCTTCTGGAAAAGGGGCATAAGCTTCTCAGGGTTAGATCACCTCTCCAGCCCCAGAATTATACTTTTCATTTATTCTGGATGCAAACCTTTTGTTGAGTATAGGTCTTGCACAATAAGTTTGATGTTCATAGGTTTTCAGTTTTAAGCTAGTGAAATCCAGAACCTTCTTTGGCTCAGGTTTGTTGTATTTTTAGGAATTCTTACTTGGGTTAAGGGTGTAGCTCAGTGGTAAAGAAGGCCCTGGATTTGATTCCCAGTGGCAGCAAAATAAAAAAAAAAAAAAAAAAAAAAAAAAAAAAAAAAAAAAACACAATAAAACCAACCACCCAAACAAAAAACAACCAAAGGAAACTGAGGAAGCTCTTTCCCACCCTGAGGTGGCAGAGTCCCAAGTTTTCCTTGGGAGGCATTTAGGCTGGTTTTTGCACGGGCTTTAAGGTGTACATGCAATGCACTATCGTGTCCTTACAGATATGACTTCTCCCTGGCTGCCCCAGTGCTGTCACTCATCAACCCGTACATGCCTCTGTGCCTTGTGCCATCTCCCTGTCACGTGCTAAGGTCCTTTCACCTGGAAGCCTCCACCTCTCCACCCTCTCCTTCATCTCATCTGTTCTGTGACAGCCTTAGCTTGGCCTCAGCCACAGCTTTGTGATGTCTTCCTACTTGATATACTAATTGTACTTCTGCTTTGTCATGTTTCAAAAATTTGGGTCCATCTTTGATCTTTTTATTTTTCCCTATATCAGCTTGTCATGGTTCGTGGAGATCCATACCTGGTTTTAATTATAATTACACAGAATATATAGATTAATTTGAGGAGAACTGACAGTTTTATGATATTGTCTTCCCACCTTTGGAGTGAACATATCTCTTTATTTGTGTATTCTTTAATATCCTTCAATAAAATTTTATTATTTCCTTTAGAAATGCAATATACATCATTTGTTATTGTTCCATATATTCCTGGAACCTTCAGTCTTTTGTTGTCTTTAAAAATATTTTAAACTATATTTGTTGGTAGATACTAACACAATTGATTTTTATAAATGGATTATGTCTGTGATGTTCCCACTGCATTTGTTACTGGTTCTAATTCTGTTTTCTCTTTATTAGTTTTTTCTTAGTTTTTATTATTTTTTTAAAGTAACCCTTCTATTACTTTGCTATGTTTCTGATCTTGATATGTAGATATCCCTCAACTTTTATTTCCAGAAAATTATCTCACACATCTGTGCCCATAGCTTCAGCTATATTGTATACATTTTAAGACTTCATTTTTTTTGTTTGATTCTATTTAATCACCGGCATTTTAGTATACTTAAAGGGTTATGTAAGAGTGCACTGACATTTCTAATACACATATATCTTATATTACCCTCCTTCTTTTTATAGTTCTAGCTTTCATATAGTTGTGATTTGCTAGGCCATTTGTTCTATATGTTAATACTTTCAGATTTCTGTGCTGTCCTCTGTGCTAGCTCAAGATTAAGTTTCATGCTTGTACTGTGTGTGCATGTTATTCGTTGGCACAACATTTTATATTTATGTATGTTTGATTAAACTTGCTTATTTTGTTCTTTGGGATGACAGTATCCTTATTTTGTTAAAAAGGGTTTCATTTGGGTGAACACTAGGACACTTCTGACTGGTCCACAATTGCCTTGATTGAAGGTATGGAATCATGGATGTATTCATGTGTTCAAAAGCAACTAATTGTATATGCTGAATGTGTATATGTTTTATATATATCACTTATACCTAATTTTATTTTTTAAGGCTGCATAATATTCCAGTATGTTGACATATTTATTATCTTTATTAATTCCACCTATTTACTATTTTGGTAAAATAGACCATTTAAAAATCCCCAGCTATTATTATAAAACTCATTTTCTAATTGCAATGTTGCCTACTAAAAGTATTTAGAAGCTAAATTATTATTTATACACACACAAAGAACTACTATGACTTTGTGGTGAATATGTTAATCATTAATTATGTAGTGGCCCATTATGGTAGACTGTATCATGTTAATTCTTTGCAAATGGGACTATTGCGTTTCTTTAGATCTGAATATCAACTTTAGTTACATGACTTTTGGACAATGAAGTCTGGGTGAAAATGAGAAGCATCACTTTTAAAGAAGATTCAAAGCCAACACATGGTTCATAATGTGTTTTTGTTTTTTTCTGGCATGAGACCAGCAGTATTCTGGAGAAGGAATGATTCGCTGCTCTCCACTGCCTCCAGCAAGTAACATAAAAGAAATAGAGCATCTCCTAGTCAGTAGGGACATGCTGCAAAAGGAAGAAATCATCATTGTTGAGTTGCTGAGAGCTTTTGAGTTGTTTGTTACTGAAGCCCAACTTAACCTATCCTGACTAATGTTCAAAACTTCCCCCATTACTGCCTTTCATCAGGGCCATTTTTGTCAATTGCTATAATGGCTTCAATTTTATTTGAAATGGTGTTTTTCTTCTATGTTCTTTTCGATCCACTGCTCTTCAGGACTTTTAAATTTCTGTAAGCCACACAGAGATGAGTTTTATCTTTGTTTTTTTTTTTTATCATTCTCAGATGTCCAGCACATTTGAATTCATTGTTTTTACTGAACATACATATTCCTTCTACCTTTTTGTGTGATCTTTATTTACCAGACATTTTGACCTTTGCTTTTCTCTCTCTCCTGTTCATAAATTGGTATAATGGGGTGAATGATAGTCTCTAAATGGCTGTGTCTACTTTATACTCTCCAGAAATTATATTAGTTTATATGTCAAAATGAATATGACCACAAATAGCAAAATATGTGATTAAAGTGAGGATCTTGAGAAGATTTTCATCTGAAGTGTTCTCCAGATGGGTTCTATGTGCACTCACACATATCCTTATAGCACAAGCACACACAGGAAGGATGGAGGGAAATGACTTTGAAGGCAAACATTGCAATGATGTAATCCCAAACCTAAGTATGCTGACAGCCCCCAGGACTGAAAGAGGAAAAATAGATCTCTGCATGAGAGCCTTTAGAATAGTGGTTCTCAACCTGTGGGGTCGAATGACCCTTTCACAGGGGTCACCTAAGACCATTGGAAAACACAGATATTAACACTGTAATCACAACACTAGCAAAATTAGAGTTATGAAGTAGCAATGAAAACAAATTTATGGTTGTAGGTCACCACAACGTGAGGAACTGTATTAAAGGGTTGCAGCATTAGGAAGGTTGAAAACCACTGATCTAGAGGGAGTGTGACTGGTCAATGACTTGCTTTAGGACACCTGGCATCCAGAGCAGCAGCTGGGGAATATGTTGGAGAATATTATTTTAAGATGTGTTTATGCTGTGGAACATTTGTTTTAATGATGCAAAGATGTGTTGTATTCTTTCATGTTGTATTTGTTAACTGTGTTACTGTGCCTATCTAAAACACCTGATAGGTATAATAAGGAGCTGAATGGCCAATAATGAGGCAGGGGAGAGAAATAGACAGGACTGGCAGGTAGAGAGGATAAATAGAAGGAGAAATCTAGGAGGACATGAAGAAGTAGCCAGAGAAGGAGGACTCCAAGGCCATCCATCCAGCTACATAGCAAGCCATGGAGTAAGAAGAAAAGAAGAGGTATACAGGAATACAGAAAGGTAAAAGCCTAGAGACAAAAGATAGATGGGATAATTTAAGTTAAGAAAAGCTGGCTAGAAACAAGCCAAGCTAAGGCCGGGCATTTATAATTAAGAATAAGCCTCTCTGTGTGATTTATTTGGGAGCTGAGTGGCAGGACCCCAAAATGAACAAAAACAACAGGAATATTTATAATGCTCTTATCTCATAAGGCTCTTGTGAGAATGAAATGGGATAATATGAGTAAGAACTTGTTTATCGATGACTGGCCTATGCCAAGTGCTTAATAATTGCTAACAATTATTCTAATTGTTTTATCAGTATTAGCCTACTGATAGGTTAGTCAGTCTCAATAGTGGTCAGCTCTAAATGTGTATACATATGAGCAACACTAAATTGACTCAGCAAGTTGTATTGATATGTGTGTGTGTGCATGTGTGTATGCATTCGTGCATGCATGAATAGTAATAATAATTAAAGAAAAAAATTAGATTGGAGAGGGAGGAGGAACTCAGGAGGAAATAGAAGGGGAGAAAAAGGGAGTGGAAACGTTGTAAATTGTACATTATTGGTGTACGAAATTCTCAAGAAAGATTCAATTAAAATGATTTAGATTTGGATGTTTAGAAGAGCCTCGTAAAGGTTTTTACACAGTGTTTTGATGGTGTAAGGGAATAAAGGAAGCAAGGAGGGTGAAGAAGAACTGAGGCTCTGGCTCCTAGGTAGAAACTGAGTCTAAACTCAGCCTGATTTGGGGGTTCAATAAAGAGTTTGCCTACAGCAGGACTAAGCCTTTCTATTCTTGTAGCAGTTTGTCATTGTCTGGGACAATGAGCAAATTTCTTGAGAAAGGTGTAACACCCAGTAGCTTGGGATAAGTACCATTCATCAAGGCAGAAAGGATGTGGTTGGGATAACACAATGAAAGCTAAAAGACAAAGAGATAATATCCCCAAACTGTTGGGGAAAAAAAGAGTAACGATTTAGCCTCAGTTCACACACTATTGAAAAGTGTGAGAAAATATAATAGTTTTAGACAATAAGGATATCTACTCTTAAGCCCTTACAAAAATATAGTAAAGGATGATTTTTTTTTTTTTGCAAAAAGAATAGCAAACCCAAAGCTGGAAAAAGAAGAATTTTAAATTTAAAATACACCATAATTCACATTGACACTTCCCAGAATGAATGTACTTAGGTACAAAACTAGGAAAACATGTGTTAGATCATCTATGAGTTATTCTATTGGAGTTTTGTAGGTTTTTTTTTCATGAATATTTTACACGTTTTTCTAGTTTTGTACCTAAGTCGTTCATGGACAGGAAGACTCAGCATTTTCAGGGTGTTGGCTCTTCCCAACATAATCTGTAGATTGAATGCAATTTTAATAAAAACCCTTGAAAGTTTTTTTGTTATTGATAAGTCAGTTCTAACACCCATATATAGAGGCACAAAACCTGGAACAGCCAACACAGACCTGAAGGAGAACAATGTGGGAAGGCTGATTCTTCCTAACCTCAAGACTCTCATAAAGCCATAGTGAGCAGGGCAGTGAGGCACTGGAGCAAGAACACATCTCATTGGAACAGAACAGAGAGCCCAAGACGTGGTCCGGTATAAACACATGTCGAGAAATGCTATGAGAATGATGGCTTCTCATGCATAAAAGGAAGCCTGGATGTAGATTTCACATCTTTTGCAAAGATTAACTCTACAGGATCATGGACCTAAATACAAAATGAATAACCATAAAATTCCTGGAAGACAACAAAGAAACCCCAGATGACATTGGGCTTGATGATGGCTTTTGATATATCATCAAAGAAATGATCCAGAAAAGAAATAGTTGAAAAACCAAATTAAAACAACAAAACAAACAAACAAAACCTTTATGCTCTGTAATGGAACCCACTACCCACTAGACTACTAGTGTTGACACAGTCTGATGGAATTCATGCTCTGAACAATCACACTGGCCCTTGCTCTTTTGACTAGAACTTAAAATATTTTTGGCTGGACCTGAATTATTAAAAACAGATAGTTTGGAATTCAAAGCAGTCAAGTGTTACAGTATTGGTGCTATGTAAATGGGTGTTTCCTGCTGGTGGCTGCATGGTGCTAGACTTTGGACACCACCATGGGGCTGGTTGGTTCTAGCTGAGCTTCATGTTGCTTGTAAAGCATCTCTCTCTCTCTCTCTCTCTCTCTCTCTCTCTCTCTCTCTCTCTCTCTCTCTCTCTCACACACACACACACACACACACACACACACACACGGTCCCTGTCATCTGGCTCTTTTTGAATTACTTAGGTTCATTATTATTATTTTAAACTTAAGTTTTGACAATTTTATACAAGTATCTGTAACTGGAGGTTTTTCTGTGTCCTGCCCTGTCCCATGGCCACTTGTAAATAATCATTCAGAAGATTAAAATTAATTACAAACTGTTTGGCCTATTATGTAATTAACCATAATTCTTATCTATGTTTAGCCATGTGGCTTGGTACCTTTTCTCAGTACAGCATTCTCATTTATTGCTTCCTCTGGCTGGTGACTCCTGGCTCCACCCTTCCTCTTCCCAGAATTCTCCTAGTCTGTTCACCCCACCTATACTTCCTGCCTGTCTACTGGTCAATCAGCATTTTATTAAACCAATTCAAGTGACAAATCTTTACACTGTACAAGAGCATTATCCCACAGCATTTTCTATTTTTGTCTAATTAAAAAGAAAGTAAAACAAAAACAGTTATTAATTAAGAATTACAATAACAATATCTAATCTATCTGCATTTGACAAAATTATAGAAAAAATTATCTATCTTGGTGAGTCTAAAGTTTTGTAACTTTAAATTTGTATCAATAAACTAAAATCCATGATGATATAAAATATTTAAGATTAACAGGTTGTTTTTTTTTATATATATAAAGTGAAGGGTTTATTTGGGCTTATGGTTCCAGAGGAATAACAGTCCATCAACATCACTGCAGAGAGGTGTGGCAGCTAGAACAGCAGGAAGCTCACATCTAGGACCAAAAGCAGGAAGCAGAGAAGAAAATGGCAATAGTATATGATCTTTCTTGAAGCCTCAAAGCCTGACCCTAGTTGCATACTTCTTCCACAAGACCACACTAAGCATCACCAGACAATACCACTACTTGGGGAATGAATATTTCAGTGCCAGAGTCTATGGGGATATTCTCATCCAAACCACCATACTTGTATATGGAATCTTGTAATTTGCATTTAGATGTGTTTGTCTTGTATGTTAGAGCTTGTGGCCACTATCTTATTTAATAATCACTAATTGTGGCTTTCATGGGGGTTCCAATGTAGCCATTTGTTCATTTACAAAAGTTAGTCATTTAAGTCCTAGTTTGCTAGATATCCTAGATGATGGGTCACTATTTCCTGTTCATTCTCGAGAAGGATGTAATCGTACTGGCAGCAGTGTTTCAGCCTAGCAACAGGTGGAATTCTCTGCAGTGGTCAGCAGCCACTTCTCAATGTTGCTGTAAAGTAACCTTTAACATGGGGAACAGCAGTAAAAGCTGACAACACTAGCAAGCATTTTGCCCTTTCGAGACTTATCGAACAGTAATTTACATATGCATTTATATGTATAACTTTTAGAGTTGTGACCAGAAGACATACATCTTTCCAAGTTACGGTATTAGTACAAATGATATAAAATATGTAAGATTAACAGTTTTTTTTATTAAAGTAGATTTAATAATCTACCCCTCCCCCCATCATTTCTGTATCATATCCCCCTTTGTTCTTTTAGAAAGAGATTGACTATGACCAATAACCATTTGCTGCCAAGCTTTCTAAACAAGAACAAGCATCCATAATCCATTTTTTTTTTTGTGAGAATGTGGGCATAGTTTTCTAGGCTACTTCCAGTTGATTGGGGGCACTGTTAATCTTATGGGAACCCTGAGAAAATTTAGGATTATGATTGAGTTCTGACTGGAGTAGTCTGTGAGGCTGGATCATCTCAGTGAGCAGCTTTGAAGCCTTTCTGGATGCAGAACTCAGAGGAAACTGCAACAGAGGCACTCTGAAATGTTGGCTCATCTGGGCCATTTTGTTCCCATTGGAGATTTTTCAGGGGGTCTTCCTTGATCAAATCTGATTTTTCTTACTCTGGAGAAGAGGTTATGCTCCTATTTCCTTAGGAAATAAGAGGCTGTGGATTCATTCTATGTTAAGAAAAATCAGAAGTCAAGCCATTTTCAAAATATATAGGTTGGATTGATTGATCCAGTAGCATTTATAATCAAATGTCTCTTAGCAGCTGTTGATCCTTCCTTAGCCACAAAACAATTCAACACAGTAACATACAGTATTCAGGCTCTCTGTGTATTTTAGATAATTATGTGACTTTTTTTTATATATTTCTTTACTCCTTTTTTAAGGACTTCATTATTTCAAAACTATATGTTTCTTTTTTATGACCATCTATACCTTCTCTTTACTCTCCCAAACCTATGTATATTTTTAAACACACTGTAACCCATTAGAGTTTTTTTTTTTAAATCTGTCTTTATTGCTTATATCTATTTTTTTCTGGCCACATGAGCATTTAATCTGCTAAGTGGGTGTGGTAGAACTAAAGTGGTGGATTTGGTGGCTGTCTCTGCCCCATTCCTCAGTTTCTTGAGAAGCTAGTCTTGTGGTGGAGGCATGTTTACTGCCATCTCTGAAAGCCATGTTTACTACTCCAACTCTGGGAAGTTTTTGAGTCCATGCTGCCACTGAGTAGTGTGCCACCTGTTGCTCATTTAAATGTTTGGTGGCAGGGCTTCTTAAAAGGACCACACAGTTTTTGCTGCTAATGCTGAGTCAGGAAGCCATCTCTTAAAGGAGCCAAGCCTCTGCTTGCCACCAGGAAACAGAGCCTACCCAAGAAAAAGCTGCTACCAAGAAGCCATGCTTGATTCTGTTCTTTTGTGTGTTTAGAATGCCCCCCCCCTTTTCAAAGCTTTCTCATATTCTATGTGGAAATTCTTGCCAAACATTTGGGACCCACATATAACTGGAGGCTTTTCTCTGTCCTGCCCTGTCCCATGGTTGCTTGTAAATAGTCATTCATAAGCTTACTGTTAATTACAAAATGTTTCACCTATTGCTCAGGCTTATTACTAACTAGCTCTTACAACTTAAATTATCCTATAATTCTTATCTATATTTAGCCACGTGGCTTGGTACTTTTTCTCAGTGCAATATTCTCATGTTGCTTTGGCTGGTGACTCCTGACTCCATCCTTCCTCTTCCCAGAATTCTCCTAGTCTGGTCACCCCACCTACATTTCCTGCCTGTCTATTGGCTAATCATCATTTTATTAAACCAATTCAAGTGACAAATCTTTACAGTGTACAAGAGCATTATCCCACAGCATGTATCCAATCCAATGTATTACAAACATACTCACCATTACTCTTTTATACCTCAACTCTTTTTTCCAACTCATCCCTCTCTTATTTTTAAGTCTTATTTTTAGAAAGGTCTTGTGCAGGTTTCCAGAGCTGTTATAAATTCATGATGGTATTAGTCATGTCTTTGTTTATTGGCATCTCACGAAACCCATCATTCAGTACAGTTTATTCTACACTCACACTTCCTCCATAGGCCTCTCCTTTTTCTGACAGTCTTGGCCCAGGCCCTCATGGCTACTCTTCTGACCTAAAGCCAATGAGTTCTACTGTTTCCTCAACTACAAGCTCTTTTCCCTCTGATTTTGATTTCCTCATCACTTGCACCCTCATTCAATCTAATATTTTTGGACTTTCAAGACACATTGCAAATTGACCATCACTATCCCCACCACCACTACTCAACAACACTATCATCACCAATATTCACTCACTGCCAACATCACCCACTACCACCACCACTACCCATCATCATCACTAGCACTGGCATCAACAACATTGCCATAGACACCACCACTACCACCAACAATCTATCAACACCATGAACATCACAAATGCCACAATCACCACTGCTATTATTACTCTTACTACATTCCCCACCTCACCACCAAAACCACCACCACTATGACCACTACTGTTACCATCATCATCATCATCATCACCACTGTCAATACCACCAAGCCACCACCAAAGTCTCTTAGGAGACTTAGCCTTTCATTTCCTAGAGAAATGTTTTTTCCCTTCCTTCCCCAAGATTCTGTCTCAGATTCAGTGAGTGGGCCTTTTTGGCTCTGAGCCTGATGCAGACACTTCCAGCAGCTTCTCACTACATTTAGAACACAATACAATTCAGACTACTTTTAAAGACCTTCGAAGTCCTGTACCATTGGCTGCTGATGACTTCTCTTATAATATTCTTCGAAGCCCCTTCACTCGCACCAGTAGACCATGCTGGCTTCTTGTTTTGCTCACCTGCATTTCTACAACAGGACCTTCCTGTTTTATGGTCAGCGCAGTGGCTGTACCTGCATTTACTGCTGTTTCAGCTACTGACTGCAGCTCTGCAATCACTGCCCTTCTGCTCAGGCCAAGACCTGGTGGGACTTCTGCATCCCACTGGAACCACCTCTGCAGCCAAATGTAGTTTTTAACTTAGTTTTAATTAAGTCTCTATCTTTCTATTTTACCAATAAAGACTCAGGAGTCAGATGCTGCGGTGAAAACCTGCTAGCTCAGAGAGGCCGAGAAGCAACCAATTGACCTTCCTCCTTAGCTGGCAACCCAACATAAGAGAGTCTCTTCCACCACCTCAAATAAAAAAAAAAACCCTGCCAAACTCAAAGTCCCTCACTACTACTTCCTGTGTGTTTTTCTATTTTCCAGACTTCCTCAAACTTGCTATGATTACTTCTTGTTGACTAATCTTTGGCTCAGCCCGGCCAGACCTAAGGTTTTATTTAATTAAGGCAAACTTGGGGTTCACAGTGTGATCAAATATCTCGCAACATCTTCCCATTTCCTGGCCAAGAAGACATCCTGGAACTCTTCATGGCCTGCTGCCTCCTGGACACATGTGCTTTTATATCACTTACACAGAGAAGCCTCCTCTCACCATCCAACTTAAGATAGTTCTCTCTACCTTGTTTTATTTTCTCACTTACAATACTTACCACTATCTGAAATTGTCTTATTTAAATTTTTTATTTAGTAATTTTCTTGTTTATTGTCTCCTCTCTTAGAATGAAAATGCCATGAAGTCAGGGATTTTAGCTTATATTCTGTAAACAGTTTACTTATTGGATTTTCAATAAATATTGAAGAAGTAAATAAATGGTGTTATTAAATTGACCTCCCCAGAGTGAACGTTTGGGCATGTCATATCCAGTAAGTGCTTTTCAACACCCTTCAAGATCCTTTGAAATGTGTGCCATTCTTCCTTCATGTTCTTATCTTACACAATGCACTTTCTTATCACATGTAACCTCTCAAAGTAGGCTTCATATTGCTACCCACATTCTCTCTGTTCCTTCTTACCTCTGCAATTCTGTTTGCACCAGGTTCTTTAACCAGCAAGCTATTCCTCTTATATCCTCAGTTCTTAAGGCCACACTCCAAGGTCTCTTCTGTTGGAAGATGTTTGCTCAAATTTCCCTGCTCTGGAAAGCTGTCATATTTATTCTGAATTCCTATGAGTCTCATACCCCTTTTATGCTACAGTATACAGTACTGTATATCACACGTGTTAGTCATTAAGACCTTTAATATCTAACACCTGCTCATTAGAGACCTCCAATGACTCTTCATTAAATGGAAGATGATCATAAGACTGCTCTTTTTAAAACTGTAAATGACACTGAAGAATCTGTATTTATTTGTCTGTGTAACTTCCACAGCACCTAATGTGTTTGTTGAATGAGTGAAGACAAGCCATTATATATAACTCAGATAATTAATAACACCCCCACTGCAGGAGCAGTCCTGGACATGCCTCATCTCTTTGTGCACATTGATCTGTTTGCATCCCTATGAATTCTGTATTCAGAAGAATAATACTGGTGTTTACTGATTGAAGAAAGCAGAATTCTAAGGCTCCCAGTCTCTGGTATTTCCAAAATTTTCCAGTTAGTCAGAATGCTAATCCAGGTACTGCTGTGCAGACATTTGGCAGCTGTATATAAGGCTGACTTTACCTTAAGGTGAATGTTCAGATGGGTCAGATTTAAGTACATGAGTCCCATGACATCACAGTTTATATACACTTGTGCACACATACACATGCACACACATGCATGCACATATTTACATTTGAGAGCTACAGCATGAATACATTACACACACACACACACACACACACACACACACACACACACACACACAGAGGAGTGCCTCTCCTGCTGCCTTAGAAGGTGGAGGGAAACTATATGATAAAGCGTGTGGGTGGCCACTAGAACTGTGGGCCACCCCCACATGTCAGCTACCAAGAATCCAGAACCTCAGTCCTACAACCGAATTCTACTGTGCCCTGGGGTGATGGGAGCAGATTCTACTCAGCCTCAGATGAGAACCACAGCCTTGATAATGCTGGAGCTCAGCCATGCCCAGACTTCTGACGTCCAGAGATTTGTGATTATGAGCTTATGCTGTATGCAATCAGTCAGTGTGGCAATTTGTTACACGGCAATAGAAAACACGCTCAATGATAAAGAAGGAAGAGGGAAACCTCTGCTAAGGACGGAATCAAAGAATGAGCCCCAGGAAGCCCCAGTTTTCCATCACAGGATTCATCCTGCTCCAAGTTCCACAGTGGCAGCAGGTCTTGACTCTGTCCCTGCCTGCTTAGGGATCAGCTAGAAGAGAGAATCCAGGCATGATTGAGGAAGGAAGGTCTTTCCCTCCCCTACTGTTAGGCTTAGTCCATGGTCTTTTCCCCACTGATCCCCTTCCAATAAGTGTACTGACCTGAAACAATTGACCTTAAAAAATAAATAAATAACCAGCCCCCAGAGCCCTGGCAGGCAGCTTTAGCATTCTCCAGTCACCCTACATTGTGTCTTGTGAGTCTCAAAGAAATGAATCTTATTATTAGCCCGCTGCCAGTGACTGCTCCTGACAGAGCCCCCTCCCCACAGCAGCTGCCAGCAGGCACAGGTGTCAGGAAGTGGATGACTTGCTCAGCAGGCATGGTGAGCGGGGAGAGCCACCAGCCTAGGGTCTCCGAGGCCCAACTCTATCTAATTTGTGGCTCCCTATATCAGGGGGGCCTCCAGTTTGTCTCCGGGACTATGTCAGGCAGGTTTCTCAGGTAAACTGAGGCTTGTCCTTTGGAGGTCTTCTGTCCTTTCCCATTTATTGTAAGATACATCCACCATTCAGAGCCACACACATAATGTGAATAGGCAATTATAAAAATTACACGGAAAACACCTGTGTGAAAGGTAATTATAAAGTAAACGTTGTCTGACAAGGTTCTGTTTCCCATTCCTGAACACAATCCCTCACCCCCAGAAAGAGATAATCACTATCCTAAAGTTAATGAAAATTATTTCTTTGTTTTTAATCCCTCGGCTTTAGTGTTTCTAAATGCTCCCTAGGCACACATAGTTCAGCTTTGCCTGTTTGTTGACAGAGGTGGAGAGTTTGGACTCCCTTGCATATTGCTTCTTTGCCTAGTTTGTTTCCGAGATTCATTCATATTCTCTCATAACTGTAGTTCTTTCATTTGTTGATGGTTAGTATTCTACTTTCAGAATATTCCACTTATTTATTTATTTATTTATTTATTTATTTATTATTTTTTTTTGAGACAGGATTTCTCTGTGTAGCTTTGTGCCTTTCCTGGAACTCGCTTTGTAGACCAGGCTGGCCTCGAACTCACAGAGATCCGCCTGCCTCTGCCTCCCGAGTTCTGGGATTAAAGGCGTGTGCCACCACCGCCCGGTTTCCATTTATTCTTATGGTAGACATGGATTAAGGTTTTCTTTACTAACTATTGAAATCCTTTACCAGGAGCATTCTTCTTCATATCACCCTCATAAGAATCTATGGGGTGTGCCCTAGGGCATGCAGCCATCTAACACATGGTCATCTTCAATCTTAATAGATCATGCCAAGCCGACTTCCACACTGACTCAAGCACTCTGCCAAAACTGGTGGATAAAATCTCCCAGTTTTCTGCATTTTTGTTAACACTGAATATTTTAGTTTTTTATTACTGCTTAGCAAGTTGCCACAAATGTTGTGGTGATTTAGTAAAACACTGTGTTATCGTTTGCACCGCCAAGGGCTGGGGTAGTTTCACAGGGTCCTTTGTTCATGGCACAAGGTGTTGGCCTGGGCTGTGGTCCTAAGACTTGCAGCTTTCTCAAGCTCTGGGCTTTGGGTAATTGCATTTTCTAGCAGCTGTAAGGACTGTGGAGCCTGCATTTTCAAGGCCACAAAGAAATTGCCTCTCCCACACATGGCCTTATTCTAGAGGTGGCTTTGATTGGGTCAGGCCTGCCCAACATAGCTTCCCTTTGATTAACTGGGAGTTGATGGATTGTTAATCTAATCACAAGATTGAAGTCCTACTCACAGAGTTTTCACCATGCAAGGGAAAAGGAACACTGAGATGTGTTCATCAGGAGTGGGAATCTTGAAGCTCACCTTCCTATTGGCAGGCAATTCACTTTCCAATTCCCAGATTGCTTAATTGTTGGGTGTCTGAAGGTAAGCAAGTTTTGTCTATTCACTGGTTAGTCATTCTTCTCAAGGCATTTATTTCATTGTTTGAAGATGTTCTCTGACCCGACGAAGCAGTGTTCTTGAATAATAAGACAGTAACATGGGCAGTGTTTATTGCATGTTTATTCTGCACTGGCCATTGGCATACATTGCCTCTGTTAATGCACTTGAAATGCTGTGTAGTTGCTATTGAGTTCTCCATTTCACAGATGAGGAGGCTGATGCTGGAAAAACTATAAAGGTCAGGAACTAGAGATGTAATTGGTTTCATCTTTGAACCAGTTCCGTTCTATGCGACTCAAACCTCATGTTCTCAAATTCCAAGAAACCTTGCAAACTGATTTAAGGACTCGACCATGCCACAGTAGACAGGTGGACAAATGGCTCCTTTCTCCTTTCTCTCTCTCTCTTTTTGTTACAGTGGAAAGATAGTTTTCATGGATGAAAGAGTGACCTTTATGTTTCCTGTGCTAAGCCCTTCTCCTGCTTCCTGCTGCTCTGCTCTCCCACCTGTCCAGCACACTGTTGTCTTAGTTAGCTCCTGGGTCAGCATGTTAGATCTTGCCCACATTTCATGGGATAAACTGGACTGTGACAACTAAGTCTATTCTTGATGTGATCAAACTCCCTGATGGCCACCCTGGGTTCCACCCACTCTTCTCTGCTGTGGATGTGAAAGAATAGACACAGCCCAGTGCTGTGTTCAGCCCTTTGCTCCCTTTTATAGACTCTCTCCAGTGTCCTCCTTTTCCACAAATTCTATCACCAAATCCCAAATCCATCAGTCCTTGACTTCACTGTCCCACGGGGCTCTGTTTTCTCATCTTCTGAGTTTCTGAAGCATGTCTAATTTTTTTGAACCATTTGTTATCTGGCTAGAGACTTTTAACTATAATGCTACTTAATTTTTTCACTTGTCTCAGTAAAGTGACCTGACATTTGCTAGCTGGCTCACCCACCGAGTTGGTTTTCATTCATTTCTGTCTTAAACTTCCCATGTCATGTCTTGCAAGGTTTTCTTCTCTCTTGTCGTCTAGGGTTCCTTTCTCTCTCCCTTCTCTTCTTTGGAACATCCTCTTCCTCTGGGCCCTCACTGTCTATTCTATGCTGTCTTCAGCCCTGTTCTTGTCCCTCTCCTTCTGTGCCACAATTCTCACTTTTTGCTACTTTCTTGGACCCGCCTTACCACTGGACAGGCCACGTTCAGTGTCCTGCTTGCAGAGAAGCCCAGGATCAAACCCAGGGACGTGCAGAATGCATTCCCAGACAGCAGGCACCTTGCTTTCCCAGGTGCTCTGACACCGTAGTGCCTGGACTCATGGAGGAGGAGGAGGCAGGGCTGATACTCCGGGGTGGCTCAGGCAGGACTGGCAAGCACCGCATGAGGACAGAGGTGCTTCGGGAGAAGATCCCCCTGAGAGTTCATGTTTCCCCCTGTTTTGATTTGGAGTGTCTATGTGGGAAATGCCACGTGTCTTCAGACATCTTAGATGAATATTTAGAAAACTCGCACGCTTTTGGTCCCATTACGCTTTCAGATTCCCTTGGATTTATTCTGGTGGGTTGCTGCCATGGTAGTGGAGCTCTATTCCTGACTGCCTCCCAAAGCAGGCATGGAAAGTCAAATCAGATAACCTATGTTTGGGCACCGATTTCTTCCCTCAGAATGTTTCTGTGTCTTCTCATTTGGTTTTCGTTAGACCACCACATACATGGATGCATTTATTAAAACCATTTCTTGGGCTAGGAAAATGGCAGTAAAATGCCAGCTGTGCAAACATCTGGAGATCAGATCTTCAGCACCTGTGTAAAATGCTAGGTATGGTGGCAGGGGCCTGTCATCCTAGGTCCAGGAGGCAGGGGCAAAGGAACACTTGGCCATTTGATCTAGGTGGAATAGTGAGTTTCAGGCTCAGTGAGAGAGCCTATCTCAAAAAAAAAAAAAAAAAAAAAAAAGGTAGAGAATGATGGAGGAATACACCTGACATCTACCTTTGGCCTCAGCACACACCGGCACCCACACACGTGTGCACCTCCCCAAATGCACATAGAGGTGAACGCAATCATGTTCATATGATTATGCCAAGTATTTCTTGATCCAGATCCTATCCAGGGTGCTGTAGGGTCCATGAAGAACAAAGCCCATGTCACTTAGCCTTAATGACATATAGCACCTCTATGGAAATGGAGGACCCGGAGTTTGACAAGGCTTTTCATGATTACTTGGCAAGTGCATCAAGATTCCAGAGCTAGAGTCTAGACTCTCACCCCAAGCTCCCTGCCATCTTGCCGAGGTAAGTGACCAGATGCTGGGCCCTGCAGAGGCACATGCTTTTCTTTATTCTTCTCTCTTTTTCCACGTGTGGTTTGTAACTTTCATCTTTTTCTGAAAGAGAAACAGTACAGCACCAAGAAGAACTCTTGAAGTGACACCCAGCTTTCTCTTTCAAGTTCTTTGATGTTATGTGGCCCAGTTCCGGGGAGAAGTTTTCATAGTGGTGCTCCAGAGCTTACCCAGGTCTGCCTAACTCTCCAGTCCCTGGAGCAGTGGTTCTCAACCTGAGGGCCCCATATCAGATATCCCAAATATCAGATATTTACATTATAATTCATAACAGTGGCAAAATTACAGTTATGAAGTACCAACAAAATGATTTTATGGTTGGGGGTCACTACAACACTGAGGAACTGTGTTAAAAGTCTTGGCTTTAGGAAGGTTGAGAACCACTTCACTGGAGGCTCTGACTGCTGACTTATTTTCCCTGAACCAGTGCGTAGGAAAGTAAAGGAAGTGTGTCCTCCCCTGGCAGCTCCAAACTCTAGCTTCCCCTGAGCCCTGGGCTGCAGCTGCCCCGGCTCCACCCCTTTCCTTGCTAACTCTCTTCAGAGCACAGCAAAGGTTAACTGAGATCACACAGCCAGGTGGATGCTTGGCTTCGCTTTCCCCGGGGCTAATTATGGAACTACATTAGATAAAAGTCAACATATGTTGTAAAAGGCACTGTGTATCATTGCTTGACAGTTTCTAACAATGTGCTCATGTAACAGCTGTCAAAGGCAGTGCTAGAAAATGAGTAATATGTTGATTTATGTATATCAGATCTGTCCTCACGCTCTGCGGTGGAGCAGACCAGGCAAGCTTGGCTCTGTGGGTGGAGACTCAGGGAGGGGTGGCCCAGGAAGGAAGGAAATTCCCTCATCTTCAGAAGCGTCTGGAAGGGCGGGTGAAGCCTGCAGCAGATGCCACTTTCTGAAGTCCTTTAGAGAAAAATTGCCTGGAGGACATCTGCTCCCTTTTTACAAAAAAAGGGAGGAGCTCATGCAACAGTAAAATACAAGTGTCCCGATGATGATGATGATGATGATGTGTGTGTGTGGGGGTTGTGGAGTTCATTAGCCATGCTTTCCCTGGCTGCCGGACAGAGCCAAGGGTCCCACCAGGAGCTAGTTACTGTGTTCTATAAGGGTTTGGGGTAAGGTATTTTCTCTAGAAATACCAGGTTTAAATTTTCATTCTTTCTTCTGTTGTGCTGTCTTTATCATCACCTAGGCTGGCCTTGAACTCAGCGCAATCCTCCTGCCTCTGCCTTACATGTGCTGGGGTTATAGATCTTTGCCACAATGCCTGCTAATTTTTCATTTTTGTTAAGATTTGATTTTTAATCATGTGTGTGCATGTGTGTGTTCTGTGCATGGGTTTGTGCCTCGTGAGGCTAGAAGAGGACATGGATCCCCTGGAGCTAGAATTGCTGGCATTTGTGCCCCATTCGACATGGGAGCTGAGAACTAAAGTATGGATCTCTGCAGGGGCAATATACACTGTTAGTTACTGAGCCACCTCCCCAGACCCATAGCTTAGGTTTTCCTTATAACTAAGGCACTTAGAATTAATTAAAAAATGTTTAGTTGATGAATAAAGTTGTATATATTTAATAAAGTATACAGCATGTGATTTGGTATGTGTACATCAGGACACAGTTACTACAGTCAAATGAATCACTATGTCCTTTATCATTTGTGTTGTACTTTAAATTCTCATCTCATAACAAAGTTTGAATGTTGACCAGCTTCTCATTTCTCCTACACTCTTTTCACTGGTAGCCACCATACTACTCTGAGATTCCTCAGCTTCAGCTGCTTTCGATTCCAGCGCCTGAGCAAGGTCTTACAGGGTTTGTTCTTCTGTGCTTGCCGTAGCTCACTGAGCACAGTGTCTTCTAGGAGGTGGTTTCAGTTTTAATGTTGTATCAGTAGAAACTGTGCTAATACACATTCCTATTGACAGCCTGTAGAGCATCCATTCCTCTATATCTTCAGTAGCTCTTTTATCATTCATCTTTTTGATAATAGCCCTTCTGACAGGTGTGGTGTCTCATTGTGGTTTTAAGTGACCAAACTCAAGTTTCTTTTCCAAGCATCATTCGACTCACAAAGCATGTAGAGAGATACAGCAAAACAAGATTTAAAGAGCTGTCTTTTCCTTCTGAGACCTTACAGAGGGCCTGCTGGAAATGGGAGGGCAGGGGGTGCCTGAGTTTTGCAGAGGCCACTTTGGTGCAGCCTTGGAATCTTCATTGATTCAAGGTCACCAATAAGCCTCTGCTCTCCTCCTCTGTGTGTCTCTCAACATCCACAATCAGGTTTTTCTCCTCTAAGTGTGATTAGGAATAGCACTAGGTCCAAATATAAAGGAGCTCCAAAACTTGTAGTTTGATGATGAATAACATAAATACATAGTGAATAACTGTACTTAAGCACTAATTGGGGGAAAAATAGAATCTGAATCACCCCCTCTAGACAGAATCCTTTCATTGATGGGGGACGCACGCCAGTCACGTCTGCCTTTGGAGTCACGCCTGCCTTTAGTTTAATATGTGACATACACTGGAGAGAAGAAGACATTGAGCTCTTTCTTCTCTTGATATGGGTCAGGGCATTACTGTGTTTGAAGAAAACTGCTCTGCTTACGAATTCTGTAGCCACTGTGCTGTCTGGTAGCACTGGCAGATGTCAGCTGTCCCCAGCACTATCCTTCCCACGCCCAGTCTCTGACACTACCACCAAAGACCATGTCTATTTGTCAAGCGTATTCCAACTCTAGCTTTGTTGAGCTTCCAGAAGGCTTCTGTCACAACCAGACTCAGTTTCTTCTAGACCACTTGATGGAGAAAGCGTCTTGCCGACCTCCTACCCTAAGATAATGCAGAGACATGTGGCTGCAGCTTAGTGATTCAGAGCTCCTCTATGGATACTGCACGTCCATCATGCCAAGGATTCAGAAAGAAGGTTCTCAGTAGAACACAGATAGCTCTGTAGCCTAGGCACCATGGTAATCGCAAAAGCAGGTGTTTTCTGCTCAGAGATAAGTGACAGCAAATAATAATGGACCAGCTGCCCAGGATCAGGCTGAGCCTTCAAGACCTGCTCTTTCTTCTCTTGGAGGCCTGTGTGCCTCAAAGTCAGCTGCGTCTTTATTATTCTACTTACCTCCAGCAAGGAGAGGACATGATTTGTAGGGTGGGAAGGAGACGATTGTTATTAAGAATGAAGAACTTTCTAGAGCAGCTGAAGACCGGATTGAGGCAGGATCTGAATAAAAGTGTCCTTCACTGGTGCTCAGCAACACATTCAAGCCAAGAAGTGTCTACTATTTTGGAACAGAGAGACAGCATAGGGTGGCAGAAAGAATAATGCATTTACCAGCAAAGAGCTACAAGTATTGCATTATTAGCTGTGCTATGTCTAGCAGCTTAATTACCATTTCAGAGGATTGGCTCTTTTCATCCACAAAATGGGAATAATAACCAGTGCCAACTTATGAAAGTTTGGTGAAAAATTAAATCGAAGAATGAATATGAGAACAGTCTTCAAATGAAGCATACATCTCTTCTGTAGCAGTTTTCACCTCTAATATATGCTTCCCATGTTTCAGTGTTTCTAAAATAAACGGGGGTCTTGCTATCTGTGTCTTTGCTTCATTTCCTGTTGCAGGGATGGAGGATTTCTTTGGCTCACAGGATCAGGTTATAGTCCATCCTTGGCAGGAAGTTGAGATGGCAGGAACTTGAACAGCAGCTCGTCATGAGCAGAGAGTAATAAATCAATGCATGCCTGCTAGTGCTCAGCCTGCTCTCTCCTTTCCATTTCAGTCCATTGCCCAAGCCATGAAATGGTGCTACCTATATTCAAGGTGGGTCTTCTCACTTCAGTTGACACTGTTAAGAAAAATCTATCACAGGCGTGCCCTGAGGCCAAGTTAATACCCCTTTTCCTTGGTGATTCTAGATTGTGGTTAGCTGACAGTTGAAGCAAACTACTATCATATATAAATTATATATAATATTCAATGTGATCATGTTTTCTCTTTTCCCCAGGAAAGCTATTAGATGGATGGTATGTCTTACAGCCAGTGGCTTCTTAGAGACACAAAAAGATCGCAGTTCAATAAAAATAAAACAGTTTTATGAGGCTCTGGAGATCAGATTTATTGTTTTTCATTTGAATATTTAGAGACATCTATTAAAGGGCTATAGCCACCATTCATTAAATGCATTTCATTATTTGCAACAAACAGTACCTGATACATACACTCTTCCGTGATACTGGCTTGTTAGCATGCTGGGGTGGCAAGCTGAGGTACGATGATGCTGGAGAGTGTGCAGCCAAGTGAGGTCCCTGTGCTTGGGGTCCTTGGTCTCCAGTGATGGAGCACAGAGAAAGGCTTGGCTCTCCCCTCTCCATCTACTCTATCTCAGCACTGGGATGACAAACTCTTAGAGAGACCAAAGGAAGAGTCCCAGCAAGTTTTATTGTTATTAAAAGATAAGATTACTTAGACACCAAGATGCAGGTTTCTTCTAGACTGATTTTTATTAACTCCAATGTGGGCTCTTCTTTATACCTGATTGTGCCATTTTATTTCCAAATACACACACTGTATTGACAATCTTATTCCCTCATTGAATTTTCTGCAGGGTTTTGTTGTCTTTTATGAGCCTATTCCAGTGAGGGGAAAAAAGTTAAATGGGATTTATAGCAATGTATTTACCTGGCTGGGCTGTAACTATTTCTAAAATAAATAAAACTTTAAAACAACAGAGCTCAAGAAGAGCAAATATCCATGAAGGCTTTTCCCCTCCCCGAGAGAGGGATAAAAAGGCATCCCACCTACAGCATGCGTCTTTCTAAGACCACATTGGTTTTCCCAAATAGCCATCATATAAATAGAGTGGCTTGTATAAGATTGTGCACTCGGTGGGTGGCCCTATAAATATTCATTAGTAAAATGTACATGCGGCACTGGTCCTTGAGCTTTTGTATTCAAAGATATGGTTTCAGCAATAAGTTCAATTTTGATCTGTTTGATAGAGTCAGTGCAGGCTTGAAATCATTATCCTGTATGCTACCCCCTCCCAACCTTTGGAACCTGCAAAGAAAAATTAACAACTCTGGCCCAGAATGAAGTCAGGAAGACACCAAAAGGAAGCAATAAAGGTTATTAGTCGCCAAGTTCAGAATTCATCTGTTCCTGTTGTTGAGGGCCTCATGGTGTTTGCAATGCAAATTTCAGCCATGCCTTAATCATGACCACAGGGAGACAATTAGGGTTAAAACATAGATTTCTAGATAATGAGAGCAGATAATAAAGAAATAAATACTGAAAACAAAGAGTGCTAATCGGACTCATTTGGAGAAATGCTCTCTTCACAGAGACTAGAGGGGTTTTCTGGCCAAAGGATGGGTGTTTTTTGGATACAGGATACACTGAAGTTTAGGAAAGAGAGATCAGAATGTCCTCTCAGAGGCTTGCTTTCAATTGAGGGCTCCCAAATCCAGACCAATGAATAGGCTTGATTTCTGTTTTCTATTGCTGCAGTTAAAAATGCAGGACTTGACTTGGTGAACTCAAATTCAATTCTTAGCTAAGCCAATTAAATCTCTATGACCTTAGCCAAATTATTAAGACTGTTTAAGAACCAAGAGTTAAGTTTCCTCATCTGAGTAGTAGTCAAATTTGCCAGGCTATTGTATAGATTAATGAGACTATATGCATAAAACACTCAATGAACCACCCAGCAGTTAGTAAAGTTCCTAACCTGTCAATCATGATGGGTCATCTTTCTCTTACACTGTATAATATAGATAAATATAAATATATGACCATAGATATGTTTTCTGCTCAAGGGTTTGTGAAGCAAAAGAACTGCTGAAAACCAAATGTAACATTTGATAATTATTGGACATAGCCATCTAATGGTGTTTGGAAGTATTTTCATTTATTTTGAAAGTCAGCTTGTCTTAGACTTCATGGAGTTGCATGAACCCCCTTTATATCTCAAGATTGTCTCAGAAATACCTATTTTAGAATATAATGAAGCCTTATTTTAATAATTGGTGAAGATATCAGTGTAGTAACTAACATTTAAGAAATTAAGTCATATCCTGCTATATATGTATCAGTTATTTACATCTGATTGAATTAAAATATGAAAGTTCTAACAGATGTCCTATTATCAGATGCCAACTGGAAATAAGGTTATATTTACATATAAGCTACATATTCATATATCTATATGTGCAAATAAAAGTTATTTATCTTATAGTTTTAGTTTTGTGCCATCCATGTGTTACTTCCTCTTGGACATCTTTGCACAGTACTTTTTATTATAGGAGATGTGTGTACGTGTGTTTACAGACAAACAAAGAAAACATATACATACATGTACCAAGAAAATAACGAGAACTGTCAAAGTTGCCAGGTTCTTTTTAGATACTATGGATTCAGTTTCCTATTGGATCAAAGCAATTTTCAATAATATTTGGAAAAGAAGTTTATAAAACATTTCACTTTGTCAACTTGCTTAGTTCAGATACCTGAAATACTTTGGGTTAAGAAAGAATAAAATTATGTAAGATACTTGTTCAGAACATGTCTGAAAGAGTTAATATTGGGCTGGAAGTTGTGGCTTAGGGGTAGAGAGTGTCCTTAATCTGTATGAGGATATGAACTTAAGCCTCTTCCAACCAAATAAAAAAAAGAAAGATAAACAATTAATCACATGAAACAATAAACCAAAGTTAATAAAAGCAGGCTCTAATTAATTCAGAAAAAGTCTGTCGTGTGGAGAAGGAGACAAAAGCTGTTTCTTGGCAGCCCAGGCATGGCATTGGATGAGTTCAGAGACTGTACTGTTTTTGCAACCTGGGGATATTTTTAAAAAGTCTGATGCCTAGCTCTGCAACTCAGACTGTCTCAACTGGATTGTATGCATGGCATCTAGGTATTAGTTAAATGAAAGATCTGTCCAAGTAATCGCAGTGTGTAGTGACTGTGGACAGTGACTTAAGTCACTGGGGATATCTGTGGCCTGGGCATGCTCCACACTGGAGCTAGGTGCAGAGGCATGATATGTTTTTTTGCAAGAAACTGGCAAGTTCTACAAGGAATTTCAGTGTCATGGGAGGTTAGTTGGGTTATAATTGGCTCTAATTGGCTCTCCCAGCAGTTGAAACATCCTCTGCCTACAGCCGAGTGACACTCCAAAAGGAGACCGATATGCTCCGACCTTTGAAAACATCAGAGGAGTCACTTCCAACATGGCTCTTACAGCCTAGTGTCCAGCAGCTCAGCAGGCCTGGGGCCAAGCCCAGCACAGCTGATAGGAGACAGCTTTTTAAAAAAAAAATCCCTCTTGCCCATCAGATCAGCTGTACCAGCAGACTTGCAGAAAAAAGGTTGGACTGGGGAAGGAAGAACCCCGATTTGTCAGTGACACCTGCCTCGACTAGTCTCTCATCCAGTTTCTTGGGGGTGCTAAGTCTCTTCCTAATGGTGAAGTGAAACTCTGCACATATGTATTTTAGTGTGGATGAGTGAGACAATACATGAAGTGGTTTAATAATTTCTAAATGCTAATCAATCAGTCTGAGGCTATTAAAATGACTTGTAAGGTATCTGAGGTCCTTTTACTCACATGTACAATTACTGCTTTTATCTAACAGGAAACAGAACCAGTTCTTTGCTTAAATAAGCCTAGTGTTCACTCTCCCCCGCCTTCTTCCCACTACCGGTATACAGCTCATTGTGGATGGAATCTCTAGTTTCTCTAACACAGTGCTTCATGATGCAGGCATTAAAATATTTTCAAATATTATTGAATGCATTGTAGGCACTACAATTTTTCCAATATTATTATTTTTTTTTTTTGGTTTTTCGAGACAGGGTTTCTCTTGTGTAGCTTTGCGCCTTTCCTGGAGCTCACTTGGTAGCCCAGGCTGGCCTCGAACTCACAGAGATCCGCCTGGCTCTGCCTCCCGAGTGCTGGGATTAAAGGCGTGCGCCACCACCGCCCGGCCCAATATTATTTGTACAATGTGGCAAAGCAATGCATTATTACCTCGACTTATAAATGGCTTGAGATTCAAGTCAGAATTAAAAGAGACCTGCTTTGGAGATTACACTTGTGAATTGGGTGCGTTAACTACACGTGGCTTATTGCAAAGCCATCTTGGTGTGATAAATAAAAGCTTTAAGTCGGTGAGCTGCAGTCACCTGTCAATGTGGTACCTTAGAGCAGATTGGGAGGAATTGATTCTACTGTGAGGGTTTGGCAAAACTTGGTTAGAACTTGGAAGCCTCCTAGAAGTAGAGCAAATCTTGAGCTGTAGGACAGAAAGGCTTATCCATGTTGGCAGGTGGCCCAGAGTGGCCAGAGAAGAGAGGCCACTAGGTCAGTAGTCTATATCTCAGAGTTAAAAAAAGGAGAACTTCATGCTTGTATTAGAGTCAAAGTTCTGGGCAGAAGCTATGAGTGGGTGCAGATGGGAACAGAGCAAGGCAAGGAGATAAACATTACCAGAGATGGAGGTTTGCTTTTGCTGGGGGCAGGCTAGGATGCCTAAATCTTTAATTATAAAACATCATCACAGAGGGGGTTGGAACACTGATTCAAGGTTGGATGGACTTTCTTCTAATCCCTTTTCAGCCTCATGTTCATTGCTGTTTCTTGGGCAGGGGTTTATCTCCCAAAGGCTCCCCGCCTCCAATATTGTGCTTTCTGCTGTAACCAAGATTCAAACCAACAAAGCAGAGATCCCTTGCCTCAAAGGAGAGGGTGCTTCCAGGTGTGAGCAGGCTCCAGGGCTGGAAGTCAGGAACCACCTTTGGGATCTGCCCTTCCTTATGTTTGCAAGATGCTCACAGTCATCAGTTGGTGGCAATGTGCTCCTTTAATCACAACCAGTGGGGGAAGGGGCATTTTAGATGTCCTGGGCAGCTCCTCTCTCAAGTGTGGTCACCTAAGCTGACTAAGGTCAGCTGCATTATTGCTACTGTAAGATGGTACTATGACCTGCATGACTTAGAACCAGGAAAATTTATTGACTCACAGCTGTGGAGAATAAGTCTAAAATCAAGGAACTGCTGGCCCATGGTCCCTCTGCATGCTTTCTCAACTTCTTCACTAGATGCTGGTGGGTCATTCCTTAAGGTGGATGACAAACTTCTCATCTTCAGGTGGTATTTGTCCATAAGACACTATGTCCAAACTCTCCCTTTTTTATAGGATAACCAATCATAGTGGATTAGAGATTAAATTGCGTCTTCATTACCAAATCTTAACTTGGTTGCTTCTGAGGGGACTATTCCCCGAGGAAAGTCTCACTCTGAGACCCTGGGGGATTAGGGCTCCAGTGTAGTCTCTCTCTCTCTCTCTCTCTCTCTCTCTCTCTCTCTCTCTCTCTCTCTCTCTCTCTCTCTCTCTCTTTTTGCGGGGGATGGAGAGAACACAGTTCCAACTACAACCACAGCCTATCCTTGGCTTGAGGTCTTATTAGCTTAAGTCACATGGGGACATTGCTGGGGAGCTGTCCACAGTTCTACTCAATGGTATTCAGAGGACCCTGGGAGAGGAATGGGGAACCCAGCCCATAGCAGTGAAGGCTCCAGGTCACAGAGTCTGCATGCTATCTGCATTGCTCAGAGCAAGGGGTTACAGCCTGCACAGCTGTAAAATGATGATGCTACTGTTGGCCTGGGCGACTGGCTGATTGACAAATGAGATGCAGGTTTGAGTTTCAGCATTGTGCCTGGCCTCAAGTATGTGCCTGACAAATGCCACACGTTCTTGTCATTGATTATTGCCTTGTATTTTGTTATCACTTCTTTGCTTCTGGTGACTACTGAAGGAGCTATCTACACAGTCATGAGAGTATCACAAGAATACCAGGGGAAGTGAGAGCATTTGACTTCTGTTTCTTTGCCACAAGCTGCCCTAGAACGGTCACTGGAGGACCTCTGGCAGTCAGCAAAGATACAGAGCTGAAGCTTTGGAGAAAGTCAAGAGAATATGGGTACAGGATCACACTTTTGGGGCAGGCTGAGAATGAAGAGAGAATGGTGTGGACAAAACTTTAGACTCCACCTGTCTCCTGGGTAGGGAGTGGCTGCAAAGCATGTGGGGCCCAGAGAAGCCCTGACACTAGCATACCATCGGACAGTACATAATGTGAAAGACAACACAGGAGAGTGACATAAATCCCAAAGAGGGATGAGCTACTGGGCAATGCCGATTTAGCTGCCATCTGAGTGGAGCTGACTCAGCTGTACCTCTGTCTACCTGAAGATATTCAAGGCATAGAGGAGGGAAAGGGGTTGGAGCAGAGATGTAGGAGGGTAGGGGGCAGAGTAGAACACTGTCTAAGGTGTTGCTGTTATGGGGCCATCCAAAGGGCAGAAGGACAAGGGTATGCTTTTTGGACAATGAAAGGTAGCCCAGCATGACATTAAAACTATGTAGGGCTCAGTAAAGGAATCTATCTCTGGGCACCAAAACCATGGAGAACGGATGCAGGTTCTGCAACTCTGAGGGTGTTAGAGCATTGTGTCCAAGTCCCTCCCTGCACCAGACACTCTCCCTCGCCAGCTGGGTTATAACAAGGACATCAGGGGGCTGTGGAAGTTGCAACAGTCCTGGTTCACATGAATGCTCTAACAGAGAGGCACAGAAAGCTAAAACAGTCGATGCACATTTGGGGCTGGGGTGGAGATGAAACATGCTATATAAATTCTAGTCTTTTTTTATAGTCTGGCCCAAGTTCAAGACTCTGCAAATGTTATAAATGAAAAGGAAAAAATTCCCATTTTTAAATTATACTTTGAATCGATAAAAAAAAATGAGTGTCTATTTCAACTGTTTAGTGGTGGCTTATTCTTAATAGGAGGCCTTAGGATCATGCTTCTGTGATTCAGTCTGTGTTTGTGGTTGGTTTGCACCTGCACTGTCTGTCCCATCACTTTAATCCCCTGGAAAACATGCCTCAGGTCTGTATCAACACACTCTTACTGTCTAGCAAGACTTACAACTGAAGGAAAGTCCATGTACTTCTTTTGTGCCCTGTGACTGTGAAACAGACATCCTTTTATTAGTATAAACTCTTTCTAATCTGAAAAGCAGTGATGGGGGACTAATATGCTCATGTTCTGCACATGAAGAGTCAGGACCTGGGAAGGAATTGGCATAACACCTTTGCCTCCAGGGCACCTGACTTGGCACAGGTGTTTTCTCCTCTGATTGTTTTGAAAGCATACCGCACACTTAAATCACCTGGAATACTGGACTAGATGGCTGACATTCACCCCCACACCACCTGATTTAATTGTCGATATATCACGTGTCTTCAGATTGACTTTTCACCAGCTTCCCAGGTGATTTTCCCGGAGAGCAAAACCTGGGGACCTCTGCCTCAACTTCCTCTGACAATCCAGGTGAATAATATCATCATTACAGCCTTTAAAACGAGTAACAGGGGCCAGTGAGCTGGCTTAGCAGGGGAAGGTGCTTGCTGCCAAGACTGCTCATCTGAGTCTGATCCCCAGGGTCTGCATGGGTAGAAGGAGAGAATGGGCTCCTGGAAGTTGTCCTCTGACCTTTACACACTCAGCAAATGAAAAAAAATGACAAAACTAAAAACCCCCCACAAATAGTGGTCTTAAAAATATCTGTTTTTGAATCAGTGTCATAAATAAAATAAAGAAGATCCAAGTTTAGACTTAAGTGTGTATTTATACAGTGTTGTATCTGGTGAAGGAAGACCCATAGATTGCTGAGAGAGGGGACTATTAGAAAATATTAGTGAGCTGTTTTGAAAAGTCATTTTAAATTGTTGGGTTTTTAGTGATTTTGGTTGGTAACTTGCTCTATTATAGTCATGTTTAAATCAGTTGAGATGAATATAAAATCAGAAAGAAGATGAATGTTATTGCCCCTCTGTATCCATAGGGGATTGGTTTGAGGACCTCCGTGGGGTTCCAAAATTCTATGGATGCTCAAGTCCCTTTTATCAAATGCTTTGGTGTTTGCATAGAACCTGGTGTATTTCCTGAATAGTTTAAATTCTTCTTAGATCACTTAAGATACTCCAGTGTAAACACTACAGAAACAGTTGTTCTAGTGTATTATTTAGGGAGTGATGACAAGAAAATAGTCTGTATTTTTGGTACAGACATAGTTTTTTTTTTTTTTTTTTTTTTTTTTTTTTTTTTTTTTGCTGGAGGATGTGGATATGGAGGGAAGACTGTATGTTAACTACACTAGCCACTGACTAATGTGGATCAGAGTTCTGCTAGGAAGCTAAGCTTGCTAGCCCTCTACACCTGGTGAGTAGGCTTGTTCAGGTTCAACCCTTGGACACACTAAACATTAACTCTGAAGCTACTGGACAGATGAGCAGCTAGCTACCAGACAGATGAGCAGCTAGACAGAGTCCCTGGGGGTGGTGATGGTGGTGGTGGTGGTGGTGTGCATATCCAAAGAGAAAAGGAGGCCAAGTCTCTCTCTGTCCCATGAACATTGAGCAGTTAAGTTAACTGCCTTAGGTAAGAAAATCAAATGGAGTAAATCTGAAATAGAAGAGGAATCAAACATGAAGAAGACACACATGAAGTTTGAAGTTATGAGGGAAGGGGAGCCCTCCCTTAAAAGAGATCCACTGCTTACCAACCTGCTAATGTCATATAGATTTATAGAGGTAAATGTAAGAGGATAAATTCATGAACAAACACTTAGATGAGTATTTTCCAGTCTCCAGAATGAGAATGGCCTTTCTTAGCATTGGAATGGTGGAAAGAATCACAAAGGAGCCAATCAATAACTTTGACTACACACAATCTCAGGGCTATCAGATTATTAAAGATTTTTTAAAATGAAGATAATACATGTTGGTGGGTGAACAAATTGAAACAACCTCTGGATATAAATTTGGCAATTTATTTTAAGAATCTTAACATGTTCATATTTTTGACTCAATAATTCCACTCTTAGAAATCTACAAATGCAATCAATGAGAGGGGCAGAGATTTATATCCAGGGATGTTCATTCTGGGTTATTCATCATAATGAAAAAAGATGGAACCACCTGACTGCCCAACAATAGGCGAATGATTAAGTAAGCAAGGGGCTTGTGCCCGCAGGAACACTGTGTTTCCACTTCAAAATAAAACTCTCCAACACTTTGCAATGAGAAAGTGCCTGACACAATATTAAGTGATAAATGCAAAGTTCAAAACCAAATACATTCATTGTATAATCATAATGTGCAAAAAGTACATTTTTAAAACCAAGTATTGGAAGAGCATTTATGAAAAGGGCAATGGTTGTTGGAATTGTATTTTCAATGAAGGAATATTAATATGAACTCTTGTTATTTTTATAGTGAATTTTCTTTGTGGAGAGCTCAGGCTGTGGTGGGTTATAGTGTGCCAGCCTGGTAGCATCGAAGTTAAGAGTGTGCGAACTACCTGGGGCACTGTGAGTGGAAGCAAAGTGGAGCTTTCCTGACCAAAGTTCCAAGATGCCAGGGGCAACAGCAGGTCTGTGAAAAACGGTACCTGCCTTTACCTGCCATGGGGCATCATGTGTGTAGTAATAGAAGAGATTTCCACACTACATGTGACATAGGGTCCTTTATTGATTTCGTTTTCCTTTTTTTTTTTTTTTTTCAAGTCAGGGTTTCTCTGCGTAACTGTCCTGGCTGTCCAGGAACTCTCTTTGTAGGTCAGGCTGGCCTCGAACTCACAGGGATTCACCTGCCTCTATCTCCCAAGTGGTGGGGTTAAAGTCATGCGCCACCACCATCCTGCTTTTTTTTATTATTATTGGTACTGAGAGAGGGGGCGTGGTCCATGGAAGGCTCTGGAAGAAGAGTGCTTTGGGAAGAGCTGTGTGAGGGAAAGCTGAACAGGGGAAGAGCCTGGCTGCCTGGCCAGCAGCAGAGTGCCTGGAGAGAATCCAGGTACTGAATCTACCCAACTTGGGCTGCATGGCGAGCATCTGTGCTGTATGTAGCACTGCCTGGGCCTCTGACAGCTGCATTGCAAGCCCTGAGCCACAGCACACGCTATCTGCGTAGGGCAGCTCCTGGCTTTAAACGGGACTTTAAAAATAGACCTGGTCTGTCTCCCTCGCCACCTAAAGCCAGGTGGATATGAATGCAAATCTGGCTTACAAAATTCCCGCCTGCACTTTCATCCAGGCTTAGGTGGTTTGGCCTTATACACATTCGGATATGACTTGCAACCGAGTCTCTGAGCCTGGGGTTCCTGATGCTGAAGATGGAAGCAGAGATGGGCCACAGAATCTGGGTACAGGGCCGAACCCCAGGGTTTCAAAGGAAACAGTTTCTCCAAAGTCAGTGTTTCCCTTTGCCGTCCTGTCCTCCTACCATTTTTCTTTGGAAAAACTTCGGGTTTTCCTCATTTTGAGCTTAAATGTTTACATTTGGAAACTAAAACAATAGCTGGCCAACCAAAGTGAGTTTATTCATTCTGACCTTGACCAGTCACTGAGACTTAGGAATATTTGGTAATTGTTTTTATTTTTTTCAGAAACTTGCTCTATTTAGATCACCGGTATTGTTTCTTTTAAAGGGCCCTTTCCTGAAGTTCAAGGCTGTGACTAACCCAGAGGCATGCTTACCTCCTTCCGTCTGCTGTCAGCATGACCGTGAGTGTGTGGGTTCCCACCGCAACTTGAAAGACTTCCTTAGAACCACACTGGCTTTTTTTTTTTTTTTTTTTTTTTTTTTTTTTTGTATTCTGTGCACACAGGTCCGATCCAGCTGTAAATGTCTAAATTATTAAATACATATGATGTCATTGATGCCACGTTAGAGTGTTAGAACAATGCAGGTGGTCATATAAGATTGAACCGTGAGGTTGAGCTAGAGGTTTTTACAATGTACAGCTACAATTCACTCAGCAGCCACCGTAGCTGCTGCTGTCCCTTCAGCACCCCAGTCTCTGTCTGGGGTATCTTCCTTTGCTCTCAGCAGCAGTACCGGTCTGTGGGCTGTGGGATTCTGCCTCAGGGGCAGGCCCTCTCTAGCTTGTGGGCTTCCAGTTGATTTGTGGCAGCACTGGATCTGGTGTCTGAGAAAGGGATAGCCTTTATTTGTAATGCCTCTGGCTTTCCCCCACTAACTCCAGCAGGCACAAAGACCAAAGTTAACTGGAGAACAGTCTTTGGGGGAGGGGGGAGCGAGCCAGAGGGAGCCAATCTGTTCTGGTGCTGTCTCCTGATCCTTGGAATGGGAAGCGGCATCACCTCTGAGCCCAAGTGTTCTTGTATGGGGGGAAAACGTCCTTTTAAAGAATTAGTCTTCAGCATTCTGTCAATTACAGCCTCCGAATCTGGTTGAGTAATTAAATGCCAGCTGACAGTAAATATCAAACTGCTTGGGAGCCGTAGCGAGATATAGACAAGTGGATTCTGTGTGATTGCTTTGGTAATTTGCTTTTTAATCTTTAATACCAATTAAATGCAGGGGAGCTGAAGCCTGTGCATTGCCCAGATGAGACACAGTCGTCAGCTGATGCCAGGAGCTGGCCAGCAGGGCCTTCCTGGCTCTGCTGACTGCACCCAGCTCTGGGAGATGGGAAATCTGGCTGACAATGACCACTGACTGACGAGCCAGCAGAGAGCTCCTCATTCCCATTCAGGACCCTGGCTGGGCCACGTGTCCCCACAGGCTGATCTTCAGTGATGTCCTTTTAGTGTCCCTTCAAGTTCCCTCACACTACTGCGGTGGGGTGTGGGGTGGGGTTTAAGGCCTGACTTTTAAAAATTGTTCCCCTTGATGAGGAGGGGGGAGGAGGAGCCACCGTTCTCTGTCTTGTCAGGTACAGTGACACAGCAGAGGCTAGCTTCTAGCAGGGAACACAGCTGACACGCTCCATCCTCACAGCCCCAAACAGACACAGAGGGAGCGAAGAACAATGGCCTTCACCAAGCAGGATCCCAAAGAAGGGGATATTCGGCAGTATACAGAGACACTTTTACTTATCTTAGCTGGGAGTGGATGTTGCCTGGACAAAGGACAGGGAATCTGTGATTGGGAATTGGGAATTATTGGGAATTCTTAAAGGGGGGAGTTAGTTTAAAAAAAAAAAAGAGTTTTTCCCATGCTAAAAAATGGGAAACACTATTACCATGGAGGGAGTTAGGGCTCTGTATGATTACACAACGCATAGTTTAAAAATGGAACAATTAAATGAAGGGATAATCAACTTAACTATTCTTGGTTTATCTCTAAAAAGTTGGTTGATATGAGTGCCAAGATTCAGGCCTTAGAAAAACTTATTCAAGCAGATCATAGAGATATTCAGACCCAGACAGAGGAATTTAAAGAACCAACCTCACCACTGTGTTATAAAATTAGAGAGGAACAGCCCAAGGTTTTCAAACAACCAACCTTTATCTATCCAGTCACCTTACAGGAACAACAACCAGATGACAGATATCCCCAAGGCTGTATAAGAGCTGACTGGATTCCTGTGGAAATGTTAGATTTGAGGAGATTCAAGAAGGCAGGATATAAGGCAGGTAGAGACAGGATCTTGCCCCCCCCCACCTTCAGTCTGAGGATTTGTAGAGGTAAGAAGTTTCTAGTGGCTGCTGCTCTGCTTCTCTGATCTTTTAGACAAGCTTTGTCAGAACACTAACAAAATATCATACAACATTACAAGACAGAAGAACTTGCCTTAGTAAAAAATTACCTGGCCCCAAATACCAGGTGTCAACTTTGAGATACTTGCTTCAGACTGGAAACTGGTCCTTGAATGGAAAACGGACCTTTGTCATAATCTACTAGTGTGTCTAGTTTTTTTCATTCAAGTCTGAAAATTCCTTGTTCTCTGCATTTGAAATGCAATTGTTGCAGTACTCCATGTATATGTGTTTTGAATCATGTGAGTCAGGGCTGTTATTTTTCCTTCAACTATTAAGCATAAGGTGAGATAAGAAGACAAAATCCATTTAATTTATTCATACATTTTATCACTATGTTTTTTTTCTTCCTTATGACTTCCCATCTTTCTTTCCATCACTATTTTCTGTTTAGGTAAATGCCTTTGGTCATTCCAGGTTATTTTGCTGGAGGCTCTTTTTCCTAGGTTTCCTTTATCTGAGAATTTTCTCTTCATTTCTGAAGGACATTTTCAATAGTTTTAGAATTCTAGGATGATGGCTCTTTTCTTTTCCCCTCTCCTCCCCCCTCTTCTTTTTAAGGGTTATTTAGTTTACAGTTCCATAAATTCATAGATGAAACACCACCATGAAACACCTCACTAGATGATTCTAGTGAGGACCACGTCACTGAGTCATTGCAATGGTGGGAACAGAAGTGGTAGGAAGAAATTACATCACCAGATGGGAAACCAGAGAAAGAGGAAGGGCTCTCAGTGACCTTTCGCTAGGTACCACCTCTTAGCATTACAGTAAGGATGACATCATCTTTTGAGGGCATGCTATTCTACTCCTGGATCCCAAGTCCATGTGTGTTTCTTTTAGGTGAAAAGTCTTAATTCGTTCCAGCTCAAAAATCTGAGTCAAAATTGTCCTCCGAGTCTCAAGGCAAACTTTTAGCTGCCACCCCTTTAATGATCTCTAAGTTTTGGGAGTGAGTATAGAGTGGTGAGTTATTATGCAAAGATAAAATCAGAATCAGAATAATTCTAGCAGTCATCTTGACAGCAAGATGCAGGGATCTGCCTAATATATCCAGCATTCCCTGGATATCCGCTCATACATAATCTCCATTGAGAGCCTTTAAAACACCCATCATCACAAAGGAACCCAGCCCGAACCATCTCTCCACAGGCTGTAGGCTTCAGTGCTTCTGTAACAGTCCAGGAGGCAGTTGGATGGAAACCGTCCTTTGTGAAGTTAGTTCCTCTTAGATGTGTTAGCTTGCCAGTGCTGTCAAAGCAAATTACCAGTCAGGGCAGCTTGAGTGACCGAAACCCACCTCAAAATTCTGGAGGCTCAAGGTCCGAGATCAAGGCATCACTAGGGGGCCAGTTGCTTCTGAGACTTTTTCTTGACTTGCAGACTATTGTTACCTCCCCGTGTCTTGCTGTCGCCTTCCTTATCTCTCAGTTCCCATTTCACACTTGAAACATACTGCGCCTCTTCATTTTGGCTCCCGTGGTTTCTGCTCATGAATCTACTATCATTTAAATTGCTTCCCTACACTCGGTTGTGGTGACAATTTTCTCTTTTGGCTACAAGTTTTTTTTTTTTTTTGGTCTTAGTTTTTCTCAGTTGGATTGTGATGTGTTTTAAATATATTTTATTATATATATTTCTTGCGTACGTGAGTGGATTTGTGTAGGCACATGCAGAGATCAGAGGACAACTTGTGGGAATCAGTCTTACCCTCCCTAGGATCCAACTCAGGTCATCAGGCTTGGCAGCAAGCTCCATTTACCGGCTGAGCCTTCTCACTGGCCCATGATGTGTTTTAGTTTGGATTCCTTTCAAGTCATACTGTTTTGGATTTTTTTTTTTTCAGTTCTTAGATGTGTAGATTTATGCCACTTGCCAAATTCCATCCATGATTTCCTTGAGTACTTTTTCAGCTCTATCTTTTTTTTTCTGTTTCTGCCCTTCAATAGCACAACGTTAGATTTTTGACATTCCTGTTGTAATAAGTCCCACTGGTTACTGAGGCTGTCTTTTCTTTGAACCGTCTGTTTTTATCTCTGTTGTTGAAACTGGGTAAACGTTTATTGCCTTATCTTTCAGCCCCTTACTCTTTGCTGTGTACGTTCCTGGTGTGAATGCTGGCTACTGAACATCCTCCTGATTGTTGTGCTTTTTGGGTTCTGAATAGTCTGTGTGGCTTCTTCTCACTGTCTATTTCCTTGATGGAACTTTTGATGTTTTTATTTGCTTCAAGTATGTTTGTTATTGCATGTTGAAACTCCCCCAGTCCATCACTCTGCTTTAAAATCTGTCAGTTTATCAGCCTGTCACCTCAGTGTGAGCATCTGTTGATAGCATTTCTTTTTAGGAACTCAGTTGGAGTTTCCCTGGTTCTTCGTATGGCCAGTGATTTTCAATGGAAGGATTTCCGATGATATAATAAGATTCTGGAGTGTTTTTTGACAGTACCTTTCTATGTATCCCAGGTTGGCTTTGCATTCACAGTCTTCCTGTTTTAACCTCCAGGATTACAGGCATGTGCCACAAAGCCAGTGTGAAGCTCTGGATCTTATTTATAACTGCTTTAGTTGGCTTGGCCTGACACTGCTCCCAAAGTTGGAAAGGGGGACTTGTAGCCTTATTACTAACATGCCATTTCCCCCATAGCCTAAGGCCCAGACTGGGAGCCACTATGCACCGCCTCCCTAGATTAAGTGTTTTGAGTCCTCATGTGGTCTCCATTGATGTTGCAGTGGATGGAATCTTCTCCACACTGGCTAACAGTGCCATCCCACACTCTGTACAAGGCTTCCTCTGACAGCACCCAAGTGGGAGGGGAGGGATGCTTACACTTTGCTACTGATGTCCCTCACAGGGCTCACAGTGTCTCTGGTGGTGGAGGGTTTTCTTGATGGGTGGTGGGGATAAAGTTCTTTCTGTACATGGCTCTTCTTGAGGATACTAAGGTGCCTTTGTATATCCTGGTGGGGACAGATGTGACGGCTCCTTGCTCGATTATTGTCATTTTAAACCAACTTTAAATTTAATATAGGATTCTGGCAGGTAAACTCAAGGCTGTGTGCTTATTGTTGTCCTCTCAGGATCCATCCTGTTGTTCTCTGTGCTTTAAATGCTGTGTCATTATGAAGTTTTATCTTTAATGTGGTTATTGTTATATTTGGATTTGGTTTTTGAAGCTTGGCCAGTGGTTTTCAATTTGTTTTTTGTTTTTTTTTTTCACACCATTTTTCCCCCTGCATCCTCATGGGCTAGTTGTGAATTTTTTATGTCATTTAGGCACTCTATTGACTTATTATTTATTTCTCTTAAAAACCTAAAAAATGATTTCCCTAGAGTATACAATCATATCTTCAATTAATCACAGCATACTTTCAGACAAAATTATAGCATTGTATGTATAAGATGAGAACTTTACAACATGCCAGGTTTGGTTGTACACACGTTTAATCCCAACACTTGTGTGGCAGAGGCAGATAGATCTCTATGAGTTTGAGGCTAGCCTGGTTTACATAATGAGTCCAAGATAGCCAAGATTACATAGTGAGATTCTGTAAGGCAGAGGCAGATAGATCTCTATGAGTTTAGGGCTAGCCTGGTTTACATAGTGGGTCCAAGCTAGCCAAAGTTACATAGTGAGATTCTGTTTCAACAAACAAACGAACCAACAAGAAACCTTACAACATGTTGACACTTTCTCCTTCCCATACTTTATATCTTTTACTTTTAAAAATTATATTTATTTCCCTCTTGCTCCTGCTCCTTCTGCTCCTCCTGCTCTTCTTGCTCCTCCTCCTTCTCTTCCTGTTGACTCTGTTGCTAAGGCACTAAAAGGTACTTCTTTCAGTTCCAGAATTTCCATTTGATTCTGACAGCTGCAGCTCCTTCTGATGTCCCTCAGCAAGTCTTGCATCTGGTTTGTCGTCTTGTTTAGATGTCTGTCAACCCCCTCGGCGCATGCATCTTCTCTGGATCTGTTCTGATGATCTCTTGGGGTGCTGCTTCTTCTTGCCTCTTTGTATGCCTTGTAATTTTTTGTTGAAAGGCAGACATCTTGTGAAGGACACCGGGGACTGCAGTAACTGTTTTTCATGCCTAAAATCAAGACATGGCTGGCTTTCCTTCTGCTAAGACTGGGTTAAACTGGCTTTAAATTGGCTTGGATTTGAGTTTTGTTGTTGCTATGGTTATACTTAATGACATACTGACTTCATGGGGACCTCTGTAATGATCACATCGAATTGTTTTACAGACATGGCAGGATATTCCATCCTGAGGAGGTCCTTGGTGTTTGCTCTCTATATATTTGAAAAGTCCTCAGTAGCAAAATCTTATTGTGCAATAAAGGACATAAATGAAAAGAACAAATAATAATTAAAGACACAAAATTTCCAGTACTTTGTGTTTTGGGTGTGAGCTGCCTTGTCAGAGGACACTTTTCAATGTATGCCACTTTACAGCCCGAGGTCTTCATGTGGCATGAACCTGAGAGGTTTGATTCCTTCAGCGTGTGAACTAGAGCACACTTGAGAGCCTACCCACGGGGTGGAGGGCATTCTGTTGTTCTTACCAAGCTCCTTTTTGGCAGGTACTGCATCTCTAGGCTTTTGAGTGTGGCTTTTTCTGTGCTAAATTTCCTCCCTAGTATGTACTCCTTGCCTAGGTGCTCCAAAGATGACAGTGTTTCTTACCCCACCTATTAATGCTGTTATTCTTGACCCCTCAACCTGAGAGTAAGGGTGTCAATGGTGCAGTGCTTTCTTGTGGTGTCTCTGACATGAGGGGGCTATAGCATGTGTGGCTTCCAGTCTTTTAGGTGTGTATTTAGTGGGGTGTGTAAAGAAAGACATTGTAAGAGACACTTCTATTTCTGGACCTAGAGATTTGGCCAGATAACACAACTCCCATGTTCCCAGAATTCTCTTCTGCTGCTTCTACTCCAGGTGAGCCAGTTTCTGGGTGTCACCTTTCCTACATGCATAGACTTTCCTCAGATTGCAGCCCAGATGGCTTCCCTGGGTACTCAGCACTCCAGCTGCATCCTCTTGTTTGGGTTGATTTGCAAGGGTGGAGTGCTTTCCTATGTCTATCTTCTTGATAGGAACTCCAAAGTCTGGAATATTATTTTTTAAAGTATTAAAGGATAATTTATTTTAGTACTATGTCCAGTCAAGCCCACTGCTCAAATATGAGTGCAGAATAAGTTTCTTGGAGACACAAGACTTTGTGTCATGGAGATTCTAGCTGAAAGCAGTTTTGGCTGGAATTTTTAATGCCAACAGAAAACTAATTCAGAATACATCAATGTAAATGAAATGAAGATAAATGCCTATGTGTTGTTGTTCTTTTTATTTTTAAGGGGAGTATTTTCAAGATGCCCTATAGTAAAACATTTAGACTAATATAAATATTTTAGAAGTTGGGAAGTATTCCAAAGGATGTAAGAATGAGCTAAAAGTTTTGTTGAACTAAGGGTAAATACTATTATTTAAGAGATAAGGATAGAGTATAATAAGAAAGTTTAAAAGAAAAGTAAATTTTTTCGAAGAAGCAAGTTTGATTATATCAATATTACAATAAATATAAACAGACCAATCTTAGTATTTACCAGACCAATATAAATGGAACTAAGAAATGTCCCAGTGTACTGTAGAATTTTTCTTCAGTTAAGTTTTATCTGGTGGGAAAATCTTTCACTAGCCAAACTTGATTGAATGTATAAGCTTCACATTTTTCATCCAAAGTTATATGGGGAAATTTTATATTTATACCCATCAAACCAAACTCAATTTTTAGCAAAGAGATTTCAGAGAAAATCAGTTATTTTCTAAACACAATTGTTGAAATCATGTGTGGCGGTTTTGAAGGCTTGACAAGCGTTAGCGAGGACGATGTTCACTTTGGATCTTGCTGAAAGGCAGCTCAGAGCTGTGCCCGTCTGAGCAGTCGTCCCATGCCACTGTGCACTTTTACCAAGCATGCTTCAGCAGGGCTGTTCATTTGTAGCTTAGTATTGCAAGACACGTGCCCCAGAAAGTTGACAAGTGTTTAAAGAAATTATGGGAAAAGGCAAAAAGAATAAGAAGATGGATTGAATGACGGAGATACTACTGCAAATGAGGGAATGTTTTGTTAACAGCCATGCTGATTACTGGTGATTCAGAAGAGATGTTTTAAATGTTTTGCAAACTAACTAGTTTGTGACTAGAAAACAGCCACTTTACTGTGCATATTTATGTTTTTAGGAACTAGATTAGAGGGTTGTGATTGGTATGTAGTGCCTTACATGAAAAAAATGAATGCAGATTAGGTTCTTGGTTCCTGGCTGCACACAGAATTTCTTGATTGTCAAGAACCAATATAAATGTGCTGGGGAGATTGTTCAACTCTTGTAGAGGACTCAAGTTTGGTTCCCAGCACCTGAACTAGATGGCTCACAACTACACACAGCTCCAGGGAATCCAATACCCTCTTCTGGCCTCCAAAGACCCAGCACATATGCGCACACACACACACACACACACACACACACACACACACACACACACCTAAAAAGAAGATAAACATTTAAAATAATGAACCAGGAGAAGATATCAAGTGCAAGATGCCTTGGCATGAAATAAAGCCCAAGGCCAGGCAGTGAGAGGGTTTAAGAAGACTTTAATATATTTTCAGGGATAAAGAAGATCTCTACAGAGTTTGCTTCACGAAGAGTACAGATATGTGTATAATTAACACAAATCCTGAAAGGTCTTTAAAGTAAAAATTGATAAAAAAAACTTCTGCAAGAATTTGAGAAACCCATCTTAATTGTGGGAAATTTCTGCAATATTTATTCATGACCCATAGATGTGAAGGATCCAAAGCAATAAGTAGTAAGAGTTTTTATCAGTACTGTGAGTTCTGAAGTGGCATGCTAGTGTCTTCTCCCAGGCAATTCTAATGGTTGTTTTTGCTTATGTTTGAATTTTCTCAGGGGCTTCCAGCATCACTTTCTTATTTGACTAGAGAGTTCATTCCCAAGGTGCATCTCAGTCTTTCGTCTATTTTAGGGTTTCTACCTATGACTAGAAACTGACTCTTCTGCTGAATCATACAGAATAAGACTGCTTAATGCATGTATGTGGAATGGGTTAATTTGGGGATGCAGTGAGGGTCTGAACTCATGGTTTGGATATCCACTTATCCTGGTACCACTTGTTGAATAGAATACTGTCTCCCCAGACACTGTCTTGGCTCCTGTGCCAAAGTGAACTAACTACAGATATAAGGTGTTACTTTTGGACTCTCAATTCTGTTCCATTGATTTATATTTTTGTCTCCATGCTGCCTTGATTGTTATAACATTACACTAAATTTCAACGTCCGGAAGTGTGAGTACTCCAAATTTGTCATTTAAAAAATACTGTTTAGGGTTTTTCATTGTCATATAAAATTTACAATCTGCTCATGAATTTCTGAAAAATAAATGGTGCTGAATTAGCAATAGATAGTGAGGACAATACTATTCACTCACTGTCATTTAGTTAGTCTAGTGTCTGTCTTTTAGGTGCTACTTCAAAGCTACGTCTCTTTCCTTCCACAGAGGGTTCTCCCTCTTCCTCCTCCCCTCCCACTCTTCCTCCTCCTCTTCACCTCTTCCTCCTCCCCCTTCCCCCTCCCCTCCCCCTCTTCCTTCTCCCCCTCTTCCTCCTCCCTTCCTCCTCTTCCTCCTCTTCTCCCCCTCTTCCTCATTCCCTCTCACTCTTCTTCCTCCCCTCCCCCTTCCTCCTCTCCTCCCCCTCTTCCTCATCCCCTTCCCCTCTTCTCTTTCCCCTCTTCCTCCTTCCCTCCCCCTCTTCCTCCTCTCCTTTTGGTTCATGGACAACATTTCACCTCTTTACCTATTATACTTTATGAAATTAAGTTTTGCTGATTTCAGGCAGTCACCTGCTCTTTTATTCATTCTTTCTCCAGCACGTCTCAGTGTTCAGGAACTCAAGTGCCATATATTTGCACACCTTTGTCACAGGCATCAAATCAAAGTTGTTGAACAGACTGGGAGAGAGGCCTGGACCCTGGTGTCTCTAAAATGGCCTCAGTGTCTTCAGGTGACGCCCCGAGTCTTGACTGCCTAAAACGAGGGATAGTTTGCTGGTCACCAGTTGCTGCATTGGGGATTTGGGGGGACTGTGGAGCAGGGAAAGAGTGAGCCTGTGGGGTGAAGCTGAAGCCTCTCAGGGACTGTCTTGCCTCGTAGTGCAGTGCGGGAGAGGACGGTGCCTTTGATGGGGAGTCAATTCAGGGATAAAGGGCGACTTGAAGGGCTTGTTCTTCCTGGAAATGCGCAGGACAGTGGAGCTGCAAAAAGGTGCTTCCTCCCGAGAATGGAAGGGAGAGATGGACATCAGAACAGAAAAAAAGGCCTCACTCCACATGTCTAGGGAAAAAAAATCTCCCCAGGAGACTCAGACAGTCTTTTTGTAGTTGAAATCGTATTAAAGAAAAGAGATTCAAGAGGAAAAAATGACCCAGTCATAAAGGACAGGATAAAATTAAGGCTGACTCTGCTACTTGGGGTTCTGGGTGTACTCAGTCAGGAGTTCTCAGCAAGGGAACATTCATTGTGGACAGTTAGGAGCCAACGGCAGAGAAGGATGTGCAAGGACACGCACAGCCTTGCACCTGGAGTCCTTGCGTTTTCCTTCCTCTGTGGCCCCCTTCCTTTCTGATACGCCACTCATTGGGAAGGGGGACCGAGAAGAGTGCTTTCCTCTCAGGAATTGTGGACACACACAGGTTACCTGACTGGGAACCTGCAGTGTGGCAGGAGAGGAGCCTGGCTCTGCGTTAGCAGTGGCTACTGGGACATGCTCATCTGTGAGAAGAGGACACTGAGGTCCGACCAGCTTCCCACCCACCTCCATATGGCAACCTGCTCTCCAGCCCCTCCCTTGGAATTGCCCCTTCTGAATTCCAGTGGACTTCCGTCAAGTCCTGGAGACCCACAGACCTGGAGCCAGTGTGGGCTGCTCTGACCTTCCCTTTCCCATTTACACTACCAATTCTCTGTCTATCTTCCAGGGATATTTCTGGAGTATATAATACATTATGAACACTTTGATGATTTTGGGAAAAGATTAAAAATTAATTCAAGATAGTGTGAAAATCCTGGCTGGCCTCACTCCCTTAGCTAACCTTGGGGATCTGAATCTATCTGGGAGGGTTCCTGTGAGAGCAGCCTTCTCTTACATTTTTATTCCACGTATTTTCCCCCATTGATTTGCCAGTCTGGTCCAGAAAGGAGAGAAAAAAAACAAAACAAAACCCAACCCTGTGCAGCTAATTAATTATTTTCCCTGTTTGAGATGGATATGGGGGAACAACTCTTAAAAACCAAATAACAGTTTTTAAGGGAACCCAACCAACACATTTTCATAAGGCAAACCTATCAGGCTTGGTAGGGGGCAGAAGGCCCGGGAGAAAGCCAGGACCACTCCACATTTGCATACTTACTTTTAATAGGGACCGAGGAAAATGAATACCCAGTACAAATAATTAGAATATTTTAATCGCGTCTCTTCAGGGTTTTGCTTTTTAAAACAAACACATAACAGACAGACACGTCAGAGTTATTAGGTGGCAAAGATTCTGGCAGAACCAATTATTTTCGCTCAGTTACAGGAGGAAAGAGAGTAGAGATGTGCCTTGATTATTTCCCTGAATGACAGGCAAGCTAAGGATTCAGGTTGGGGGTGTGGAATCTTAGAGGAGATAGCCACGGCTCTCTGGTTCTGTACCCACTTGGGTCTGCCATCCATCGCCTACTCACTCATTCACTAGCACAGCGAGGGCCTCTCGGTTGGGGGCTTAATAAATACTTCTGAACACGAGCATCTGCCAGTTCCATTGGCAGCAGCACCTTATACATGCTGTGGGGCACAGGAAACCAGAGATGAAAGAGGCCCAGAGAATCCAGTGACGCCGACTAGAAAGTAAAGACTCTAAAATTTCTGTATCCTCTGGGGGTGGGGTGTCACCTCATCTCAGCTCTACAAACTTGAGGAGGGGAGCTGTCAGACCGGGAAGACCACCTCCAGGATCACTAGGTAAAGGCTGGCTGCCGAGCTTCCCCAAGCATCCATGACTCAAAGAGAAAGCCTTAGCTGCTGCACAAGTGTAAGGACCTGAATGTGATCCCCACCCAGTACCCACATTGAAAGGCTAAGCACAGCCACACCTGTAATCCCAGTGCTGGGTGGAGCAAGGCAGGGCAGAGGCCGGAGGATCTCTGTGTTGGATATCAGCGTAATTCCAGATTTAGTGAGACTGTCTCAAAGGAATAAGATGGAGTGTGGTAGGGCAGAACATGACATCCTCTCTCTGGCCTCCACATGTGTTCATGGGTGGGATACATACATTCACCCTCACACATACATGTAGATATACTGCACACATAAGGCGCGCTTGCGCATGCACACACACACACACACACACACACACACACACACACACACACACACACACACAGAAGAGAAAGGTGGTGCCTTGCCTATCAGTCTCCCAGGGCCAGCTGGAGTCAGTCCATAGTTCTGAGGCACTGAAGTAACTCCAAACTCCAAGCCATGCTGTGTCCCAGCTGTGAGGTTCCTCCCTCCATCCACAGCCAGCTCACTGTACTGGCACATACAGGGACCCGTATCCTGTCCTGGTCCAGGGAGAGAGGTGGTCAGACCTCTATTTACATGTCAGTGGCCTGGGTAGGTGTCTGTTTTCTCCACATTCAGGAGCAAGCCCTTCCTGTGCTCTTACAGTTTCTCTCTTGTTTGTGTCTCTTGTTCCAACCCCCCCGCCCGCCCCACCCCCACCCCTGCCGGCCCCTTCACCCTGGGTAACAGCGACTGGATTGGAGCCACAGAACCCAGAGCCTGCCTAAACCTCCAGCTGAGCAGTTACAGGGTCTCCCACACCTCAGTCTGGAGAGTCTGTTTTCACTTATCACAGCTCTGGAGGAAAACACTGGAAACCCTCACAAACTTACACTCATTTTGGTTTATTCACCCCTGTCCATGTCTGCCCTCTTTTGTGGCTGGCCGGCCTTCCCCCAAGTCCTCCCAAGCCTCAAAAAGAGAAACATTAGCCTGCAAACCACAACCTATACCTGCCACCCAAGTCAATACAAAGGGGCTGTGCAAACTGCATGTGGCGAGAACAGAGAGAGGGAGAGCTAGTCAGAGGTCTTGGAGGCCCATCATCTGATTTCTAGGTGGTGGTGAGTACGAAAAGTCATGAGGCAGAGGAAAGGAGGAAAGCAGGGGTGAGGCAGAGGTCAGGGGAGGGAAGGGAAGGAGAAAGGAGGAGGGATACGGAGGATAGATGAAAGAAGAGCTGTCTCAATTTATTCTTGAATGTGGAAGTTGCCGAGTCTCACTTCCCAGCCAGTACAAGTGCGCTCGCTCTTAGCATTTCGGAAAAGGAGTTTACACCACAGCATTTTCCACTTGTTCCATATGTGGTTCTGCTCTGGCTGTCATCGTGTGTACATATTTTATCTTCCTAACTGGATGCCAGTACTGCTGTGTGGAGTGGCGTATCTGACAAGTAAATGGATTCATAGCTGTACCCTGACCTGGCCCTGTTTTTTAATGACTCTCTGTCTGTTATCAGCATCTCTTGTTCACCTTATGATCTAAAATCTTTTTGTCCTTAGATTTTTCTCCTGTTTCTTCAAGGACTTAAGTCTTTTTATTTTTTTAAATTGCATTCTTACTGTTTCTGCTTCTGCCATTTTCATTATGGTTTCATCGCTTTGTATGTGGCTTACAGAATTGCCTCTTTACATTCTGACTTCTGCTGCTCTCTGTACCTGCTACCTGTTTAATCTGAAAGGGAGCATGTTGTCACAGGACAGTCCCTCAACCTCCACACTGTTCCAGCCTTGTAGGATGGGTTCCTCCCCTTTCTGGTGTGTAGCCCACCTCCTCCCGGTGGGTGTTGTCTCACATCTCCCACTACACAGATTACTGAGTGCTCCAGGTGCCTTGGAGAAGGCTGCCTTTGCTCTCTATCCTTCTGCCCATGTTGAGGGATCAGCTAATGGTCCTCTTTCATCAAGAGGTGGATGTCGCTCAGTGGTAGAGTTCTTGCCTAACTTGCATTAGTCCTTGACTGTGAGATTGTAGAACAAAGTCGATGCCGTGATCTTATCTGAATGTTGGTGTCACCCCTCAATTCGTGTGTTGAAACCTGATCAGACCTGTCATAGTAACTAAAGTAGGATGTAACAGAACATGAAGCTTTTCCTGACAAAAGCCCCAGGTTGCTGCCTCACGCCCTCCACCTCGTGAGGTGGCAAGAAGAAGGCCTCTTTTATGAGTCAAATGTCATGATGGCTTCATCCGGAACTTCCAGGCTTTCAGAATTGTGAGGTATAAATGTTAGGTTGTGATCTCATTAGAGCCCCTCCCAAATGGACTAAGACACTTAAGTCAAACATCCAGGCCACAGACCCTCTGAACCTGTATGACATGTATTGCTGCTGACTTGGGACTTGTTGATTCCCCCACATGCAGGTCTTGTCATTCTGTACACCTGCACAACTACTGTGAGCAGTGATCACATTAGCCACACATATATTGTTAGGACCACTTTGGGTTGCACATTCGCCTCTGGCTATGGCACATCCATGATGGCAAATTGTTAGGTGCTGGGTACAGAGATGCTTAAGTTCACAGATAATCCAGCTTCTACATTTTCACCTCAGTCAAGTTCTACCTCATCATTTAGTAGCAAGTTCACCTTGCAGACTCAGTTTCTTTGTGAGTAAAACATGGATCATGCTTTATACATTGAAGGTTGTCAGCAGACCTTCATTCTTTTCTTTCTGATGAGCAAAGCTGTTTTCACAGGTGGCTTCTACTACCAACTATTCCCTATTTACACTACCTTCGTTCATAGCATCTGTCAAGAAAGAGAGGCACACACGAAACCACAAGTTCCAGACCGCCAGTTTTACTTAGATTAGTACAGGTCCCCATGGGCCTTACTCCTTGGTTGGAGTACACAGACATGAAATGTACCAGCAAGCCACCTCTGCCTCTTTGGGTTCCCCAGTCAGGTTATGGATGAGTATACTGATGAGTTCCTTGGCCTCCTTAGTACTTTTCTCGTCTACTCTTTCACCTGGAGAACACCTAGAAAACAGTAGGGTTGTCCTAAGCATGTGTCAAGGTGATGCAATGCAAGCTGGCTGTGGCAGGTCGAAACCACTGGGAGAGAGATTATGAAGGGCTGTGGGGACATCACCGGGGGAGAGGGAGGGGGGAAGGGTTTGCCTGGAATTCTGTGCTGCTCCTTCTTTACCTAGCTGGCTGCAGCTGCTGTTCCCTGCTGCTGCTTCCTTGTGCCTTCCCGAATCTCTACCATTATTCTAGTTCCATCCTTGGTGAGGGGCTCGGCCGGGCCCAGGCCCCCTCTCAGGTCCCTGCGTGCTTTTGTTAAGGAAGGGGCTAGCTAGGCGTGAACAAAAACGCATGTGGGGAAAGGGGGCAGGGAGGGCTGGAAGCCAGAGAAAACGAGTGAAAGAGGGCAGGAGGAAGGAAACAGGCAGGAGAGAAAGGAGGACTCTGGGAGAGAGATGGAAGAAGGGGGCTGAGTGAGAAGGATGGGAGTAGCAGAAAGTCAGGGGAGAGGGGAGACTTACTGATTTGTTTTTGGGGCGTGTGTGTGTGTGTGTGTGTGTGTGTGTGTGTGTGTGTACATATGCTTGTGTAGACACATGTGTTCACATGCGTGTGGAGGCCAGAGGTTCACTAATTTCTGAATAATTTAAAGAGTATTAGTTGTAATTCTCTGAAAGTCCGATATCTGTTGTGAATCCATTTAGGTGTGGACTTTTTTTTTTTTTTTAAGTTGGGAGGCTTTTTATAACTATTTTGATTTCTTTATTTACATAGGTCTGTTTAAGTTGTTGATCTCTTCTTGGCTTAATTCTGAAGGTTTGGATACATCTACAAATTAGTTCATTTCTTTTAGATTTTTCTAACCTGATGGAGTGCAGGTTTTAAAAGTATTCCTTTATAATATTCTGAATGCTTTTGGTGTCTAACGTTTCCTAGTTCATTTCTGATATTGTTAACTTGGGTTCTCTCCTTTCTTTTGGTTAGTTGGACTAAAGGTCTACCAATCTTGTTTATTTTCCCTAACAATCAGCTCTTATATTTGTTAATTCTTTGTATTGTCTTCCATGCTTCTATCTCATTAGTTTCTGCTCCACTTTTTATTATTTCTTGAGATCTACTGAATCTGGGCTTGATTTGGTCTTGTGTTTCCAAATCCTTGAGTAGCATCATTAAGCTGTTCATTTGCAATCTTTCCAATTTTTTAACGTAGGTGCTTAGGCCTATAAATTTCTCCCCTAAGATTATTTTTACTATATCCCAGAGGTTTGCTGTGTTGTGTTTTCATTTCATTTAACTCTAGGAGTTTAAAGAATTTCTTGATTTCTTTTTTGACCCACTCATCATTCAGTAATGTGTTGTTTAATCTCCATAAGACTGTGCAATTACTAGAGAGCCATTTGCTGTTGATTTTAAGCTTTTTGGAATTGTGCTAGATGGGCTATATGGAGTTATTTCAAATTTTCTGAATTCATTAAGATTTGTTTTTGTGTTCCTGGATGTGGTCTATTTTAGAGAAACTTTTATGAACTATTGAGTATAACACACACACACACACACACACACACACACACACACACACACACACTACCACCACAGTTTTTGGGTGAAATACTCTTGAGATACTTAGATATCTGTTAGGTCCATTTGAGATATGATGTCAGTTAATTCTGATACTTTTCTGTTTGTTTTTGACAAGATGACTGGTCTATTGGATAAAGTGAGGTATTGAAACCAACGATTATTACTAAATTGGAGTCAATCCACGTCTTTAATTCCAGTACTATGCTTTTTATGAAACTGTGTCTGCCAGAGTCTGGTGTGTTGTAGGTTTAGTATTGTAATGTCTTCTTGGATAATTGTGCCCTTGGCTAGAATGAAGTGTCCTTCGTTATATCCTCTGATTAATTTTTAGTCAGTCTGTTTTGTTGGATGTACTTTCCCCATCCTTTCTCTTTAAGGTGGTACCTATCCTGGAAGGTGAGTTTATTGCAGACTATAGGAAGATGGATTTGGTTTCTTAATCCATTCTGCTAATCTGAATTTTTTTTACTGGTGAGTTGAGGCTATTAATGCTTACGGTTTTTGTTGAAAGCTGTGTCCTGATTACTTTCATCTTGTTGTTTGCTGTTAGCGTTCTTACTCCTATTTTGCGTTCCTATAATTATAGCTTCATTTGTTTTCTTTCTATAGTCTCTTGCTATTTTTATTCCTCTCTTCAGTCTATTTCCCATATTCTCTGTAGGGATGCTTTGGTGAACATGAATTCTCTTAGCCTGTTGATATTATAGAAAGGTTTTCTTCCTCTTTCGACCAGATAGTTTTGCTGGCTATGCTAGTCTGTGCTGGCATCTACAGTATTTTAGAATTTGAAGTACATTGACCCAGACTCTACTAGCTTTTAAAGTTTCCATTGAAAATCTGGCTGTTATTCTGATGGTTTTTTCTTTATATGTGACTTGTGGTTTTTCTCTTGTGTCTTATAATACACTCTTTTTGTTCTACATAATATTCAGTGTTTTGACTATGGTATGGTACGGGAATTTATATGTCTGTCTGAGTGTGAGGATGTGCATGCCAGTACAGGTGCTCAGGAGGTCAGAGGCCAGAAGCACTGGATCCCCCTGGAGCTGAAGTGACATGTGGTTGGAAGCTACTTGATTTAGGTGCTGGGGATCAAGTTTTGGTTCTCCAGGAGAGTCATATGCACTCTGAACTGCTGAGCTGTTTCTCCAGTCTGTCTACCTTATTTTTTAAGGGAAGTACTTTCAATGAACCTGGAGCTTACTGATTCGCCAGGACTACCTATGCCTCGAGCTCCAGAGATCTGCTTTTCTCCATCCTCGCCCCTGCCTACCGGTTAGTCTGGGTTACAGTTAAACTTCTGTGCCTAGCTTTTTTTCCCCTTTCTTTAGGTTTTTTTTTTTTTTTTTTTTTTTTTAAGCACTGGGAATCCAAACTCAAGCAGCAAGTTCTTTTCTGAATGAGCCACCTCCCAAGTCCAAGAAAGACTTTCAGCGCTTTTCTTTTACGTTTCTAGGAATCAGCGCAGGGCTTTATGAGTGCCGGGCTGGCACTATACCACTTGAGCTACACACCAACCTGAGAAGAGATTTCTACCTCCCTTCTGCACTCTCAAGACTGTGTGCCCCTGGGTCTGGAGAGCTGACTGGACAGTGTGCAATACTCCACCCAGCCCTCCTGACACTCCTGAGGAACCAGGTAACTACTCCTACGAGTGGCCAAACCAGGTGCTAGGGGGCTAATGGCACTGAGATTTGCTTCTCTCTCTGAGCTCTCAGGAGGGGCAGTTTCTCAGCAGAGTTCTGTTCCCCGGGAACTTGCTGCTAAGCTACAATGGTTCTGATGAAGAGAGTCAGTGATGGCACCTGTCAGGGCTACAGATACAGAAGGCGTTGTGAGTTTGGAGCTGGAGATGTGTGGGGTCACCGGGGTTTGCAGAACCATTTCTGGTGCAGAAACCACTGAGTTAAAAGGAAGGACCTGGAGGCTGAGATGATGACATGAGCATGTGGGGTACCATGTGGCCACCACAATGCCTGATGAGGCAGACAGCCCTCCTCTTCTGGACCCTCTGCAGTTCCTTGGTTCACCAAAGGCTTGCCCTGAACCCCTTCCTGTCAATTCTGGAGACATTTGAATAATGAATTCTGTTTAAGACTGAAAACCTCGAAGTTCCATCTGTAACAAGACTCGAAATAATTACAGCTGATGATTGCCTGGTACTCTCAGCCAGAAAAAACAGAACAGCTTTTGGCCGCCAGCAATTACAAGCAGCACCGGCTTTAGCACAGACAGAACTTTTAAATGAATACATGAATACATTGCTGAAGATCAGAAGGCACGAGAGTGGAGAGATGGGGGTGGGGCGGGGAAATGAGTTGGCAAAAATGGAGTGACTTTACTCACTAAAGGAGGGAAGGACAGAGTGGAGGAGAGAGGGAGGGAGAGAGGATGGGAGGAGAGAGAGAGAGAAGGGAGAGAATCTACCCCAACCCTTTGCCCATTCTATTTTAAATTTAGATGACGGCAGGAAGAATTGGCATAGAGAGGCATCTTAGTGGTTCTGTAAATCAATATTTTAGGGCATTTTCTGGCCCGTATCATCTTTCTAGCTTGTATCACGGGGGGGGGGGGGGGGGGCAGGACGGGGGACAGTGAGATTGTTTGTTTACCACAAATGTGGTTTGGAGTTTCAGAACTTGGTGTTTCATAGAGACCTGAGCTCAACTGCAGTTGGCTGCAACTGCTCCGTTGCTTAGTTGGCCACTCAACCACTCTGAACCTCACTCAGCATTCTCATCTGTGAATCCCTCCCCAGCTGTTCTTCTGGCAAGTAAGTAGGTCAACTTCTGTGAAGTGACTGAACTGCCTCTGGAGTAGAGAAAGTCTTCAGTAAGAGAACTCCTGTCTCAGAAGGACCCGGCCCCCTCCCCGCCCCCCCCCCACCCCCCACTACTTCCCGGTTGATCCCCTCCCCGCCCAATCCTCTCTCAGTTGATTGAACCTGTCTGACCTCTCCATCGATTGAGAAGAACTCAAGCATTCACGACTCGTTCAAACAACTGCCCAGTGTATCCATCAGGGCTCCTCAGGGAGACAGACTGGTGGTATGTGTTTGTAGATATATGAGAGGTAATTTATTAAGGGACCTGGCTCACATGATTATGGTGGCTAAGTCCCAGTGACAGGCTATCTGCAAGCTAGAGACCTTGGCATGCTGGGATCCTGGATCAGAAAACCAAAGGCCTGAGAATCTCAGTTACCAGGATAATACACTATGGAGGTCAAGGGCTTTATTTGGCTGACAGGTTACAGGTTGGACACGAAGGGAAGCCAAGGTAACACTTGGGCAGAAGCCATGGAGGAAAGCTGCCGACTGGCCTGCTATGCATGGGCTCAGCTCCTTCTCTTAAAGGCTAAGGCACACCTGCCTAGGGATAGCACTGCCCACAGTGTCCAGGACCATCCTACATTGACTAGCAATTGAGAAAATGCCCCCTCAGATATGCCCACAGGCCAACCGATGGAGGCAATTATGTAATTGCGGTTCCCTCTTTCCAGATGACTTTAGTTTGTGTCAAGTTGACAAAAACTGGGCCAGCTCACGGTGTAACTCTTATTGTCAAAAATGAAGAACATGGGGCTGGGCTGGGAATATGTTATATTTTCCCCTGGTATAGTTATGGATTCCGAAGGTCACCGTGCCTGGAGCTCTGTTGTCCAAGGCAGCAGAGAAAGGTCTACCCAGCTCTTGGAGAAGAGATCAGTTCACATTCTATATTTGGTTTATTCCAACTGATTGCGTGGTACTCTTCCGTCCCAAGTCTACATCTCTCCACTCAACTCTCACACGCACCTGTCTTCCCTGGTGAGACACCGAAATAATCCTCACTGCTTTGGTAGGTGTTCATCTTCCAAACTGACACCTGAAATTTACTATTTTTATAGGTAGTCATTTGGTTGGGGACATCACAAAAATTTCTCAACCGAAGTGGAGAGGCAGAGGCAACTGCAGCCTTACTGACTCCCCTTCGGCCCTCCCCACACTGCCCCTTTAAATGCACATTTACTGTGATTTTTTCCTTCCTGATGGCTCACAGCTGCTTCTGATAGTTAATTCCAACCAGGATTAGGAGTGGAAGCCTGAAACTCATCGGACCTTAGAAGCTAGTGGATGAGCCATCAAAGACCTGGTAATCAGACCTCTGGAGTGGAGATTTTCGATCTGATTTAAAGACTCCATCATTTCCGTGTACTCCAGCTCCTTGCCTGCTTCTGACTCACCCTCCCACTCCCATCTGTGAGTTCAGGCAGGTTGGAAGGCTGCTTCCTGTCCTCGGAGCTATAGCCATCTGGGAGGGGGACTGTTTGCCTCAGCGCAAACCTACTGATGCACTCGAGAGAATCATGTCAGCAAACCAGCACAGCCACATTCCTCTACAAAGCGTACTGAGTATCTACTATAGTCCCTTTCTCTGTCTGTCACGTCCCTTGCCTCATACTCTCTCATCTGCAAGCATCTCCACAGGGTTATGTTGTGGCCTTCAGATTCTTTCCTTAATCTTCAGGGAAGCCTGAGTTATACTCCATCTTCTGGTGTTTCTGGGGTCATTATTTCTGAGGATACCATATTGGTTGGTTTGGCTTTTACAGTTCTTTTAGGCAAAGGTTCAGCACATCTCAGTACTACTGTACTACTTCTGCCCCCGCCCCCCCAATTTGGGCTATTTCATTTCTTTTAGGGGCTTGGCAGCTAGTAAGAAAGGAAGGGGATATGGAAGAAGAAATAAGTACTAGAGGGAGTATGTAGTAAAATTTAAAATGCAATATATAGGAACTAGAAACACACTGTGAGAAGCGGTGGGTGGGATCCAATCTCAGAGCTGGCATCGTGACACTTGATGCTGAGCTGGACTTTAGCTGTCATTTCTTGGGAAGGACTCTATCAGGTTCGGGCAGTATGAGTTCAAGTGCATGAGGTGATGGCTTAGATGGGACACCCAAGTAAATGTCACATGTATCTTAGACTTAAACATCTGGGCTTCCAGCCCCTCACCTCCATGGGCCCAAGGACTACACTTGGTCTGTGCTTTGGGGAATATAGAAGAAAACATTCAGAAAAAGGTCTAACTCATCTTGTGCCACAGTAACATAATACCACAGGCTGGGTATTTTGTATGGAACAGAAATGTATTTGGTGCATAGTCCTGGAGGCTGAGTTCCAGGTCAAGGGGTCACATCTGGTAAGGGCATTTTTAGTGTGTTGTGATGTTGGAAGAGAATGTGGGAGAGGGATGGGTGGTGAATACATCCTCCCAACAGGTCTAAGATAGGGCACGAGCTCATCCTTGAGGGCAGAGCTCTCATGGCCTAATTTTTCAATGCTGGGAATCAAACTCAGGGCCTTGTGTACCTTTGGCAAGCTCTATGCTACTGAGCCACTTCATAGTCCCTAGTCACCGCTGTATTGGAGAGCAAGTCTGTGCTGTGATCCAGCACCTTGAACTTGAATCCTCAGCTTCTAACATTGTGAGGAAATGAGTTTCTTTGTATTTTAAATTGCCCAGACTCTGGCTTTCTGTTAGCAATCACACCGTGTGAGACAAGGGACTTGGTCGGTTGAGTGACTCCCATGGAGCAGAAGGGCCCATCCTCTGTCCTGGAGTTCCTGGGACTGAGAGCACTGCCTTGTAGATGACTGAGGCAGGACATCGGGCTGACAGCCCACCTCTTCCACAGAACTCCATGATCAAAGCCAATGTCAACCTCAGGATTTATGAGATGTTATATCCAAACAAAGGGATTGTCGTGAGTGTAATACGCCCTGTTTGTGCCACTGGCTGACCAGGGTCTGGGCCTTTGAAACCCTTTATAGATCAAGTAGGGGTATTACTAAACAAGGACATAGTGACCAGATTGAGGGCTTTGTCAGTCCATTTTATGGTGAAGTAATGCCACAGGCTTCATGGCACTTGACTGCTTGTTTAATCTCTCTGAACCTCTTTGCTTTGTTTTGAAAAACTTACACTGCTAAAATGAAATCAGCTTGAGTTCATTACTATATACGCCTTGAAATCTAACCTGCATTATTTACTTGCTTAAAACATCAGCCATCCTTTGCAAGAATCTGGCATGGTTTTTGAGGGCTGGATATGCTCTATATTTCTAACATTCCTCAATGAGGCGATAATTGTTATTGAGCTGATTCTGGCCTGCAGAGATGAATGACCTCTGCTTATGACTTCTGTACTCAGGGAACTTGGGGCCTGGAGAAGAGTGAGATAGAGACAGAGAGACAGAGAGAGGTAATTGACTTTTACCTTCTCTTGTTCCTATGGCATTGTCTTCCATATGGCAATGTGAATTTCTCAGTAAATACTTATAGATTGACTGATAAATAAGCTGAGTTCCCTCATGGCAGTGAGTAGGGTTATGAATTTTAAGTGGAGTTAGTATCTAGCAGAGGAATTTTGGTAAAACTTGTAATTTTAAACACATGTTTTTGTTATTAAAATGATACTATGGGATTTTCAAAAGGAAAAAGTATTAGTAATAAACAAATAGAGGAAGAAAAGAGAGAACAGCATGGGAGAGATGAACATAAATGTTAGTAGCTAGAAAGCAGATGAAAGTCAGATAGCACCATATGAGTGTGTGTTGAGTGCATGAATGTGTGTATATGTGTGTGTGGGTTATTGTGTATTGTGCATAATTTATATGGTGCATGTGTGTGTGTATGTGGTTATGTGTATATTGTGTATGGTATATATATACATATACATATACATATACATATACATACACACACACACACACACACACACACACACACACACACACACACACATATATGTGTGTGTGTGTTTGAGGGGACAGGAGACAAATGAAAAGCAAACTGAAAAGTGCCAGGCCTTGGATTTGGATGCCTTGGCAACCTTGAGGCTGAAGAGCTTTGGTTGCTAAAAAGCACTGGAAGCCAGGCTCCCCCTCCACCCTGAGTGTGGAGCTGTGTGGTTGCTCTGTTCTTACATAGCAGAAACTGGAAAACTTGTGTAGAGGAAGGGAGGTGTGAACTTGTTCTGAAGACAAAGAAGGACCAAGTAAAAGTTTGTATCCTGAACTGGGAGACTTACAGCTCCCTGTTATCCTGCTCCCTGGTCCAGAAAACCAATCCTCCTACAAAAGAAGCAGATGATTTCTTGCTAAGAAAATCGACATGCATAAACGAGTTTCGGATACTGAGCAGAGCCCAGGCAAAGTTAAGCCCCTTGAGTTCCCAATTTGCAGGGAAACTCCCCGTTGACAAGCTCAGCCGGAAGCATAGGCTAGGTTACTCCATAGGAGAACAAGCCAGCATTAATCTTGCTGTTTTGCACCAATGAACATTCATTTTTGAAGGAGCCACATGCCATCCGTGGTTGGCTGGGGCTTCTGCTCCAGGCTATCCTATCTGGGCTTATGTTAATTCAGCATCCGCTGCTCATCATCACCATGGCAGAGGAAATGGTGTGAGGTGGACCTTTTGCTGAGATGTTACATGCTATTGTAAATATTTGATGTGATGGATTATAAAATTATTTAAATCACTGGCAAATAAAACATATGTTTATCAAAACAATATGAAGTTTTCATATGTTCTCTCTACAAAATGTTGAAATTGAGCTAATTGCCAAGCACTCTCATTCTCTTGTGAAAGTCATGATCAACTTTCAGCAATTTTCAAGCATGCCATGCATCTTCACGAGTTACAGTCACCACATTTTAAGTTAAGTCTTTTGAATTTATTATTATCTCTAACTGGAATTTTGTATCCTCATACCAACAACTTTCCAATCCTTCTCTTTCCCTTCCTAGGCTCTGGTGATCACAACTCTACTTCTGTTTTAGGTTCCACATGTAAGTGAGATTATGTGATATGTGTTTTAGTGTGTTGGATTAGTTCCTTGAACATAATGCTGTCCATGTTCATCTATGTTCTCCCCTTCTTTTTAAAGGCTAAATATAATCCATCCATCCATCTGTCTGTATCTATCTATCTATCTATCTATCTATCTATCTATCTATCTATCTATCTATCTATCTACTACCTTCTATCTATCTCTTCTTTACTCATTTATATGTTGCCAGACGGACTAGACTCTTAGCTCTTATGGGTAATGGTATAGTGGAAGTGGGGATGCAGCCATCTCTCCAGCATACTGATTTAATTTCCTTTGCATATCTACCCAGAAGTAGGATTGCTAGATCATATGGTATCTCTATTTTTAGCTTCTGAGGAACCTCCTTACTGCTTTCCATAATGGCTGTACTAATTTACATCCCCATCAACAGTGTCGGCATTTTATTCTTAAAAGTTTCCCAATGAAGTGACACATTCTCATACACTTTTCATTGGTCAAAGCAAATCATATGGCCACATAAAAAAGTTGGCAAGGAACTAACATTTTACTACAGCCTAGAAATAGAAGGAGGATAATATGAACAACTTATGCAACAGTCTTCCTGTCTGGCACCAAATATCCTGGATACTCTCCTTCCCATACGTGAGATACACCCATTCTCCCTGAGTACACCGCTGTACCCTTTCATTTAGCAATGGCATCAATGCACCCCCTGGAAATGAGCATATGATGCCATCCCTCTAGCAAACGATGTGCTCAAGTCTCTGTCTTTCAGACAGTACATGACTTCTAGTCACCTGGTGACCCAGGAATGAAACACATGAACACAGGGACAGATGATTCCAGTATATCAAAGGGGAACAAAAAGGATGAGAGACGTGTAGCACCAAGTGTTGACTCAACCGGAAAGCTACGTTCAGGTTCTTTCCCAGACCCCGGTCTCAGGTAGGGAAATGCGCCCCCTGTAAGGCAGGTGCCGAGGAAGGTCACTTCCTTTGGAACAGTGCCAACTTCTGCATCCACTTCCGTGCATAGACACTGATGAGAACTTAGCACTCAAGTTCCAAAGAGCCACATATAACCATATAAACCTTTCAAAAATACAGTTCATGTATTATCTGTGCTCTCTATATGATTCTAGTGCGTTCCTTGTGTGAATAACTACATACATTTTTTTTTTGCAGAAAAAAATAAGCCTGTCTTATTGTTCTCTTGATTTAATTATAAGTATACCAGAAAAAGGGCTTTTGAATGCAGTGTGTGTGTGTGTGTGTGTGTGTGTGTGTGTGTGTGTGTTTCAAATGGTCTCATGTAGCCCAGGCAGGGCTCAAACTTGCTATGTAGTCCAGGCTGGCCTTTCACTCCTGATCTTTCTCCTCTTTCTGCACAGATTTTTACTAATACTTTCATTCACTCAGGATGCCTCCCATTGGGATGATAATCCTTTAACTTTTTCTTGTAGCCTATGTCATTTGTCTCCAATGATATTTGAGTTAGAAAGCAGCTACCTCTTCCAACCATGAAAACACCCCAACTATTGACTATTCCTTGTTATCCCCGCTTGTAGACCCTCATATTCTCTATGAGGCCTTATTATCACCTCTCATTGCTGTTTTGATCACTGGGGATTAAACCAGAGGTTCACCTACGCTAGGTGAGTTCTCTCCTACTGTGGTATTGCCACCCCCCTTTTGGAACTGCGTTTTTTATTTTGAGAGACAGTCTCACTAAGTTGACCAGGCTGGTCTTGGATTCACTCTGCAATCCAGGTAGGTTTCAATCTGGTGATCCTCCTGCCTCAACCTTCTAAGGAACTGGAATTATGGACCTATATCACCAGGCCTGGTATCATGGTCATTTTATTTTATTGTTTTATTTTTTAGTGCTGGGGAATGGACCCAGGGGCTCATGAGTATCAGGAAAGTGTGGTATCTGCAAGCTGCATCCTCAGTCGTCATCACTCTGTTTTGTATTTAGCTATATGCGCAATGCAACCGCATTGACAAACATTCACTCCTAACATGCTGCCTCTCTAGAGCTGCAAGTTTATTAGTCTACTGTAGCAGCAAGAGTTCTTCAGAAAAATAGAACAGTATAATTACTAATTAGTATATTTTCAGGAGAAAGTTGGTTCAAACCTGAGAAGTCTCTGTACACTAGAGCCAAAATTATAGTTCTACTTCAAGTTCAAAGACCCAAGAAGGAGAAGAGCAGATGATGAGCTTCTGTTCAGATAAAAACAGAGTCTTTAGGAGAAGATTTGACTCCAGGATACATATAATGAGACAGAGAAAAAAATAATTCTTTGCATAGTAATTTATTCTATCAAGACTGGTCAGGCCCACCCACATTGGGGAGGAGATCTGCTTTGCTTAGTTTAAAGATTCAAATATTAATATCACTCAGAAATATCTCCACAGGCCCAGAGTAATATTTAGTCCCATGTCTGGGTACTTGATAACTGGATCAAGCTGATATATAAAGTTGACCATCACAGTCATTATGTATTTCCTGAGATACCTGTAGCAAAAGTTTTACTACATTTTATTCAACATGAATTACTATTTCTCCAACCCCTGGATATTTGCTTGTTGTCCATTACCAGACAGTAACACCACATGGTTAGAAATTTCATAAGCAACCCTCTGTGGCAGTGTGGCAGTCCCCCACATCTGTGTGTTGATGGAACCTTCTAGATGATATAAAAGTAAAATTGTTGCATCACAAAAGAACTGATTTCTATGTAAAGGAAAATCAAAAGATATCCTTCAGGAGGACCTACGCTGTATGGTGGTGGTGAACACGTAATCATAAAATCTCAGTGACTAGGACCAACAGTGTTTGTTCTCACTTATTTGAACCATTCCTTGCGAGTCGTGGAAGGGCGCATCTTCGAATTACATTTGTATGCAGACAGAAAGTCATATGTTTACCACTGGGAGATCTACTGCCATGACAGAGGGGAGGAGGGCACGCTTCTCTTCTGTTCACAAGTCACTGGTCATACTGAGTCATTTGCCTCCAACTAGGGTAGCCACAATGATCACATATCTCATATGCAAGAAACTGCTGCTGGCTTCTGAGTGCCCATCTCATAAATGTGACTAGAATGTCAAGCACCACCAGCGCCATGGCTTGAATGCATTCCACACAAAGCATGCAATAGAGACTTTATCACTGGTGCAACAGTGCTTGGAGGTAGAGCTTAGTGTGAGGTGATGAGTGGATTAATGCTGCTATCCTGACAGCGGATTCCTTCTGAAAGGATGAGCCTGCCATCTTTCATCTCCTCCTTGACAATGGGTTTCTATTGAAGGGATGAGCTTGGCCATCTTTTATCTCTCAGTTTTATTCCCTTTCCTTTCTGCCAAGGAATGATGCAGGAAGAACCCCCCCCCCCATGTAGGTCCACTGGTGGCTCTGGAGTTCCCAATAAACCAAGAGATTTATGTCATTATAAATTATCTAATCTGGGGTATTGTTATAGCAGTAGATTAGGCAAGCCAGATACTTAATGAAAACTAATATGAAAACTAGAAATCAATATAAATGAAGGTCTCAAAGGGACCATGTAGAGAAAAGACAAACAGTATAAAAGGAACCTTCTAGATGATATAAAAGTAAAATTGTTGCATCACAAAAGAACTGATTTCTATGTAAAGGAAAATCAAAAGACAAAGAATATCCCTTAATTAAATGTATATACATGTAATTTAAATGTATATATATAATTTAAATGTGTATATATATATATGTGTGTGTGTGTGTGTGTGTGTGTGTGTGTGTGTGTGTGTGTGTGTAAATTCAACAGAGAAATTTGGAGAAGTTGATACAAAGCATAATAGAACACCCAGTAGTTTAGATACGGAAGAGAAAAGCTGTGGATCCACCAAGAAAAGCCATCTGTCAGTTGTCGAGAGTCATAGAGACAGAAGACAGCACAACTGAGGAACTTATCCAGAAGTATTTCTGAAATATCACAGGACCAGAGGCTGCTTCCCCATGTTGAAGGCAAAAAGGTCTATGGAATGCCTACCTCTTTCCACAGCTAGGGTCCTGGTGGTAAGGTGAGGCTCCTGGCACTTCCTGGAAAGGGACAATTGTGCCATTTGAGATGACAAAGTATTTGAGATCAGATTGGCATTGGTCTCATCAACAGCAGATCAAAAGCTCCAGTCAGGTTTAGCCTGGTAAGTGAAAGGCCCTGTGTTCAGTCTTTAGCTTGGGAGGCTGGGAAGGGACACAATGACAAATCCTGGTGTGGTAGCATACAACTTTCATTCCAGCCCTTGGGATACAAAAGTGGGCAGATATTTGTAAGTTCAAGGCCAGCCTGGTCTATGTAGGAATGTCAAGACAGTCAGGGCTAACTGTAGAGAGTGTTTCAAAAGACCAACAGCCTCCTCCCCACATAGCTGAAGTTGTTTGTATTCAGGGAGGTATGTACAGGCGGGGATAGAAATGAAGTCCCAGGAGAAAAGTGAGCCAGCGTTATTAATACACAGCAACCAGACCAAGAATGTGGGAATGAGGACTTCAGGGGTTGGGAGGAGGGCGTTGAGATCTTGCAGGCCTTGAATCTTTGTTTATCCTTCTTTTTCTACCAAGCTAGGGAAACCAGGGTCTTCTACACACTAGGCAAGTATTATTCTATCATTAAGCGGCATCACCACCCCTTTGTGTATTTTGAAATGATGTGTGCGTACTATTTCTGTTAAACCAAAGCCCCCAATTTAATAGGGGTGGAATTAATAAACTGAAAATAAATTAACAGTTTTGATTTTGAACATTAAGTCGTGATGACCTTGATCAAGTCTTTCAACCTCTTCTAAAGGTAATTTTTGTGCTTTTTCATTTACAAAACAAGGCAGTCTCTGTGTAGAGACATTTTCTTTCAGATTTGTTCTAGGCCTTTTGTTCTAGAACTTTGAAGGGCACAGCTTTGCATGGAATGGCCTTGGATCCCAGGAATCCCTCACAGTTTTCTCCTTGCCCCCCTAGACCCCCAACCTCTTGTGTATGCCCATGCACCTAATTTCCAGGTAGGGGACAAATGTGAGGGATGTGGGTCTCATGGAAGGTGTCTGGGGCCAGTGGCTTATTTACATGCTCTCCATTTTGTGTCACTGGGGCCTCTGAGGCTCCCTGCTGAGAAGCAGGGCTGGCTGGAAGCTGATCTGGCAGCTCGTTAACACTCAATTAAAGCTCCTCTCTACAGTATGGCATTAACTTTTTAAAAATTTATACAAGCAATTGAAGGAAGTAAAGTGCAACTGTGGTTTTCGAAGCGGCGCACGTGAGAGAGGCTGTGGAATTGTTCGCCCCTGCCCACTGTTCAGTTTTCAAATTTATAAGTGCAATTGCATTTGGAAATTAAAGTGTGGTTTTAAGGTGGATGTGGGTGTCTTACATGGCACAATATTAACCACTTCATATTTATAAATGTAATTAAAATGGGATTACTTTGGAATTAAAGAGCATAGGAAGGAAAAGATACATGCACTTTCTTAGGGATATACTGCTTTTCCCATCTATAAATTCCCGATGAGTATGTTGGTACCAAAGTCTTAACTTGTATAGACCAGGAAGCTCAAATTCTCCAGCCGGAATAGCTAAGAGATTCTCATCACATTTGCCATCTCCCCTCCTCGCCTTATTTTCTCAAGTTGAAGTCCAGGGGACCTACTTCCCCTGGGGTGGACCTGTTGTACCCTTGGCAATTGGCTCATCCATGCTGAGGCTGTTGACTTACCTCAGTGCTATCTTAGAGGAGACCCAGGTACCATACACTGCCATCCCTGGAGTTATGCAGGAACTGGTTTGCAGGAACTGAGGGAAGGTTGCTGGGAGCCTTTCTATATAGCTAGGAGTCTATTGGCTTGAACCTTGTTGGGAGGTTGTTACTGTTCCAGGTGGGGCCTCTTATATACAGAAGTATTTCCTGGCTAAACACAGGCCTGCAATGATTGGGGCAGGTGCTGGTAGGAAACATGGACCATTTCTTATCCTCCTGCAAATCTAAACAGTATATTCCAGGACATTAGAAAATTCATCGGAGAGGAGGTGGGGGGAGGGAATGGGAGGAGAGGAGGGAGGGGAAATTGCGGTAGGGATGTAAAACCAATAAATAAAATAGATAAATAAAGAAAAGAAAATTCATCTGAAGGTTATCTTTCTTGACTCTTGGCATTGCCAGAAATAATTTAAACATTCCCCCCTTCCAGTCTAGATCAGTTCTTGGAAAACCACTGACTTTTCCAATTGTATAACTAGGGCATTGTTGAATAATTCCAAAGTGGAGACGTTGCCTGTTTGTCTCTTTTAGACAAGGAGACCAAGAGGGCATGCATCTGTGTGGTCCAGCTCTGCATGTCTCCATCTTCTCTGCCTGCCATGTCTCCTTCAACACAGGGAGGTTGTCATGCTTTCTGCCTCCCCTCTGTCATCCTCATTACCAGAAACCTCTCATTATCCCAGTGCTTAGGACAGAGGGGAATCAGTGGCTGTGCTTACTGAGCCCCAAAGCCCCAGGCATTCAGGTCTTGCCCAGGCTAGGCACAAGATGCCCACCTCAGTCTTTCCCTCTTCAAGGTTCTAGGTGGGGAAGAGTTGGGAGACAGTGCTGTCCCCATCTCTCCTGCCTGTGATCATCGAAGCCCCTTTATCATTCATTACCATTTTCAGAAGTCTTTGAATTAAGACCCCTTTCTCCTTTGCCTCCCCCTAATACATTTGCATGCTCATTGAGGCGAAAAATTACATGATTTCAAGATTGCACTGGGGCCTGTTTCAGACCTTGGGCCTAGTTAGCAGGGCCATCTCTGTACAATTAAGCTGGGACTCACAGTCCTTAACAAGGACTCGCCAGGCTTCAGTGTGAGAGCTTCCTGAGAGGACTTTGCTTCACTGCTCTGCAGCCCTGGGGTGCCTTGGTCATATCCAGAGCTTCCATCCAAAGCCTAGGTACCCCGGGCAGGGCGAGTCTGAGGAAAAACACAGTGTAGCTGCACAGTGCGTCATGGTAAATGGATAGCTAGAAGGCTGAGGGAGAGTTGTCCCCTGAAAACAATTCTGTTTAAAATGTTCAGAAGAAAAGGTTCGGCCTAAGTCTTTGGCAAGAAGAGTCAGACATGCTATTAAGAGAGACAAACATATCAGATGGAATCATTGACTGCTTTTCACTGAGACTCCTGTCAGTGGTGAAGTGCAGGAGCTTCCAAAAATACACAACAGACGTGAAAATGAGGGATTCGGAGTGGAAAGATAAAGGAGAAAATAGGAAAGCCTTGAATGTATTTTGTGTCCTACTTGATGGGAAGAGAGGGATAAGAGCGATACTTTATGAATATGTGGGCAGGATCAGGTACACGGCTCCATGGGGCCTCTTCAGTTCTGGGGACACGGGACCAGGCTGAGTCCTTTAGGTCAGAGGGTTTGCCTTGGCAACTGGGAATGCAGACTTTTAGCAACTGGATGGGTCCATTTAATCCACATTTCTATTGACTAATCATCCAGGCTTTGCTGTTTTCTGTCTCTTTTTATCGTCTCACCTTTCCCTCCTCAATTATTTCAAAGTCCCTGCAAATCTTTGGTGACTGGAGGCATAAAGCACACCCAGTCAACGAGTTAGAAATTATTCTGGGATTTATTCAGAGGATGAGAGAACCCACTTACTGCAAATCTCCTGAAATTAACCTGACTGAAAGGAAAGCTGGGCTGAACTCTCTGGTTTTGTGGACACCATTTGTGAATTTCTTCACAAGCTCATTCAGTGGGAGGAAACACTGAGCCTCTGGGCTGTGGGTCAGCAGGACTGTCCTATGTGAGCCTGGTTGTAGGGGTCAGGACAATCTGATTCTGCAAACAGTTCCTGGCAGTGGCTTCTTTATGCACATGCTTCCGGGGAGGTACCAGAAGTTCTTGGTAGGAGAGAATGAGCCAGAAGAACTGAGCTTCTCAGCTCCGGATGTGAGCTGGGGGTGGACACAACTGAATGCTGCTGTCCTTCTCTTGGTGGCCTTTAGTCTTCTGAAGAGATCACACCTGAACTCAGCCTCTCTAATCCTGCATGTGCTTTCTCTCTGCTGGCCTCTGCTCCCCAGAAGTTCAGGGAAGCAGAGAACACAAGCAAATGAGTGAGGTGATGAAGTTCTGTGTTGTAAAGGAAGAAGGCACAGAGCAGAGAAGCAGAAATGGGGAGGTTGAACGGCTTTCCCCAGACACAATTTTGTTGTTGTTTAAAGTTCAGACATAAATTTTGTTTCTTAGATTAGCATACAAAGATACAAAGTAGCAGATTTCATTATGGTGGCTCTACACTGTCACACTTTGTTGTCATTTGTACCCCTCCCCCACTGCCCTTTCCCAGGCCTCACTCCTGCTTCCTTATCTGCATATTTTATCACCCTCTATATTTCTCACCTCCCTTATGATCTTAGTCATCCCTTTTCATGAGTTTCCTCTCTTGTTTCAACACCAGTCTTCTTTTTCTTCTTTATTTTATTTAATTAACATTTTTTTCCATTTATTTTACATATCGACCACAGTTTCTCCTCTCCTCTCCTTCCATTCCCTCCCCATCTACCCCACCTCCTTTTCTCCCCTTTGTTTCTAAACAGAAGATAGCAAAGACCCTAAGACTCCAAGTGCCCCTTCCATCATGGTGAGGACTTGAGAATGAGCAAGTGGCCTTCACCAGGCATGGGGTCTTTTAGTGCCTGGCATTTAGACTCAGCACCTCCAGAATGGAAAAAGCTGTTTGTTGTTCATAAGCCAGCCACATCAGGGTGTTTCGTTACCCACTGGTTTTGAGTATTTTGTCATAGATGCCTAAATGGCCCAAGGTAATAAAGTGCCTACTACTTATGATCTAAAATATTTATGTTAATATTATTCGTATGAGTGCTTTGCCTGCATGTATGTACATGCGCACCACATGTGTGCCTGGTGTCTATGGAGGTCAGAAGAGGGTGTCAGATCCCTTATAACTGGAGTTACAGATGATTATGAACCACATTGGGGATACTGGGCTCCCCTGAAAGGGCAACCAGTGCTCTTAACAACTGAGCCATTTGTCCAGCCCTGCTACTCAATACTGAAGCCCGGCAGCTTTCTCCTGTATCAGTACAGTTTGCAATACTATCTTATTTATACCAGGTGTTTGACCAGCATGCTTCTGTCCTCCTTCTTTCCCTTCAGTGTGAAGGTTGGCTCTCTGGACTAAATCATCACGAGTAGCAAACAAGAGTGATGTAGGAAATTACTGGGTGACAGGAAAAAGTCAAACTGCCAATGAGACTGGGAGTCCAGAAAGTGACCGATTTGTTGTCTGCTTTCCAGGCTGAAGCAACCTGAGGGCGGTGCCCTTTTTCTCTGTATCTGGTACCATGTCTACTTTACCTGTGGGCACTTAACACCTATTTATCATTATCACTGAAACTGACAAATAATGGGATCCCTCTTTCCCATCCCACACACGGAAAGGCAATTGCTGCTTGGACTGGTATCAATTCAAACCACAGCCCTGCTGCTGAGACAAGAACTTTGCCTTATCTTGAAGCCTTACAGCTACCGGGAGCTGCAGGCCAATGTAATTTGCCGGTGCTTTTTAAGTCACTAGCAGTTTTTCAGCAAACATATCAAACCCTTAATGGGGTTTTTGAAAGTAAATCTCCTGTTTGAAGTGAGAAGGAAAAGAAATAAGTAGTTATTATTCCATTTCTGTCCTTTACCTTTTAATCTGGGGGCTGCGGGAAGGTGAGTGAAACCGGGCTGGGTAGAGTGATTCCTCAAAGCAAACAGGCATCCCGGTGGAGAGTCAACCTCCTCCAGCCACTGGTGTGCCTGGGAGCCACGTGGATGAAATATTAAGTATCAGGCAGCAGTAATGTGGCTGCTGCAGACGTAATCAGATGGGTAGTTAAAAGCCTGGCATTCTTTAGGGAAACAAATGATTGATCAACCCTGCAAAATAAATACGCTGCCTCTTTGGCTCTACAGAGCAACTCTAAATATCCAATCTATCCCATGTTCGTGAAGGGCTGTCCTCAACCCACTTTTGGTTGTTTGTGATTTTTGGATGGATTTATCAAACATGTCCTTTTAGGGATTTTGATCCAGGCTATGGATGCAGGGAGTGCCATTTAAAATTCTTGTTCTGTCTCTTTCTTGGCATGAGGCTCCTTGGAGGCAGTGGTAACGTGCAGTTGGTTGTTGGGGAGGTTGTGTGTTCTTTGGAGGACAGTGCTGGGGTGGGGGCCATCTGGGCCATTGGCACACAAAGGCATCCATCATTGTGTGTATTTGCAGCTGGGAAGCAGTGTGTCGAACACAAAACATGATCTGGTTTGGAAAGTAGTTGGCTCCTTGTGGACTCAGCCTGTAAAGATTGGGGGTAGTGCCTTCTGGGGGCAGCCTATGTGGTGTGCACTTTCCACAAGGGAGATGGTGGCTAGATTGGAAGTGCTGAGTAGTGTTGCTTCTCGAGGACACTTTGGTGTTAGGTGACTCTGTCTTTGAAAGCAATCAGGTGCTTCCCGGGTACTAGAGATGGGTAGAAGGTGGCTGGGTTTGCCCAAGCCTTAGTTGTCATAATGTGTTGGCTCACAACAGGTAGAAGCTGCTTTGAGGAGGCATCTCTACGGCTGCTTTTGTCAAAAGGCACCTCTAGTCCCCTGGTGGTTGTAAGAGTGAGTAAGAGGCTCCGGAGATGACCTGGTATCAAACAGACAGGATCCTTTCTAGTTGGGGGAACATCCAGGGTTTTATTTCTCTCTGGAAATAGTGCTGAGTTTGGCTGAAGGCTACTGACAGGGATCTCTAGGAAGGAGTTGGTTTGGACTCACTGAAATGATAAGATGCAAAGGTTACAAAGTGCTTTTATGCCCCACTGTGTCATGCAAGTAATGCAAAGAATTATCTCATTCATTAAAGTCAACGCACACTTATTAAGGGCTTATTATATATCAGCCTCTCTGTTCAGGCCGTGGAGAGGGACAAGAGATATGGCCTTAGGCCCTCAAGGCAGTAGGTAGTTATTATAACTTGGAATTTACATATGGACAAATTTGGGTTGTCTTTACCAGCACACACTTCACAAGATGGTAGCTAGTAGAAATTACTAAGGAACAACCCCTGAGGTTATCCAGAGGACTTTGGGGCAAGTGGGAAAATGCACCAATGCAACATTATTAGAGAATTCAAAACCAGTCATGGCTCTGAGGGCCTAACAAGAGTTGCAGGCTTTGGGGGTAGAGTCCAGACTATTGCTTTTCTACCAGTGTGTTTGCAACCAGGCTTAGCAAGTCAAGCCTGCTTGTGCTGAAAAAAGCAGATGGAGAGGTGGATCCTTCTTTTTGGGTCTTGCTCAACCCTGGAAATGCAACAGATGGCACCTTACAGCCAGAAGAGACCAACTTGGGACACACGAAGAGTTTACCCACTGGGCTGTGTACTCGCTGTTTACCAGTGCCCAGGAGAAGGGTAGAATGGAGGCTCTGTGTGTTTGTGTATGTGGGAGAAATGTGGCTTCCTGGGGAATGTTCAACATAGTTGGAGAGAGAATGGAGTAAGGGTCACAGAGATGGGGAGGCTGTGGGAAGGCTCTGATGGCTCTCTTTCCTGGAGTGACAGCTGGTAGGCAGCTGTAGAGATACTATGTGTGTTAACAGCCACAGTGACTGGGTGTTTATTGAATTGCTGTGGATTTTCTAAAAGCAAAGCAAGCATACCAAATTGCTGCAAATTACCAAGGGCTTTCCTAATGTCTGATAAAAATACTGTGAACGTTTAAGGACACAGGCCCTCCCTGCAAATGGTTCTGAATGTGGCAATAGGGCTGTTCCCGCCTAGAGGGCAAGTGAACTGGATCTTCAGCGCAAACCAACAGCTAAGAGAATGAGAACCCCGCCAGAAGGTGGCTGCTTCAGATTCAGGTTGGTCTCCTTGTCCTCAATTAGCCTTCTTGCCTGTACAGAGATGCTTTGCATGGCTCACTGCCTCTTGAGAAGCATGTGCCTCCATCTGGTGGTGATGGTGCAGTTTTGGGTTCAGAGTGAAAACACTGGGCAGGAGGATGGGCTGAATCTTAATGACTTTCCTTAATGATCCCCTGTCTTTCTTACCTCTACATGTCCTGCTCTTTCTTCTGCTGTGGAGAAATAAGAATGTCTTGAAGAAGGTTCTAGACTAGAAAGAAAAAAATCTATTTGGGAGATAAACCCCTCTATAGCTCATACCCTGTTTCTTCAGACTCAGTCCAGTATAGCTATGTTTCTGCCATTCTGTCAATTTTCCTTCCTGACTTGGTTGTGTTCTTTAGACAGAAATAAACTATAATTCTTTTGTCCTAAGAAGAAAAGCATCACGGGCCTCAGAGGCTTTTTGCTTCCAGCCCTGTACTGAGAAGCCATGGAGAACTGGGACTCTGAGAATTAAATTACGCTCAGTTTAAAAATCAAAGGAATAACTGCTTAGGGTCCAAACACACTTTGGGTTAAATCAGTTCAAAGCATGAGAAAGATCTCTGGGATTGTTGGAAGAACACAGCAGGCAGCCTGGTTTGCATTTCCTAACCTGTGTCATTCACTATTTTGGTTCCTAGGAGGCTTGAGGAATCTCACTGCCTTCCAGCAGCTAGAATGCATCAGGTATTCCACCCTACCCTTGGCAGTTTGCAAGAGAAATTCAGGAAGAGACATCTCCCTCCTGCCTGATAGGTTTTTGTGGTTAACTTCATCACCGCTTGCCTCAGCTTGGGATTTGTTTGGCCAGGATGTCATCTCATTGAACACCATGAAGAGTAACACAGTTTGGAAACACATGCTTTTGTGGTATGTCTCAGCAGGGGAGTCCAGGGTATGGAACTTTCAATATAATCTATGAGTTAGGACAGAGGGCCCAGTGCTTTTGGGAGAGAACAAAGGCTTCCTGAACCGAGAGTCTGAAGGGTCAAGAAGTGACCGAGAGTGTGCCTGGGCCAGAGAGGAAGCAGACAGAAGGACAGAGTTGGAGAAGAGGCAAACAGAGTTGTGGGCTCATCTCTTCCCACCACTGCTCACCAGCTCAGAGATGGTGGCCTGTGGTTAGGACAAGCCAGAATGACAGTGAGCGGCAGACAGGAAAAGCACATGTTTTCTATTGAGAATGAACAGTCATCACAAGCAGAGGCAGCTCCTGTTACAAGCAGGCGGACTTCACTCTTGGCTTTACAAAATAGTGCTCCAAGCACCATCCAATGATCAATCTTTGACTCCTTAACTAGAGCCTGCCTACCCTTGCTAGAGGGAACAAAGGCTAGATAACTCTCCCGATAAAGCATTTTTTTTTTTTCTTTTAGTGTGTGTGTGGGGGGCGTTCTTTGGCTTCTCTGGGTCAAGGAAGAGCTCTGGGTGAATCTTAACTTTCATAAGATGTGATCCCATTCAAGAAGCAGGAACAACCCGTGTTCTAAATGCTTACATTTGCAAAAGTCACAGAATTGAACACTCGTGTATGACCTCTAACCCCAGTTAATGCTTTCCTTATCTGTAAGGTTAGGGTATTGGATTTTCTGAGTCCCTAGGTTCTTTTCATCTCTTTGTTTATTTATGTATTTATTTTGATTTATACATCCCAACCAAAGTTTCCCCTCCTTCCTCTCCTTTCAATCCCTTCCTCCACCTTCCCTCCTCCCCCATCCACCCCTCCTCCTCTGTTTCTCTTCAGAAAAGGGCAGGCCTCCCATGGATATCAACCAGCCATGGTATATCAAGTTGCAGTGAGACTAGGCACCTCCTCTTCTATTAAGGCTGAATAGGCAATCTAGTAGGAGGAATGGGTCCCCAAAAGAGGCAATAGAGTCAGAGACAGCCTCTGCTCCCACTGTTAGGAGTCCCACAAGAAGACCAAGTTACATAATTGTAACATATATGCAGAGGGCCCAAGTCAGTCCCATGCATCTTCCCTGTTTGTCAGTTCAGTCTCTGTGAGCCCCTATGAGGCCAGGTTAGTTGATTGTGTGGGTTTTCTTGTGCTGCCCTTGAACCCACTGGCTCCTGTAATCCTTCCTCACTGAATTCCCTTCTTCTGCAAGATTCCTCAAACTCCACCTACTGCTCGGCCATGGGTCTCTGCATTTGTTTTCATCAGTTGCTTGGTGACACTCTCTGATGACCGGCTGGGAACCAATCTATGAGTACAGCAGAATATCATTAGGAATCATTTCATTGACTTTTTTCTCTTCCAGCTGTGTTTGATTCTGTCTTAGGTCTCTGGACTATCCATCCTCTGGGTCCTGGCCCTCAGGGGTGAACTCCATCTCACAGTATGGATCTCAAGCTGGGTCAGTCATTGGTTAGTCACTACCACAATTTCTGCACTGTCTTTACCCCAGCACATCTTGTAGGCAGGAAAAATTGTAGGTCAAGGGTCTGTGGCTGGGTTGGTGTCCCAATCCCTCCGCTGGTTACAGGGGATGGTCAATTCAGGCTACATATCCTTCATTGCTAGAAGTCTTAGCTAGGATTATCCTTATAGATGTCTGGGAATTTTCATTGCACTAGGTTTCTAGCTCATCCTAGAAATGCCCCCAGATTCCAGTTGTTTCTCCCAGTACTCTTATTCTATCCTCCCCTCCACCTGATCCCTCCTGTTTCCATGCCCACTCTCCATGCAGATCCCCCCTCTGTCCACCAGTGATGTCTATTCGATTTTTCCCTTCACAGTGAGATTCATGAATCCTTCTTAAGGCTCCTTATTACCTAGCTTCCCTGAGTCTATGGATTATAGCATGATTATCCTTTACTTTACTGCTAATATCCACTTATGAGTGAGTACATACTATGTTTGTCTTTCTGGTTCTGGGTTACCTCACTCAGGGTGACTTTTTCTAGTTCCATCCATTTGCCAGCAAATTTCATTTTATTTAACACCATTCTTCCGTTGAGGGACACTCGGTTGTTTTCAGGTTCTCACTATTATGAATAAAGCTGCTATGAACATAGTTGAGCAAGTGTCTTTATGGTATGGTGGAGCATCCTTTGGGCATATGCCCAAGAGTGGTATAGCTAGGTATTGAGGTAGAATGATTCCCAATTTTCTGAAAAAACTGCTATATTTATTTCCAAAGTGGCTGTACAAGTTTGCACTCCCACCAGCAGTGGAGGAGTGTTCCCTTTGCTCCACATCCTCTCTGTCATGAGCTGTCATTTGTATTTTTGATCTTAGCCATTCTGATGGGTTTAAGGTGGTATCTCAGATTGTTTTGATTTGCTTTTCCCTGATGATTAGGGATGTTGAGCAATTCCTTAAATGTCTTTCAGCCATTTGAGCTTCCTCTGTTGAGAATTCTCTGTCTAGATCTATACCCCATTTTAAATTAGGTTATTTTTTTATGTCTAGTTTCTAGAGTTCTTTATATATTTTGGACATTAACCCTCTGTCAGACTTAGGGTTGGTAAAAATCTTTTCCCATTCTGTAGGATGCTGTTTTGTTCTTTTGACAGTGTTCTTTGCCTTATAGAAGCTTTTCAGTTTCCTGAGGTCCCATTTGTTAAACTGGCTACCTTAATGCCTTTGAGATTGGTGTTATATTCAGGAAGTTGTCGCCTGTGCCAATGCTTTCAAGGCTACTTCTTACTTTCTCTTCTATCAGGGTTAGTGTATTTGGTTTTATGTTGAGGGCTTTGATCCACTTGGACTTGAGTTTTGTGCAGGGTGGTGATATGGATCTGTTTGCATTCTTCTACATGTCAGCATCTAGATAGATCAACACCATTTGTTGAAGATGTTTTCTTTTTTCCATTGTATAATTTTGGCTTTTTTGTTAAAAATCAAGTGTCCATAGGTGTGTGGCTTTACTTCTGGGCCTTTGATTCAATTCCCTTGACCAACCTGACTTTTTATGCCAATACAATACAGTTTTTATAGCTATTGCTCTGTACTGCACCTTGAAACAAGCATTGGTGATACCTCTGGAAGTTCTTTTATTGTACAGGATTGTTTTAGCTATCCTGGGTTTCTTGTTTTTCCATATGAAGTTGAGTATTGTTCTTTCAAGGTCTGTAAAGGATTATGTTGGAATTCTGATGGGTATTGCATTAAATCTGTAGATTGATTTTGGTAAAATGGTCATTTTTACTTTGGTAATCCTACTGATCTGTGAACATGGGAGATCTTTCTAACTTTTGGTATTTTCTCCAATTTCTTTCTTCAGAGACTTGAAGTTCTTGTCATACAGGTCTTTCACTTGCTTGTATAGAGTTCAACCAAGATATTTTATATTATTTGTGACTATTTTGAAGGATGTTTCCCTGATTTCTTTCTTTGCTCATTTATCGTTTATATATAGGAGGGCTACAGATTATTTTAAAGTTAATTTTGTATCCAGCCATCTGACTGATGGTGTTTATCAACTGTAGGAAGTTCCCTAGTAGAATTTTTGGGGTTGCTTATGTATACTATCATATCATCTGGAAATAGCAATACTTTGATTTCTTCCTTTCCAGTTTGTATCCCCTTGATCTTAAGAAGTCTTATTTCTCTAGCTAAAACTTCAAGAGCTATATTGAATAGATATGTAGAGAGTGGACAGCCTTGTCTTGTTCCTGATTTTAGTGGAATTGCTTTAAGTTTCTCTCCATTTAATTTAATGTTGGCTTTTGGTTTGCTGTATATTGCCTTTATTATGTTTAGATATGTCCCATATATCCCTAATCTCTTCAAGACTTTTATCATGAAAGGGTGTTGGATTTTGTAAAACACCTTTTCAGCATCTAATGAGATGATCATGGTTTTTTTCTTTCAGTTTGTTTATATGGTAGGTTACTGAACATATGATCGTTCATATGTTGAACCATCCCTGCATCTCTGAGATGAGGGTCATTTGATCTTGATCATGGTGTATGATCTTTTTGATGTGTTCTTGGATTCTGTTTGCAAGTATTTTATTGAGTATTTCTGCATCTATGTTCATGAGGGAAATTGAAATTGGTTTGCAATTCTCTTTCTTTGTTGAGTCGGAATCAGGGTGACTGTGTCCTCGTAAAATGAATTTAACAATGGTCCTTATGTTTCTATTTTGTGGAAAAATTTGAGGACTATTGGTATTAGCTCTTCTTTGAAAGTATGGTAAAATTCTGCTCTAAACTTGTCTGGCCCTGGGCTTTTTTTTTTTTTTTTTTTTTTTTTTTTTTTTTTTTTGTTGGGAGACTTTTAATGACTGCTTCTATTTTTTTGAGGGGTTATAGATCTGTTTAAATTATTTGCCTGATCTTGATTTAACTTTGGTAAGTGGCCTCTATCAAGAAAATTTTCCATTTCTTTTAGATTTTCCAATTTTGTGGAGAAAGGTTTTTGAAGTAATACCTAATGATTCTTTGATTTCCTTGGTGTTTGTTGTTGTGGCTCCCTTTTCATTTCTGATTTTGTTAATTTGGATGTTTTTTCTCTGCCTTCTAGTTAGTTTTGATAAGGGTTTGTCTATCTTGTTGATTTTCTTAAAGAACCAACTCTTCATTAATTCTTTTATTATTTTTTTCTGTTTTATTGATTTCAGCCCCTTATTTGATTATTTCCTGCCATCTACTCCTCTTGGGTATGTTTGCTTCTTTTTGTTCTAGAGCTTTCCAGTGTGAAGCTAGGTCTCTGGTATGAGGTCTCTCTAATTTCTTTTTGAAGGCACTTAGTGATGTGAACATTCCTCTTACTGCTTTCATTGTGTCCCATAAGTTTGGGTATATTGTGCCTTCATTTTCATTGAATTCTAGGAGGCCTTTAATTTCTTTCTTATTTCTTCCTTGATCCAGTGCCAATTTAGTTGAAAGTTATTTAGTTTCCATGAGTTTCTGGGACTCCTGTTGTTTCTGCTGTTGTTGAAATCCAGCTTTAACCCATAGTGGTCTGATAAGATACAGGGGGTTATGTAGCAGGAATCTTAGAAGGTCTTATTAATAAAAACCTAGGGCCAGGTATTGGGGTGAATGCTGAAAGATCAGAGAAGCAGAACAAGCTACAGCCACCTCTCCTCGCCAGTTCCTCAGCTGATCCTGTTTCCTCAGACTGGAAGCCTCTGAGTCTTTGTCTGAATGGGTCTCAGCTGAACTGCTGCTCAAAAGCCTGAAAGCTTAACCAGCTAAATGCTTTTAGTTTCTGGTCTTCATGCCTTATATACCTTTCTGCTTTCTGCCATCACTCCCTGGGATTAAAGGCTCACTTTCTGGGATTAAAGGCGTGAGTCGCCATGCTTGGCTACATCCTTGAACACACAGAGATCCAGGTAGATCTCTGCCTCTGGAATGCTAGGATTAAAGGCGTGAGTGCCACCATTTTCTAGCCTCTGTATCTAGTGGCTGTTCTGGTCTCTGACCCCAGATAAGTTTATTAGGGTGCACAATATTTGGGGGGACTCAATATCACCACAGGGTTATTTCAATTTTCTTGTGTCTGTTAAAACTTGCTTTATGACTGAGTATGTGGTCAATTTTGGAGAAGATTCTGTGAGGTGCTGAGAAGAAGGTATACTCTTTTGTGTTTGGGTGAAATGTTCTGCAGATATCTGTTAGGTCCATTTGAGTCATAAAGTCTGTTAGTTTCCTTATTTCTCTGTTTAGTTTCTGTCTGGACGACCTGTCCATTGGTGAGTGTGGTGTATTGAAGTCTCCCATTATTAATGTGTGGGGTTTGATGTGTGATATTAACTTTAGTAATGTTTCTTTTACAAATGTGGGTGCCCTTGCATTGGGGGAATAGATGTTCAGAATTGAGATGACATTCTGGTAGATTTTTCCTTTATTGAGAATGAAATATCTTTTTCCATCTCTTTTGATTAATTTTGATTTGAAATCTATTTTATTAGATATTGTGATAGTGACACCAGCTTGCCTCTTAGGTCTATTTGATTGGAAAATCTTTTCCTAATCCTCTACTCTGAGGTAATGCCTGGCTTTGAAGTTGAGGTGTGTTTTTTGTATGTAGCAGAAAGATAGATCCTTTTTTTTTTTTTTTTTTTTTGGTATCCATTCTGTTTCTTGTTTCTTTTATTGGCAAGTTGAGCCCATTTATATTGACCAGTGATTGTTAATTCCTGTTATTTTGTTGTTGTTGCTGTTGATAGTGTGTCCTTGTGTGTGTCCGTGTGTGTGTCCATGTGTCCGTGTGTCCGTGTGTCCGTGTGTGTGTGTGTGTGTGTGTGTGTGTGTGTGTGTGTGTGTGTGTGTGGTGTTTCCCTTCTTTGTATTTTGCTGGTATAAGATTATTTATTGCCTGTGTTTTTGTGGGTGTAGTTAACTTCCTTGGATTGTAGTTTTCTTTCTAATACCTTCTATATGGCTGGATTTCTTGACAGACATTGTTTAAATTTGACTTTGTCATGAAATATCTTGTTCTCCATTTATGGTGAATGAAAATTTTCCTGGGTATGTTAGTCTGGGCTGGCATCCGTGGTCTCTTAGAGTCTGCAAGAGATCTGTCCAGGCCCTTTTGGTTTTTAGAGTCCGTGTTTAGAAGTCGAGTGTAATTCTAATAGGTCTGCCTTTACTTGGCCTTTTTTCCTTGCAGCTTTTAATATTCTTTCTTTCTTCTGTATGTTTAGTGTTTTGATTATTCTGTGACTTGGCGACTTTCTTTTCTGATTCAATTTATTTGGTGTTCAGTAAGTTTCATGTACCTTTATAGGCATGTCCTTCTTTAGGTTAGGGAAATTTTCTTCGATGAATTTGTTAAATATATTTTCTGTGTTTTTGGAGCTGGAATTCTTCTCCTTCTTTTATTTATATTATTCTTAGGTTTGAGCTTTTCATGGTGTCCCAGGTTTCCTGAATGTTTTGTGTTAGGAGTTTTTTAGATTTTCTTTGACCAATTATTTATTCTATCGTATCTATCATATATTCAATACCTGAGATTCTTTCTTTCATCTTTTATATTCTGTTGGTGACACTTGTGTCTGTAGTTCCTGTTCACTTACTCAGATTTTCTGTTCCCTGAATTTCCTCAGTTTGTGTTTTCTTTATTGCTTCTATTTTGATTTTCATGTCTTGAATAGTTTCCTTCACCTGTTTGTTTATTTTTTTTCTTGGCTTTCTTGGCATTCTTTAAGGGATTTATTGATTTCTTGCAATGTTTTGTTTGTCTTCTCCTAAATTTCTTTAAGGGAGTTTTTCATTTCCTCTTTAAGGATCTCTATCATATTCATAGAGTTGTTTTTAAGGTTGTTTTCTTGTACTTTAGCTCTGTTGGAATATTCAGGTCTTGCTGTCATAGGATAGCTGGGCTCTGTGGTGTCATATTACCCTGTCCTGTTATTGATGATATTTTTATACTGGCCTTTAGGCATCTGAGTTTGGGATGATTAGGTCTAGGCCCTGATTTCTGAGCTTGTGGGATGGTTGTTTTATTCCTTGGTTTCTATTTTTCTCTTTGGTTTTCTAGTCTGTGTGGCTTGGATTTCTGGTGGCTAGTATGACCTCTGTTCTAGTAGGGAATCTTTATCCAAGTTGGGAGCTGGCCTTTAGTACAATAGGGGTTCTCTGTTCTTCTGAATGGTGTAGCCTACACCTGTTCTTCTGACTGGTGTGGCATTCACCTGCATGGTAGAAGTCCACTGGGCTCTTTTCATCTTATAAATGAAAAATTCATTCTCTCATATTACATATCAAATGCCTGAGGGAAAAAATCAAGAGAAGACAGTTGTACAGTCTTCTGTGCTCATGGCTCAAAGATGCATTTAGCCCTAGACAAACCTATCCATCTATCTCTTCATCTACTTGTCCATCCATCCATCCATCCATCCATCCATCCATCCATCCATCCATCCATCCTTCCATCTATTTATCCAACCATCTGTCTACCCATCTGTTTATCCATCAATTCATTCATTGATACTCTCAATAATTGATTCCTTGGCTTTGCATTGAAGGCTTATAGTATGCTCAAATTCATATTATTTTAATCTTTATCAACCTTGTATCTATTCCAAATATTTGGCAAATCTTAAGTGCTTCAGCATTTGCCAACTGAATGAGTTAAAGGTAACTAGACCACCTGTTTTCTAAGAACCACAGGGTAGAGAGTGGTTCCACTTCATTCTAGTCCATTTCCCTAATTTCTTGGCAGTTGTACATATTTCAGCGCTAAATAAATATTTGTTAAAGGAAGGGAGGAATCTGCAGCTGCAGTTGTTTGTGTTTATACGTTTTGGCCATATGTCTGTGTATCATCTCCTTAGGCAGTGTAGTAGAATGGAGAAAGCATGTGGAGTCTGGAGTCACAGGGCCTGGATTCTCCCACACATTGTTCCTAGCAAGCTGTGTACCTTGGGTAAATCATGTAGCTTTCCTAGATCTCTCTTTTCTCATCTGCAAAGTCATACATCTCTTATTCCTTCTAGTTTTGAAGGTAGATATGAAGATTACAGATGAAGGGAGCTAGTATAGAGTTGGGAAGTGATAACTGCCATGATCTTACAGGCAGGGGCTTATCATGCCCACGATAGCTTTAGGGAAAGGGTTATATGTCTCATATAGTTAGTAGATGTTTTTATTTCTAATAATAACCTAATTAATGGGTCTTACCACATACTGTCATAGAAATGACTATGTGCCAAGTGTGGTTATGCAAACTGCACAATTACATTAATCTTATTTGTAACTAATTGATTTAATGAGTGAATAAACTAATTTTAAGCTGGAATAATAGCACATGCCTGTCACTCCAATACTCAGGTAGCTGAGGCAGAAGAATCACTGTTTGTTCAAGGCCAGCTTAGGCTATACAGTGAGTTCAAGGAAAGCCTGCATAACACCATGGAACCCCATTTCAAGAGAACAAAACAAAAAAAAAGGAAACAAATAAAAATCAAAATGAATCTAACATAATCATCCTAATGATTAAATGCGGCATTTATCAGCTTATCTCCACTTTTGTAGCAGAACACTGGGCCCTACAAAAGTGACAGCATCTCCCATGGTTACCAGCTAGTAAGATGCAAGACCGGCATCAGAAGCCTGAGGTCTGGACCACCCTGCTATGCTGTGCTGTACTTGACAACCAAGTGATGTTCTGTGATGGCTAAAACTGAATATAAACCACAGCCCTTACCACGAGCTTCTCCCAGCCTAATTGGGTGCATGAAATATTTAGTGAAGAAGAGAGTGGGCAATAAAGTTACAATGTGAGGTGTAGATCACCAGAGAACAGGAAAGCCCATAACAGGTACCTCACTTTTATATAATGTTTTACGCCTTTCTGAGTGTTTTTAAATCCATCATCTCATTTGCTTCCCATAATAGCCATCATTATTTATTGAGGGCTTACTATGTGCCAGGCACTGGGCTAAGTGCTTTGCTTATATTATCTCAACCAAGCCTTCCAGAAAGCCTATTATATAGACATCATTTCTGTTTTAGTGTCAAAAATTCAATTCAGCTTCTTCATATAAAGAGTAAGTGAAGGAGTTAGGATTGGCTTCAAGCACAGCTGACTCTGGGACTTGTAATTGTTGTTGGGATGCCACCTCTTTCTCTTTTTCTTCCCTGTTTGTCTCCCTATCTGCCATGGATGTGTTCTCCTCTGTGTTGGCTTCACACTTATGCAAGTTATTTTCTAGGATAGCCCCAGACAGTCCCTGACTGTAAACAACCAGCGTTTCTAACAAGTGTTTGGATATAGAATCCCTTACTTGCTCAGGAGCAGCGTCCAGTCGCCAGACCTCTGGAGTGTGTGACTGTGTGGGACCTGAGGCCCAGGACGAGCTCTGTAACTCCTGGGAAGGAGTCGGCCCATGAGAAAAAGCAAGGATGATGGCCCTATAACAAATGAAAGATAAGGGGTATGAACAGGCGAGAAGCAAGTGTATGCCCTGCTGGTGAAGAAGCTGGTTCAGGTAGCTAGGGGGACAGAGGGGCTTTGTTATGGCCATCAGCCAGCACAGGAAGGGTTTGTCTCAAGCCTGCCTAGATTCTCTCCTCTGCCCCAAGTGGGACAAGTGGGACTCATCTTTCCTAAACACTTTGCTTGATGTGTCTAGATCAGTGGTTCTCAACCTCCCTAATGCTGTGACCCTTTAGTACAGTTCCTCATATTGTGGTGACCTCCAACCATAGAATTATTTTTGTTGCTACTTCATAACTGTAATTTTACTACTGTTGTTGTACATCATAAAAATATCTGATATATAGGATATCTGATATGTGAACCCTGTGAAAAGGTTGTTCAACTCCCAAAGGGGTCAACACAGGTTAAGAACCACTGCTCAAGGTTAGAAGGGCATGCCCCAGATTCAGAACAATGCTTTTCCACAGAGTAGTGGCTGATAAAGGGTTCCTGACAAGGTATTTCTGATATCTTAGTGATGCCAGCCTAAATGACTGTATACAGCACCATTATCAAATCTCACAACGTGACCACAGCTTTAGTGTTCAAAGAGCATAGACTTTGAACTTGGAATAACTGGAAAGATATATGAGTAGTTACTGCAGGGTGGCTTCTTACATAAATTATTTTCAGCATAATTAATTAATTAGTTCACTTTTCTGTTTTTTTTCATACAGGGTCTGCAGGAGACAGGTGTCTTTAGACAGGGGTCAGGGTAAAGTTATGGGAAGATCTCTTACAGGACAGGGTTGCCATTTCAGGCTGGCCAACAGTCTACCAGTTTCAGGGCTGTGGTGGCTGGGCTTGGCTATCAACTCGACATACCTGGAAAGAGGGAACCTTGATTTCAGGATTGGCTCCATCAGATTGGCCTGTTGGTATGTGTGTAGGGCCATTTGTTGATTGCTAGTTGGTTTGAGAGGGCCCAGGCCACTGTGGGCAGTGCTATCCCTGGGCAGTGGGTCCTGGGCTGTAAGAGAAAGGTCACTAAAGAATAAAGCACACCAACAAGCCACCAGCAGCATTCCTCTGTGGTCTCTGCTTAAGCCCTGTCTACAGATTCCTGCTTTGAGCGCCTATCCTGTCTTTTCTTAAGGGATCGGTAGGGCATAGAAACCCTTTCCTTCCCAAGTTGCTTTTTGGTCAGGATGTTTCCTTATAGCAATGGAAACTAGGACATGGTAGGCTTGATACAAATGCTATTCCGAGGGCTGGCTCTGCATGGGCTTAGGGTCCTGCCTGGTTAGTCCCTAGCAAGGGGTGAGCAAGAATTCTCTCCCTTCTACCTCCTGCTCAGCACCTGTTCTCCCCTTATACTTTCAGCTCTGTATCCACTCCCAGGTTATGGAGCCCAACTTGTCTTTAGCATCTCCTACATGGCCCCCTTTTTATCCAGAGACTGGAATTCAAACCCAAAGAACAGGAATGGCCGACTGGGATTCGAACCGTGTCTCTATCTGAGGCCTCAATTTTCTTACATACTTTAAGCCTCAGTTCCTGATGTGTTTATAAAGAGTGCCATGAAAACAGGATGTTGCAGGAAACACCTGCAGTTTTAGAGGTTGGGAGGTGGGGGCTAGAAGAGCAGAGTTCAGAATCATCCTCAATTATACAGAACGTGAGGCTAGTCTTGGTGATAAACTGTCAAACAAAGTGATCAGGTAACACCCACAAATCTCCACTTCTGCAGTCACATGGGTTCGGTTTTCCTGTGCTCCATGGCAGACCCAGGAGATCTCCCTCGGTGGATGCCTCAGGGACTGAGGGTAGGGATGCCAGAGACCGAGTGTGGGTTGCTCTCTGTAGGCCTCCTCTTCTCAATTCTGTGGGGCTTCTGGGTCCATTGCTCTTCTCTCTAATCATGGCCTCCAAGCTTCTTTCCAATTCTGCAGCCAGTCCTGCTGTCTCTGTCCTAGTTATCTCCTCTGTGTGCCCTCACCTGCCTCTAGCTGGCTGGTTCCCTACTTGCCAGTTAACTCAGAGTTAGCAGAGTAAGGCCAGAGGTCAATGCATTGGGCCTCCACGCTCTCTGGAGTATCCAGAAGAGGGAAGGCTCGCTCTTGTTCTCCCTACAACCTGCTCGCCCCAAATAGTTTTCAGTTTATTGCCAGCTTTACCCCACCCACAGCTCTGTCCTCCTTCCTCTTGTTTGATGCCTTTCTACACGCTTCCTGCTCCTGCTTTATGTCCCTCCAAATGTCTCTACCAGGACCCCAGGTGTCATACCTACCCCCATACTCTTTATGCCCTTCTATAGGAAGATGAACCTGGAAGCCTTAATCCATTTTCTGTGGCAGTAACTGAGCCAGAAGACTGGGTAATTCATAAAGGATAGAGGTTCAAAACCTGCAGGTCCTCCTTGCTTGTGGGGATGCTGCAGAGGGGCACATGGTGAAGCAGATGTCCTAATTTAGGTGTCTTATTCTCAGAAAAATCACAGTCCAGGGGTTGCAGAGATGGATTAGTTGGGGAAGTGTCTACTCCACAAGTGTGAGCACCTGAGTTCTGGTCCCTAGGACCTATATAAAGCTAGACATGGTAGCATGAATCTGTAGCCCCAGTGCTGGGGCAAAGGAGAAAGATGACCCTTGAAAATCATTGACCAGATAAATAACCTAGCTCAAGGTTCAGTGAGGTGCCTTGTCAAAACAAACAAACAAACAAACAAACAAACAAACAAACAAAAAACCCAAAAGGTTGAGTGACTAAAAACACTTGGCCCTACCTCTTGCCTCCACACCCCACAATGCATACACATAAATCTAACCATAGGAATACTTACATATAGTACAACACACACACACACATGCTCATGTGCATACACACACACACACACACACACACACACACACACACACAGTAACTGGAAATTTGCAGACAATAAACATTTATTCATCAATCTGAAGGTTGGGTGGTTCAAACTGAGAAGTTCCCCTAGTCCTGGTAGGAACTGTGCAGAATTCTAAAGTGGTAGAAAACCGTGGTGATAGACATGTCCTAGCTCAGGTCTCCTCCTCATCTTAGGAAGCCATTGGTCCATAGTTAAGGACCAAACCTATGGCTTCAATTATCTATCTCCCCCAAACCATAGTTGGATAAAATTTCCGCTCTTCACTCATCACAGTGTAAATGAAGTTTCCTGCGAAAATGGAATTCAAGCTATAGCAGCCACTGGAAGAAGAGCTTGTCTTCATACACATCTGTAGTTGGCATTTTCTTTGGGCCACCAACCAGTTCCCAAATAGAGACACTGAGACTTATTTTTAAGACTTATTAATTATGAATGCTTGGCCTTGGCTTAGGCTTGTCCCACTAGCTTTTTTTTTTTTTTTAACTTAATTTAACCTGCTTCTAGTCATCTATGGTTTGACTTGGGGCTTTTTAACCTTTCTTTCATTCTGTATGTCTTATTTTCCTGCTTCCTCCATGTCTGTCTGTCTGGTTCCTGATATCTTCCTGTCATCTCCTTTTCTTTCCTCTTATTACTTATTTTCCCTGCCCAGAAGTTCTACCTATACATCCTCCCTCACTATTGGTCGTTCAACTTTTTATTAGAACAATCAGTTGCCTTAGGTAGGCAAGGTAAAACAGCAACACATCTTTACATAATTAAACAAATGCAATACAACTTAACCTAGTTAAACAAATATCTTCAACATAAACAAACACATCTTTGCATAGTTAAACAAATGCAGCACATCTTTGCATAGTTCAACAAATATTCCTCAACCCACATCATTTCCTTCATCCACATCATTCCTTCTAGCATCTTCCTACCTAGCTGCAGATGTCTAGATAGAGAGAGGAGAGTATGGAGGACTTCACTTGGTTCTTGATTCAGATAGAAAAGCTAAGTCCCGTTCCCATCTGAGATTCCCCATATGCATTTCCTTGTTGCAGACTGGGCAAGTGAAATTCCCTAACACATCACACTGTAGAATAGTCAGCCTCTGTGAGTCTCAACTCTGGACTTGTCAGGTTGGAACAAGGACTCTGGATCAGATGTCCTGAGGCGGGTGTGAGCCTGAGTACAGGGCCTTTTGTCCAGGCTGGGGTGGGGTGCTTAGCGTCTTCATTTTATGTGGAGAAGGATGCAGCAGGGCAGAAGGAGGATGAGAAGATACAATGCAAACATCAGAAGATGCTGCACATGGCTTAGAAAACTGTGCAAATAGCAGGGCTTTCCTTATTCTGGTAACACACATAGCATATTTACCACTGTAGTCACTTGAAAACATACAGTCCAGGGGCATCGTGTATACCACACTGCTGTACAGCTGCCACCACAACCTAGTTTGAGAAGATTTTATCACCCACAGTAATCCCTACCCATTGGCAGCTACTCCCCATTCCCTGCTCTTCTAGTCCTTGGGAACGTCAAATATGCTTTCTGTCTCTGTGAATCCTTCATAGCCACATAGCTTGTGTCCCCTTCATGTCTGGATTCTTGCATGCAGAAAATTATGTAGAGGTTCATCCACATTGCACTGTATGGTAATGCTTCATTTATTTTTATGGCTAAGTGTTAGCCCATCTATGGCTGTGCAGCATTTCTTTTATATGGATGGTGGTTTCTGCTCTAAAATCTCACCTAGAGTCTCATCATCACACTGGGGAATGGAGCAGGTATGTGTAAGGTGAAGAGGAAGAGGTGGGCTCTGAAGACCTCCGGGAGATCCTCTAAGCTTTTGTGAGGGGGCAGGGACCAGAAGGATCTGAGCTCTGGCCCACTTATGATGGACTTGAGAAAATGTGGTGGTAAGTGGCCTCTTGGACTGACTGGCCCTAAGGTGGCTGCTTTCGAGCAGGATTTCACCAGGAGCAATGACCTGACAAAGGAGCGTGAGTGACACCAGGAAACTGTCACAGCAGAGAGCTAGGATATCCCTGTAGTCTGAGCATGCATGAGATCCTGGGACAGAGCTGGAGCTGGCCTTGGAGTGGAGAGATCAGGAATGTTGGAGAGGCCAGGATCATGGTGGACAAGAAAAGGACTGAATATTTGTGTCCCCTAGAATTCCTATGTAGCAACCTAACCCTGGATGAATAGGAATGGTCTTAAGAGGCAAAACCTTTGGACAATGACTAAGCCACCAAGGTGGCACTGAATGAGTGCAACCTGTGCTCCTCCAAGGGGTGAGGATGTCAGAGTCCTCTGATCTTCACCATTTGAGGATGTGGCAAGAAGGAGCTCCCTAGGAGCCAGAATGAGGGCCCTCACCAGGCATCTTCTCCACCAGTGCCATGCCTCTGCTCCATCACACCAGAATTGTGAGTGGTTACTTTCTGTGGTATGTAAACCATTCAGCCTATGGTGCTTTGTCATATTAGCCTGAAAACACTGGGACCCGGGATGGTCATATGGAATGAAGAGCTCATGAAATCTCCTCAGCACATTCTCCTGTCTCAACCCAGCTGTCTCTGTGCTGGAGCCACCTGGTTCATCTGCTCAGCTCCCTCCTGCGTTGCCTGACTCTACTTTTGGCCTAATGATTCAACCTTGTTCCAACTCTTGCTGTCTATGTGGCTTGCTTTACAATCGACTTTCATGCTCAGTATTGCTTCCCTAGAGTGCCCTTTCTGGCCTGTCCCCATAAAGCCTTCCCCGCAAAGCTCAAGTGGCACTTCTCCCCTGGGCTCCAGAGCCTCTCCTGTTGCAGCATTGGACAATGTTTGTCTGCTTATGAGTTAGTGACCACACTACCAAGGATGATATGCACATATTTGTGAGTGAATGAATGAATGAATGAATAAGGGTAGGTGATGGAGGTAACAGTTAAAGTGAAGAAGCCTTGAGATTACTTTTCTACCTTGGAGTAGAGCCTTTGTGGAGTAGAAAAGTCTCCCACATTGGAGAAGCTCCAGGAACAGTCTGTTCAACCACTTAATCTAATGTGTTGTGAGGATTGAGTCAACTAGGGAAATGGCCTCTGCTATCGCGTGCAGCTCAGGCCTTCTATGATTTGATGACTCAAGGAACTGTACCTTGCCCTCTGCCTGGGCCATTTCTCATGCCAGCAGAAATCCTGCAGTGGCCCAGGTGTGACCCGGATGCTGATGCAGGATTCTTCAATCTCACAGGTGCTGCTCTTTATAGAATTTAATCTCGTAATGCAATGCCCATGTGGCCTTTTCATTAATCACCCCTTTCATAGCAGATGCCTGGAGTGGAAGGCCAGGGGAGCAATAGAAAGGAGGGGTGTGGGGTTTCTGATGTCTTAGGTAGCATGCCAGGGGCCAGAAGAGGACAAGAGCAGGATGTAGCAGGGCAAGAAGAATGGAAGGGTCAAAGGGGCTAAGGATGAAATCATGGGCAGATGATGGATTGGAGGAAGATGCCCACAGTCCCCCTCTGTGTAGAAAGCAGATCCAGCTCAAAGCCTGTGATTAAAAATATTTCATCCACCTCCTTACCCTTGCTTTCCCTAAAGCAGCAAAATTTCCTGACTCCAGTTAGAGCAATGGGTCTGTACAGCAAGAGAGTGAAAAATCCTGCACCTGAACACTAGTTGTATAACTCCCTGTACATAAGATAGGAAACTAGGGGATGGAGAAATGCTGAGCAGTTCATAGCATTGGCTGCTTATACAGAGGACCTGGGTTTGCTTCCCAGCACCCATATGGTTGCTCACAACCATCTAGAACTACAGTACTAGAGGATCTGAAATCCTTTCTTCTGTCTTCCTGGGGCACCAGACATGCATGTGGTATTCAGCCTTACATGCAGGCAAACACTCTTAAAAATAATAATAATAAATGATAAGAAATTATTGGAGGAGAAACTGAGGCACCTAGAAGTCTTATGACTTATTGAGTAATGGGCTCCATTTGGTAAGCTCTTCAGCACTGCTCTAGTTTGGAGCAGTGGTACTATGGAGAATCGATGAGGCTTTTGAAAGATGAGATCCAGTAGAAGAGTACTGTCTCTGTCTGGATGGTGATGAGAGACATTCCTCTTTTAATTAACCCTACCATGATGTGGCACCACCACTGAGCATCCAAAATGGTATAGCCATCTATCTAGGACCTGAACCTCCTGAACTGAATTAAATAAACCTCTCTACTTTGTAAACAATCTGTGTCAGGTATTTCATTACAATAGCACAAAGCTGACTATATACAGACATCTCAAGCTATAGTCAAGGGGCAAAGAAAAAAATTAGGAGGGTGTAGCATTGTGGGCCACAATCAGGATGAGGGATAAGAAGACTTGGCAAATGGGTCTCAAGATATCATTACTCATTTTGCTCTCCTACCAGGCTCCCGGAGCCCATTTGGATTTGTTTTTCAGTACAATTTTTTTCAACTTTGGTTTCTTTCTGGAAAGTTGTTTGCTGACTCCCAGAGAGTGGAGCCTCACAACAGGGGCTATTCTGTTGGAGACCCTTTTATGCTGGAAACTATGTAGTGCATTCCACAAGCTATTTATTTTCCCCCTCCACTGCCTCTCAGGTTTTTTTCCTCCATGCAAGACATGCAAAGGCCCTTTCATCTGGGAGCTGTCCCTACCCGTGGCAGCTCACATATGCATTCACTCTGGCATTAGCCATAGTCTTTCTTTCTCTCCTCCTCCCTTTGGGCAATAGTAATTGAGAAATGTAGTGAAAGACAGGACTGCGTGCAGACACAAACTCATGAAAAGGAGCACATGGAATGTAACAAATTAAATGCCACCCAGCAAGGGTAGGGGGGCTGAGAGCTGAGAGAGAGAGGGATAAAACACAGATCAAACAAAGCAAAGCCAGCAAGTGGGGGAGTGTGCTTGGCAGCCGAGGTTTCTGGGAATAGAGGCATGGTATGTCAGAGATGTAATTAAGCCCTCCTAATGGCCCTCTGCCTTGTCCTAGTTGGCCATGCCAAGTCGACTGTCCTCTCTTAGCTGCCCCAGTACTTTATACTCTGTCAGGAGGTAGGGGGAAGAAGAGGGGACTGGTTAATTAGGAGAAATCTCTTTTAGACAGTGTGCCTGCTCAGTGGGGAGCGCCAAGCTGTGTAAGGATAAAGATGTTCACTATCCACAGGGTTGGCTGTCGCTGCCCCGCATGTCATACCTCACCCACTTGCAGATCTCGTTCCAGGTATCTGGGTGCTTCAAGTCCACACAAGGCCCATAGAGTCATTCTGTCCCATTTCTTGCACAAGCCTCCATCCACTTCTTGGAGGGCTTGGGCTGGAAATGAGACCTTCTGGAGCTTTGTTTCTCTTTTAGAAAATAAGGTGTGATGCCTGAGCATGCAGTTGCGCTAAATGGACAAAGGGCTGGTTCTTTCCAACCCCTGGGGCTTCTGATGGAGATCAAACATTTCCTATACGCTATCAAGTGTGCCAGAAGGGAGTGACGGCATGGGGGAGGGGCCCCTCCCATTCAGTTCCGTCAGCTCTTTAGCTCTTCCCATCTGTTTCTTAGTTCGTCTGCGGAGAAGGCAGACAGTTAGGGTTTCCTCCCTTTTAGAACAAATGCATCCTCTGGGGTGCTTAGCAGGGGGCTCCCCACATTGTTCAGCTCATTAAAGGAAGTCTCGCCTTCAAGTGGCACAGGTAATGAAGCATTGCAGGGTGCCTGCCAGCTCTAATAAGATGGACTGAACTGAAAGGGAGAATTTACCTGGTAGGATTAGTTCACTCTGCAGCGAGATGCCTGGGATCACCTCTTCGGCCCCGTGCCGAGAATCTTAAACACACTTTTCTCTCAGGAGGGCATTGGCTGGGGAGGTGCTGGGCAGAGCTCAGAAAGACAAGTGAGGCTGCAGAGGGCAGCCCATAGCTGGGGCCCACAGCCCAGCTCTCTGCTGGAGCGGATGGAGTGGCCAGCTTTCTTCTGGGCGGTGGGTGCCTTAGAATGCAAGGCTGCTGACCTCCTCAGTGTGAATGGTCCCTGATGAGCCTGGGCAGAAAGGGGTGCAGAGATGGCAGCTGACCCGTTCATGGCTGTTCTGTATTTGGTGACTCAAAGGTCGCCTGGGTTGGAGATGGATACCCAGGTGTGAACACGCAGCTGGGCATTTAGCTGGGCAACTCTAATCCCAGTTCAATTGTCTCCTTGGCCACAAAAAGAAATGGAAGACCAGGAAGAATACAGAACTAAAACACTAGAGGACAGCATCAATTGCAGTTGAGCTGTGTGCCCACTAGACCCCAGGTCCTGTGAGGTGCTGCAGTAGAGTTTTGAATAAGACCCATGTGTTCCCTGCCCTTGAGGAATGCAGACACCACAGGGAACCGAAACACTCAGTAACTGCAACAGTACTCCTAGGCCCAAAGACAGGTGTGAGCACACAGGAGGACGCTGCTAGTTCTGCTTGGGGAGAAGGGAAGGTGTGGGTATAGAGAGGTCTCTGCAAGAGTCAGGTTTCTTCTATTACCCAGCATGGGTGTCTCTGTCCAACTAGTCAAATGGTAGACAGTGCTGGACTGGAATGTTTGGTTTGAATATGAAATGTCCTTCATAGGTTTATCTGTTTGAATGCTTGGTCCCCCGCTGATGGTGCTGACTTGGAAGGTTGTGGAACCTTTAGGAGGTGGAGCCTTGTGGGAGACAGTAGGTCACTGGGGGACACTCTTGGGGATTTTATAGCCTGGCTGAATTTCCTGTTCAGACAGCATGGGGGGATTGGGTGACAAGTCCCAGGCGCACATCCTTGCCACCATGGAGGTAGCTGGCGTCATGCCTTCCCCTTCATGATAGACCCTCTTTCCTTAAACTGTTGGCTGAACTAAAATTAAGGGAATGCTCTCCCTTAAATTGCTTGTCAGGTACTTGGCTATGGTAACATGCAAAGCGACATGTGTAAGATGGGACCCTGGAGAGCAGGTACTTCCAAAACTTTGCAGTCGAAGTGTTCATGACAGTGGGAACTTCTAGGAAGTAGGAGTTGGAGTGCAGAGGTACAGAGACACATGACAGTGGATGCTGGCAGTATTCACACCCGGGGGTGGGGGGAACCCACCGAAGGAGACTTTACAGGGGAAACATAGAAACTGACCGCCATGGGGCGTATTACTTTCATGTTGCTGTAATGAAATACCTGGCAGGAATTGACTAAAGGTGGGAAAGGCTGGTGTGGGCTCATGGTTTCAGATTTGGCTCAGCCATGAGGCCATGGCCCTGTTCCTGGTAGACTGCTCATCTAGTGATGGCCCAAGAAGCTGAAAATATAGGCAGGAAGCTGGGGCAGGTGGGACATTCCAAAGCCGTCTCATAGTCATCCACTTTTTGCCCCATTAGCCACATTCCTGATGATTCTCTAGCCTTCAAAATAGTGACAGAATCTGGGAAGCAAGCACTGAAAAGAAGAGCCCATGGGGACGCTGCAGATTGGAGCCACACAGAGAACACATCAGGACTGGTTTAAGGCAAGTAGATGGATCTGGGTTCAGGATTGTTTAGCCCCAGTTCTGTACCTTCTGTCCCCACAGAAGTGCTAGGGAACAGGCTCTGGGAACCACAGGCCACATAGGTTCTATACTAGGGCAAACTCTTTTATGGGAGAGTTGGGAAAATTCCCATGGCTCCCAGCCTGATATCTCTACCCTCTGTTAACCCCACCTGTTCCAGACTGTAGCTCCCGCCTTCCTGGAAGGTTGTGCATTCCTACTTGGAGGCTAGCAAAATGCCAGACAAACGGGTGGGTTTCTTCTATGCTAAATACAGATGGTGATATTTATAAGGGAACAAAGCCTTGCCACAGGAAGTTGCCAAAGCCTTATTTCCAGAGACAGCACTGTAAGACAACCCCAGGGCAGGGCAAGAGAGTCTAAGAGTAGCAGATCGTGGTCTTCCTGAAAGAATACCAGATGCCTTCCCAGTCCTGGAGTGGTGTCCTTTATAAGAATCTTTTACTTGTCAAGCAAGGAACTGCTGTGCCCTGCTAGCATGTGGCCATGGCTTACCAGCAATTCTGTATTCAATGTGGAAAAGAAACATGTTTCCACAAAGCATGCATCCGTCACTTCCGAGCTGTGAAGTCTTCACTGTGTCTATGAGACACGCGCCTCCAAGTCTGTCTGCCTTTCAAGCCCCAGCAGGCTCACTCCATCCCACCATTAGCCACATGCTTCCTAGGGAGTGGGAACAACACCAGTGTCTTGTGTGCAGTGATCCCCCACATCCTCTGATTCCCATGTGGGCTGTGTAGGGGAGTCAGAAAGGCAATGCAGGCAATACTTATATCTGATAAGTGATGAAAAGAGGTCAGGGAAGTTAAAGGATTTTGTGTAAGTGGTAGATTTCAGATCAGCACAGCATATTTACATTATGCATGTTTCCCTCTGTCACTCCTAAGCTGTAGGAAAGCTAGTTGCCTCATTCCAGTTTGTTCCTGATTCTGGAACTTCATGACTATCATTCTCTCTGTGTACATACTTTTAAAAAATATTAAGAAAATTTAAAAAATATTTTAAAAAATTCTCTTTGAGATTATAATATAGTTAAATCATTTCCCCCATTCCCTTTCCTCTCTCTAATCCTTCTTGTTTTGTTTTTTTTTTCAAAGTTATGGCTTCATTTTTCATTACATATATATGGGCATGCATATGTATGTGTATCTATGCTATACAACAGACATGTTAACATGGACAGGGGAGAGCTCAAGAGGCTTCAACCCCACCCAAAGAACTACAGGCAACTAAGGAGTGCTGAGAGCAGGGGGAACAGTCTTCTCTAGGGAAGAGCACAGGAATTGATTACCTCACACAAAACAATCAGCCTTGAAAATATCCATAAGAGGAACATTATTCAGACTGCACCCACATTTTCTTCAGCTTTCTAGATCTGTCATAGTGTAGCTCCAAACTCCTTCCTGATCCTTTCTCCACTCCTTAGTCCTCCCCGACCCCAAAGGGCACTGCTTGCTGCTTCATTATGTTCCATTATGGTGTTTACCAGTTGTCTAACCCATGCTATTATTTTTCTCAGCACAGTTAGTTTATAAATTTCATATGGGTGGGTGCTTCATGAATCTTTGATGGTATCCAACCTGGTGCTAAGCTCTGCATCTCAAACTTTATGCTGGAAATGTTCATGGAGAGAGCTGATGGCATTTATCCTCCTAAGGGAATTAGTAACAATGACCCTGTTTAGCATGTCTCAATGTGTTTGGTTTCCCCCATGTTATTAGTATAAAATCAGAAGTATCTGGCTTGGAAAATGCATCCAGCTGTTCAGAGCAGCTGGAAGCCAAGGAAAGGTTATTTTGGGATGAGTTATTTCTTTCTTCTTAAGCCCTTTAACATATTGTCTGGGATGGTGCTGCTTGATGGAGAAGACTCTCCCTACTTCCATGAGCCTGGTGGGGAGAAACTGCCCAAGGCAAAGTTCAAAGATGGGCAGAGAAACATGGGAAGGAGGAATTTTGGTTTGGGTGGCCAGATGTTTTAGCAAGTTGCTTTGTCTTCATTGCTGCTTCTGTACAACAGCTGTTCTCAGGTCAGATGGGGACAGCTGATGACCACAGAGATGGTAGTTGTTCTGAGCTTCTTTTCAGTCTTCTCTGTCTGCATTTGTAGTCGTACAAACAGCTTACTTACTGCATGCTAATTCTCAGTCTAATGTCACAGTTTCAATGGGGACATAGAAAAAAACCATTTACATAAATAAATGAGGTCATCTCAGCTTGACCGTTGCTTGCAGAAAAATAAACTAGTGAAGGCCATGGTGGAAGGGAAAGTGTAGTTGAGAAGGTACCTGTTTTAGGCAGGGTGTTCAGGGAAGACAATTGGAGAATGGTGACAAGGATGGACACTGATTTGGGAGTTTGAATTGTGGGCACAACTGAAAGTAGAGTGTTCCAGAATATTTGTTTAACTATATGAAAATGTGTTGTATTTGTTTATGTTGTAGATATTTGTTTATCTAGGTTAAGATGTATTGTATTTGTTTAATTATGTAAAGATGTGTTGCTGTTTAATCTTGCCTACGTAAGGTACCTGATTGGTTTAATAAAAAGCTGAACAGTCAATAGTGAGGGAGGATGTCTAGGTGGAACTTCTGGGCAGGGAGAATAAGTAAGAGGAGGAAAGGAGAGAAGAAAAAGATATAACAGGGAGACACCAAGGATGAGGCAGCCAGATATAGAGGAAGCAGAAAAGTAGAACATGCAGAATGAAAGAAAGGTTAAAAAGCCCCAAGGCAAAACATAGATGAAGAGAAACATGTTAAATTAAGTTAAAAGAGCTAGTGGAATAAGCCTAAGCTAAGGCCGAGCATTCTTAATTAATAACAAGTCTCTGTGTCTTTATTTGGGAGCTGGTTGGTGGCCCAAAGAAAGTGCCAACTGCAGTCGAGTGGCAGAATTTGAGGAGCAAGAAGAACTGGAAGGAATCAGGGAAAAAAAAGAGAGAAATACTGGAAACTAAATCAGATCATGAACTCACATACGTGTGTGTGTGTGTGTGTGTATGTGTGTGTGTGTGTGTGTGTGTGTGTGTGTGTGTGTGTGTGTGTGTAGGCCTGGAGAGGCACATAAATTAAGGAATCTAGTCAGAATGTATTGTTGTTGATACTGCTTTTGCTCTTTTGGGGGGCCACCACCCAGATCCCAAATTAATCACACATTGATGTTTATTCTTACTTATAAATGCCTGACCTTAGCTTGGCTTGTTTCTAGCCAGCTTTTCTTAATTTAAATTATTCCATCTATCTTTTGTTTCTGGGCTTTTATCTTTCTTTATTCCTGTATAGCTTTCTTTTTTTTTCTTACTCTGTGACACTGTTTAGCTGGCTAGTTGGCCCCTGATGTCCTCCTCCTTCTCTGGTTTCTTCTTCTTTTTTCCTCCCAGATTTCTCCTTCTATATTCTCTCTGCCTACCAGCCCTACCTATCCTTTCTCCTGCCTTGCTATTGGCTGTTTGGTTCTTTATTAGACCAGGTGGTTTAGACAGACACAGTAACACAGCTTCACAGAGTTAAACAAATGCAACATAAACAAAGTTACATACCTTAAAATAATATTCTGCAACAACATATTGCTGTCAAAAAGATAACAATACCGATCAGTTTCATCCTTAGCTCATTGTGCATTTATGATGTGTTCACTTATTATGTACTGCTCTGGATAACATTGATACAGCATGAAACAAAGCAGAAAAAAATTTCCCTCATGAAGTCTAAAAGATCACCAACACCCAAGATGAATGGATGTAGAGTATTCTCTGTAAGGTAGCAGCACCTTTGACAAGAGTAAGCCCAAACAGAGACTTGAAGTTTTATATAGACTGTCTAAGTGATGCTCACTAGATGGTGAGATTTAGACAAAAGCTTGAAGGATATGAGTAGAATTTGAAAGAATGACTTCTAGCAGGACTAACAGCATCATTCTGAAAACTAGATGCTTGCATTAGCTCAGGAGCAGTATATGGTCAGTGTGAATGGAGAAGAGTGACTGAGGCTGGGCAAGGGATCTCTACAGTGATGACAGAGGGCAGGCTGCACAGGCCTGAGACGCCAGAGCCAGGCTTTACAATATTCTCAGACTGAATAGGAGACTTCACCTCTTGCAAGTAGAGGGGTAAAATAATGTGTTCACTTTAACATTGCTCTTATAGCTGTGCTGTGGAGATGAAGAAGTAAGTGCAGGGCAGCAAGGAGGATGAGTAATTTCTGAAATAATTCCAGTGTGGATGGAGTGTGGGGCTGGGATTATGCTGGCTAAAGCCTTAGCATGGTAAATGTTATTAGTTACTTTTTCTTGCTGGTTTGATAAATATGTGATAAGACCAGCATAAGGAAGGAATGGTTTGTTTTGGCTTAGTTTGAGGGGCCAGTCCATCATGGCAGAGAAGCATAGTAGGAGGAGCATAAGGCAGCTGGTCACATTGCATCCACGGTCAGGGAGCAAAGAGGGATGGATCCTGGTGATCACTAGAATTTTTTTCTTCATATTCAGTCTGAGATCCTAGTCCATTAGAGGGTGAGACCTTATCAGTTAAATCTCTCTAGATACCTTCATACACACAGAGAGGTGTGTTTCCTAGGTGATTCTAAACACAGTATGTTGATGATGTAGATTAACCACCACAACTCTATTCCTTGCCAACTTGACACCCAAACCCATCATTCATAACATTCCATCTCTGACCCCTAAAGTCTCATTGTCATCTACCTTATAGCACAAAATTCATCCAGCACATCTCTAAAAGCTCTACAGTTGTTAACAGTCCAAATACCATTCAGAAGTCCTGAATTCAAGCTCCCTTCTGAGACTCAAGATAGTCTCTCTTTTTTTCTGGAATATGATTTTTTTTAATTAAAATGATTACATAATTTCTCCCATTTCCTTTTCTTCTTCCATATCCTCTATGCTCTACCCTTCCCCTCTAGTTGCTGACCTCATTTTTCTTTGGATATATCTACATCTATATCTACATCTACATCTACATCAATATCTATGCTGAGTCTGTTTAGTGTTGCTTGTATATAGTGTGGATTTGATTTCAGGGATGACCACTTTTTATTGGATAACCAATTGGGAGCTCATTCAGAGGAAAGTAATCAGGGAAAGAAAACTTGTATCACTACTAAAACATTTTAGTTGCCTGTAGTTCTTTGTCTAAGGGTAAGGCTCTGTGTGATTTCTCCTTCCATGTTAGCATGCCTATTGTTTTGGGCTTGTTTCAGTCTCATTTGGGCAGCCACATTGTTGAGGTATCATGGGTGGAACTTCCCTGGTATTTCTAGAAGACACAATCTCACAGGAGATTTTCTGATCTTCTGGCTCTTACAGTCTTTCCACCGCTTCTTCCATGAATTTTTTGTTTGTTTCTGAGCACTGGGTGTAAGAATTGTGTTGTAGTGTATATGTTGGGGCTGGACACCCCATGATCAGTTGATCTCTGCCTCATGACCAGTGATTTCTGTGATAGTGTACTTTTTCTGCAAAAAGAAGACTCTTAGGTGAGAATTGAGAGCTATACTTACCTACAGTGGGCGTAAGTATACGTTTTAGAATGCAGTTAAGAATTAGACTGGTTTAGTGAAGTGGTGGCTGTCGATCTCTTCTAAGGACAATGGCACCACCGGGCCTGGTTGCTGGCTAAGTTTTCAGTACCAGACACGATTTACCTTCTCTTGAGCAGGCCTTAAGCCCAATTAGATAGCTGTTGGTTACCACCAAGATATGATTGCTACTATTATGCTTTTAGAAATATCTATCCATGTTGTTGTTGTGGTTCTTAGGATTTCAACTGGGTAAGACTGTTGGTTGCTTCTCTCCCTTGGTGTCTTGCTAGCACCTTCTGGGACTATTAAAGCTAGTTTTCAGGGTTTCATGTAAGATGCAGCTTGGATCCTCCAAGTTCTGTATCTGAAGTACATGGTGTCAAGAATATCTTAACTATGAGTCCATATGAAATAAAAAATTAAGCTATATACTTTCAAGATACAATGGAATAGAAAAAAACATTCTCACTCCAAAAGAGAGGAATGGGGCAAAGCAAAGAAACATTGGACTACAGCAAAACTAATAGCCTGCAGGGCAACATCCAACATACAAATACTTTAGCTCCATGTCCAACATCTGGGGCTCATGATAGCGTCATCTGTGCTTTAAACACCCCAGGAAGCCCTCTTCTTCCAGCTGTACTTCTGCAGCACAAATGACCCCTACTCCATGCCTACAGTTTTCCTCAGAAGATTCCCATGGTCATGTCATCTCCAACAGCCTTGGATTCCTCCACTGTAATTGAAGCTTCACCTTCTCACGCATTGCTCTCTCAGGGGCTTCTTGTAGAAAGTCAGACGCTGCCACACATTGTCTGGCCTCAGTAGCATTCTGGAACCTTTTAGCAAGCCACCATGACTTGTTCACTCCTACATTTCACCATGTAAACAACATTTCCAAGTTCAGCACTGTCTGGTAAGCTTGAGGTGTATTCTTGGCACTCTTTAGCCAAAGCTGTCCTCTGTGGGCATTGATGGCTGAACTTTGGAAAACACATTCTTGGGCAGTTTTTGAACAAGGAATTCCTTCAGTGGAATTCTTGGTTTTGGCTCTTTCTTTTCAACTAAATTCAAATGTCCACAGGTTGGACACTTTGTTTTGTGGGTCTTTCCTAAGGATTCTTCCTTTTATTGTCTTGGTGTGGAGCCTGAGGTTTCCATTGAAGACGCTAATCTCTTTAAAAGTTATAGCTGCTGTTGGGCTGACAAGATGGCTCAGCAGGTGAAGTGGCTTGCAATCAACCCTGACAACCTGACTTCGATCCTTGGTGGAAGGAAAGAACAGATTCCAGAAGGTTGTTGTTTGACCTCCATATGCATGGTATGGTACGTGTGTCACTTTCCCCAAATTTATACATACATACATACATATTTATAATTTTCTAAAGTTTGAAAGTTAAGGCTACGTTCTCTCTACCTGCTTTGCCTGCAGCTTGAACTCCTTTACACTCATTTCCTTGCCAAACTGCACATTTAGAAAGTGTCTTCCTGCTTTGAATTCTCATTATAAACCTCAATAAGCACAGTGAGCAATCACCATGCCACAGTCTGAATGTTATGCTATCTTGAAATTGCCTCTACCAAACAATTTAGTCCATTGCTTTTCAATTTGGCCTTATTCAAATGACCAAAGAAGAGGCAGAAAGCAGCCAGATGTGTTTGCCAGAATGAAACATGAAAGGCCAGTGCCCAGTAGAGTCCTGCTCCCCTCTGGCTCTTTGTGAGCGTTATATTTACTTTTTTCCTTTTCGTCGGGTCTTCCATGCTTACCCCTAAAATGACCCATTAAGTCTTCCTTACTGTACTTCAGGGATTCTCTAGCTCATAGGTCAGTCACAGCAATCAGCTCTACTCTCAGGAACAAGTCTATACATCCATTACTTTGTCTTGTTGCTATGACAATCCTTCCTTGAGGAAGGAAGAGTTTATTTTGGCTCATGGTTCGAGAGCACCATGGCAGGAAAGGCATGGTAGTGGGACTGTGAGGCAGATGGCCTCATTGAATATAATCAGGAGAGAGATGATAGATAGATAGATACTGATGAAGTTATTTCCTCCTTTTTCTCTTTCTCTTCTTTTTCCTCAGTCTGGGACCACAGCCCATGTAATATTGCCACTCTTATTCACGGTGGGTCTTTTCTCCTTCATTATGCTTCTCTGAAAACACTAGGAAGAGTATGTTTCCTAGGTAGGTGAGTTTAAATCCAGAATAGTTGGTGATCATTAACCACCACAGTAAGATTCTGTACATACTGTGAAAGAGATCATGAGGATAGTGTTTGCTAATGAGTTGGCTATGAGAACAAGGAAAGGAGGAATGCCCTGGTCCTTAAGTGTTTTTAGCCCCATGGTTAAAGAAATTCAGGTGTATTAACTCATACTGGTAAGAAAGTAGGGCAGGAAGATGTTATGTGGCAGGAGCTTGCCTTTAAGCACAGTAGATTTTAGATATCCACTAGCCATCCTGATGGGGATGGCTTTTTCAATAGTATGACATATAAATTAAGTATGTTGTAAAGATTTGGCTAGAAATACAAAATATGGAGTCTAATAGAAGTATAAAGATGATATTAGAAACCGTAGATAAATAATGAAACTCAGGGAAGGGGGTGTTACAGATCTAAGCTCAGGGTATTCTAGGGTTTGGAGGTAAGATAAGACAGAAAAACAAGAAGAAAATGAGAAGGGATGGTGAAGTCAAGTAGGTTTGTGAGCTGGGAAGCATAGTAAAGGAAGTCCTGAAGTAGGAGGAAAGTCATCAACCCTGTAAAATACTGAGGATCATTAAGTAAACAAGGACTGCCAACTGCCATGGAACTTGGACATGTGAGTGGCATTGGTGACTGTGAAGAGCAGCCTTGTAAGAATGAAAACCACAGTAGAAGATTTCAAGAGAATGTGAGAAGGTATATTGGAGACAATAGATATAAACCTTGTTCTTGGGAAAAAGAGAAATGGGGGATAACTCCTAGCAAGGCATGAGTGAAAGGAGTTCCTTAATAGGAAAACTAAAGTGTGTTTGTATGTTGATGGAAAAGGCTGAGCAGAGTGAGAAAAATGGGTGCTGTAAGAGAAAAGAGAGAAAATTGCTGCAGTGTTATCCTTGAGCAGATGAGAAAGGATAGGTTTAATGGACAAGTGGGAAGCCTGGCCTTAGATAGAAGTACTCGCTCGGAGAGATAGAGGAGAAGGAACTGTTACAGGTGCAAATGTGAGAAATGTGGGCAGATGTGGGGTGGGAGTGTGTGTTTTCATGTTGCTCACTTTTTTCAATCAAACACAAACCAAGTCATCAGCTGTGAGTGAGGATTGGTGAATGGACATTTCATATGAATGAGAATGTGTAACTCAATCATGTAGTGAAGCCTCAGAGTGTGCAAAAGCACCTAGTTATGAATGCCAGACAGCATCATGATTTCCTTAAATAGACTGATCATGAATTAGAACAAGCCAGCGTGGCTGAGGGCTTTTCTTAAGTGTGGTTCACTGTGTGAGTATAATCCAGTAGGACAAGCCTAGACTGTGGTTTAGCTGAGTGGAAGAGAGCACACGGAAGTAGAGAGAATGAGGGCAAGAGGGTAGAAGTGCGGGAGTACCACCATGACTGGCAGGAGTTTGAGCTATAGGACGAGGAAGCAGGCTATGGGCTCAGTGCACTGGGGTTCAGTTTCAGGAGCAGTGATACTGAAATTGGGCTACTTGAGGAAGAAGATTTGAGACAGAGGGTGTAGCGATAAGAATATGAGGTACTTGATATCATGTTAGGAACAAACAACAGGTCTCCTTAGTGGCAAGGTCAAAGGTACTACCACGAGGGTGGCTGGGGAGTGAGGAAGTAGAAATGCTTCACAGATGCCTTTGAGATGGAGTACGATGGATACTATTGACTGTCAGCTTGGTAGGATCTAGAATTATTGGAAGACAAATCTCTGCGAATGTTGGTGACGGAGTTTCTAGATTGGGTCAGCTAGGTGAGGCAACTTATAACAATGAAGGTGGTACAGTTACCAAACATTTTGGGAAGCTCCATGTTGAACATCATATGTTCCCAGAGAACTGGGGACTCCCTTTCATGGGGGTTCAGTCTCCTGAAGAAAATAATTTAAAAACAGACTCAGAAAGAAGCCCAAAGACAACTTGTATCTGAGTTTGAGAGAAAAATAACAGGGTAGGCAAGAGGTGATTCTTGGCAGCTGTCCACAGGAAGAATCGAGGCCATCCCTGTGAAAATAGGCAGACTCAGTAACGGAGGTAAGCATGCAGCCACACGGCAGACAAGCTGCAGAGAAGCAGAGGAAGTGGGGCTTCAGAGAAGACTGGAGAAAGCCCAGAGTGTCAGAGAAAGCAACCCAGGCTTCAAGAAAAATGACAGAGAAAAGAGAAACAAAATGATACATAATTTGGAAAAATAAGAAAGCTGCAGGGCAACATATTGGAAACTCTCCTACAGGCTGAGTGCCAGAGGCAGGGGTCTGAGAAGGAACATTATATCATCTCATCAAGGGAATAATTATTCCTCTCCTCCCCTTAGCATGGATTTTGGTGTATCAGCCTTCCTGAGGGGTAGTCTCTTGGCAAGGTGATTGACAGGCTCAGTTGGATCAATTCTTAAGGGAGGAGATCAAGGTCTGTAATGTTTCAAACTCTGGAGCAGATCAAAATTTTATGTCTTTAGCCAGGGCCAGATTTGTAGATTCCATTCTTTTGACAGGGAGGCAATAGCTTTATCTTAATGGGCCTTAAGAGAGCCCCCATCTGTTCTTCAGTGACCTCCTCAATATCCTCAAGATCTAAATCCTCAAGACCATTCTAACATTCTCCCTCAAGAGCTCAGACCTTAAAATCATCTAGGAGACCCGCTGAAATTGAGGAATAGATCTAACTCACTTCCTACACAAAACTCCAGAGATCTAATTCCAAAGTCATTCATGAGAAGGAGCCAGTGTCTAGAATGGAGTTTCAGTTGCATCCTCATGTGTAGCTTCCAGGCAGACATCGGGGGAAGAGATATGAGGAGTCACTTCCCTTCTAGCATCTCTGACCTCTGGTCAGGACAGAATCCAGGACATGTCTGGATCCCTATGCCTAAATCCATCTAAGATGTTTCATCTCCTGTCCTCATCAGCACCATTCCAGAGGCTGGGATCCCAGGCCAAACAAGCAAACTGCACTAGTTTTCATCTTCCTCTTCTTCCTGTGGGTGCACTATGACTAGCTGTCTTACACTCCTGCTCCATGTGTTTCTTGCCATGATGGGCTGCACTCTCCAGCTGTGAACCTAGACACATCTTTCCTTCCTTGCTTTGCTCTTGACACATATTTCACAGCAACAACAACAGCACCCAGCTAATGTACTGTAAATCCATTGTCTGACAGTGCTGGGGATCTACCCCAGGGCCGTTTATATACTAGGCAAGTACTCTACTAGGGAGCTTTATCCCCTGACTCCTTGAAGTCAGAGTATTCGATATGTAATCACTTGTGTGTTAAATCTCCAAAGTAGGAAAGGCCTGACTCAGAGAAGATAGTTAGGGGTTGAACTCTAAGGTAAGGAGTCTCAGAGAAGTGATTCAAGGATGGGAGGTGCCTAAGTATTTAGTCAGATGAATTGAAGCATGGGACTTTTATGGAGCACAACTGAGAAGAGGAGGTAACCCAAGGATCAGGGAAAATATATCACCAGGAGGGGGTTAACCAGAGGCCAAAGGAGCCCTTTGCAGGAGGATAACCAGGGAGACCGGGCCCCAGGGATGAGATGGGTTTTGATTAGAAGCACAGGGTGGGCACACATTTAAAGAGGGGAGGGGAAAGATCCTGGGTGTTGTAAGAAAAAGGAGGAGGTTCTGAGGGTTCTGCAAGATGAAGGGAATTCTTGGGGAAGGGGATCTTACAAGGAGGGGAAGATGTGGGCCTAGTAATTCCTGGTCTGAGGTGTACAGGTAAGTGGTAGGGTTAGGAGCAGATGATAGAAGGGAGAAGACTCAGAGCCCATGGGCTTCAGAATATGAGACTGAGACCGAGGGTTGCTTGTAGTATCTGTGTCTGAGCAGGGAAAAGACTGACCAAAGCTGTTAAAATTTTGTGTGTATTCTATGTGCCAGATGTTTAAAATCCATATCACATGCATTCAATCATTTAATCCTCACAACAGCTTCATGTTGTAGGCACGATTACTGCCTTCCCTTAAGGGATAAGGCCAGGAAATACAAGCAAGTTAAAGAAGATGAACAAACAACACCCAAGGTCACACAGCTTGTTAGACCAGAGGTAGGGCTTGAACCCAGGTGGAAAGTTTTGAGTCCATGCCACCTGCCGCTCTTCACTCTCCAGGCCTGCTAAGCCCTTACTAGTCACGTGACCTCGGGGGAATCAGGCAAGTCTTCTGATGTGTGCAGGGAAGGGTGAAAGATGAGAATTAGTGATGCCTTGCCAGGCACTAGTGAGCGACACAGAAAACGAACAGGGGAAGTGAGACAGGCGCTTGCCTTTATGAAGCTAGCTAGATAAGAAACACTATTTAAATAGAGACACCACATGCTAGGAAAGCAAAGAAAGGGAAATAGGAATTCCTGGCGATTCAGGCAGGGAAGGGCCTTTCATTCAGAAATCTGATTGGAATTTAGGGGGTGGGGGGGAGAGCCGAGAGCTAATGCAAGAAAGCCCAGACTTTGTTTTCTGCTTAAAGGGAGCCACTCAAGGCTTAATCCCACTGAGAGCTCCAATCTCTCAGAAGCCAGACCCGCTTCCTTCCTTTTTTCTTTCCTTTATTTATTTCAGCCATTTTCTGAAGAGTAGGCATGGAGAGAGCAGACAGTGGAGGCGCAGGGTGGAAACAGCCTTCTCAGCAATGCTGTGCCCTGGAGAGTGAGCTGACAAGAATAAAGGTGCATTGCAAACTGTAACTGGAGGTGTGCTCTTAAAGAAATGCAGCGTGGAACAGCAGCCTGGGCAGTGGGAGGAGCAGGTTTCCGCCATGGGCTAGAAATCTTCAGAAGAGTCGGTTAATTATAGGAAGGTGGCAGTTCCTTCTAGAAGGAGAGGGAGACAGACCCTTCCAAGGTGCTGTTTCTTGAGCCAAGTACCAAGAGACTTCCATGTGTCATCTTTGCTGCTATCCCCAGCAGGTGGAGGAGAGAGGACATCCACCTGTCAGAACAAAACAAAATACCTCTTGATACATGCCAACTCGTGTCTTTACCCAGCGAAAGAGGGCCAGGGATGTGTGCTTTGCACCAGAGTGGCTTCACATGGCAACACTCTGCTTGGACAAGTATTGATGACATCTTCTGCAGGGTAGGCGGAGGTAGCCTCAGGAGTCGCCAAGGCCCTTTGATGTGCCAGCTCCCTGAGCTTCTCTTTCTAGCCTGGAGATATACTTGGCTCCTGTCAGGAAGCTGTTCTTTGAGTGACAGTACTCTAGTTTTGGTCCCTTTTCAAGGACACTGGGGATGAGCTATTGGGCTTCCAATTGGTGTGTACCCCCGTCTCTGTCCTCATTCGGAGATTCATAAGCCAAATCCCCTACTGACATTCCCCTCTTTCATCAGAGATCACTGGACTGGAAAGAGCAGAGCGTGAGCTTGTAGCCAGAGGGATGCAAGGAGGATCCATTGTGTTTGTTACTTCCTGGGACTTACAAACTCCTGTGTTTGTTACACCCATGAGGGTGGCTCACAGTAATTTAAAGTTAGCAGGCTCAGTTGTCTTCCACTCACCCCAAAAAGTGTTGGTGACCGGAGCATCAGGGAGGTGGCATTTTTGTAGAGGTTCAGGCGGTTGGCCTTGATGAACCCTCTTCCAGAGCTGAGAGTTGACGGGTTTCTCAGAGGTTCTGGTGTCCTATAGAAATACCAGGCCCATTCAGTGAGTGGGAGGTGACTCAAACTCTTGTCTTCTGGTTCTTCCCTGGAACTGCAGCAGACTTTCTCTCACTCTGCATCCAATGTGCATACTAATTGAAATCTCTCTCTCTGCAAAGAGGCCTTCTTCCTGACAGAGCCTTAAGAGTAGATGTGGGTTTTGAAAAACCCAAGATGGCATTGCCTGTAATTATAAAGTAATTGGTGTAATCGAGAGCTCAGGGTCTCATGCAAATCACACTGTTTTTAACTTTACACCAAGGCTATTTTTATTTTTAAATACAAAAAAAAAAAAAAGAAAGAAAGAAAGAAAAAGAATCATGAGCATTTGGGTATGGAACTTGCTCATTTCTATCTGCAGGATCTTGGTGTAGTTATGGCAGATTGAAGATCAAGCCTCTACCAGTACTGTGTATTATGGAGAAAGACCCTAGACCTCTCTCAGCCTTGGTTTTGTTTTTTGTTTTTTTATTTTTATTTTTCCTATAGGTCAGGAAGAATAAGAGCACACTGTGAGGGCTAAGTAATATAGACATACATTAGGCTTTCTGGATGTTTCTCTTCTTCCTTAGAAGATGAGTGTAGGGAGAAGAAGGGGTTACTTAGAAGAGAAAGGGGGAGCCATGATTCTGTTCTGTGTGTGGAGGAGACTGGGTGGGGTTAGATGGTTAAGTGGTAGGACCCATGAGAAAGTACTTTGAAAAGTGTCACACTAGTTGGTAAGCTTTGTGCTTAGCTCACAATCTAGTCAGTTTGCTGTTCTCATTTTCCCAAGATCCTCTTGTGGGTTGTGCTAGTTGCTATTATTTTACCAGACACAAATAAAGATGAAATCTACTGATATGTGATTTCCCCCAAACCCTGATTAAGAGCCATGGTGTTTCCTAATGGCTGCCTTGGCAAAAAACCACAGACTTGATAGCAAAGATAACAGACAATTATCTCTCACAGTTCTAGAGGTCAGGTGTTCAAAATGCTGCTGGACCATATTCCCCTTGGGAATGCACAGAAGGCATCAGCTTTTTGCCTCTTCCAGCTTTTGCATGATGTTGCTCTAGCTTCTGCCTCTTCACAAGGCCTCCAAAGTATCTGTGTTACCTTCCTCCCCGTGTTTCTAACAATGTTGGTAACAGTATTTATGGCCTGCTCATATAATACAGGGTATTTCTTTCATCTCAAGATCCTCAACCCAGGGACTGCAAAGGCCTCTTGTCTAGCTAACACACTGTAAAGTTTCAGGGTTTAGCATTTAGTTTGTCTGGGGATGATGACTCAGCAGGATCAAAGGTTCCCTGGAGCCAGGCAGGCCAAGTCAGAATCTCAGCTCCATGATTTTGTAATTATTAGATGAATTACTTAATCTCTCTTTCATGGTCTATTTTACCTGTAGAATGAAGGAAATAGCAGTGCATGCCCTCCCTACAGGGTAGCTTTGGGAATCAAATAACCTCATATGCATTAAAGTATTTAGGAATGACCTTGACTCATAGTGAATTACCCAAGTGGCCACTACTGTAAACTGAGAGTTCTATATTCAGATCCTCAGGTAACAGAAGGAAACTGCATGCCACACTGAGCAAAGCTTAAACATATGAGGCCTCAAAGACTACCCTCACAGTGATACACTTCCTCTAGCAAGTCCACACCTACCCCAACAAGGCCATACTTCTTAATAGTGCCACTCTCTTTGGGCCAAACATTCAAACACATGAGGGGGCCATACCTATTCAAATCAACACATTCCACTCTCGGTCCCCCATAGGCTTGTAGCCATAACATAATGCAAAATGCATTTATTCATCTTCAAAAGTCCCCAGAGTCTACCACAGTCTCAACAACATTTAAAATTCAAAGTTCAAAGTTGCTTCTGAGATTTATGCAATCTCTTAACTAAAATCCCCTGTAAAATAAAAATAAAAAAAACACACATACAATGGCACAGGATATACATTTCTATTCCAAAATGGAGGAAAGGGAGCATAGTAAGGAAATACTGGACCAAAGCAAGACCGCAAACCAGCTAGGCAAACTCCAAACTCTGCATCCCCATGTCTGATATCAATAGGCTCTTCAGATCCCCAACTCTTCCCCCTTTATTGTCTGCAACACACTTCTTTCTCTTGGGCTGTTTCCACTCCCTGTTAGCAGTTTTCTTTGGCAGGTATCCCATAACTCTGGCATCTCTAACATCTTAGGATTTTCGATGCAATCCAGGCTTCACTTTCACATCTTCACACCATGGCCTCTCTAAGACTCCATTAAGGGACATTCCTGCCACACACTTGACCTCAGTGGCTTTCCTTAGTTGTGGAGGGAGATTCCATAACTCCTTTCTTCTATCTGTGACTCTAAAGCCAGAACCATGTGGCTGAATCTGCCAAGTTCTGCTGCTTGCTGGGGCTAGAACATGGTCCCCTTGTTCAATTATATCTTCACCATCTTTTTGTTCTCTATGGTTTCCTTTACTGCCTAAGTTGAGATGTCCTGGAACTTGCTCTATAGATCGGACTGTTCTTATACTGAGAGATCTGCCAGCCTCTGCCTTCTGAGTGCTGGGATTAAATGCATGCTCCACAACCCCTGGCCCTAAGCTTTTTAAAAATTCCCTTTCAGAAGTTGGAAGCTTAGCTGGATGGGGTCTTGCCCTGAGGTCACCACTCCCTTTATTCCATTTCTTAATCTGTTTATCTCCCTGAACACAGAACTTAGCTCCATTCCACTTCCTGGTGCTCTTTTTCTCCTCAAATTATACATTTTGTGTTTATCCTTGCTCAGCTTGATCCTTTTCATTATAGATCTGTATAAGTGTGGTCACTAATAACTATGTGATAGAATCAATATTAGGCTTTTTTGGATTTCCTCTGCCAGTAGAATTAATAAAAAATGCTTCACTGTAGCTTCAGACAAGAGCAAATATCATCCACATTCTTTGCCAAAATATCACAAGAATAATCTCTAAGCAATATACTAACATTTTTTCTCCTCTGAAACATCTTGAGCCAGGGCCCATAGTTCAAATCACCTTGAGCACTACTCTTTTCCATGTATGGAAGCTCTTACTATTATGGCCCATAAAGCAGTGCTTAAAGCATTTCACTGATTTTTTCACACAAAGTTCCAGAGTCCAAATTCCTCCAAACAAAAGCATGGTCAGGCCTATCACAGCAATATCCAACTCCCTTGCACCAACTTCTGTCTTAGTGTTTCTATTGCTGTGAAGAGACACTATGACCATACCAACTCTTATAAAGGAAAACATTTAATTGGGACTGGCTTGTAATTTCAGAGGTTTAGTCCATTATCATCATGATGTGACATGGTGGTAGGCAGGCAGACATGGTGCTGGAGAAGGAACTGAGAGTTCTATGTCTTGAACTACAGGCAACAGAAGGAGACTGTGTACCATACTGGGTGTAGCTTGGACATAATGAGACATAAAAGCCTACCTCTACAGTGACACTTCCTCCAACAAGGCTGTACCAACTCCAACAAAGCCACACCTCCTAATAGTGCCACTTCCCTATGGCCCAAGCATTCAAACACATGAGTCTGTAGGGGTCATAACTATTCAAACCACCACATGGGTTGTTCTTAGTTTACCAATAGAAAGGACCAACTGAATATGCCCTACACATTCAAGTAAATCTCTGTCAAAATCAGTCATATCTTTTTCAAAAATATGTTTTTAAAAGTCTGTCTTAAAATTCATATGAAATCTCAGAGGACCCCAGTGTTCCCTCAAACTATGAAAAAGCTGAAGGATTTACATTTTTCTACTTTCTGTGTTTTGTTTGCTGATGGACTAGAAGTGGGAGGAATGGAGAACAGTGTCACAAAACAAAGACAAACTCTCACATGCAGTCAAATGCTTATTTGATAAATGTGTCAGACCCACTTGTTATGGTGTGAACCTGGAATGCCCCCCTCTTGTTTCCTGTTTTAAGTGCTCCTGTCCTATTTTGGGAGTCTCTGGAGGCTTTAGGAGGTGGAGTCCATCTGGCAGAAGTGGGTAACCAGGGGCCTTTGAAATGTATTCCTGCTATTCCTGTTTTGCTCTCCTTCCTTGCCCAGCATGGTATGAATAACTGTCCTCCACAACACATTCCTGCTCTCAAGTACATGGACAAAGCAGCTAGCAAACTGAAACTGTGAGCCAAGTTAAAATTTTCCTTTTATTAATTGTTTCTGTTGAGTGTTCTGTCATAGCAATGCTGAAGTAACCAGTAGAGGACCTAGATGTATCCTATAAAACCATGACACTCTTAAAGGAAAACAGACAGAAAGTTTCGTGGCTTTGGATGTGGCAGATATTTCTGGTATATGACACAAAGAAATAGACAACAAAAGTAGATAAATGGGACTTAATTAAAAAAGAAAATCTATAAAGATAGGATTGAAAGAGTGAGCCAAGCCTTGTGGTACAAGCTTGTAAGTCTAGGTGCTGGAGAAGCTAAGAAGAAGATTGTAAATTGAAGGAATTGAAGATTGCAGAGGGAGTTCAAAATTACCCTGGGCAACTTAGAATGGCTCGTCTCAAAAAAAGTGAGTATGGAAGGGAGAAAGGAGATTAGGGGAGGGGATTAATATGACTAAAATACAATATATGAAAATTTCCAGAGAATTAATTAAATACTTAAAAAAAGAGGCCAGGGGATATAGTTCACTGGCAAAGATTATGAATGGGGCCACAGGTTCAACTCCAGTACAGGTTTAACAAATCATAGAATAAAATATTTGCAAATTTTGTGCCAAATAAAGAAAATATAATGGATTTCTACCATTTAGAAATGTATAAGTTAAAAAAAAAAAAAAAGAACAACTTAAAAAACAGGCAAAGGACTTGGCCAGACATTGATCCAGAGAAGATGCACAGATGGACAATAAGCACATGAAAGATGCTCAACATCATTAGCTGTTGTAGAAATGCAGTTTAATAGAAATGAGATAACAGTTCACACCCTTTAGGACAGCTCCTAATAACAACAACAATAACAAAAGGAAGGCTATCAAAATGACAAGTGTTAGCCAGGCTGGAGGGGAAATGGAATCCCAGTGCCCTTCTTGTAGTAACATCAAATGATGCAACTACTGTGGGGGGCAGTATGGCTATAGACTATGGGATTATTGTTTGCTGGGAACAAAGTTTCAGTTATTAATGCTGACAGATTCTGGAGGTAGATGATGATGATCGCTCCTTGACCATGGCAATGTGTGTAATGCCACTAAATTATACACCTAAACACAGTTAAAATAGTATATTTTCTGTGATATGTTTATACTACAATAAAAAATTAACAATAATAATTATCCTTTGTTTCTTTCTCAAGAACTTGTTAGATCAGAGACCATAGATAGGGCCTGATGGGACATTGGATCACAACACACATCATAGTCAGGAGGAACTTGGCAAACTGCATCTGTGACAAATGAGGCCTTGCAATGTGTTGGGTGGGAAAAGATCATTAACCAACTGTAGATATTTTCTTCCTTTAAATCATACTCATTTTTATGTATTGCCTTTTCAAAGAAATCCATTACATTGAAAGATAACAACTATATATACTTATAGGGCCAGGAGGAAGTTGTAGGGCTGGAGGACAGGGCTGCTGAGTTACAAGAGGGACTAAAGATAAGATGACAAACTGTATGTACCTATGATAGCAAGATGCTGGAAAACAAAGTGCTTTGGACTAAGGCCTGCTTTTTGCCATCCTGAGTACTGACAGCATGATAGAGATGGAATTGGTAAGCTTCTTATGTTTGATTGACACCATATTAGGATGAAGATAGATTCCTGCACGGATCTTACAGGCTTGTCAAGACAAGAAATAAATATCCAAATTAAGGAAACAATGACTAGCTGGAGAACAATTGCTGAGTTATCATATGTGTTTATGATTAACTGTCAAAGAAATTGAAGAGACACTAATTACTGAAGGAGCTCATGGGTGACTTCATCACTGAAGGACCACAGCCATTCATTAGGAGACAATATTACCTATGGCGGCTTAGGTCTATGAGGTGGAGAGACCAGGACCTGGGCTTTCATGGGAAAATAGTCAATTATTGCTGACTGAGAGCCAGTTCTTTGACTTTTGTGTTAGGTAATTTTCCATTACCAGTAACAAACACCTGGAATAGTTAACTTACTAAAAAGTTTATTTGGCTCACAGTTAGATAGGTTTCCATTGACAGCTGAGTGACCTCATTGCTTAGGCTTGTGACAGGATCATATATCATGGTGCATGAGGCATGTTGGGGGATGTTATTCATCTCATGGCCAAGAATCAAAAAGTCCAAGTGATTCCCAAACAATAGAATCTATTGCTATTGGCCTTTGTTATCCCTCAGAGGTTGAAGGTAAGTCCCTATTGCTGAAGACATTACATATTTCCAACATGTGAATCAGCAGATTTAAACTGGATATAATGTGAAAACCTTCTTCCTACAGTCTAACTTTCAGAGCACCAGAAGGTGATATGCAAGCTGCCATGGAAGGGAAGTAATCAATAGTCCTATCTGACACTTATTCCTACAAACCACAACAATAAGCAGCATAGTAAGACAGCCCTAAAAGTATAACAGTGGCATACATATCTTGGTGGTAAGCAAGAGCTATCTAATTGGTCTTATGGCCCACTCAAAAAGTGGGAAATCATGCCTGCTATTGGAAACTTAGCTAACAACTTCAGGTTAGTGTGGTCATAGATCTTACTGGAGAACCTACTATTACTACTTTATTAGACCAGTGTAATTCTTAACTGCTTTCTGAAACTTTTCCTTGTATTCACAGATAAGCATAGCTCTCACCCTGTCCTGAAGAAGTTTCTTCTTGTAGCAAAAATAGGTCATTATAGAAACCACAAGTGGCCATAGTGATCAACTGATTGTGGAGCCCGGCTTCAGTGGCTATATCTACAATACACAACTCTTGCACTTAATGTTCAGAAAATATCATGGAAGAGGGGGTGGAAAGATTGTGAGTCAGAGGACCAGGAAATCTGCTGTGAGATTGTGTCTCCTAGAAAGAATATGGACACTACATCCATGATTCTTTGGCAATGTGGCTGCCTAAACAAAATTCAAAAATGATAATATCAAGACATGTTAATATAGAAGGGGAAAATTTCAATGGGCCCTACTCCTTGACAAAGAACTGCAGGCAACTAATAGAGAGAGAGAGAGAGAGAGAGAGAGAGAGAGAGAGAGAGAGAGAGAGAGAGAGAGAGAGAGAGAATTAGTCTCTCCCAGGGACAAGGCACGTTATTATCTGGTACAAAGTAGTCAGCCCTAAAACCAGATATACAAAAGGAATGATAAATGTGCCCTGAATTTCCTTAGTTATGGTAGAAGATAAGTTAAATATGAAACCTTAGACTCACAAATATTGGGTAGATAGGATATCTTCTTTAATTTTGCCAAATACAAATAGGCTAGATATTATAACTATAATTCTTGCTTGATAATTGTTTGGTTAGATGTAATTTTGCTATGTTAAAGTTAAAACCTTCCTTTTTGAAAAAAAGAAAACAGAAGTGCTGTGGATATCTGCATGCTGTGAATGTGTTGCCCTGATTGGTTAATAAATAAAGTGCTGATTGGCCACTAGCCAGGCAGGAAGTATAGGTGGGACAAAGAGAGAGGAGAATTTTGGGAAGTGGAAGGCTGAGTCAGGAGATGCTGCCAGCCACCACTGCCATGAGAAGTAAGATGTAAAGTACCAGTAAGCCACGAGCCATATGGCAACTTATAGATTAATAGAAATGGGTTAATTTAAGATATAAGAACTAGGTAGCAAGAAGCCTGAGCCATTATGCCAAACAGTTTGAATAATATAAGCATCTGTGTGTTTATTTGGGTCTGAGTGTCTGTAGGCTCGGGTGGGACTGGAGATAACTCCAGCTGCATAAATGGATTCAGCTGGTTGTTGTTATGTATTTATGTGTGTGTTTGTGTGTGTGTGTGTGTGTGTGTGTGTGTGTGTGTGTGTGTGTGTGTGTGTATGTGTAACAATAATAAACAAAGCAATGAATTAGAGTGGGATTGGGGGCAGGAGGAGTTAGAGGAGGAAAGAAAGGGGTGAAATGATGTTGTAATATTTTAATGGTGGAAGGTAACCTTGGTACCACAAAGTCATACCATTCAACAGAGCTCATGTGGGAGATTTGTTGTGGGGAGTGCAGAGGTGGTCTCTGAGCTAGAGTGGAAGGAAGAGAGAGTGGAGTGAGAAGGGCTTGCTTTTTATAAGGGGATAGTGCATGCATATAGGGAGAGTACTCTACTTGGTGGTAGCAGTTGTCACAGTGTCACATCTTGGTGGCTGCTGATATGTCCTGCTAGGTCCCCAAGGGCAGGGTAATGTAAAAGGCTGAATGCTACCAGATGTAATTATATTATAATTAAAATAGAAAAAAAGACCAATATTTTCAAATTTCCTTAGGGGTTACAACCCAGGGATTTTAACCCCTGGAATGCTTGGTATTGATTGTCAGCTTGGGTAGCATTTAGAAACATCCTAATGACTTACTTCTGGGCATGTCTGTGAGGGCCATTTTGGTGGAAGTTTGGAAAACATAGACAGTGGAGGCCCAGATTGTGAGGTTTCAAAGGAGAAAAGGGACTCAATTAGGAAGTGTGGGCTAGAATTCATTCTTGGTACATTTTGGCAAAGAATCTGGCTGTATTTTGTTTTGAGAATTTGTATGAGGTATAATTAAAAAGTAATAGAATAATTAATTTGATGTAGGAAATCTCAATACAGCATAGGATTCAGGGTATGGTGTGGCTACTTCTCATCACTCTTAATCAGATCTGTATTGAGAGAGAACAAAAGGATATAAAATTGTGAAATTTAGCAGAGAATGTTGTGTGACCAAGGGGAGTTCAGACAGCAAAGCATCTCTAATTGTTAAAGAGAAATCTTGCTATCTTCATAGGTGCACTGAGGCAAGACCCTAACCCATCAAAGCCTCCAATTTCTGAAAATACATTATTTGTTTGAAATGAGAAAGTCTGAACTGAGAACACTACAGAAAGGTTCCTTACTTTAAAAACAAAATGCCTAGGAAAGTGGCTTTACAGATTCATCCATCAGAGCATCCACAGAAGCTACAATCTGTGGTTCAAGGGAGTCAGTCTACATCTTGACTTGGCAGTAGAAATTTACAGTGTCATCCACATGGCACTCACTGCTTTTGTAGGAATGGAAAACAAAAGATTTAAGGGGTCATGGAGTCTTGCTTCAAGAGTGAAGAAAGCTGGGCCCACCGGTTGTAGTGGTTTAAATAAGAATGTCCCCCAAGGCTCATATATTTGAATTTGAATGCATGGTCAGTAGGGACAAGCACTACCTGAGAGGGCCTTATTGGAAGAAATGTGTCATTGAGTTAGGCTTTGAGGTTTTAAAAGCCCAAGCCAGGTCCAGTGTCTTTCTTCTGCTGTCTACAGATCCAGATGTAAAACCCTCAGTTACTTCTTCAGCACCATGTCTATCTATGTGGTGCCAGGCTCCTGGCCATGATGAGAATGGACTAAGCCTCTGCAACTGTAAACAAGCCCCAATTAAATGCTTCCTTTTATAAGAATCGCCATGGTCATGGTGTCTCTTCATAGTTCTTCATAAAACACTGACTAAGGCCCCAGACAATGTATGGTAGGTTCAACATCCCTGAAAGGAGACTATGAGAGGCTAACTGCATGAGACTGTGAAGGCAAAAGCCAACTTGCAATGAATATTCCAGGATGTTAGAGGTACCTGAACAATGAGATATACCTGGAAGAAAGCTGCTGGTACAGAGTGGAGTTGGCCCTACAGAGAGGTTTAGACAACAGAGATGGGGCAGGGTGGTTACCCAAGGTATTTAGAGTCCAGATAGACCCATTAGTAGCCCCATCTGATAGACATGGGGCTACAGAATTTGGTATATTTTTTCTGTTGTATTCCAGTCTTGCTGTGCACAATCTTTGCTTGCCATGCCTGTAGGAATGGGATTATTTATTTGGTACCCTGGCATATTAGAATGATATAGCTTGTTTTACTTTATAGGAGCTCACAGTTAAGAGATTGCTTTGAGTCTCAGAGGGGACTAAGATTTTAGACTTTTAAAGGGTTGAAACTAATAAAGACCCTGAAGACTTTTGAAGATGGATAGAACACATTTTGCAATGAGATGGTCATGAGCCTATAGGGACAAAGGGTGGAAAGTGATATGTTTGGTGTTGAACTGTCAAGGGGTGGACTTGGGATAGTTTACATCAATTGTCAACTTGGAAGGATCTAGAATCATCTTGCTGACACACATCTGTGCATGTCTATGAAGAGTTTTCTATGTTAGGTTAACTGAGGTAGGCAGATCCACCCTGACTGCATGGAAGGAGAAAGCTAGATGAACAAGACTGGTTATTGCTTTCTGTTTCTTGTGTGTAGATTCAGTGTGACCAGCAGCCTCATGTTCCTGTTGCCATGGTTTATCTGCCATGATGAACATCCCCTGGACTGCAGCCCTTTGAAACCTCTTCCTTCCTTAAGATGCTTTGGTGAGCCATTTTGTAATAGCAACAAGGAAATTAACTAATTCAGTCTTTCCCACTATGCCCTTACCTTTTGAAGGTTTTAACATCTTCCAAGCTCATCAAGGTGGGGACTGAGTCTTTAGAGGACATTTCAGATCCAAACTACAGCTGATTATTTAGGCTTTTATTTTTGTACCCGTAGAATGGGCAATGTTACTTTCCTCACATTGGTTTCTAGGAGGATAGAGAAAAGTTAAGTAAAGTGTATAGAGTATTTAACACACAGCTGGGCACATTTGGTACACACTTATTGCTATCTAGGTAGTGATTTGGATAAAGAAGATGGAGACGAGATGAGAGGGGTTCTAGCATTGAGCTTCATGGGGCTGGAACCAGAATAATAAGCCTGGCTGCAATGAAAGGCTTTTCTCTGGTAGCTTTTCTTTCTTTTTTTCTTTTCTTTTCTTTTTTTTTTTTTTTTTGAGAGGTTAGATTTCTGATGGCCACAAGTCTCATGAGGAAACTTGAACCTTGCAGCCTATGACAGATTGGCTTTGAAGGGACTTGAGCTGGGGATCTGTGCCTACTGCTGTTCCTGGGATCCCGTTCCCCTCTAGCCAACACTTTTTGAGAAATCTAGGACTATAATCCTCAACATTTAGTCTTTAAGTGGGTGTACAGCCTGGCTATAGGAGTTTATATCCCCATGTATGTGTTCTACAAAACATTGTTATCAAATGCCTATCAATCACTTATTAGTTCATCAGAAATTTAATGAGAAGTGGGGAATATAATTTCTGCTTCTAGAATGAGCTGGGATTGTTTGCAGGGTATTTACGACCTTCCAAAGGTGCATTATCTGCAGTAATGCTACCTTGCAATAATGAATTTTACATATGCAATAGATAACAGAGGCTCCCTATGGGGAAATAGGACATGAGGAGTTACTAAAACTTGATTTAAAGGAGGGGGATGAAGTAGTGTTATCCCCCACGCCTTCTGTAGTGACTTTTGCTTGCATTTCCCTGAGGTTATATGTCTTGCGTTATGAGTGTCTGAAATTATCTTACTTTAAAAATTCCACTTAGGTAATTAATTAGTTTGCATGAGTGAATGCTATAGATAAATTCTAATCTTATTTCAATTTTCTCAATAAAAACAGATTTATTTCTTCAGTGAGTTTAGTAATTCAAATAGCTTTTTTGCACATACTTGCCTCAAATTCATGCTCTTTCAGTACTACAGTTCTGTAGTAACATAACTCTAACCCTAAGGGGGAGGGTTAGAGGTCCTTAATGGCCTTGCTTGGCTCAGACGGGTAACTATAGTGCCAATGCCCCTTCAATGGATTGGTTGTTATTCTATCTCCAACTCTTGTCTGAGAGATTAACTCCTTTGAGGGAAGGCAGCTGAGGTAGAGGGAAACTGAGTCCTGGTGTGTCCTTGATCAACCTATACTCAAAATTAGCAATGTAACTAGTAAATTCCATTATTCATTAAGCCAACTCGAATGGGATTACATTTTCTTCTATTGCTTACATGTAGTATCAAGAGTTCTTTCTAAAAGATAAAAGATGGTGGAGGATGATGATTAGCACACCAGGAATCTTGGATCCAAAGCTAGCTTGTGACCCTGGGCAAAGTCCCTATCTATCTAGGTCTAAACTTCCTTATTCTTAAACAATAAGTAATAATGTTATGTAGCTCAGGATTGTTGTGGAAATGAATTGAACATTTTGGAAGCACACAAAGTAAGTGTCATTCACATGTTAGTGGCTAGTTTTATTTTTCCATTTGTAAAATTTGATTTCTGAAGCTGGGCTATACTCTAAGTGATTTATGCCAGTGACACACAAGTCAGATTCAGAGCTGAAATTAGACACCAGGGTCCTTAAGGGACAGCTGTTGGAGTTTTGAGACGCTGCTTTCCTCCAAGCTCTCCACTAGATGTTGGAAGGCCGACAAAGGCAGCTAATTCTGTGAGAACAAGGGTCTATATTAGAATACTCTAATTTTCCCTGATTCTATTACAAGGTTCTTGGCCCAGTGGGTGATTAATCAGTGGTGTTGACTAAGCTCCCCCCAGTACTACTCAGCCCCCCAGGGAGGGAAGGCATTTCTGAAGAGGGTTTATCTGAGGACTTGGTGCTCCACATAGATGAAGCCCCTTGTTGCACAGGGCCAGGCCTGTCTGCTTTTGTTGGGTCTCATGGCATCTGCCCTCCCGGGGGCAGAGCCAGCAAGCTGAGGCTGGGAGCTGCCTTCCTACCCGGCTTCCCCAGGCATCTGCTTCAGCAACTTACTCTTAGTCTCATGATAAATTCATTACCAGAAAATGAGGCTGGAGTTTCCTAGTGACATAAAATATTGATGAGAGAAATAAGGAGTAAGATGAATTATCAAATGCTGCTTGTGGGCCCGGCTGCCTTCTGTGCAGCCTGTTCTGCATCCATTTGTTCTTCCTGCTCCCTTTTGATTTGTTCCGGTGGGCTTTTGTCCTCTTAATAGGAAGCGTGTTGAAACACCAGTGAAGTACTGCAACCCCAGTGTCATACGGAGTGGGGAAAATAGACATGTCTCCTGGTTACTGTCAAAACTAGGAAACCTACTCTTGCACTTCACAACCTTCTGGCAGGTTCTTGGCACCCTCAGGATAGCATGCAAAAACACATCGCTCCCCTGCTCAGAAACTGCTAATGGCTTCCAATTGCTGCAGACTAAAATACAAGCTCCTTAAGATGCCATTCAAGGTGATCCCATTCTAGCCTGTCTTTTTAGCCTAGCCTTCCTGCATGTTACCTAGGAACCTGACGCTTTCCCCCATGTAGATTATTGGATTCTTCAAAATTAGCATTGGACCCTAAGCTGCAATGCTAAATCTCTTGCCTACTTTTGTACCTATTGAAATCACACCATTTCCTCAAGGGCCAGATCACATGCTGCTATACACATGCATGCACACACACACACACACACACACACACACACACACACACACACACACACACACACACACATCTTTGATACTCCCCTGCTAACAATGAATTCATGCACATACCAAGGAAGGACCATGTGTTTTTGTGTCAAATAAATGTGTGATAGGATGCTCATCTCCTCACTGTGAGGGGTTGGGGAATCTCATTTCACTGTGAGGGGTTGGGGGGTGCTCATCTCCTCACTGTGAGGGGTTGGGGATGTCACCACTCTCTGAGGAAGCATGGCTGCATCTTTCAGCATTTCCAGATTGGCTAATGTCTTTTTTTTTCTCAGATGGGCTTCCTCACTTTGTTGTCCAGGCTAAACCCGAAACCCACACTCCTTCTAGTTCAGCCTCTTGGGGATTACCACAGACCCAGCTCTGGGTTTGTAAGATTTGAGTTAGCGATTCTGCATCTGGGAGTGTATTTCAGGGTAATGATCAAGCACGTGGAAATGTTCATTTGAGCATGGGCCTTAGTGTTATTTTAACAATGAAAAATTAGTGGAAATCTAAAAGCCTCCAGATAAGGGATCTTTTAAAGAGTTGTGATTTATCTGTATGATAGAGTGACATCATTTACTTACAAATTATGGTGCATGGAAGTGGCTGGTGGTTTAGGAAAGTGACTATGATGTCTTTATAAATGAAAGAAATAGGACATAAAAGTGAGTGAAGGGGGAAAGACCTGAGGAGAGATATGCATGAACTGTTGGGTTATGACCATGAGTAAATTCTGTATGGGTTTTCGCTTATAAACCCATTCAACAGATTCTATGTTAGGTGTAAAATGTACCTCTCCTTCTCCTCTGCCCACATCCTCTCCTCTCCCAATTTTTGTTTTTGTCTTTGGTTTTGAGTCAGGACTTCCTGATGTCGTCAGGGTGGTGGCCTCAAACTCATGAGCCCTCTACTTCTGCCTCCCCAGTACTAGAATTATCTGTGTGAGCCACCACACTTAGCTTTATCCATTTCACCGGAAAGCAGGCTTTGCTCTTGAAGGGGAGCAATGTTTGTATTTTACCAATGTGCTGACTCTGTTCCTTACCTCTGCAAGTGTGACCTTGTGCTGTGGTTAGTCATGTAGCCTATGTCCTCACTAAAGATCTAACCAACACTGAGTTCTGCAGTTATTTTCAGCTACCTTTATGACTTAACCACACAGTATGAGGTCACTGTAATTCTTTTAACACTTGTGAGTGTTTGGTGGGATGGTTTCTCCAGTGTGTGTGTGTGTGTGTGTGTGTGTGTGTGTGTGTGTGTGTGTTAGGAAGGATTGACACAAAATTTTGGAAACTAAAAGCCATAGACTTGCAGTAGGCAAGGTGGAAACTCGGGGGTACTCAGTGTGTAGCTCTAGGGTGAGGATGGCAGACTTGAAACCCAGGAAGTACTGAGGTTTCAGCTTGAGCTGGAAGGTAGGAAAAGACCAGTGCCCTCACTCTAGACACAAGGAGTTCCTGCTTACTCAGCTCTTTTGTGCTACTCAAGCCTTTAACTGACTGGATGAGACTTACTCACCCTGTGAAGACCATATTTTCTGGGTCTTTTACCTAAGATCAAGTACCAGCATGTACTGCTCACTCTGGGGGCAGTTTTGTTCCCTCATTTAATCCTGAATGCCCTCAAGACCCATCCAGAGGCATGTGTCCAAGTTGACACCTGATGCAATCCAGTTGACAGTCAAGATTATGACACTAGAGATCCAAGGATCTCCTACTAGACTCCATTCCTAAAGCTTCCACCACTGCCTGGTCATAACAAGGTGTGATGCAGCCTTCCATCTACAGACTGTAAGGAGATCGAGAACATACAGACTCCAGCAGGCCCAGAGGCTTCTGTGGAGGAGAGGAGAGTAAAAATAAAAGAGGGGGCTCCTTGCCTGGCCTCTCACTCACCATGCTGTGATCCCCTCCCCTCTCCATCTCTATCACTCACCATGCTGTGATCTCCTACTCTCTCCATTTCCATCCGTGACTGTGGACTGTGCTCACCGGTGGCTCATTTCCTGGCTCCATCAATATTGCTGACACTTTGACAGGTCTCTTTCTACATGTGCAGCTCTGGTGTGGTGTCAAGCTGGGTGGAACAAAATAAATTAGCCAATGCCTGTAAAAGCTTTCTGAAAATGAGAAGTCTGGGCCTTACACCCAGGCGGAGACTTCTTGTCCTTCACTGGGCTCAAGGCTTTGGAAGTCGCTGGTTTTTGGGTGGAGGTGGGGAGCAGAGTTCCTTGGCAGGTCCTGGGAGGAGAACTTGGCACAGAGAGCCTACTTTGAGTTTTCATCTTAGTCTATTCTGGTCATTGTTGCTGAGTTCTTTCCTGTCTTATTGACCCCCGTGATGTCTCTGACATTTTCTCCTGAGATCTCTTTAGCCTGTTCATAACTTTAGGCTCATCCCTGTTCACGCTGTGGCACTCTGGTTTGGCTTGCTTCATTCTACGAGACAGCATGCTTTAAAGACCCAGAGACAGAAGGGAAGATGGGGACAGATGCAAAAATAAACCTTACTGTCCATTTGCAATAAAAAGAAAAAACAAAAACTAGATGAAATCAAGGTGTTTTGTTTGAAAACAAATCTGAATAGTGAGAATAGTGGATAAAGAAGCCCCCCCCCCGCCCCCCCCCCCCCCCCCGCCCTGCACAGCAGGGGCTCTCACTCTTGGACCCAGATTAGGCACAAACCACACCCAAACACCTGTTTTCACAAAAGAAATGCTTTATTAAGCAGGGAAGAAAAGTTAAAGTGGTTGCTTTCTGACTCAGGCAGAAAAAACAGCAGCAAATGACCTCACAGGTGTAAATGTTAAGAGAAAAATGGGAGATCTGTGTTAGAATGGGCTAGGATGTGGTGATAAAGGCAATAGAGATAGAGGACAAGGAAGAAGGAGAAGGGGACGAGGGAAAGGGACATAGGTACGTGTCTCAGAAGGACAAAGGACTGCCTCTGGATAGAGAGGAGAAAGACATGGCACATAGGAAAACAGTGGTTTAAAAAAGTCAAAGGGGGAACCCCTGTGTTAGGATGAGGTGTTTAATTTTAATTGGGAATGTTACTTAGGTGAGTCAAAGGGATCTTCTGACTACTGGACTTTAAATCTTTGGCAGTTGGACCTCAGGGGTCAGTCTTGGGAGGAGGAAGAGGCCAAATAAGGAAATAGACCTGGATGGCTAGCTTTAGGAATGTCATCTAACGGTTATTAGCAAGGCAGAGGGAATTGGGAAGAAGGGCAAGGCCTGCCAGAGCCACATGCTTGAGTGGGCTAGTGTCCCTTCAGTGTACCTGATGGCTTGTGTAGTTTTCCATAAGTTGTTGCTGTTTAACTCTGTGGGTCTGCTGCCCAGCACTCTGCAGGTGTTAGCTTTACCCCAGGAGAGAATCACATAAAGGGCACACTCCTTCTGCCTCCTCCACAGGTTCCACCTCTTTTTCATTCTTTTAATAAGAAGCAGAGAAACCTCTGTAGCATGGGCAGAGGCTTATTAGGGGAGCAGAGAGTCCTGATGTGGGGGAGGGTAGGGGGCTCATGCATCTCCTTCTAGAACTACCTGTTCCAGGTGGGAGAGGTAACAATGGTGGTCTCTAGATAGATATGTACAAAGTATAGGCTAGAGCAGACCAGTGTTTAGAAGGTTCACCACTCACAAAGCTGGAACCAAATCCTTACTCCACCACTTCTTAGCTGAAGGCCGTGCAGCATACCTGGAACACAGGGATTTAGCAAATGTCAACTTCTGGTGGTGGTAGAAAGACTCACAGCTCCTGGAAAGTCAGAGGGAAACTGTGGTTAGCTGTTCTCCAGCGATGCTCAGCCTTGGAGCAAGAGCCACAGAGAGGAGCAGGTCCTGGTGAGAGCCAGGGGCTCAGGGGTTACCCTGGGTGTTTTGAATGTGCCTTCCACACACCCACTAATGGCCCAGTCAAGCAAGGCTATGGCTCTTCTCTAGCCTTCCTCGAGATCAAGAGGCATCCTTCTGGCCCTGGGAAGGCCATCTTTGTGGGCGCTTCCTAGGCATGGCTTCTGTAGCTCAGCTCCTGCTCCTGGCTTTGGTGCCGACTGCAGCAATCTTTGGAGCCCGGGGGTGAATCCCATTTTGAGTTACCTAAAGAATCTTAGCAGGTAGGGAACTAGAGAGGCTTGTTTTAAACCTCTCAATGCTACCATTAAAAGACCACAACTCCTTTCAAAGGAGAGCAGTTCTATTTGAAAGATGTATTTGAACCAGCCTTTAAAGGCCTGGGAGAACAGAATAGACAGTTAAAAATAGATCATGGCTGTGCTTTGCCAGCCTGTCTCTGCTTGGGATATCCTTCAGTTCAAACATCCTTGTTTTCTGAGAAAAATGGAGTCTGTTGATCTACTCAGAATTGGGGGTTGATGGAGATAGCGTTGTGCCTCTTCCTCCCTGCCTCCTCTTACTGATGCTTTTTTCTCTTACCTGCTGACTGGTCTCAACCAAAATCTGCTTGAGTGCCAGCTTCCAGGAACCACTAGCATGGGTTCTTCACCTAACATGACACTGAGCCAGAGAGAGCTGTGCCCTATAGGAAGATGCAAGGAAAGAAATTCTTGTGAGACACATGGAAGATGGAGAAACCCATTTTTTTCCAGAGGTCAACAGTAGCGGAAACCTGGAAGACAGAGTGGTCAGGTGAGGAACTAAGGGACTAGGTAACAGCTGGACTTCGGGCCTTCCTCTGCATTTACTGAGCAGCTATGTAGACTTGGGAGCTAGTGTGCAGCAGTTTCTCTGAGATTGCAACATTCAGTCCTGCAGAGAAGCTCATCAAGACAGGAAGTAAACAAGTCAAAGTAGCGCCAGGAAGTCCCTGAAACTGACCAAATTCACCAGGCCTCACTATTCCCAGGGTATATAAATGGTGAAGATGGTGGGGAGTCTCTTTCGGATAAGTCAAGTTGTAAAGAGGATTCTAAGACAAGCCTAGCCACCTGGAAGACACAGAGACAAACCTAACCACCTGGAAAAGGTGTAGATCCTACTGAGCCAATTAGATAGGACACTCTCCAATCTGTTGAGCTGCTTGCAGGCTGTGCAGTGTGCTCCAGGTTCCCAGCATTGTGAGCTGTCACCCATGCTGGGGTGGGCTTTGGAGATGCAGCTGTCTTTGAGTCATTTCTGCTCCTGTGAGTAACTCCTTACAAATATTTCTGTAAATAACTCATTGATTCACCAAGGCTTTGGTACTGTCTATATTCTGATCTGTTGTGAGCTCCCTGTCTGGGGTGAGCAGGTGTGTGTGTGTGTGTGTGTGTGTGTGTGTGTGTGTGTGTGTGTCTGTCTGTCTGTCTGTCTGTCTGTCTCCTCAGGAAAAGTCTGTCACACAACAGGAGCTCCTATAAATGTCACAGCTCTGAGGGGACAGGCCTCCCCAATGGAAGTGTTGCAACTCTGAGGGAAACCTTCCCCTATGGAAGTGTTGCAGTTTGGAGTAGGCGGTTAGGAGGGTAGGGAGGAAGCATCTTGGCAGTCAGAAACTAAGAAATACCACAAAGTCACATTGCTCAACAAACCTCACACAAGAGATTTATTGGGAAAGACACAAGAGGGTGCCTACTTCTGCTTGAGTGAGAAGCAAGCAGGGAACTGAACAGGAGACTTATGTAGAGAGGGGAGGAGTTTTCTAGGATGAAGATTTCCAGGGTGGAGATTGGTGAGATTTCAAGTCCTGAGCTTAAGGTGAGCCAGAGATTGATGGGATTTTGAGCTCAGGGATGGGTGGGTTCTGGACAGTTTTTCAAACTCAGAAGGACCTTTTTTACCTTACGGCTCCAAGGGTATCAGCTCCATTTCACCTCAGTCCTCTGAGGAAGTGTTGACACTACACCAGTGCACAGATGAGGAAAGTTGAACTTGCATACTAGAAGTTACTCTATATTTGTTGGCTTTTCATTTTCTTAAGGAAGTACCCAGAACAAGGTATGCTCTCAATCAGAGAGGCTTGTCTAGCTCACAGTTTTGAAAGCAAAAGTTCCAAATGGCTAGGTTATGGACTCTGGAAAGCATTCTTTCTTGGTTATATCACCTCGTGGAGCTCTGCCATATTGGTGTGTGTGTGTAGAACAGGCCATCAAGGAAGACAGAAAACTAGGACAGGCTGGTCCTGGTCTTTTTTTTTTTTTTTTTTTTTTTTTTTAATAGTATTTCACAACTACCATAGATCACATGAGACATTCCTTAATCTGTTGTGAGGGCATAGCCTCTAACAGCCCATCAAAGCTCAAAGGGTTACTAAGCCATAAAGTCTTGCAGCTTCTATCACTTCTCCATACCGGTGCCCTGTGCACTATGGGGCCCCCGGGGCACTCTCAAACTACCTCTACACTATATCACTCTCCCTTGCTCACACGGGTAAGTGGGAGTGCTCACTCTTAAACCCAGGAGGTTGGATGCCTAGTCCACAGTTTTTGGTCTCTCGGATAATAAATGTTTTAGGCTAAGCACAGTCACTTAAAAAGCGCCTTGGCTACCTGGAGGAGTACTAGATAACACTCAAATAAGTGGGCACTGGGATTTAGCCTTGAGTTCTGCCTCTGACTTCAGGCTGTAGTTTCCCTGGCTAGGGGGAAGATGTGGATGTCAAAGGAAAAGATCTCTGAATCCTCCATCTGCTTGCTGAACACAGCTGGGATACAGACTCCCCTTCTTCAGAATGGATAATACAGCACCCCTCTGGACACAGGTGGAAAGGACTTTGTGAGAATTCCACAAGAGATTCACCAAGTGCCTGGCATGTAATTATTTCTCAATAAATGTAGCTGTAGCTTTTTTTTTGTTTCCCTCACTTTGTACCCAAAGGCGGCCCTAAAGAAAGGACCACAGCTTGATGACCCCTAAGGCAAGAATAAGCGTGTTCACAGTAGTGTCAGCTTTCAGGAAAACCTCCTGAAATATAGATAATATATAATAGATCTAAGGCTGTGATAATTTTCACTCGAAAGATGAGAGACAGAGAGATGGTAAGTGATCTGCCTGAGCCTCAGCTGGGCTTTTTATCCCCAAATCCTAGGTGTCTTACAAACTGTTCCCAGGCTCGAGTCTTCCTCTATGGCCCTATGCCCATCTTTTACACTTCACCCCTCAGTTTCTCTATCAGATTAAGGCAATAAACCCATGAGAGAGAGTGAGAGTGAGTGAGAGAGAGAGAGAGAGAGAGAGAGAGAGAGAGAGAGAGAGAGAGAGAGAGAGAGAGAATCGGGGGGACTTCACATTACTGAATCTCCAGTTGATTGATCTCCAAGAAAGTTGATTCATTGCCATTTAAAGAACTTTCTGCTTTCTAACATGTCCAATAGTTGTTGCATCAAATACTCTGGCTGGTCCTGGTGACTGAGTCTCCTCTGCCTTCCATCATGTTCCCCAGAAGCTCACCAGTCCATCGGGTTTGCTGAGTAGTTGGAGGACATCCATGCCTCTGTAAGAACCTGGAGGGCTGGCACAGGAGGCCAGACTTTATAAGCAGACACCCAGGTCATGAGTGCTCTAACATGCTGTGTGGCTGCTCCACCTACAGGACACCTGAGTCTCTGGACCAGGCTCTGATGTGTCCGGATTTGAGGTAGAACTATAGAAACAGTTTTTTGTTGTCTTTAACCTATGTGTATGTCTGTTTTTGAGGAAGTGCTGCATTGAGAGTAGCAGGAGAATGGAATAAAGAGTTGGAAAATGGCCCAGATTTTTTCCTAGTAAGCTAGGAAGAAAAGCGATTCAATTTACTACATAGTTGAGCCCATAGCTTCCAGCAGCAGGACTCCATGCTGGCACTCCTTGTCTGCTCTTTCCTCTGTTCATGTAGGAGCTCCATCTCGCTGCCTATGGTGACACACATCTAAAAATTTACCAAACCTAGGATTCTACAGAACAGGAGCAGAAACACCAGGAAACTTTTGAAAATCAATGCATTCATGAATGGAAGGAATATTTTATAAACCGTAGATGTAGGCTGAACACAGGTGAGAGTTCTGTAGTCATTCATGAGCATGCCGATCCCCATGAATGATGCTTCACAGCACCGGTGCTTGCTTTGGGGAGGTGTGGCTGCACAGTGTAATGTGGGGCAGGCAGCACCAGTTCTTCCCATTTGCACATGCTTTGGGCTTTCCATTTTAAAATCGCGGTTGCTATTCACAGTGTCTTTCCCTTTATGGAATGTCCCCATTTCATCTTTGTCAGCCCTAAGCACTGGGAACCACTACAATTCTAACATGCTGTGTAAGGCTGGCTAGACAAGAGTTTCCTCTGCTGAAGCCAGAAAGCCACGCCTGCCCATACTGTGTGTGTGTGTGTGTGTGTGTGTGTGTGTGTGTGTGTGTGTGTGTGTGTAAGAGAATTCTACTGAGGTATGATTCACAGAGCATAACAATTCAGCTTAAAGTCTACAATTCAGTTTTTTACAAGCACATTCACAACACATTGTAAAATCATCAGCACTATCTAATTTCATTACGGTTAATGAAACCTCCATATTCATTAACAATCATACAACAGTCCCCTTTCTCTAAGCTTCTAGAAACCACGGTCTCGTCTCTTTCTTTTTTGTCTTGATGAAGCTCCCTGCTCTGGGTATTGCTTATGTATGTAGTCATGCAGCCTATGGCCTTGGTGGCTGACTTCTGCCTAGCATCATCATTCAAAATTCATCCACAGCTGAACATGCATCAGATAGTCATTTCTCTTTATGGTCAAATAATATACCATAGTATAAACTTATCATGTTCTGGTCACCCATTCACCAACTGATGGACATTTGAATTGTTTGCACATTTTGCTATCATTGATAATGTTACTATGAATATCTTGTGCAGATTTTTGTGTATAATTAATTTCTCAATTCTCTGGACTATACACAGAAGAAAAGTTCCTGGTATATGGTAATGCTATATACATTTGGTAACCCTTTATTTTTAAGGAACTGCCAAATAATTTCTCAGGTATTACACCATTGAACAATAGCATCCATACCATATGAAATTTCCAATTTCTTTACAATTTACCAGCATATGTTATTTGACATTTTGATTCTAGCTATTTACCTAGTATGAAGTTCAGATTAGGCATTCTCTAATGGCCTGTGATTATTTTTAGCATAATGTTTTTATTATTATAGAATTTCATAAATGCATACAATGTATTTTGATCACATTCAACCCTCATCCCTTCCCCTAGCTACTCTCAAAAAATCCTCTACTCCCCTCCCAACTCTGTCTCTTCTTTCTGTTTTTTGTAATAACCCAAAGGGTCTCATTTGTGTTACCCATTTACTCAAATGTGTAGAGCCATCTATTGGTGTGTGGTTGACCTACCAGGGGCCACACCTTTAAAGAAAAGTGACTGCCCTCAGTCTTATAGAAGTCATCAACTATAAATAAGTCCTCAGTGTGGAGTGGGGGCCTAGTGAACACCTCCTCCCTTTATTGCTGGGATCTTGAATGGCTTGATATTATATAGTCCTTACATAGGCAACAGTAGCTGCTGTGGGACGTGAGTACAGCGGTCCTGTCATGCCCATAATACACTGTTTCAAGTCAATACTCCTCCACCTCTCACTCTTACAGCCTTTCCACCCCCTCTTCCACAATGGTTCCTAACACTTGGGGGGGTGGTGCATGATGTGCACATCTGTGTGTGTGTGTGTGTGTGTGTGTGTGTGTGTGTGTGTGTGATATAAATGCCCTATTTGTTGCTGACTACTCCACAAACACTATTTTCTGCACTTTTGAATAGTTGTGAATCTCTGTGTTAACCACAATTGGCTGCACAAAGAAACTGGTCTGATGAAGTCTGAGAGGTCTCCTAATCTATGAGTATAGAGACAATAGTCTAGAGAGTAATTTAACACTATGCCTATATAGAAAAATAATGCTAGTAGTTTACCCCTAGCATTCAGCTAGGCTCTTGCCTAGGGTCCTGCCCTGACTTCATGATGGGCTGTAATGTGGAAGCAAAAGCCAAATAAACTCTTTTCTCCTCAAGTTGTTTTGTTTTGTTTGTGGTGTTTATCACAGCAATAGAAAGTAAACCAGGACAATAATGTTTTATAGTGTTTAGCATATCTCTTTTTGGGGGGCTGGTTTGAGGCAGGGTTTCTCTGTGTAACAGCATTTCTCCATATAACAGTACTGATGACTGTCCTGGAACTCAATCTGTGGACCAGGCTGGCCTCAAACTCACAGAGGTTCACCTGCCTCTACCTCCCAAGTACTGGAATCAAAGACGTGTGCCACCGTCACACGGCTAAATCTTATATTTATCTTAACAAACATGTCTGGAAGTGTTTTTTATTCTCATTGGTAGTTTTATGAATGAATTTTTTCCTTAATTTTGCCTTTGAATTGTTCACCGTGAATTTATAGTAGGGCAATTGGCTTTTAATTATGGACCTTATTTATATTCTGTAACTTGGTTGAACTTTTTGTCGTTTTGTTATTAAATTTTCCTGGCTTTAGTCTACAGTAAAAATTTGGGATGAAATGGAGAAGTGGCACTTTTTCTTCCCACCCACCAAGTTTTACCAACTTCAGGTGAAATTTCCACAGACTATTTTTCAGTCAGTTTACTATTCTTGTTTGGCTTCCCTGAAGATCTACAGGTCAGGTAGACAAGACCTTGTCAAGAAGCATTGCATTTACTCATCTTCCACAAGACAGCAATGTTAGACATCTGACTGTTCAATAAAACAAAGCTTTATTAGCAGATGGAAGGGATGACAAACAGCGCAGTCTGTGAACCCTCTTCTCCTACTGTCAGAATTAGACCAGAGAAAGACTTCCACACTGACATAAAAGGTTCTGCTGCTCTCTCTGTCTTTGCTGCTCAACATCTTACATGATCATATCATGTAGTCTCTCTAGTCCGTCCCTTAGTTCACCTCCTACAAGTGCACAGGTGGGCTGCTGCAAAAACCAAGCAGCCAATGAACTCATTACTCCACCTCTCTTGGAGCAAAATCCTCAGTCCTTTTTTTCCCCCCTGTGAGCAACTCTAAGCACAGGGACTCCTTGGGTTTCTGATATCTTAGGTATTCTGTGAAGTCCACCTTCTCAACATCAACAGAGTCCACCCCAGTGCCATCTATTCATCTGGTATTTGACTTACACAGTGGCTCATTACTTTTGAGTTCCTGTATCCCAGAAGTTGAAAACTGACTCAGAATTGCTCCGAGCTTCCTTAGCTTTCTCAGGGTTAAATCCCTTGGAAGGCATGGTATTTACAAATTCATTGAACTGCAACCTGTATGAGACAGCTGTCTCTCCAGTGTAGCCCAGAGCCAGCATAACAATGTGTAAGGACTGAAAGCAGAACAGGCTGGACAGGACAGAAGCCGGGTCTCGTAGTGGTTCTCCATTTCCAGCGGCAAATTGCACCCAAATTGAAACATGTTTTTCCTAACTGCTTTAGAATTTCTCTTCATGGGTGATCCAACTACAAGACTGATCCCAGATTGGAGTCCAGATCTAAATGAGAAAATATTGGCAGGCATTTCTATGCAGAACTTCAGCCCAGTTCTCCACACAGCGCTGAAGGTTGGTGCTTTATTAGAAACATATTGACTCGTACTCTGGCGACACCCCCCTCTCCTGGCCTGCCCCTGATTCTAAAACCCATTGATGAGTCCTTTGGGGCAGCGATGCTGTTCCATCCCTTTGCCCTGATTGACCAGGGTGACAGCTGCTCCCAGGGCTGCAGAGCCGGGCTCTGCTTTGATCCACCTGCAACACCTGTTGCTTTGACAGGCTCTGCTCTCTTGTTTGACTCCACATTTTTCACTGGGAGGGAGGGGCACTGATGCTGGCCTCAGGGTACCACTGAGGCCTGGATTAGGATAGCAGTGCACACATGGTATACAGGACTGCCAGTCAGGCAGAGCTTACCAGGTTGCTTTGGGCCAGGTTGTCCTAATCGTTGAGAGGTAGGACTTTTGTCTTCTGAATGATCTTCAGGGAAAGTAGCCCATTATTTTTGTGGTGGGGTATATTGTTAGAATTTTTCTCACATTGCTTAATCAAGTTGAAGTGCTGTTTTAATTTCTGGATATTGTTGGTGTGTGTGTTTTCATTGTTAAAGGGGTTAAATCTTGCTCACTATTTTTTAATCTACTTTTTTTTTTTCCAGACAGGGTTTCTCTGTGTTGTTTTGGTGCCTGTCCCTGTCCTGGAACTTGCTCTGTAGACCAGGCTGGCCTTGAACTCACAGAAATCAGCCTGCCTCTACCTCCCAAGTGCTGGGATTAAAGGTGTGCACCACCATGCCTGGCCATTTTATCTACATATTGTTAAACCATTGATTCTTGATACTACAGTGCATTCTGCTGATTTTCAAGTATTAGATGGGTCTTGGATTCTAATGATAAATCCCTCTGAGTTATGATGTAGAATTTTTGTGTGTGTGTCATTGGATTCTGTTTGGTAGAATTTTGATAACATTTGAGGATTTTTGAAACATTTCAAAGGGATATTGGTTTGCAGCTTTGTTATTATCAATGGCAGCCTTGTTCATATGTATTAGTCAGGGTTCTCTAGAGAAACGGAGCTGATAGAATGAATCTAGATATAAAAAAGGAACATTTATTAGAGTGGCTTACATACAGGCTGTGGTCCAGCTAGTCCACTGATAACTACTTCCTGATAGAAGGTCCAAGAATCCAGTACTTGTTCGGTTCATGAAGCTGGATATCTCAGCTGGTCTTCAGTATATGTTGGAGTCCCAAAGATTTAAGCTCTGATACCAGTTAAGGAATGAATTTGCCAATGAGAGGGAGGGCATGTCCTTCATATAGGCTTCCACCAGAATATGTGGCCCCCATTTAAGGGCTATCTTTCTACCTCAAAAGATCTGGATTTAGGGTGGATCTTCTCACCTCAAATGATTCAATCAAGAGAAAAATCTCTTACAGGTGTACCCAGTGGCTTGGCTTTTAGTTAATTTCAAACACAGTCAAGTTGACAGTCAAGAACAGCCATCATAGTTTGTCTACATGTTTATTCTGATTGGAGTTAGCTGAGAGTCTTGTTTAAAAATGAATGTGTGGAGATAGAAAAATTATTCTGTTTAGAATATTATGCACTGTGTGCATTTACTAAATGACCACATGTCACCCTAAAACATGGATAATGCTTATACATTCTTCAAAAATGAAAATAAAACAATTATACTAAATAAAAATAAATTACAGTATGTATATGCCTATGCCTATGCACAGCTGATTGCATCCCTGTCTGCTCTTTCAGTGTGTCTCAGACAGGACTATATACGTGAGTTTGGGAGCTCTTCCTCAGTTCTTGCAGACACACCACACTGGCGCCATCCATCAAACTCCCACAGCTTTTCACCTGTTGGCTAAAAGTTCATAATCCTCTTCATAATCTAATAACATAGTTTGTAACTAACATCTTTATCCATATCTGATTATCAAAGTTCCCTGGATGCACCCTTGATCCCGTGTGTGTGTGTGTGTGTGTGTGTGTGTGTGTGTGTGTGTGTGTGTGTGTAATCCACAAAGGCAGGGCAGAAGCCAAAAATAGAGGAATGATAGGTGATGGTGACTGCTGAGCAGAGGTTCTTACTCTTCACTGTGTACTGCTCCCTGCTTTTTCCATTATGTGATCAGATCAGGAGACCCTGGCTCAGGAAACTGTAGATTAGCAGTACTGTAGAGCACGGCTTTCAAGCCTCAGATGGATGGACACCTACAGGTTGAGGAGGGCCTGTGAGATGCTTCTGAACTCCCAAATTTTGTGCATACATACCTGACTTACAGGTGTGTGTGTGGAGCTCCTAGGTTTCATCAGAATCTTCTAAGTCCTCACGGCCCTCTTCTAGAGTTATTCCCAGCAGGACTGTTTTAGGTTCTGTGCCATCCCCATAAGGTGTATGGTGGTGCCTGGGGTGGTCACTGAGGGCCCTGCTGAGAGTCCTTCTGGAGGTGGATAATTGAGGAAGTGCAGTAATAGAGCTGATGGTTGATTATGATCTCCCTTAGAGATGAGTCCCTCTGTGTTAAAAAGACAGAAAGGAAGGGCTGAACAGGGTAGGATGAGAAGGCAGTGTGAACACTGAGGAGTGCTTGCAGCATTATGGTTAAAAATAGCTGCTGAGAGTCTTCGGTGTCTTCAGCACCAACAGTGAATGTGAATACAGGTTTTTCTGCCAACCTTGATCTAGCCCCCAACACAGATAAGCTGCTGACACGGAAAGATGATCCGTGACAGAGCAATACACTGTCCCCAGAAAGTGGCAGAAATGTCTTGAACTTTGTAGATGACACAGGGTATCCACTACTCAGGCTGTAGTCACACCAAAGTACCATAGGCAAGAGAAAGTGGGTCGAGATGGCTGTATTCTAATACGCTTTATTTGATTTTATGTACATTTAATCAAACCACAAATTAGTTTTCCTTCTTTGGATGATTTTAAACATTTAAGGATGCAGAATTTATTTCTTGCCTGGGATTTGTCCAAGTGGAGCCTACGAGGTCTGACTGGGATTCCAGATGGGATGAACATCATTCTATCCTTTTCCACGTTGGCTTTCGTTGAAGAACCAGGAGAGCAGTTGTGTAGCAAATGTAATAACTGAAGATTAATGTCAGAAGGTCCTTTAAACTTGATTAATTCTTTTTCTGCATTTCCCCATAATTATGTGGAGCCATCGGCTCACAGACAGTCATCTCATTGAAAATCATCTTAAATCTCTTCTTATATAAGTAGAATACTAAAAGCATCCCTTAAATTAAAAAAAAATCAAACCAACAAAAAGAATCTCGATTTATCTTCTTTTCAAGTCACGTCTCACTTACTAAGGGGAGATTTTTTTTGTGTGTGTGTGCATATGTGTATATGTTTGTGTTCGTATGTGTGACTGGCAGCTAGAGGCTGACTTCAGGTGTCATATCCTCAATCACTCTCCCCCTTAGGCTTTGAGACAGAATTGTAGATGTAACAGTCTTATTAAATAAGAAACACAGAGGCAAATGCAGAGTTAAAAGCCCAAGAGGTCAGAGCAGTAGCTAACAGCTGACTTCTTACTCTTCCTGCCCCTGCCATCCTTCCCCTCAGAAAGAGGCCTACTTCCTGTGCGTCTGTCTTTTTATTGACTTTCTGTTCTGCCTTCTTATTGGTTGTAAACCCAATCACATGATCTCCTCATCACAGCCTGTCTATACAGACCTCTAGGTCTCTATGGTTGGTATTGAGATTAAAGGCGTGTGGCTCCATGCTGGCTGTATCATTGAACACACAGAGATCTGCCTGTCAGGGGATCAGATTAAAGGTGTGCACTGCCACTGCCCAGCTTCTGCTATGGCTTGCTCTTAGCTCTGATCCCAAAGCAACTTTATTTATTAACATACAAATAAAATCACATTTCAGTACAAATAAAATATCACCATAAAGAATATTTTACTGGTCCCGAGACTCATTGTTTGGCTAAACTGGCTGCCCAGTCAGCTCTGGGGATCCTCTTGTCTCTGTCTCCCAGTGTTGGGATCCCAGCATGTGCACAGCAGTTTTTTAACTGACGTTCTTAGGTAAGTACTTCAGTGATTGCCACCACCAGCCACAGGAACATTGTTTTTTGAGTTTAATATAGGCTCTTGCAATTTTTTTTGTGTTATTTATTTATTTTGTGTGGGTGTGGGTGTGGAGGCCAGAAGATAAGCACAAGTATTGTTCATCAAACACTACCCATCTAATCTGAGACAGGCTTTCTCAGAGAGAGCAATTAGCTGGCACACTACCGTGTGCTGTGGCTGGGCTATGGTGCTTGGTAAGTTGGTGTACACAGTGCATGTTTTGGTAGTAGATGTTGTAAAGTAACTTGTTGAAATAATATCAGAAAAACTTGACAAATACCGTGAGAGGTAAAGGCTTTTCTTGGTGGAGAGCATGTCGATTCACAGTCTTTCCACATTCTTAGTGGCATGTCAATACCTCACTGATGATGCTACCCTGGAACTCCCCAAGTAGGCTGGCTTGATGGTTTGTGTTCTGGAAGCTGAACTCAGGTTCTCACCCTTACAAGACAAGCAAGCACTCTCCCAACTGAGTCATCATCCAATCCTTCCTATGTACTTAAAATATTTTTTAAAATAAATTTTACTGTGTGTATTTAAATAAATCTACAAGTTATGAGACATAGTCAAGGTAAATGGTACTTGAGTAAAGCAAATCCACATGTCCACTACCTGAGAGGTCCTTGCTGGCTTTTGGTCTTGGGCAGCAAATCTTAACTAGAGTATAATCCTGTTACCTATAGATCTCACATTGTACAGAAGATTCTAGACTTCTGTGCCTTGTCTCCTGTGTAGTCACCAAGATGTGCACAGAAAGGGGTATTTCATCAGGCTTCAGGGCTATTTGCTCCTCCAGGTGACAAAATGTACTGTACATATTTTACATTTGTTTTGTGTTGCTTCCCAGTTTCTATGTCCTGGAGGTAATCCCACAGTAGATGTAAAATTCCTGCTTTGTTTTGGCTTACACAGTCTGAGCCTGTGATAGCTCATTTCCTTTTTTACTTGCCCAGGATCATTTTAGGTATTGTTGGCTTATACCTTTTATAGTGATGTACTAAACATTAGCCCATGTAGGCAGGAGGCCAGGGAAGACGATCATGCACATCTTACATTTCAATATGCAGACCTAACTGACCTCCAGAAGAAGGAAAATTTTGCCTGTGTATAAGACTCCTGTTACTCAATACCTCTGCTTTGCCTTTTTTTCCAATCAGATGTTCACAAAATGACACCTCCTAGATCCATCTGCATCTCTTCATGTGTTGCTAATTATCTCTGCTCTTCTGCGAGCTCTCTCTTACCACTCTAGAGACAGTGAGACCTGGGAGAACAGAGCTGATAAATGAGGTGGACTAAAGTCTCATGCAGTAGCCAAATTTATTCATAGCATCAGACAGTTTATACTCTGAGGACAAGCTGCATGTGAAAACCTGTTTTTCCATGGAGGCATATAAACAAATAACGATAGCCAATTGTAATGAATAATCTGAAGTAAACTCACTCCTATCTGCCATATCTGGGTGGAGCATGAAAACACATCCCAAGAACAATTCCATATTTTGAAGAAACTGAGGCCACATGACTCTTGTCTTGTTTTCTTAGAGTTTTCTCATAAGCACTTAGAATTCTCCCCATATGGCTCCTTTCTTGGGCCATGTTCTGACAGTTTTCAACTCACAGATTTTTTTCCCTAATAGGTTACTTGTATTTTGCTTATTTAATCTGTTTGTGCTTATGTAGAAAGTAGAAAGCAATCCATTGTATATGTTGGAAATTATATGTTTTATAATAGTTTCCTGCTATTTTCACTTGATTAAATGTAGCTAACTTGCTAATATCTTTTGTTACCCATATTTTCTTCCTTTCTCTTTTTTCTTTCTCTCTTTCTCTCTCTCTTTCTTTCTCTCTTTCTTTCTTTCTTTCTTTCTTTCTTTCTTTCTTTCTTTCTTTCTTTCTTTCTTTCTTTCTTTCTTTCTTTCTTTCTTTCTTTCTTTTTTTTTTGGTTTTCCGAGACAGGGTTTCTCTGTGTAGCTTTGCGCCTTTCCTGGAACTCACTTGGTAGCCCAGGCTGGCCTCGAACTCATAGAGATCCGCCTGGCTCTGCCTCCCGAGTGCTGGGATTAAAGGCATGCGCCACCACTGCCCGGCTCATATTTTCTTTTTTGTAGATACACAGATGAACTCCAACTTAATTATAGTTTAACTGATAAGTTTTCTATTTTGTAGTAGGGTGAAAGAATTATGCATACAGTAGAAACCATACTTTGATTTTGAACTTAGCTCTTTTCTTAAGCTGATGGTATAAGATTCTTGTCCCGTGGCATGTGGCATCAGCTTCCAGTCACCCAAGAGAGTATTTGCCTTCTGCTTAGTTAAGTACTTAGTTAAGTTGGGTGTATATAATGCATTTTTTTGTAGTAGATATCATAAACTAATGGATTAAAATTAGAAAAGCTCGACAAACATTGTAAGATAAAGGCCTTTCTCGATGGGAAGCATGCAGATCACAGTCTTCATTTTATTTATTTATTTTTTTGCTTTTTATTTTTTTATTGAAAAAGATTATTTTCTCCTACAATATGTTTACAGTTCCTCCCCACCTCCCCTCCCCTCTGGACCCACTCCCTCTCTGTCACTCATTAGAAAAGAACAGGCTTCTAACAACCAAACATGACAAAATAAAATATAATAAGAGGAAGGAAAAACCATGACATCAGGACTGGACCAGGCAACCCAATGGAAGGAAAAGAGCTGCAAGAGTAGGCACAAGAATCAGAGAACTCTTCCTTCACACATTTGGAAGTCCCACACAAATAATAAAAGCTACAATATATTTCCATGGGACCCCCTTAGTCAACACCTAAATAGAATACAACTTAGTCCCAGTGCTGGAAGCCTTGTTTGTTGACAGGATATGGCTAGTTGGGATTCTGTCTCCCCCATTATTAGGAGATCTTATTAGAATTGCTTTGACTTATTTTTGGAAGTTTCCACTGCACTAGGTTTCCATACAATCCCTCAAATACCCCTCAATTCCAGCTGTCTCTCTCCACATTCCTTCCCTCAACCAAACACTGCTGTTCCATAAAAAAAAAGGACAGGGTGGAGGGAGGGAGTTAGGAAAGGAGGGAGGGAAGAAGGGAGACAGGGAGGGAAGGAGGGAGGGAGGGGAAGAAGTAAGTAAGTAAGGAGGGAAGAAAGGAAGGAAGGAGGGAGGGAGGGAGGGAAGAAGGTGAAGAAGGAAGGAAGGAAGGAGGGAAAGAAGGAAAAATGAATCTTAATGATATTCTGCTATACTCATAGATCAGTTCCTTGTTCAGTCATCATCAGAGAAGCTTCTTCCTGCAGCAGATGGGAACAGATGCAGAGACCCACAGCCATACATTATGCAGAGAGACAGAGTCCTTGAAACACACAGCTCTAAATAGAATGTGTCCATCAAATACATACCCTCAGAGCTCAGGGAACTCCATGGAAGAGGAGATGAAAAAAGTGTAAGAGCCAGAGAGAACTGAGAACACTGGAAGAGCATGGCCCTTTGAATCGACTGAGTGAGTCTCATATGAGCCTGAAGCAGCAAGTGCGGGCCTGACACTGGTCTGCATCAGATCCTCTGAGTACATATTGTAGGCTGTTTATCATTTATTTAATGGCTAATATCCACATATAAGTGAATACATACCATATTTATCTTTCTGGGTCCAGGTTACCTTATTCTGCATGATTTTTTTCTGGTTCTATCCATTTGCCAGCAAATTTCATGGTGTCATTTTTTTAAAAAGAGCCTTTGAGTAATACTTCTTTGTGTAAATGTACCACATTTTCTTTATACATTTTTCTTTTGAGGGACATCTAGGTTGTTCCCAGTTTCTGGCTATTATGAATAGAGCAGCAATGAACATGGTTGAGCAAGTGTCCTTGTGGTAGGATGAAGCATCCTTTGAGCATATGCCCAAGATTGGCATAGCTAGATCTTGAGGTACATTGATTCCCAATTTTCTGAGGAACTGCAATATTGATTTTCATAGTGGCTGTACACATTTGCACTTCCACCAGCAATGGAAGAGTGTTCCCCTTATTCCATAATCTTGCCAGCATGAGCTGTCACTTGTATTTTTTTATCTTAGCCATTCTGACAGGTGTAAGATGGAATCTTAGTGTCATTTTGATTTGCATTTCATTCATGGCTAAGGGTGTTGAACATTTCTTTTAAGTGTTTCTCTGCCATTTGAGATTCCTCTATTGGAAATTCTCTGTTTAGATATGTACCCCATTTTAAAATTTGATTGTTTAGTAGCTTTGGAGCCTTTCCTGGAACTCACTCTATAGCCCAGGCTGGCCTTGAACTTACAGAGATCTGCCTGCCTCTGCCTCCTGAGTGCTGGGATTAAAGGCATGTGCCACCACCGCCCAGCTTTGGTTGGGAGACTTTTAATGACTGCTCCTATTTCACTAGGGGTTATAAATCCCTTTAAATTACTTATCTAATTGTGATTTAACTTTGTTAAGTAACTCCTATTCAGAAAATTATCCATTTCTTTTAGATTTTCCAATTTGCTGAAGTGCAGGTTTTTAGTGTATATCCTTAATGTTTTCTAGATTTCCTTGATGTTTGTTATTATGCACCCCCTTTCATCTCTGATTTTGTTAATTTTGATACTATATCTTTGCTTTTTTAGTTGGTTGGGTATCATCTCTCTGGCTTTTAGTTAGTTTGGATAAGGTTTGTTTATCTTGTTCATTTTCTCAAAGAATTATTGAAATTGTTGATTCTTTGTATTGTTCTCTTTGTTTCTATTTTATTGATTTCAGCCCTGAGTTTGAATATTTCTTACCATCTACTCTTCTTGGGTATGCTTACTTCTAGAGCTTTCAGGTGTGCTGTTAAGTTGCTAGTATGAGATCTCCCCAGGTTTTTTTTTAATGTAGGCACTTCGTGCTATGAACTTGCCTCTTAGAACTGCTTCCATAGTGTTCCATAAGTTTGGTTATGCTGTTATTTATTTTCATTAAATTCTAGAAAGTCTAATGGCTTTATTATTTTTGTTTTCAGAGTTGTTCAGTTTCTATGAGTTTGTAAGCTTTCTGTTCTTTCTGTTGTTGATAACCAGCTTTAATCCATGGTGGTCTGATAGGATCCAGGGAGTTATTTCAATTTTCTTGTACATGTTGAGACTTTCTTTTTTTTTTTTTTTTTTTTTTTTTTTGGTTTTTCGAGACAGGGTTTCTCTGTGTAGCTTTGCGCCTTTCCTGGAGCTCACTTGGTAGCCCAGGCTGGCCTCGAACTCACAGAGATCCGCCTGGCTCTGCCTCCCAAGTGCTGGGATTAAAGGCGTGCGCCACCACCGCCCGGCATGTTGAGACTTTCTATGTGTCCAAGAATGTGGTTAATTTTGGAGAAGGTTCTATGAGCTGCAGAGAAGGTCCATCCTTTTGTGTTTGGGTGAAATGTTCTGTAAGTATCTGTTAGTTCCATCTTTTCTGTTTAGTTTTTGTCTGGATGATCTGTCCATTGGTAAGAGTTGGGTATTGAAGTCTCTCCCTAGCAGTGTGTGAGGGTCAGCATGTGATTTAAGCTGTAGTAGTGTTTCTTTAACAAACTTGGATGCCCTTGTCTTTGGGGCATAGATATTAAGAATTTTCCTTTGATGAGTATGTAGTGTCCTTTCCTATCTCTTTTTATTAGTTTTGGTTTAAGTCTATTCTTTTAGATATTAAAATGGCTACATCAGCTTGCTCCCTAGGTTCATTTGCCTGGAATATACTTTCCACATTCCTAGCCACATTTCAACACCACACTGATTAGTTCTAACATCTTGGAGGAATCCACTGTTGTTGCAAGTCTGAAAACTCTTTAGTTGTAACTGAAATTTCAGCCCTTTCCCCCTTTTTACGAGCTATGAAGCAAAATCTACTCATCATCCAGTTCCTCCTTAGTTTTTCATGGCATCACAGCTCATTACTTTTTATTTTTATTTTTGTATTTATTTATTTATTTATTTATTTTGGAGACAGGGTTTCTCTGTGTAGCCCTGGCTGTCCAGGAACTCTCTCTCTATACCAGGCTGGTCTCAAACTTACAGAGGCAGATGGTTGCTCTGCCTCCTGAATGCTGGGATCTCTGGTAGCTCATTTCTCTTTAGTGTTGACTAATATTTCATTTCTTGGATACACCATAGTTGATATAGTCATTTCTCCACTAAAGGGCATCTTGTTATCTCTGAGTCTGAGCAAGTATGAATAAAGCTTGCATAAATATCCACATACAGTGTTAAATTCTCTTAGGTAAAAACCACAAGTAGCTCAGCTGGGGAGATGCTTCAGCAGGTAACAATGCTTACTATGCAAATGTGAAGACATAAGTTCAAATCAAAACACCCTGTGTCAAAAAAAAAATAAGGCAAAGAATGATAGGGCAGGACACTTGATATTCTCCTTTGCCTTCTGAGCATGTACATGGAGGCACGCGCGCGTGCGCACACACACACACACACACACACACACACACACACACACACACACGGTGGGAGAGAGGGAGAGATATCTTCTATTGTTCCCCACTCTCACCAGCATTGGGCATTGTTCAGGATTTTGACCTTTCTGATATCTGTATATCAACTATGTTTTTGAATGACACAAGAAGTCCTGTAATATTGACTATGATTATTTTGAAGGATAGAAATCCTGTTCTGAACAATGGATTTCATGTTTACGCTTGCATCTTTGGCTAATTAGGGCTGTTAGAATGTCACCAGGCTTGAATATTAGGTTTGCTTATAGGCTTGAGGGATGCTTCTGAAACTACTACTGTGGGTTAGCTGCATTAAGGAAGGCAGCCATCATGGGACGTGCTCAATCCTGAGCTCTCTTAAGACAGTAATGGAGCTTAATCCTTTAGGAGAATCCTTTTGCTAGTGAGTTCCTATTCCTTTCCATCCTGGTCATTTAACTTTGGGTGATTTCTTATGGCCAATGTCATGGCTTCCCAAATAGAAGTTATGTTATTTAGAGAAACCAGACTTGGGTAAAGCTTCTGCCTTAGGTAGTTATTACAGTTCCATAAGGGAATTGGAGCATATTTCACTTCCTTTGAGTTTCAAAAGCCAAATGCTGAACATTCAGCTGCACTACCAGTACCACCAAGGGTACCTTTTCCACTCTTCAGGGAGCACATGCTTTACTGGATCCCTCTTGGACTTTTTGAGTAGTGTCCATTTGTGGAGCCTGTTTCTTAGAGCCCCAGACAGAGGCTGTATTCCTGGACACAGTGCAGTTTGGGGGATGGTGTGTGTGTGATCAGGATTCTATGCTGGTTTAGGAGAGCCATCCTGGCAGTGCCATGAAACCTGTGAAACCTTTCCAGTGTGTCGCCCATGTGGGCCCAGCAATGGCAAGACAGCTGGCTATCCCCATGATGGGTAGGACCCCACTGGACAGAGTCATCCTGAAGCTTACTCAGGGTCAGAAGGATGAGTATTCCTATTGTTTTCATTCATGGTCCTCTTAAATTATCACCTTTTGGAAAGTTGGAAACCAAACAGGAAAGCAGATCTATGTACTTATCAAGATTTTGTTGCCACTGAAAAAGGGAGTGGACAGGCTGCCTGAAACATGACTCCTAGTCTGTAAGGTAACTACCTCCAACACATAGTCACCTATGATGGTTGTGTTTTGGCCTGCCTTTACTCTGCTCTTGGTAAGTTTCTTGATTTTCTTGTCCTGGCATCTTTAGGTACATGTTGAGGAAGTTCATAATCATGCTAAAACTATCCTATAAAACCTGGGTTGTCTCCTAACTGTAGGCAGCATTCTTAGCCCATTCCTAGTGATCTTTAGGACATTACCATTGAGTACTGCTCTCTACCCAGGCAGAAGCTGCACTTAGTATGGCATTACCTGGGTGGGGAGGGGTGTTTGCAGATTATTTCCCTGCTCCTTAGAAAGTCTCCAAAGATCAGCCTTGTCTATTATTTGCACTGATTTCCCTAGGGAAACCAGAGAGTAAAGAAGTAGTTAGCTCTAGACTGAGTGTTGTTTTCTTTGACTGAGTGGTTTCTCAATGCCATCAGGAAACACTGTTCTATCTACTTATAAAATGAGAAGCTGGAGGACTTGGCTGAACTCTGATAAAGCCAACATCTTCCTCCATCAGATAGCCATTTTTTCTCACTCTTTTCTACTTATTGCTCACTGGTTTTAATCCTTGTTTTTTTGGCTTTAGCACTGTGGGTCTGTGATGAGGCATGCCATCATGATGAGGCAGAAGAGAGGTTGCAGGAGAAACAAGCATCTCACTGTGGACCACTGCACCATGCAGTATTATTGACTTGAGATCTAAGCAGTATGGTGGGCTCATTGGGGTATAACTCCATTGTGAGTCAAGGGACATATGTATTGATCACTTCCCTCCATGGCCATTTCTTTTAATAGCTAGTGTAAGAAACCTAGACCTGTGGTCACGTAAAAATTAAGGATTTTTTAATTAACGAAGCAAACTATAGACAAATTTGACAGATGGGTAACAGATTGATAGAAGATATTTGCAAAATAGAAGAGGAATTGACAAGAGATTAATATATAATACACACAAGAAATTCTTACAAGTCATCAAGAGAAAAATATTAGGAAATCTACTAGAAAAATGAGCAAAGGATATTAATAGTAATTCACAGAAGGGGAAACCCAAATAGCTAACAATCTGAATAAAGAGACCATCAATCTTTGCAACACTTAATTAGGGAAGTGGAAGGGAAAACAATGAACTGCATATTGGTTTATCCAAAAATTTAAAGTTATGTAAGACTAAACCCAGTTCTGGCATAAGAAATGCCAAACATCAGGCGTTGTAACAGAACAGTTGGCTGAAACCATTCTGGCACATGTGTGGGACTTGTAGGTGTGAACTCTAGAGAAATGGTTGCCCATTATCTGTGGAAGTGCATGTCCTTGTAGCTTGTTGTGGCATCAGGGTTAAAGGCAGCTCATAACCACTTCTGGATGGATGGACAAACTAAATGTAAGAAGCCAAATAATTAGCATTTGAATATTTTTGTGGTATTTCCATATTATTTTAGCTTTAAGAAATATTTGTAGCTGGGCATGGTGGCACATACCTTTAATCCTAGCACTCTGGAGACAGAGGCAGGTGTGTCTCTCTGAGTTCTCAGCTAGCCTAGTCTACAAAGCTACAAAGAGAGTTCCAGGACAACCAGGGCTGTTACACAGAGAAACCCTGTCTTGAACAACCAAATTTAAAGAATAATTAATTAATTAATTTAAAAAATAAATAAAGATCCAGTTGGGGGCCCCTCAGCCTTTGGTTCATATTCTGAATAGGTGAGACAGTTGATTGGCTTGATCTGTTTGGGAGGCACCTAGGCAGTGGTACCAGGTCCTGGGCTTGTTGCATGAGTTAGCTGTTTGAAACCTGGGACTTATGAAGGGACGCTTGGCTCAATCTGGGAGGAGGGGACTGGACCTGCCTGGACTGAGTCTATCAGGTCAATCCCAGTCCTCAGGGGAGACCTTGATCTGGAGGAGGTGGGAATGGGGGGTGGGCTGGGGGGAAGGAGGGGGGCAGGAAGGGAGAGAACAAGGGAATCTGTGACTATTATGTAGAACTGAATAGTATTGTAAAATAAAATTAAAAAGAAAAAAGAAAAATTCATTTGGAATTTTTTTAAGAAAAAAAAGATAAAGAAAAATAAAGAAATATTTGTGTGTCTTTTCAGGAAAATGTGCTCTTATTCTTTTATACACACACACACACACACACACACACACACACACACACACACACACACACTTTGAGACCAGGCCTCATTATGTAGCCCAGGCCAGCCCTCTGCTTCACCATTCCTAAATACTGTGATTATAGGTGTGTGCCACCACAGTCTGGTTCAAAGATTTATCACCTATCTTTACAATTTTCATTTTCTAGATTAATTTTAAAGTATCATATAGATTTCATTAAAAATTCTGTGTTGCACTAGGGAGATGGCTCAGAACCTACACAAAAGCTGGGTATAGAAGTGCATATATCCATAATCCCAGTGTTCTTATGGGAGGAGGGGAGGCAGAGACACAAGAATCTCTGTAGACTCGTGGGTCAACTAGCTGGACATACACAGTAGAAGAGAAAAGAGACTGTCCCGACAAGGTGGAAGATGAAGACCATCAGCTGAGATTGTCCTCTGACCTTAATGTGCACACTATAGCATGCCTGCACTCACACAAACACATGCACACTTATACACACACATACACATACCACATATACACACATACACATACCACATATGCACACAATAGATAAAACAATCTGTAGGGATATTGGTTTGTTTGACGCAGGATCTTGCTATGTTGTACAGGCTAGCCTCAAACTTACTATGTAGCCCAGGCTGGTCTTGAACTCACAGTCCTGTCTAAGCCTCCTTTTGTATGTTGATTACATAGCCTGCTACTTTGCTGAAAGTATTTATCAGCGGTAAGTGGATTTTTGGGCGGTTAGAGTCCTCCGGAGGTTATTTTAAGTATAGAATCATGTTATCTATGAATTGGGATAATAAAACTTCTTTTCCTACTTATATCACTTTTATTTCTTTTTCTTGTCTTATTGCTCTAGCTAAGACTTTAAGCACTATATCAAATAAGAATGGGAGAATAGGTACCCTAGACTTACTACATTTTAGAAGAAAAATTTTCTCAGTTTTTTTTTGTTGTTTTTTACTTTCCAATTGGTAATCAGGGCAATCAGTTTATGGTGTATAGCCTTCGTTATGTTGAAGTATGTTCCTTCAATTCCTGGTTTCCTCAGAACTTTTTCAGAAGTGATGTTGAGCTTTGTCTAATGGCTTTTCTGCATCAATTGAGATGATGTGTGATTTTTGTCCTTAAATATATTGATATATACTATATATACTATATATACACATTATATATATGCTATATATATATATGTATATATATATATATATATATAATATTCTATCCAACAAGGAGATAGCACATATTCTTCTCAGCAGGGCAAGAATGAAACCTTCTCTAAGTGCAAGAATCAAATCATACCAAATAAATCAAAATAATTTTTGTGTTATCATAATGCAATGAAATAGAAATCAATAGAAAGGAAACTTATGAAAACTGCATAAATTCATGGTATGTATACAATATACTCTTGAATGATTAGTGGGTCATTGAAGAAATCATAAAAGAAATTTTAAAATTCTTAGAATCAAATGAACATGGAAGTACAGCCTACCAGAATCTTTAGAATACAGCTAAGATTGGTTCTAGAAGGAAAGTTTGTAGCTGCAAATGAGGACCCAAAAAATCAGAGCTGTTTCAAGTAAATAACCTAATAATTCACTTCAATATCATAGAAAAAACAAACATGAAAGGAATATATGGCACAAAATAACAGAGATCATGGCTGCAAATTCAGGAAATGGAGACTGAAAGAACATACATAAAATTAATCAAGCTAGGTGTTTTAAAAAAAACCAAGATTGGCAGAGGTTATCCAAACTAACCAAAAAAAAGAGAAAAAAAAAGGAGGACTCACATTAATAAAATCAGATGAAAGGGGGATTAATATAGAACCCAATGAAATCCAGATAATCAATAGGAAATACTTGGAAAGAGTATTTTTAAAAAACAAACCCTGAAAATCCAGAAATGGATAAATTCCTAGGTGCATGTGACCTACCAAATTGAATTAAGAGGGTATAAATAACTTAAGTAGATCCAAAGCAATCAACAAAATAAAGCATCAATACAAGTCTTCCCCCAGCCCCCTGTCTTTGTTAGGATTCCTATTGCTGCTACAAGTCACCTTGACCAAAAAGTAAGTTGAGTTGGAAAGGGTTTTTGGCTTATATTTCCACATTGCTATTCATCACTGAAGGAAGTCAGGACAGGAACTCAAACAAGTCAGGATCCTGGAGACAGGAGCTGATGCTGAAGCCATGGGGGGGGGGGGAGCTGATTACTGGCTAGCTTCCCATAGCTTGTTCAACCTGCTTTCTTATAGAACCCAGGACCAATAGTTCAGGGATGGTACCTCCTGGGCCCCACCATGGGCTGGGCCCACCCTCATTGATCACTAAATGAGAAATGTCTTACAGCTGGATCTCATGGAGGCATTTCCTCAACTGAGGCTCCTTCCTCTCTGATGACTCTAGCTTGGGCCAAGCTGACACACAAAATCAGCTGGTACCACTGACCCCTTGTCAACTTGACACACAGACACATTACTATTAAGGCACAGCCATTCCTTTCTTACTCATTCCCATAATCTTAAATGTTTTAAAAGTCTCACAGTCTTTACAAATTCAAACACATTAAAATTTCAGTTTCTTTAAAATAGTCAATCCCTTTAAAAATCAGAAATCTTTTAAAATTCAAGTCTCTCAACTGTGGGCTCCAGTAAAAACACTTTCTTATTTCAAGAGGAAAAAATTAGGGCACAGTCCAATCAAAGCAAAACAAAATTCCAACTGTCTAATATCTAGGACCCAGTATGGTGTTCTGGAGTCCCCCAAAGGGCTTGGTCACTTCTCTGGCTCTGCACTCTGCAGCACACACAGCTTGTCTTCTAGACACTGGCTGGCTCCACTCCACTGCTGCTGCTGTTCTTGGTGGTCATCCCATGGTGCTGGTGTCTACAAAATGCTGGAGTCCCTTGCTGCAACTGGGTTGCATGTTCACCAATATTCTCTTAGGCTCTTTTCATGGTGCTAAGCCTCAACTTCTCTGCATGACCCCTTCATTCTTGGGCCTTCAACTGCCACTGAGGCTGTACCTTCACCAGTGGACCTTTCCTGGCCTCTTATAGTGCCAAGCCTCAGCTGCTCTCCATGACCCCATCATGCCTTCAAAAGCAGCACCACTTGGGTGACTCTTACACATCACCAAGTCTCGCTGTCAGCTTGAGGTACAGCCTTGGCTGCCCCTGGAACATAGCTTTTTTGTTTTCTCAGATAACACTTCCCAGAAGATTTCATCTCAGCAATGCTGGTTTCTTCCTAATCACTGCTAATTTTTTAGCTCCAGCCGACCAGCATCAAGTATCCCAACAAAGCAAAATTTTGCTTTAGTAGTTCTGGTATCTTGTTAATCACAGCTGATTCTTAAGTCCCAGCTAACAAGAACCATAGGATCTCAACTCAAAACAACAAATGGCCCTGATAGAGTCTTTAAACTTTCTTCTGAAACTTTGCAAGCCAGGCCTTCATCTTCTGCACTGCTCTCAATATATTATCTTCCAAGCTCTCAAAGAACATCTCACAGAGCTCTTAATACTCAATGGTTCTTCTAGCCCCAAGTTCCAAAATCCTTGTACAATCCTTCCCAAAACAGATCAGTTCTGTCACATCAATACCCCACTATGCTGGTACCAATTTATCTTATAGTTTCTATTGCTGCGACGGAACATCATGACCAAAAGGCAAGTTGGCCCTCCCCATTGATCACTAAATGAGACAATGCCTTACAGCTGGATCTCAAAGAGGCATTTCCTCAGCTGAGACTCCTTCCTCTGATGACTCTAGCTTGTGTAAAGTTGACACACAAAACCACCCAAACATTTTGGAAATACCAGTTCCATGAGATGACCACCAAGCATAGCAGCAGCAGTGAGTGGAGTGGAGCCAGCCAGAGCCTGGAAGACAAGCTGTGTGTGCTGTAAAGGGCAGCATTGGAGAAGTGACCCAAGTCCTTTGTAGGAATCCAGGAGACTGTGTGTGGATCCCAGATAATTGGACATTGAGTTATTTATACTGTTGGAGTTTGGTTTGGCTTGGTTCAGATTGTGATGATGCCCTGATTCTTTCTTCTTCAATAAAGTATTCAATTTTGTTTTTAAGGGAGCCCACAGATGAAAGACTTGAACTTTTAAAACAGACTGGTTGGGGCCAGGAGGTGGTGGTGCATGCCTTTTATCCTAGTGCTTGGGAGGCAGAGGCAGGTGGATCTCTGTGAGTTTGAGGCCTGGTCTACAAAGCAAGTTCCAGGACATCTAGAGTTGTTACATAGAGAAACCCTATCTCAAAAAACCGAGAGAGAGAGAGAGAGAGAGAGAGAGAGAGAGAGAGAGAGAGAGAGAGAGAGAGAGAGATTGATTGTTTTAAAGAGGTTGAAATTTTAAAGACCGAGTTTGTAAAGACTATGGAATTTATTTTAATGTGAGATCCTGGGCATAAATAAGGAAGGAATGTGCCTTAATAGTGATGTGTCTGTGTGTCAAGTTGACAAGGGGTCAGTGGTACTAGCTGATTTTGTGTGTCAGCTTGACCCAAGCTAGAGTCATCAGAGAGGAAGGAGCCTCAGTTGAGGAAATGCCTCCATGAGATCCAGCTGTAAGACATTTCTCATTTAGTGATCACTGGGGGTGGGCCTAGCCCATGGTGAGGCCCAGGAGGTACCATCCCTGAACTATTGGTCCTGGGTTCTATAAGAAAGCAGGCTGACAAAGCCATGGGAAGCCAGCCAGTAATCAGCTCCCCTCCATGGCTTCTGCATCAGCTCCTGCCTCCAAGATCCTGACCTGTTTGAGTTCCTGTCCTGACTTCCTTCAGAGATAAACAGTAATGCTGAAGTGTAAGCCTAATAAACCCATTCCTCCTCTACTTTGGTCATGGTGTTTGTAGCAGCAATAAAAACCTTAAATAAGACACCACCCCTAAGAAAGAGGACTAGATGGATTCACTGCCAAATTCTTCCGAACTTTTAAAGAACTAATCAATACCAATACTAGTCAAATAGAACAGGAAGGCGGCCTATCAAATTCAGGCTGCAAAGCTAGCATTAGCCCATATTTTAGGGTTACTACTGCTGTGATGAAACACCCTGCCAAAAGCAAGTTGGGGAGGAAAGGGTTTATTTTACTGATGTATTCTGAATCACAGTCAATTGAGGGAAGCCCAGGCAGGAACTCAAACCAGACAGGAACCTGGAGACAGGAACTGATGCAGAAGACATGGAGTGGTGCTGCTTACTGTCTTGCTCTTCATGGCTTACTCAGTTTGCTTTGTTATAGAACCCAGAACCACAAACCTGGGGGTTGTCCCCTCCCACAGTGGGCTGGGCTCTCCTCCATCAATCACTAACTAAGAAAATGCCCTATAGGCTAACCTACAACCTGATCTTCAGGAGGTATTTTCTCAGTTGAAGATCACTCTTCTCAGATAATTCTAACTTGGGTCAAGTTGACATAAAAGTAGTCAACACACTCTGATACCCACATTAGATGAGGATATAACAAAATGACCCCTCCCCACACACACACACCCATGAACACAGACAAAAATTCTCAATAAAATTCCGGCAAACCAAATGCAACAACTCACAGGAATATCAGATAGCACAATCAAGTTTGTTTTATTCTGGTTCAACATAGTCAAATCAATAAAGGTGATAATATATATGCCTTATATAAAAATATACAATAAAATATGTGATATAATAAATAATTAAGTATTATACACATATGCTAACTTCTTTTGTTCTATGTAGAATTTTGAATGTGAATGGCCCCCATGTTATTTGAATACTTGGTACCCAGTTGGTGAAACTGTTTGGGAAGGATTAGGAGGTGTGGCCTTAGAGGTCATGTATTCCTTGGGGTGGGCTTTGAGGTTTCTCATGGCACTTCTACTTAGCCCTCTCTGCCTTGTGTCTGTGTTACATCTCAAGATGTAAGCTCTGAGTCTCTGACTGCCAGCTGCCATGCTCCCCTCCACAATGGTCATGGACTCATCCTTTGAAACTGTAAATCCCCAATAAACTATTTCTTCTCTAAGTTGCCTTGGTCATAGCAGTTTAGTATAACAATAGTAAAGTAACTAAGACATTTTTGATACTATTTAATTCTGAGATTTCTTTGTTGATTTTTAATTTGTATGACTTATCAAGAGAGGACAATGGGCATTGAAATCACCTACTGTTATTGTACTAGAGCCTGTTTGACCTTCCACATGCATTAGTGCTTGTTTTATGAAATTGGAAGCCCTACATTTGGTAATAATGTTTATAATTATTGTATTTCCTTGGAGAATTGTTCCCTTTATTAATATGTAGTGGCTTGCTTTATCTCGTCTGATTAATTTAGGTTTGAAGTCTATGTTATCAAATATCAGAAGAGCTGTGCCAGCTCCAGCTGGTTTTGGCTTCTGTGCTGGCTAGTTTTTATGTAACTTGACACGAGCAAGTGTTATCTGAGAAGAGGAAACATCACTTGAGAAAATCTAGCTGTAGGTAAGCCTGTAGGGCATTTTCTTATTAGTAATTGATGAGGGAGGGCACAGCTCATTGTGGGTGGGGCCACCTCTGTACTGGTTGTCAGAAGTGCTATAAGAAAGCAGGCTGAGCAAATCATGGGGCTCAAGCTGGTAAGCAGCACCCCTCTACTGCTTCTGTATCATCTCCTGGCTTCATGTCCCTGTTCTGTTTGAATTTCTGCCTTGATTTCCTTTGATGGTGAACAGTGATGTGAAAATGTTAACAAAATAAACCCTTTCCTCCCCAAGTTGCTTTTGGACATGGTGTTTCATCACTGTAATAGTAATCCCAACCATGATAGCGTCTATTAACTTGCTCGATTATTTTTTGTCCTTTGATTCTTAGTCTGTGTGTATTTTTACCTGTGATGTGTGTTTCTCAGAGATAACAGATAGAGTTTTTTTTTTTTTTAATTGAGTCAGCTAGTCTAAGTCTCTTCATTGGTGAATTTAAGCCATTTATGTTTAAAAATATTATTAAGAGCTATTTGCTTGTTATTGTAATTTTGTTAGTTGTCTTTCTGGTTGGTTTGATTATTGTTTGTTATTTTCTCTCACCTCTGTTGATATTAAGAGCTTACTGATCTACTGTGCTGGGTGTGATGGATTTCTTTCCAGATGTCCTTTGTTCATCTGTTTCTCTAATGCAAATTATTCCTTCTTGTGTTCTCCTGTTGGAAACTGTCTTTACTTCTCTGTATTTGTGCTGGCAGGTGGGTCATAAATTGCCTTAGTTTGTGCTTATCTTGAAATATCATTATTTCTCTGCCAATTTTAAAAGGTATCTTTGCTTGTTATAGCAATCTTGGTTGGCAGTTATTTACTTTCAAGTCTTTTTCCATCCTTTCCTGGCTTTGAGGGTTGCTGATGTGAGATCTATATTATTCTGTTGTTTTTGCCTTTTTTAGGTGAGTTGGCATTTTTCTCCACAGACTTTAATATTTTTGTTTTGTATTTTTGACATCGTGACTGTAATATGTTAATGGTTCTTCTTCAGTAATGACTATTGGGGGTTGTAAATGTTTCTTGTGCCTAAATATCTATTTCTTTCTCTAGATTTGGGAGATCTCCTACTATCATTTTGTTCAATATACTTTCTATGTTTTTAGTGTTTATCTCAGCTTCTTTCTCTGTACTGTGGGTTCTTAGGTGTAGTTTCTCAATCATATCTCGGAGCTCTGTGTGTTCTTATGGCAAAGCTCATTTTCTTTTGTTCCCTTACTGATGTTTGAATATAGTATTTTGTCAGCCCTACCCTTCACACTCTTTTTTTCTGCCTGATGGAATCCTATTGGCCATGCTTTACATTGTGCTTTCAAATTTGATTCATTGAGTTTTCATCTCCAAAAATTTAAAAGCATGCTTTTATTTATTGCTTGAGAACTTCATATAAGTACACAATGTGTCTGGTCCAATCCACTGCAAGCCCTCCCCTCCACCTCTTCCCAAGCCCTCCTGCCACTTCTTCCAAACTATATGCACTAGATTTTTTGACCTACTATGTCCAATTAGTGATGCTTGTGTTTATTTCTCTCCCTCCTCCCTCCCTCCAAAGCCCTCAATTTCCTTGCTGAATTTTTCTTTTTTTTCTAATTTTTCATAAGTATTGCTGATTTTTCCCATATGATCCACTGATGTTTTCTTCTATGTTGCTAACGTTCCTCTCAGCCCTTGATTGAGTTCTCCTACTTGTTTGTATACTCATTCTGGTCACTGATCATTTTTACCTATAAACATTTGAAATCTTCATGTGGCTTTTTGTCTACTTCAGAATTGTTGAGTTGAGGAATTATGATCTTTGAGAAGTCTTGTGGCCTTGCTTTGCATGTTTCCCATGTGTCTGTGCTGTGATTAGGAGAGGGATCTCCTCATTGAACACCCTACTTTTGAAGTCTCAACCCCATTCCATTCTGTGAGGATCAAACAAACTACTGTATTAATAATAACATCAAGCCATACAAGAAATAGAATTAAAACTCAACCTCAGTCCACCAGTGTATTAGCAATGATCCTAATGCTGAAAATGACAAAACTACTGTAGACTTACCAGAACTTAAATATTATCTAGGCTGAGTGTGGAAATAGAAAATGAGTGAGGGCTGGAGAGATGGCTCAGGGATTAGGAGCCCTGGTTACTCTTCCAGAGGTCCTGAGTTCAATTTCCAGCAACCACATGGTGGCTCACCACCATCTGTAGTGAGGTCTGGTGCCCTCTTCTGTCCTGTGGGCACACCTGCAGGCAGAACACTGTATACATAATAAATAAATCTTAAAAAGAAAAAAAGAAAAAGAAAACGAATGAAATGAAAGGGGAAGTAGGTAGGACATATGAGAAGTCGAGAAGGGAGGTTAAATAAAAGGAAGGAGATGAAGTCTAGAAAAATGTTACAATGGAAAGGAACCAGAGCAGGCGATTAGAAAACAAAAAGATCTCCCAATTGTGGTAATATATTGTGTACCCTAATAAATGTTGGCTGAAGATTAGGGGACAGAACAAGCCACTAGATTAAACATAGAGGCCAGACAGTGCTGGCACACACCTTTAATCCTAGCACTTGGAAGGCAGAGATCCAGAGTTTAGAGCCACACTGGACTAGATGAGATTGACTCAGTCTAGGAGAGAAACAGAGCTGGGCAGTAGTGACACATACCTTTCATCCCAGCACTTGAGATCTCATGCCTTTGCTTGGGGAGCACACACGCCATTAATCCCAGGAAGTGATGGCTGGGCAGAAAAAGGTACATAAGGTATGAGGAGACAGGAACTAGAGGCTTTTTCAGGCTGAGGAGTTCTAGAGGTAAGATGTGGCTTGTTTCTTTGTTCTGGGATTTTTATTAACAGACCATTTAGAATTCTTGTTAAATTCAATAATGAAAAAGTTCAAAATTTTAGATAAAGAAGGAAAAACATTGCTCAGTAATAAAAAAAAGGTGGAAATAATAGGATACATGAAGCAAAAAATAAAAACATGAAAATTAAACAAATATAGTAAAGTAAAACCTGCTTAAAAGCACAGTAAAGAAAATAAAGAAATGTTAATGTGGAAAAGGATGAGCTGTTGATGGGGCTCTGAGTCTACAGGAGCTGGAGACTGTCCTAAGATGAAGGGGAAGTCCAATGAACATGTGGACTCTTGTCCTTCCTGTGGTTTATGCTGTCACTGAGGCTGTCTTGGACACTTAAAAGGGGTTTTGTTTCTTTGTTTTCTCTTTCTAATTTTCTAATCTATTTTTAAAGTAAAAAACACGCCATTATGTTTTGTCTTGTGAGGTTTCTCTTTCAATTGGCTTGATTTTCTCAACAGCTCAGTGAGATAGACATTCTGTACCACTTTGCAGAGCATCAGACAACAAAGTTGTTCAAGGTTAAACAGTAGTGGTGTTCTGGGCACTCAAAAGTTCTGTTTTTGTGAGCTGTGGGAGCCACGGCTCACTGTACTTTGTGAAGCAAAGGCAAGGATTCAAAATGATCTAATGTGCTATGTTGTTGAATGTACTTTTGAAGATGTAGCCTAGGAAAAAATAAGGTGTGTGCTGAATTTATAAACAACGATGTTTATAAGATCTCAAGTACAAACAGATAAAGAGTTAGGTAAAAGGTCAGATGTTGGCCCAGATACAGCCAGTAGATGAAATATCAAAATACTGCATTCTTTATTTTTAAACAGTTAATGATAAAAATGCTCATACTAATGTGATACGTGAATAAAAGCAATAAGTATAAAATGTGCCAAGAACGGAAAGGCTCCTCCTTGCCAGGATTATGGTTTCAATTCTGCCTCACTTGCTCAAGTGTTCTCAGAAGGACACTTTCTCAAAAAGGTGGCTGGCCAAGGTTATTTGGGGGCTGCATGAAGGTCTTGCTGATCCTATGCCTGGGTCTGGTCCATACACGCACAGCGTCTGTAAAACACTGGCATCATCAGTCTTGTTCCAGACTCCCTTGCCAACTCCCCTTCGCCTCCCAAGCAGCCCGCAGCTGTCGCCACCAGCTCTGTCTCAAGAGCCTACCACCCTTCATTTTAATGACCCTCCAGACAAGGCAAATGAGGCAGCTCTGCGGGTCTCTCCTCTTCACCTGGAAAGGAATTAGTGGTCCATTAGCGTGATGAGAAGCACCTCCCTCCTCCCACAGAGGAATGGGGCTTTTTTTTTGAAAATGGGAAGGCTGGTTTGGACCGGGGTTGTAGTGTGGCCACCTGGAAATGGTTTCCAGGGTTCCATCTTTCTGTGCAGTCCCTGTCAGCTGCTTTATCCCTTGCTTTTGGCAAATAACTTGTCATTTGATCCGAATTTAAAAAGCCTTGGCTTGCCTGGTGCGGAGAGAACAGGTGGAGGGTGGTAAGTAGCAAATGGTTCTTACAGCTGATGTGAGAGCCAGGAAGAAAGCCCCTTTCCCATGTACCCCTTGGTTTTGCCTGAGTCTTTCTTTCTAAGGCCAGAAGCAAGCAGGCCTGAGTATTGAGCCTCTCAGGACCTTTGAGTCTTTCATCATACTGTTGGCAAGACCTTAGGGCCCTCCAGGTGCTTGGCTAGAATTGTGGTATTTAAACCACACCATAAGCAAGTTTTTTGACAGGACAAGAAGTGTGGATGAGTGTTTGTGACAGCATCATGGCTGAGCATGGTAGTCGAGTTCCCACTTGCTGGGTACTGTGCTTCTGAGCTGCTCAAGCTTGTCACTGCGTTAGCTCCTTGCAACTGTGTGGCATGGGTGTCGCCATTGCTGGGCTCGAACTGGAGAAACAGGTTCAGAGTCTGACTTGCCTCCACTCAAGTTTCAGAACTAAGGCTTGCTTCTGATGGGTCTGATTCCAGAACTGCTAATCATCTCACCCAGTTCAAATAAAGAGTAGGTTTTCTATTGGAGTCTTGAGCTTTCAAGTGGAGTGTGAACGCCATCAAAAGAATGAGAGGTAGCACATAAAATGCACACACACACGAATTAGAAACCAGCTTTCAAATAATATACCAAAATCATAAGTAGATAAAAGTAGATTTTTATTTCTAACGAGTTATATATGTATGTGAATGATGCAGATTTTAACAGGACTGAAGCATGCATAGACTACAAAGGAAAGTTCCATCCTGGCCCTGTCTACCAGGATCCTGTCCTTTGTGTGCAGAGCAGCCGCCTCAGCTCATATAATCCCAGTTCCTCAGAGGCTGAGGCAGGATGAGCCTGAGTTCAAGGTCAAGTTAGAGGTCAGCCTGGGACATCTAGTAAGACTTGTCTCAAAATTAGAAGAAGAAAAGGGGACACTGGAGATTCAGCTCTGGTAGGGCACTTGCCTAGTGTGGGTAAGGCCCTGGATTCATCCCCGATTACTTTTCACAAAGAGTAAGTGCATTTGAAATGTGGAGAGTGATATGACCAGAGTGGTGGGCTGTGAGTCATCAGTCCTCTGCACAGAGTGAAGAGGATAAGGGCCTGAAGGAGCTTGGAGCTGGTGGTAGTTTTCCTTCCTGTGTTTTGTCTAGGTAGGTGAGTCTTCTTTGGGCCATATGGGTTGGGTTGTTGAGTAGAGAACACTTCCTCCACATTTGTGTTTTGGGTCCAGGACTGGGTGCCATAGACAGTGCATTCTACAGCTTGGGCTGACACCCCATGCAGCCACTCAGCAATCCTGACACCACTGGGTAACAATGGAAATTCAAAGCTTCCCTGGGCTCCCTTAGGCCTTTGTCACTGAATTTGAAAATTTGTCATTTCCTGCTTTGGTTACAATGAGGTCAGTCTGTATCTTCTACTTGCTGATAAAGGAGGAGTTGAGAAATCCCTTCAGATCAGCTCACAAGGAGACCAAACCGCCACCAGCATCAGAACACAGCTGTTCTGTGCTTGCCTTGATGCTGTTTTGAAGCCCCTGCTCGGAGACTAATGTCCACTGGGGAAGAGCTGGGATTAGGAACTCGAAATCAACACAAATCTGGTTCTTTCCAGATTCCTTAATTGCACTGGGAAGGGAGTTCCTAGGAACCATAGGTCAATAAAAGGGGATCAGGAGTAGTGGAGATGTTGGGAGTAGCAGCAAATAAAGAAACCCCCTTCCCAGTAGAGAAGAGGTAGTTTATTCTGCAGGCTCATAGGAGTGACACATGGCCCAGGAATATGGACTGAGGATACCCCAAGTCCCATGTTGCAATGTGGTAACCGTTTGAAGTTTTTATAGTAGCAGAACAAAGAAAGTTATAATAAAGGGGTTTTACATATACTGGCAGAGACAGTAAGTAGATAGGCAAAGCAAACATCTCAGCTGTAGGCCTCGGATGCTGACTGACCCTTAGATTTTTGGTTGGTAGAGGCTGGGGTTTTAGTAACTTAGTACATTCCGAAACATTTTTATCTGCTAGTTACAGGATGTTAGGTCAGACACAGAGGTGGGCAAGGAATTGCTATTTAGGGGCTAAAGGCAAATTGTAGTTAGACCCCAGACCCGTAACATTCCACTTTCTCTCACTGTCACAGAAGCCAACTGACCTTGCAGAAGGTTCAGGCTTCTTTGGGGGAACTTTAGTTCACAGAGAATTCCTCTTCAGGAATGATTTCACATCAGAACTTTGTGGCTGCCTCTGGTTGAGTAAGGAAAGTTAGAAAAATGTGAAGTGGTCTCTTACTAAAAGATTTTTGAAAGCTGAGCATGGTGGCACACACCTGTAATCATAAGACTCAGGAGTCTGATGCATGAGTATTGAGAGTTCAAAGCCAGCCCTGGGCTGCCCCGCCAGACCTGGACTTAAAATAAATTACTATTAAAAAATAGTTTGGGTCTAACTATGTTTTCATAAAGCTATGTAAATTGAGAGAAATATGTAAGTTCCAAAGCGTGGCAAAGAAAAGCAACACATTTATCAAGTTAGACCTGCTGTGGTGAGTGTGCAAAATCCTTCTTTGGGCCTGAGGAGGAGGCTCAGTAGGTATTTAGTCTTTGCAGGGTAAGTGTAAGGACCTGAGTTTGGATCTCCAGCACCCTTGTAAAAAGCTGATAGAGCACAAGCTTGTGCCCCAGCACCAGGGATGTGGGGACAAGGATAAGAATAAGGTGGAGAGTGATGGAGGATGCGGGGCATTCTCTTTTGGCTTCCACAAATGTGAACAGGCATGTGAACTCTCACATATACATGCACATCACACACACCACCACCACCACCACCACCACCACCACCACCACCACCACCACTATCACCACACAAATTATAAAAAATTTGAAAGAATAGATTAAAACCTCCAAATAGATAGAAGTAGGTTTTCATTTCTAATGTTAAAGTTAAAATGTTAAAGTTCTAATGTTAAAGTTAAAACCTTTTTTGAAAAAGAAGAAAAGGGGAAGTGATGTGGATATTACTCTATATAAATAAAACACTGATTGGCCAATATCCAGACAGGAAGTATAGGCAGGACTAACAGAGAGGAGAATTGAGGAAACAGGAAGGGAAGGGAGAGAGACTGCCTGGAGCAGCTGCCAGGACAAGGAAGATGTAAGGTACCAGCTGCCAGGACAAGGAAGATGTAAGGTACCAGTAAGCTATGAGCCACATGACAAAGTATAGATTAACAGAAATGGGCTAAATATAAGAGCTAGACAATGATAGGCCTGAGCTAATGTCCAAGCAGTTTAAATAATGTAAGAGTCTGTGTGTTTATATTATAAGTGGGCTCCAGGACTGGTGGGACTTGATGGGAACTGGAGAGAAATTCTCCAGCTACAAATGGTGCCCAACGTGTTGACAAGAGTTTTCACCTAAAACCTAAGCAAAAAGATACTAAAACGGAGCTAAAAACAGTTCCTATTTGTCTTTTTCAAGTTAGCAGCAGCCTGCATGTTCGAGCTACTATCTACTATGGCAGGTTGCTGGCGTTTGTGCTTGACCTGAAGTATGGCAGGAATGAGGCCTATGCAAGTGACACATTAAGCTGCAAGGTTGATTTAGCTTTTGCTAGTACAAAACAAAAAGATGTTTCTGGGCTACACGCTGCTTTGATAGAAGCATAGACCCACTATTTCTGAGAGTTGATGGCTCCCAGAGCTGGTGGAAAATGTACTACCGCCATGTTGGGAAGCTGAAGTGGGTGGAGCCAGCAGCCACAGCTCCGTTTCAGTCTTAGAATGCTGCAGTTTAAAGCAATAGGTTCACAATAAGACTGATTCAGATGGAATAGGTTACAATGTATGTAAAAATGTATGTAGGCTTGAAAGAGAGAGAAAAAGGAATATGTACAGTTATATAAACAAATAGTTTTTAAAAATAAAGTCTTTAATGAAACAGTAGAGGTAATAAGCCATGTAAAGATGGCTATCACACAGAGAATCTGGATTATGTTGTCTTTGATATTCATAACTGAAGGAAAACATTTGAGTGTAAAAGCTGTTGAGTTATGCCAAAATGTATACTTTAAAGGTACCTTGACTTCAAAATTTGGATGTAAGGATATGTTGCTTTGGAAAGGAGGCTCTGCTTTTGTTTCCACAGAAAGCCAGATTAAGATACATCAGGTTTGTTCCAGATTAAGATACATCAGGTTTGACCAGCCAAGACCACCTTAAAGGTCTTCGATGACACCATGGCCCAGATGATCCAACATCCAGAACCATTTCAAGGCAACTGGCTCAGACGATACACTCTCACAGACTACTCCATAATCCTAAAATTTTCTTTGTGTCCTCATAAGATACAGCACCCCCTTCCAGCAGAAAGTAGTAATAAAAGCTATGCCCCAATTCCCAAATATACCAAGCTGGCTTTAGAGATGGAATTTGCTCACTCCTGCTCTAAACCCAGGCATATTGCTAAAATAAAAGGTTAAGAGATTCTTGTGTCCCATATCAGAAGAGCCCTCTGGTATGGGACAGAGAAAAATTAATATTTTTATTTAAAACAGGTTGATTATAAATGCGATCTCTTTCTAAAGACAAAAGGGGATATGATATAGATATATAGGATATAGATATGATAGGATAAAAGGGTAGATTAAAGAGCCTACTTTTAAAGAACAACAACATGTTTAAAATGTTTTACATTGGTATAGATTTTAGTTTATTGATACAAGTTTAAACTTAATTTTGTTATACTGTATATATTTCTATTCTCCTTTGAGATATTATGTTTATGTAATTCATTTAGATTGTAATGGATAATTAAGAAATACAGATTAATACATAGTCTTCTATGATAGTCAAACTTGTAGCCATGTTAGTTAAGTTTTCTAGGTATACATAGATATACTTCAGATAGATAGGTAATCTTCAAACACTTCAAAGACCTACAGAATATGGCATTTAAAATGTTTTAAAAATTTAGACTTTCTGAACAGTGAGACATGTCTGCTCCTGGCAACACCGGATTTACATCAGAGAAGAGGATGGGCATCGAAGATACTCTGTATGGAGTTTATCTTCTTCTTGGCAAAAATAGCCATTTGGGCAAAAAACTGTTCTTGCCTGGACTGATTGATTGACTGGACATGCAGGACCCATAAGAAGGTAACCACTGAACTTTGCTTGGCAAAATGGTCCTTCAGGTTCCTGCTTCGCAGAGGAAGTGCCAGACATTCTACAGAACACTAAAAAAAAAAGTGACTGTAAGGCCGGGCGGTGGTGGCGCACGCCTTTAATCCCAGCACTCGGGAGGCAGAGCCAGGCAGATCTCTGTGAGTTCGAGGCCAGCCTGGGCTACCAAGTGAGTTCCAGGAAAGGCGCAAAGCTACACAGAGAAACCCTGTCTCGAAAAACCAAAAAAAAAAAAAAAAAGTGACTGCACCAAAAAAAAAAAAAAAAAAAAAAAAAAACAGCTGCCAGACATTCTACAAGACACTAAAAAAAAAAAAAAAAAAAAGACCGAGAGACTCTAGCCCTGTGGGCCAAAGACAGATGCCCCAACTTTACAAGAAAACTTTAGATGACTGTCCAGGTTGACATCTGTCTCTGTCTACCCTGTAAGACTCTCGAAAGTTGCTTACATCCTTCTCCCATTTCTCAGGTAATATTATATCCTTCTGAGGTCTTAGATAGTTACAATTTCCTCAGTAATGATAAAAGATGGGTTAGATATAAAACCTTAGGCTTACAAATATAAGATAGATAGGATCTTCTTTAATATTGTAACTGTAATTCTTGCTTGATAATTTTTTTGTTTTATGTAATTTTACTATGTTAAAATTAAAACCTTTTTTGAAAAAGAAGAAAAGGGGAAGTGATGTGGATATCGCTCTATAGAAATAAAACACTGATTGGCCAATATCCAGACAGGAAGTATAGGCAGGACTAACAGAGAGGAGAATTGAGGAAACAGGAAGGGAAGGGAGAGACTGCCTGGAGCCGCTGCCAGGACAAGGAAGATGTAAGGTACCAGTAAGCCATGAGCCACGTGGCAAAGTATAGATTAATAGAATGAGCTAAATATAAGAGTATGAGCTAGACAATGATAGGCCTGAGCTAATGTCCAAGCAGTTTAAATAATGTAAGAGTCTGTGTGTTTATTTTATAAGTGGGCTCCAGGACTGGAAGGACTTGGTGGGGGCTGGAGAGAAATTCTCCAGCTACATAACTAGACATCTATGTAGATACATGACACAAAATTTAAAGAAGCCAAAGCATGTTGTTTTTCTGTTGGCTTCATGACCACACCTGAATCTACTGATAATTTAATTCCTTTTTGCATCTCTGTGGCTCTGAAGTTGGTGCCCTGCCACTCAGGCCACAGCCTAGTAGGATTCCCAGTCCCACAGGCAGGCACCTGCTTGGCCACGGCCACCAAATATAGATTTTAACTACGTCTCTATATTCTGTTTACCAATAAAGATTTGAGAGTCAGATGTTGGGGTGAAAACCTCCTAGATCAGAGAAGCCAAGAAGCAATGAGCTGACCTTCTGTTTTGATGGGAAACCCAGCAAGAGCAGCATCTCTCCACTCCTCCCAAACCCAAAAGACCCCGAATCTCTAAGTCCCTCCTTCCTCCTTCCTGTTATTCCTGGCCCCTGTGTCCTCTCTATGACTAACTAATTCCTGTCAGCTAGTCATTGGCTCTGCCCCCTGATCTAAGGTTAATTTTATTAATACCATCTTGGAGTTTTACAGTGCAATCAAATATCCTGCAACAGAAGCATGCATAGGATTCAGAGGGAAGCCACATCCTTGTCCTGTCCACCAGCTTCTTGTCCTTCTTCATGGGGAGGAGCTTGCCCCAGCTCCACTGTCAGGCAGGTCAGACATGGATACTTGTTACAAAGATACCATGTACATTTATGTGGACATTTGTGTGTATCTGTATCTTTAAACCTTAATACAAGACACTTTATATATTATTTCTAGCCTTGCTTTTCAGGAGTGCCATTTTGAAATATCACAAACAGCAGAACCAGTGCTTTGATTCAGTTTGTTTTCAGACTATTTGCAAAGTTCCTCATACTTCAGAATATTTATGAGCTCTGAGCTTGAAATGACATTAGCAAATTCTGACCCTTCAGCTTCAATTTCTCCAGACTGATGTTTTCCCTCCTAGCAACCAAAATTGATTGTTTGATTTTAAAGCTGAGAGTTTTTTTTCCCTTTTTCCTTGTCAATGAACTAAGGAAGCCCACAAAGAGAAAAGCAAGACTGGGTGGACTATACAAACAGTTACCAGTTAATTGGAGAGACATAGTTGGGGAGCGGGGGAGAGAAGCCTGTGGTTCAGTAAGTACTGAATCAGCACACTTGTGGGAAAGAGTCACATGGCAAGAGCAGTTTATGAACACTTTGAGATTTGAAAGGAACAAGTGTTTATTAATCTCATTCAGTGTATTAGGGTACGGTGGCTGCAAGCTCACAGCCAATTGTTCTGTGTCCAGATTGCCTCCTCCAGCTTGAGGATCAGAAATCCCTGGGAACAAACAGCTTGATGGAGCGATGACTGCCAGTTTTCAATCCTAGGGTGCCGGTGGGGTTTGCTGTGGAAATAAGAAGGCCAATTTAGCCTCATCCATATGTGCTGTGCACTCAGGGTTAATGTATTTTGACATGTGTATTTCCTGTAGGATCGCCTTTCTCAGCAAAACACCCAATTCTAGAGAAGTAATTACAAGGATTACATAGGCTATAGAATATTAATTAATGTTCCTTCTGAGTAGAAATATTGCTCCTTCTGTGAGTTCTCTCTCAGTAGCTGGCATATTTTTGTAATTCAATACTTGTTTCCTATCTGTGTGGAATATATTTTACTCTCCACTATGATAGATCTCAGTTTCCTAGGGATGGGATGGCCTCTCAAATACCCAGGATTGTACGTGAGCTTTTGGGTTGTCAAATATCATCTTTTTGTAAGTCAAGTTTCAAATTCCCATTTAGTTTCTAGGTGCTTGCAATCTCTAATATTAATTCTCATTAATGCTCTGGGCTGCCAGCCACATCTGCTCAGGATCTCACTAGCAATTGGCCTGCCATGCGCTGGCACGAACTGGAACTATACGGGAAGTGTGGCTGCCCCTTGTTTGCTCCAAGGACCCTGGAAAGAGACATGGCTAAACATATAATATGAAAGGTCTCTACAAGTCATCGAATCATTTTTCCAGATTAGATTTCCAAATGTCAGAAGAAACAGCAGCTCATTAAAACTGCAGCTGTAAAACCCACCAGCACCACATGTAGAAAAGTGATTACAGAGCAAGCTTGATTAATTAGGTGTGAAAATTTAGGATCAGCGCGGTAATAAATGATAGAACTCACACAGCAGCCTGCTTCCCTTCTACAGTGTTTCTCTGAATGACCAATTTTCCACCTGTCTCTTGTACAGAGATCACATTGCAGAGCTGGTAAAGTTACATCTAAATTATGGAGCCAGCAGAAGACCTTCACATGAGCAGCAGAAAGACCCCGGCTTAGGCTTTGTTATCCTTTTCTTGTGGCCTTGATATGTGGCTAGATCATTCTAAGTTTCATTTGTTCCATCTGTAGAAGGTAGCTATCTCTTCCTACCTGTATACCCTTCTTTTGAACAGAAACAAATGTATGAAAAATGAACAAAATAAGCTTCACATGGTCTTGTATGTGGCTTTGAGATCCTTGAGGGTAAGAGATCTTATGATATGTAAATGGTGTGCTCATTGATCAACAGTTTAGAAATCTAATGTTATAGTTTATCAAGCTAATCTTTTGAAAGGAATAAAATAAGTTGTAGAAGTGCCTAGCTTGGGACATAGAAGGTATTATATATAGATAGCTAATGAATCTCCACTATTTGAATGGAAAGTGATTCAAAGAATGGCAGTGGACAATAATAGACTTACCAGAACAGACCTACTGCTGTAAGCACAAAAATGTCCTTCTTTGATTATTCAGAAGGTAGCATTGTACCATGCTTCAAGGTTATATGAATCAATCAATACATATGACTATCATGCTGATTGAATACAGTCCACTTCTCTCAAGCCCCAAACAATCTGTGACTTCCAGCTGAACACACAAGAAAGCCTGGTTTCCACAGACTTCTATTCCAGAACACCCATTATCTGGTTCCAATATTATTTCTTGCACTTTATATCTGGAGGTTGAACCAGCTAAATTATATTACTCCTGTGCATTTCTCAGAATTCCTCACATCCAAGCATTTGCAACCCATGAAATGATATGGTGAGCATTCACTGTATCCCGAGCATTGTGCTGGGTCACGGTGGATAGGAACTTTTGAACATGTATGTTCCTTGAATTCCAGTAGCTCTTTGACTAGTAAAGAACAGATATTTGCATAGGCATTTATTGTCTTGTGCAATTACTCCAATGATGAATGCTCTCCTCTCCTCTCTAGCTTTAGAAGTTCATGGCTCCATTTCACCCAGTATTTTGACTTGTACTTCATGTTAGCTATACATTCCAGATGACCATAACTGTAATCATGTTTTACTTACAACAGTTTCCTTTCCAAATGTGCTCTTAAGTGTACCACCTTCTCACTGTGGTTTCTCTTTGCTGTGATATTAAATCTCACTAACACTGTTATTATTTTGTTTCCCCTCTTTTTTTTTCATACCAGACTGTCTTCTTTTCAAGCTTGGACTGTTCCATGAACTATACATCAAAATTTCAATGGCCGTCTGGACCGTCCCCTAAAGTCTCTGTTATTCTGTCATACCAATCCAGCCTCCTTTGTTCTGCTCTCTTATCTTCTATTTGGTACTGAGGACATCAAGTCAGGCAAAGGACACTATAATAATCACATTCTTTCGGTTCATTTGTGTCATTGTTACTGCACAAATCATCTCTGAGTTCCGCATTGCTGCCAAGTGGCTACTTCAGAACTTCTCAAATGGCAGACTATAAAGGGACTGTTCCATCCATGTTAAGGAGCCTGAATTTTATTCCCCCAAAATAGGTTGTTGGTGAATTGGTGAAAGTCTTTGTGTGTGTGTGTGTGTGTGTGTGTGTGTCGGGGCGGGGGTGGCATAGGGAGGCAGAAAGATAGAGAGATGACTAAATTTGCAATCGAGAAAGTCAGCTGTGTTCTATCTGGAAGATAATTGGAGGTGGGAGTAGAGGGAAGTTTCTCTGTCCTGCCTGGCCCCACGGTCTGGACAAATCTCTCCCACCATCCCACAGCTGCTTATATCATAGTCACTCAGAGGCTTATATTACTTACAAACTGTATGGCCTATGGCTCTAGCTTCTTGCTAGCTAGCTCTTTCATCTTAAATTAACCCATTCCTATTCATCTATATGTTGCCACATGGCTGTGGTGTTACCGGTCTGCTGGCATCTTGTTGCTCCTTTCTCTGTGGGCTAGAATCTCCCTGACTCCATCCTTCTTCTCTCTGTACCTCTGCTTGGATTTCCCACCTGGCTGTAAGCTTTCTTGCCATAGGCCAAAACAGCTTTATTTATTATCCAGTGGGGGCCACATGTATTCACAGCATATAGAAAGACATCCCATAGCAGGTGAGTTTGAGGGGACAAGACTAGAGTCTAGGCAAGGCTGATGAGGTACAGAGAGAGGGTCTTGTCGGCGTGATAGGAAGGAGGAAACACATTTGAGAAATGGACAGTGAATGAGACTTGCAAACTCTGATTGAGGCCAGAACTCAAGATGAGGTGATTTTGTAAGGAGAAACCCATGATTTTAGTTGTCAACTCGTTGAGTTTTAGTTGCCTGTAGAATAGTGACATGGGGTTCTGATATGCGAATCTGAAACACACGGGATGAAGCCAAGGCTAGAAATATAGATTCAGGAGTGATTGGCATATAGATGATAATGAAAATGATGAGAAGGACTATGGTTCCCTAGGGAGCATGTGGAGTGAGAAAAACAGTGGGTGGAGGGCGGAACCCTGCAGAATGGCAGCCTTTGCTGAGCAGATGGGAGAAGACGAGCCTGTGGTGGGGCCAAAGAAGGAACCGTCCAAGGTACAAGGAGAGCCAGGGAACGTGGTGTCATGGAAGATTCAAGAAGGAAGGGGTGATTAATTATTTCACAAGTAGCAAAGAAATCTAGTAAGATTAAGATTTTAAATTGCCCATTACATGTGACATTTAAGAGCTCCTAAGTGACATTTTCTGAGAATACATTCAGTTGAAGGTGGGAGCAGCAGCCAGATTACTGAGGGCTCTGGAGGAGGAGAAGAGGTTCAGTGAAAGGGAATTTTTCTGGAAGATTGCACATGAGGAGGGAGGCATATTGGTAGGCCAGAAGGCTACTACCTGGATGATTGCTAGGGGACCAGAAGGTCACTGTATAGCTGAGACCACTTTGCAGGAAGAATTTTCTTCCCTCATTGCTTCACAGTCTCATCCATAGGTGGAAGGACATCTCTCTCTCTCTCTCTCTCTCTCTCTCTCTCTCTCTCTCTCTCTCTCTCTCTCTCTCTCCGAGATTTTACTATAGATTCCTGGCTTGCCTGGTGATTCCTCTGTGGCCAAGGAGGACTTTGAATTCATGGCAATCCCCCCTGCATCAGCCTCTTAATGTTGGGCTTATGGGTGTGTGCCAGCATGCTTGGCTTCCATGGGATACCTGAATTAACAGTTAGACATGAGATCTCTGGACCAAAGGAGGTGTTATATTCTGTCTCATGACTCTCCAACACCAGTTCTGTAGTTCTTTAATGACATGCTCCTCTTGTTATATTAAAATCCAGACTACAGTGGCCTATTTATATGGTAGATATTAATTGCTTCACTAGGTCTTAAGTTTTGTATATGTAAGTATAGTGTATTGTAATATTTACTTTTCTGTATTCTATCTACCTAAACTTTTGAATATAAAGTATACAATGGAACACTGCGAGGCCTGCAAGAACTCAACAAATAATTACTGAATGAGTACAGAAATCTGAGTACCGATCGCAATTATGTAGAAATATTTGGGAATCTGAGTTAACACTGGGTTTTCTTTTAAAAGAATTAATTAACTGAAGGTGACCTGCAGGTGATGTTTTTTTACTGATTGGTGGCAGATGTCTTTAGATCAGTCTTCTGCTACACATAGTTGTTGTAAAAATTGAAGCTGTTTTCCTACCATCCTGTGCTGTGGTGGTTCTAAAATTTTGAGAAGTAAACTTAGTGGGAAGAGTTCAATTTTGGTTCATCTCCCCTATCTTTGATGATCAAATGCCATACCTTACACAATGATTTGTAAGCACTGACTTAAGAGTCCACTGTGGAAATGTAAGGCCCCTGCTCTCCAGTTTGTGCCATATAAAGGGGAATGGACGTCAGTCCAGCTGTAGTACATAATCACTGTGATGAACTACATGCATTCTCATTCACATAGGACTTCTCCAGAAACCTGCAATGAGCTTCATCCCGAGGCCCTGAGAATACTGGGAACAGGATGAATAATTCCCATGTCTCCCTAAAATCCTAGCACTGAGGTATACTTCTTTTTAAAAAGAAAGGGTTCTGGAGATTGACTGGGCACTTGGGAATTCAAATACTTGTGCTTTCTTGAAGGCAATCAGTTGGGCTTCTTTTACGTGGAACAAGACGAAACACTATACTCATGTCCCTGGATCAATATGGTGTCTTTCATATGTGGGTATCTCTGTTGACAGTCACTCATCCTGGCTTGCATTGGCAATGTGGCAATGTCCCTTTGCCTTCTCTATCCTTTCAGTTAGAACAACAGCAGGGCAGGCATCCTGGGCTTGCAGGCCTCAGACAGATGTTATGGGTAGGTGAATACACTATTGTGGCTGACATGAAGTTCTTACAAATCATGACATCCACGCGAAATGCTGACTACAACTGGACTTCATTTATTCCCATGACTGGAAGATGCTCCTAGGAACTGCTACAGGTTTGATCATGTCATCCCAGGGGGCAATGACTGAGAGAACAGGACTGGTCAAGTGCTATCTGCTGTTACTCTGGAAACAGGTCCTAGCATTCACAGGCTAGTGGAATCCTCTCCGTGTATGATAAAGTGAACATTTTATGTGCTTAATGAGACTGTTGGCAAGTCTGTTCCAATTACTTTTCTGGGGGAAAAGAACAGAAAATGCTGGCATGAATGAATAGTGGCTGAGCGTTCATTTAAAAGGTCAAGTAGAGTCGGTCCCTTCACTGGTAGAGACTCCTCCCATGGCTCCCTCTCTTAGTGCCTTCTTCAGATGCTTGCCTGTGAGTGCCTCATGGTGTACTTGGGGTTTGATGGGACCAGTACAGTGTGCATTTATTTGGGTTAACCCTTCTTTTATTACAGTTTCTTTTCAAAGAAATTTATGCAGAACAATGGAGAATGAAGTTTGTGCTGCAGTGCCGTTGGGAGATGTGAAGAAAGGATTAGCTGGATAAAAGACCTGTTAAGATTGTGAATTCAAACAAGTGAGCTGGAGCCTGCATGGGGAGAGTGAGCGTCTTAAACGAGTCGTGACAAAAATCTCATACAGATGCAAAGAAGATGTCCAGAAGCCTGTAGCTACCCTCCATTCTGGATGACTGTCACTGACTGCAAATATCTGTGGTGAAGTTTCAAGCCGCCAATAGTGACATAAAACTTATGGAGGAAGCATAATTTGAGTGTAGATGGGGATGGCAGAACAGAGCATCTTGATTAAGTTAATATGTATTGATATTTCTCCTGTTGTTTTGACTTCCCAGGCTGTTTAAATTCAGTCTTGTCACAACAAAAAACAAAAGAGGCTGCTGTGACATTGATTTTTGAAAGCCTTGCCTCAGAAGAATAGGGGTTTGTTTTTGTTGTTGTTGTTCTGTTCTGTTTTGGTGTGTGTGTGTGTGTGTGTGTGTGTGTGTGTGTGTGTGTGTGTGTGTGTGTGTCTATACTCTGGAGTTGACAGTCAAGAAGGTAGAAATGTTAAAACTGTGGCACAAATAATCATGTTAAACTGTTGAGCATAAATTATCGAGGGGAAGTCATTTTGATTGTAAGCATAAATCAATTTTATGTGTCACGAAATTGCCACCATTTGAGTTTGCTCAGGTAACTTATTTTGGGCAGCCACAAGCATAATGATAGTTTGGAAACAGAAAGTCTGGTGCCTGTGGACCCGAGGAACCTGCACCTATTGACTTGTGGGAGCATACCACAAGCCAGGGTGGGGTGGGGAGGGTATATGACTCTAACCCCAGTCACACTAGGTTTAACTCGGGGTGGGGGGTGGGTGATGGGGGGTGGGGAGGGCTTGCCTACAGCAAGGCTTTCACCATCAGATGTAGCCTCTTCATTTAGTGCTTTTAATAACTGCACTTAAAATTCAGAAGCAAATTTAGCTGCAAACTTCTAGCCTATTCTTGCGCCATTAAATCTGCCTCATCATAATTTTCAAAGACTTGTTTGGTTTTAGCAGACAGACAATACACTATCATCTAGCCATCTCTCTATTATCTACACAGAAAAGAACCAATAATTTTTACAATCAGAATATCTGTAAACCAGCACGTTGGTCTCTGCTGTTCATTTTGTGACATTTTTAAAGTGGCGGTGGGGGAGGCATAATCACATCTGAATGCAGATGTTGCTAATCTGGGAATTTTCAATACTCAAAGGACTGGTGCTTCTTCCAGGAAGCCCTCGCCAGAGGACAGAGACAGTCTTTCTAAGTGCCCAGACTGGCCATTGCGCTCAGCGTTTCCTTTCTCCCCCCAGACTGTGTCATTTCGGATGGAAAGCAGCCAGTGTCGAGAGCTACTTTCCCTTTCTTGTCTCTTTTTTCTTGAATGTTTTTTTGAGACAGCAGATATACTTAATTATTTTAATTTGAAGAACCTGCCAGTTGGAGCCAAGAGAGTGGAGAGGAAGAGAATGATTTTGAAAGGGATGGTTGGGTCCTGTGCTACTTCCTTGCGATGATAGGAACTAAACAGAATGACACCTGACGAAACTGCCCAGGCAAAGCTGACCACTTATTGCCATTAATAGTGCTGCCACTTCACCTTAGATCAGGGCTGTGTATCCTGGGACACAGAGCCCGGGGATAGGCTGTCACAGGCAGAATCCCGAAAGTTGGAAAGTTGTTATCTTTCTTTTGCTTCAACTTCTCCATCTCGGCAAGGGGAGAAGAGCACTCATCTTAAAGGTCTGTGAGGTGCAATGACATCTGTAGGGAAGGTTAGAAGAGGATATGCCATGTGGAAAGCAGGGCACGTTCCTTCCTGATACTCATGCATGTGTGCTTACACACTACAGAAAGCAACCTCACCCAGGGAGTCAGGAAATCCAATAAGGACAACTTCACACCTAAATCCATTTCTGTCACTTGTTTGAAAAGGGAAGCTCTAACATTCCATTCATGAGTGGGTTTAATGGCTTTTATTCCCCCCTTTTGCAGAGTGAGGGTAGATGTTGTAGACGAATCTCTGAAAATGCTAAAAGACTCTCTAAAGTGAATGAAGATGTGCAGATGCCTCATACACAGAGAGAAGCAGACACACTGGTGTCTAGGATGTAGCCAACATTCAGTAAACTGAATCCACATTTGTCTGAATTAAGGCAGATATTTCAAAATACTTTTTAGAGACTTTGATCGTGTGTGTGTGTGTGTGTGTGTGTGTGTGTGTGTGTGTGTGTGTGCACATGTGAGCGCAGGTACCTGTGGAGGCCAGAGGCATTAGATGCCCAAAGCTGAAGTGATAGGTGGTTGTGAGCTGCCTAACATGGGTGCTGGGAATTGAACTCAGTTTCTCCAGAAGGGCAGCAAGTACTGTCAAACACAGAGCCATTTGTTCAGACCTTCAAAATGCTTTTAAAGGAAATAAATACAAAGAAGAAATCAAAGGTTTAATGATTGGAAGATCTGAAATTGTCATTTTCAGATGATATGATTATGTGCAAAGAAGTCAAAAGAATCAAACCAGCGTAGTGGGAGAGGCTGGTGACACCTTCAGATGCAACATCACCTTTAAAAGACCACATGTTCTCTATGCTGGCAATAACAAACTAGAATAATTAAACAATCTAAAGAGACACCTGTAACACCAGAAACCTAGAACAAAGTATGTTGTTAGAGACAAGGAATACACCAGATATCTATGGAAAGCCCTAAAAGTCTATTATTAGATATATGGCAAGAACCCAAATATATGTTGGGTTGAGTCATTTCAGACTCTGAATTGAATAATTTAATATAATAAAGATGTTAATTTTTCCAAATTGTTTTATAATTCAGTACCTTTCCAATAGATATACTATCTGGATACTTTTGAAAAGGACTTAATATACTTCTTCTAAAATATACAAAGATAGAAAAGTCCATGCATTATTAGGTACAGATTGTGAAAAAAGAGCATTGTTCTTCTGATTTGAGATTTGCCATGAAGTCATAGAGGTCAAAATAGGTCATCCCTAGTCTAGGAGCAGACACATATACCAACAAAATGAAACAGAATCCCTTGAGATAGACCTGCATGTAGTTAACCATTTTACGGGTAGTATTGAAAGGCAGCTAGGAGGTGAATATCCCTTTAGCAGGTGCCATGGCATGAGCTGGCTTGGCACATGAAGATAAAACTGGATCTCTAGCTGAAGCTCTGAGCAGTGTTGGCCTCAGCTTAATTACAGATGTGCCTTTGAAAGACAAAACTTTAAAGTTACAGAAAATAACATTAAGACATAAAAAGTACACAAAAGCAAAAATTTGACTATAGTTAGACATCATGAATAGAATTGACAATAGAATAGACTGAGAATTCATATAGATGATGATGAACCATATATATGAATTATATATTTGTTTAGATGTATCTTTCCTCACTTTAACACTTAAATATTAATTTTACTAAAGATTAATAAACATTCTTATAGCTCTGAGAGAGAAAGACATGAACCCTGCATTGGGAACTTTTCTGTTACTGTTATAAGTGCCATGACCCAGCAACTCACGCAAGGAAGAGCTTATTTTGCTGGTGGGTCAAGAAGGAGAGTTCAGAATGAGGAGGTGCCATGGTGTGGCAGCTGGTGTCCAGAGCAGGAAGCTGACATTACATCAGCAACTGCAAACATGAAGCAGAGAGGGAGGGAACTGGAAGCAGGGCAGGGCTATAAACCCTGACAGCCACACCCCCGTGGTACACTTTCTCCAGCAAGGCCACACCTCCTGAAGCTTCCGTAACTTTCCCAAACAGCACCAGCTGGAGACCAAGTATTCAGATATCCCAGCCTGTAGGTGACATTGCTCATTGAAACCACTCTGAACATCTACATACAAACTGGATATGAGTAGCGAATTTGTGTCAGATGGAACTCGATGCAACCTAACAAGCAATAGCACTGCAAGGACAGCCAGAAAAGGATTGAAATATATATTTAAAAGGCTACTATTTCATATCAGCAATGATTTGAGTACTGTCTAAATTGGGAGAGTGTGTGATGGGGTGTGGAAGTTCAGGAAACTTCGTGTTGAGAGCATAGGTCAGCCTGTCTGTTTCCAAAAGCAATCTGCCAGTATTGCATCTATTAGGACACACACACACACACACACACACACACACACACACACACACACACACACACACACACTCTATGGTCAATTTTCTTCTTGGTGTGTATATCCCACAAGTTTCCCCAGGGCAATGTGGACACACAGGTAAGGATATTCATCACAGCACTGTTCATGACAGTGGGAGAAAAAGGAGAAAACCTGAATGTCCCAATGGAGAAATGGATAAATAAAGCATGATGGAGTCATACTGTGAATTACAGTGGCACATTTAGAAGCAACAGAACAGACCTGTCGAGCAAAGCACAGCTCGATCTTAAAATGACAGTGTTTAAGGTGAAAATAAACTGAGTAAGGTCTGATGTACAATATCAAAGGAGTGAGGGAAGATACACATAAACAAGTCAAGTCATATGGTTTACAAGAATATGTACAAAGGGATTTGTGTGTATACATATACACATCTTTATATTGTACGTCTACATCTATGTACATATATTGTGTATCTATATTGTGTAACTACCATTGTCTTTCTATCTCACATATGTGAAAATGGTTGTCCATGGGAGAGCGAGTGAAGTAACAATGAAGGATGGCAAACAGATGGGACACAAATGAACCCATGGTGTAGTGTGACCCTGAGTCAGACTTCTGCACCAGAGGAGAACATTCTCCTCTTTCTCTTTCTCCTGCCTCCTCCTCCTTCCTCTCCCCCAGCCTCTTCTCTATCCCCACCAAACTCCCAGGAAGGGCCACTTATCAAGACCACCTTATAAGCAACTATTGGGCTCAGGATGAGTCTGTTTCTCTGATTTCCCCCTGTGCGAGGTTGATGTCACTTTATTTTTGGCATAGAGCCACTTTCCCACAAGTGGAATATCAAGGCACCCCTCTTCACCAGAGCAATTGGGAATTTCATTTAGTTTCATTATGATAAAACTTCACTCAGCCTGAGTGCATGATAAGCAGCTCTATTGCATTTTCTATATCTACGCATCTAAGAAATAGGCAAGTTGGGCTCCAAATATATGCAGATGCTAGGATTCTAAGATGGAAAATAGTGTGTGGGGAGAAACAGCTCACAAGTCTCAGATGCTGAATAACAGCAGCAAGGATTCAAAAACTATTTCTAGATTTTTCAGAAAATCTTTAACTTCATCAAGGGATAAATCAATTTGCAGGTGCTATTGACAGCTACTTAAGTAAGAGGATTGAGCATCTTGATTGGGAAAAGTAAATTAAAGGGGAGAGCTAATTAACCCTTTATAAGTGTACATTCTAGGCTATTTTCATAGGCTTGGCATTCTTATTATCTCTCCAGGGAGTTAATTATTGGAGGGCTCTATTTTTTCAATCAAACATTTTCTGTTAATATCCTCAAATTTACCAACAAAGAGAACAGATAAAAACATAGATGGAAACAAGTCATTCTTCAGTCTTTCTAAGAACTACCACTTGTTGTCCCTCTGTATGCCCAAGTACCTACTGATAATGAGCATTAAATTATCATTTATGTACATTGAAATAAAAGGGTAATTGAGTTCGAAGGTTAATGGACTTCTACATTAACATTTCCCTCCCCAAAGCATTTCCTATGGAAGTGATTTGTACTCATTATTTTTATAATCTCATTCATCCCTTCTCAAATCCTTCACCTGGTTCCTATCCATGCCAGGGTTAGGCTGCACTTTGTTATGTCTGCCTCTAGCTTGCTTGCTAATGGCAGGGACTCTACACTAGAAGAATTCAGGAAGGGCTGGCTGGAAGTGAACTCTGAGAAGCTCAGTGATCCTTTCTCTAGTTCCATTTGGAGTAGTCTGTTTTTCTCTGAAGACTATGGGTGTCCTTTCCCAACTCCCTCAACTCTATTCCCTCTCCTTTATTCCACATCTTATAATGAAGAAGCTGGTACATTTAATATTTTTGGTGAGAAAATGTAGTTCTTATCATTATTCTTCAGCATCTAAACCAAGGTAACAGGCACCAGAGTATAAATGGGCCCCGTTTTCAGAGTTTACATGCATTTACCACTACCCTCTGAGGAGACAGCCAACTCACAACTCTCAGGGACTAAGCAACATCTAGTCAAAACTGCTTCCAGATTTTCAGAAAACCCTTAACTTTATGGGGCTTCCTAGACTATGGGGGGACATCCCCATAAGTCAATTTGCAAGTGCCATGGTTATCTACTATTATGGTAATTATTAACCCCATTTTATAATTAAGATGAATCTCAGCTAGTTTAAGTAAAGAGCCTGAAGGCTTTGTAGCTGGCATGTGAAGGAGACATGCATCTCACCATGGAACATCTTGAATGAATTCATAACTTTTCCAAATGAAGCATTATTTCCTTAGACTTGAAACAGAAGAAGGAGGGTGCTGCCTGGTTAGGGCCTGCTTCCGCACAGAGGGAACAAAGCGATTTCCAAATTCAGTCATCCCATGTTCTGGAGGGAAAGAGGTCTTGGAAAGGGAAAGAAGGAAGGCCGGGATAAAGAAAGAACAGACCCACACAGAAATGGAGGTATTGAAGAAGGGAGCAGAGGTGACCATTAAGAACAGGCCTTGGAGCTGGACATGGTTGGTGCATGACCTTAATCCCAGCGTTCGGGAGGCAGAAGCCGGTGGATCTCTGAGTTCGAGGCCAGCCTGGTCTACAGAGCAAGTTCCAGGACAGATAGGGCTACCCAGAGAAACCCTGTCTTGAAAAAAAGAAAAAAAAATACAGAAAAGAAAAGTAAAAAAAGAACAGGCTTTGGGGGAAATCTTGGTACTGATCTGAAGAGTGCAGCTAATGAATGTGAGAGAGAGCAAGCTGTCACACAGAAGGGGAGTGCTAGCCCCGCCCCACCAGCATCTTCCTTTGCTGTTTGAATGCAAAACTCGACTCCCTGCTTTCCTCCCCTTTCTGTCCACTGAATGGGATCTTAAGGAGGGAACAGGCTTCATTTCCCAGTTTTCTACAGGTGGGGTGTCTGCAATTTAGCCTTTAAATTGTACCTTCTAGAACTGGCCATAGTTTATTTCAGTGACAGTGGTGGTGGCGGCAGCGGAGAGCTCTATCCCTCTGCATCCTTTATGCTTCCTCTTAACCAAAAGCTCTCTTGGATGTAGAATAGCTCTCATAAACTACATTTTGAGGAAATTAGAGGCATCCATATTAATGCCACTTGTTTTTCTAAATTTCCCGGAGAATGGTCTTGAGATGCAATGTTGTAGGTTCTGTCAAACTCACATGTCAGAGGGGAGTGCTTAAGAGCTTAACTTATTATGTGAATAGCCCCTCGCTCCCCCGCCCCCCCCCTCCACCATTTATATATACTTTGCAGTCATGCTTAGACTCTGCTAAGCCATCCACAGTGCCACTCTGTCAGGAATCCTGCCTGTATCTTTGGCTCATGATTGCTGATTGAAGTGTGTGGCATATGTCCCCTATATATAGAAATGCACACATCTATACAGGGCTGTGCAGCTACAGATAAGCACACTGGCACTCCCACATGTGAATCTCTGCAATTTTTTTTCCTTGACTCTTTCCTCCAACCCAATGATTTCCTAACGATCTGTTACCCATCTAAGACAGATTGCTTTTCATGGTTCAGCAGTCCCTGCACAGACATTCATTTTAATCAATAGAGCAGTCAAAAGAAAGAATAGATTTGCTTGTTTTTTTTTCTTTCTTTACATTTAATTGAAAAATTTCAAGTGATTTCCAACCTGTGTGGATCTTAAAGTTTAGGAAGTCCTTACAGGTAGGTGCACGGAATGAAGGGAATCTAAAATACCCTTGGTCAGGAATTATACACCCAGTGCCAGGTGGGGGAGGGGTTGCTTCTGCACAGTAACCCACCTTCCCCTCTCCATTTCTCCATGCCCCACCACTAAGTGCTCCTAACACATCCGCACATCCACTTATTTCAGTGTGTCTCCTCCACCCTCCCAATGACAGGTCTGTGCCACCAACCCCCAGGGCTGTCACACAGCTGGTTCCCACCTTCACTGTAACATGACTGCTAAAGGTCTTATAAAAAAAACAAAACAAAACAAACAAACAAAAAAAAACAACAAAAAACAAAAAACCCAGAGCTCGATATTGGGGTGAATGCTAAAAGATCCAAGAGACAAAGGAACACAAAGGAACAAGCCACCTCTTACTTCTAGGACTCCTCAGCCTGAAAAGCTTTCCTCAGTTGAAAGACTTTAGTTCCTGTCTCCTCACATCTTATATATCTTTCTCCACCCACCCATATAATTTCCTGTCTCAACTTTCCTGGTGCTGTGATTAAAGGCATGTGACTCCCAAGTACCGAGATTAAAGGTGTGTGCCACCACTGCTTGGCTCTGTTTCTCTTTTAGACTAAGTCAATCTCATGTAGTCCAGGGTGGCTTTGAACCCACAGAGATCCAGATGGATCTCTGCCTCCTGAGTGCTAGGATTAAAGGTGTGTGCCACCACTATCTGGCTTCTATGGTTAATCTAGTGGCTTGTTCTGTTCTCTGATCTTCAGTCAAATTTTATTAGGGTACACACTGTATCACCATATTCATTGTTCTTTTGACCTTTAAAATTGTTTTCTAAAGAAAACCCTGTCCATGCCACTGCCTTGATTGCCCTGTCACTTTGAAGCAGTAATTGAGTCTGTTGGATTTGGTTTGCTTATTTGTAAAATGGAAATAAGAAGTTAGAATGCTTTAGCAGAGCACAGAGTTTTTGTCCTCTATTGAATCAACTAGATTCACACCTTACTTTTTCACAGCACTCAGAAGAAATAAGTACCTCCCAACTCTGGGTTTTCCATGTATACTTGCCGGCCACATGACGATTGGTGGCATTCACACTGTAAGCTCCATTACCCTGACATTATGCCTCTTCTTTCTACCCTCTACATGGTACAGAGCTATGCAACCAGTATGAATAAACATTAAAGCATAACATCTAGAGACTGGTCTTCTTTGTGTCAAAGTTTTATCCTGCTGGACAACCTCCACTCAAAGTTACTCTATTGGTTGGTGGTGAGCTGACATCCAAAGGCTTCCTAGGTCCTTGCAGACATAGTATTAAAAGAGAAAAGTGTACTGTGGGCTAATCTTGGAAGATTTTGGCACACTTCTGAATTTCTCTTCATGCATTTAAAATGTGTTTATCATTTCATCCCAGCATATATTTTCATGTATCTTATCTTACAAGATTATATTTGTATAAGATGCATATTGTCACTCTCATTTCATAAAGGGAGAAACTGAGGCTTTAGGACAGTTACTTCCCAACCACATTTGCATGAAGTTTCATAAGGGAGAGTATGTTTTTAATCTCCCTTTCAAAAGGGAGAGTATGTTTTTAATCTTTATTATTTTTTCTGAGAACTTCATATGGAGTACTGTATTTATACCATTTTCACTTCTCCCTCTCCACAACTTCTCTTGATTCCCCCATGACTTCCTCTAAAATTCATGGCTTCTTTATTGTTGTTTTACACACACACACACACACACACACACACACACACACACACACACACTTATACTCACACACATGCATGCACACATGTGTGTATAAAACCTGTAAAGTGTGCTCGTTTGCTTATATGCTTAGGGCTGACCACTTCGGATTGGATAACCTAACCGGGGACTTGTCTCTGGAGAAGACTGAATGTCCCTCTCTTGATAGTCATTAATTGCCTTTATCTCTTCATATAGTAGGACCATAGGAAGTTCATCTTCATGGCATGTTGGAGGTGTCAACACAGTTGGCATGTCAATTAGTGTTGCCACTGTACAGATTGTATTTAGGTGACTGTATTTTATTTATTTATTTATTTATTTATTTATTTATTTATTTATTTATTTATTTATTTATTTTGGTTTTTCAAGACAAGGTTTCTCTGTGTAGCTTTGAACCTTTCCTGGATCTCTCTCTGTAGACCAGGCTGGCCTCAAACTCACAAAGATCCACCAGCGTCTGCCTCCCAAGTGCTGGGATTAAAGGCGTGTGCCTCCACTGCCCGGCAGGTGACTGTATTTTTTGAGATTTCATGGGTACCACTCCTTGTAACATTTAGCAAACACTATTTTTTTAAATTTTTAATTAGTTAATCGGTTAATTAATTAATTATTTCTGGCCTGATCACAGTTTCCCCCTCCCTCCCTCCCCTCCTCCCAACCCCTCACTGCAACCTCCACTACCCCCTCCCCACCCACTCCTCCTCCTTTCTTTTCAGAAAAGGGCAGGTCTCCCATGTAGATCAGCTAGCCGTGGCATATGAAGTTGCAGGAAGACCAGGCACCTCCTCTCTTATTAATGCTGGACAAGGCAACCCTGTGGCATAGAAGGGTCCCCAAAGCAGGTAACGGAGTCAGAGACAGCCCTGCTTCTGCTGTAGGAGTCCCACAAGAGGACTAAGCTCCACAACTGTAACGTATGTACAGAGTGCCTGGGTAAGTCCCGTGCGGGCTCTCTGATTGTCAGTTCAGTCCCCGTGAGCCCCTGTGAGCTCAGGTGAGTTGATTCTGTGGGCTTCTTTTTTTTTTTAAAAGATTTATTTATTATTATGTATACAGCATGTGTGACCAGAAGAAGGCACCAGACCTTATTACAGATGGTTGTGAGCCACCATGTGGTTGCTGGGAATTGAACTCAGGACCTCTGGAAGAGCAGTCGGTGCTCTTAACCTCTAAGCCATTTCTCCAGCCCTCTGTGGGCTTTCTTGTGGTGCCCTTGACTCCTCTGTCCCCTACAATCCTTCTTCCCCCCTTCCCACAGGATTCCCCGAGCTCCCCCTGATGTTTGGCTCTGGGTCTCTGCATCTGTTTCTGAGAAGACAGTATCTAAAAGCAGACATCCTAGTCTTCTGCCTGCTTCAGTATTTCTGCCCACTCCTCCACGACGTTCCCCAAGCCTTTGGGTGTAGGGCTGTGCTTTCTATGTAACAATTTGGGTTGGGCACCCTGCCTTTTGACCAGCTGTGGACTTCTGGGATGATCTGCTGCTGCTGGGCAAAGAAGCTCCCTGGATGAGAGGCGGGAGCTCTATTTCTGTGTGGCTATGAGGACAGGTGTTGAGAACAGAGTTGGGGATCACACTGTTTAGGAAAATGACAGCAGTGGGTTCTCTTCCAGGGTCCATGACCTCACTGGCCACAGGTGGCTAGGCTTACCATCCCAGGCATGAATTCCCTCCTATTGAATGAGCCTGAGGTACAGTTAGGTGGCTGTTAGTTACCCCAAATATGTAAGTGCCACCACATCACTGCTAGGGAGATTTTGCCATGCTGGTCACTATTGTGATTCACAGACTTTACATCTGAATGAGGGACAGTCTTAAAAGCTTCCCCTACCTGGACCAAATATCGCCAGAATATAGAGAATGGCTTTGGATAATTTTTCTTTTCTTTTTTCAATCTTCCTATTCTATTCCTAGATTGTAAGTACTGCTCTCGAGCATTTAGATTCTGTATTCAGGGTGGCTGTGAGATGGTGGGACCCTCGGACTCACAGGACTTGTCCTGTGTCTTTGTCCTGACATCACACTTTCTGCATGGAAGAGTCCAGTCCCCCCCCCCCGGCCCCTCCCCACCCCCAGAGTGAGGCTGCTTCCTTTGTAACTGTGCATCAGGCCTTCTAATCTTGTCTGCCTGGTGTGCCACTGGAGGCACGGATGATTCTCCTGTCATAAAGTTTCTGTGTGAAACCGATGAGACGATTCTTTAAACATGGGAGCATTTTTTATTTTTAAATCAGAGGACCATCAACATGACCCACTTAAGAAATAATCATTTTTTTAAATCACAAAAATAGATTCCTGTGAGTAGGTTGGTCAGCTACTTATTGACTCAGTATAAGGGTAGAACTTGAAATCCAGAGGTTAGTGGCTAATGGATATAGTGTCATCTTATCCATACCAGCCTCTGGGGATGGGGATTTCAGGTCAAAAATATCTAAAGCTATATAATCCAAGTCTCGCTTTTGCCAGAGTGTCCTCTTAGTATGTTGTCCCAGTCAGCTTTCTGCTTCAGAGTGTATGGTAATTTGCCTACCCCCCGAAAAGAGACCAAGCACAGTCAGAGTGTTCTGGAGGCAAAATCATACTTAGAGAGTCTCAGGTTATCAGAGTAAGTGGTAGTTGTCTGATTATAAAGTGGGAAGATATTATTCAGACATGGGTATATCTGTAATCAGCAGTGATGAAAAAGGAGGTGAACAGGAAGTGCATGGTAATTAAAGGAGATTTAGTCATCTTGGGGAGGCAGCATATGGAGTCTCTTATACCTACAAGATGTCCCACTGCTGTGATGTTTAGGGTTCCTCATGGGCGTTGCCCTTCTTATAGAGTGTGGGGAGGGGAGTATGTACTTGATTTTGGAAAGGATTTGTCCTTAGCAATCTGGAAAGCATCTAGTATGTCTGGTTACTGTTTAGAAAAAAAAAACTTGCAGCAAAAATATGGCCTTTCTAGTGCTTACAGAGGAGGATTAGGCTAAAGACTGCCCTCCTATCAGGTCAGCTGGAAATGTCTGAGAGGAAGGAGCCAAGAAGAGTCAAGCTTCTGAGGGAAGGAAGAGGTTTGGTGTGCTTGTGGGACTCTCCACCTGAAACCAGAGAGAGCCGACTCATCTGTCAGCTGACTGGTTTCTGAAGCTACCCTTCTATTTTGAAGCCTGATTATCTCTTCATCCCTGGACAGACACAAACTGAGGCTCAGAGAAGCAAATGTTACTGTACTGAACTCTGATACTGGAAAGGTAACGCATGATAAATATATGTAATAGCTTGTAAGAGAACTCAGCTTTCCTGTTCCCAGGCTAGGACCCCTCGGATGAGAGTCCACAGGGCTCTGAGAGATCGGGACTGATGTCTGAACAACTGACTCACCCTGCACAGAAAGCCACCTGCAACCCCCTCACTCCTTTGGCATGTACCCTGGCAGTGAACTGCAGCTAGCTGCTGAAGATCGTTTCCTTTCACCAGGTACAGAAGGAGACAACCTCATTTCATATGCAAATTTCAGAAAATATCCCACCTGTCTCAGTAGTTTCCAAGACTTAGAAAATCATTCATAACCATGTTCCTCTCTAGGGGGACATTCAGGGGTCCTCCTCGTCACTTCAAATGGATGTTATTAAGCTTGGAAATGGCATTGCTTGCACGAAAGCCAACACTTGACGATTAGAGCCTGTTTCCTTGGATGAGTATGAAAGTTTAAAATAGCCCAAGAAGACCCCTGCAATCCCTGCTCAATGAGATTTGATTTCTCTTTAAGCTGTTTTTAATAGCTGAATTACAGAACATTGCTGTTTACCAGCTAATAGGTTGTGAGCAGGCAGCTTGCTCTGTGCATGTGGTGACGGCAGCACTTACACCCGTATTCACCATCTAACCTCTTGAGTTCATGATCTTCGCAGGAACCAAAGCCGAGCTTCTTCCTCCCTGGAGTTATCCTCTCTCTGTCTCTTTCTCTTCTTGCATCCCTGTCACATCTTTGTCCCAGTCTCTCTCTCTTTTTTCCTTATGTCTTAATCCGCTGATTTTTTTTATTTTCATCTGGGGTTGAAGGAAGGAGTCAAATTCTGTCTGTAGTCTGTGCGTTTGAAACCAGGTAATGGAGGAAATGAAACAACCCTAAACAATTTGGCTGTGTTAATTAATTAAGAGAAATGTAAGCCTCAGGCAGGCTAAACTTGGATAGATTCCAGGAGCCCAGGTCTTCCTTTGTACATTTATAATGTGATCCAGATCACATACGAATGCCTGGGAGGAAGAGGCAGCTAATGGAGAGGCTTAGGTCCAATAAGAAGAGGCAATTTGCTTTCCAAACCTGTGTCTTCTGCCTCCCCAAACATGAAGGATAGTTAATGTTACTGCTGTGGTTTGGATAAGTGTCTCCCAAAGGCCCGTGCGTTAAAGGTTTGGTTTCTCATGTTGGGAGGAGGTAGACCCCTGAAAGGTTGAGTATGATGGGAGACCTTCTGATCATACAGAATGTACCCTTAAAGGAAATACTGAGATTTCATCCTTCATTCTTCTTCTTCTTCCCTTTTTCTTCCTGGATGCCATGAGGAATGTAGTTTGACCCAGTCAGACAACTCTCTACCATGATGTGTTGATTCCACAGAGACTTCAGAGCCCTGAATACACTTGAACTTTGTGGTGGTTTAAATGGGAATGACCCCCATCGGCTCATGCATTTGAATGCTTAGTTACTAGGGAGTGGCATTAATTGAGAAGGATTAGACAGTGTGACCTTGTTGGAGTAGGTGTGGCCTTGTTGGAGGAAGTGTATCACTGGGGGTGCACTTGGAGTTTTCAGTGCCCCTCTCTTCCTGCTGCCTGAGGATCTGGAATTAGAGCTCTCAGCTCCTTCTCAAGCACCATGTCCGTTTTTTGTGCTACTATGCTCCCTGCCATGATGATAATGGATTAACCCTCTGAAACTGGAAGTGAGCCCCAATTAAATGCTTTCTTTTATAAGAGTTGCTGTGGTCATGGTGTCTCTTTACAGCAGCAGAATACTGACTAAGACAAACCTGGACTGAATCCCTCTCAAGCTGTGAGCCTGGATGAACCTTTTTTCTCTCTGGTACTTCCCACAGTAATTGGAGTGATGGCTAACATGGGTACCATAAGTAATATTGTAATGTTAATTATTATTGCTCCTAGTACTGTCTTGAGGCTGTAACCGTGTACCGGATCCTGAATTTTATATTTCTTGTCACTTGCTCCTCTCAACTGCTTTTGAATATGGATGCAATCATCTCCCTTTTATTGTTGAGAACCCAAAAAACTTCATCAGTCTGAGCCTCCAGACAAAGCTGGTAAACGACTGGACGGGATCTGCACCCCTGTGGCTCAAATGATATTCGTGTAAGACGCTTGATGGCCAACAGGGCACAGTATTAACTGAGAACTCCAGAGTTTTCGGAGCCCTTTGCTTTTAAGTGACCCAGTTAATTTCCGCGACAGTGCATATGATGTATGTATGAGAGATGTATGTTTATCGCTCCCTCTATTCCAGCTCCAGAGACCAAGGCACAAGGCACTGCAGACCTTGCTCACATCATGAAGCCCAGTTGTGAGGGATGACCCTTGAGCCGGCAGTGCTGTCCTTCTAGGACTTTGCCTTGCGCTGTCTGCTTCCAAAGCTGCTTGAGTCCACTCAGCACACATGTATGAAATAACAATCACGACACGATGCCAGTTCTATGACCTCACCTCCGTGTATGAAAACAACTAGAAATTCCAGGGCCACTCTTGTGGTGGGGGCTAGGGGGCAGTGGTGTCAATGGGCTGTCCATTCCCCTTTTCTAGCATACCTTTTCAATTTGCTTCTGAAATTCCTGCACCAAAAATGAAAGCTGTTAAGTATGAGATGGCCTTTGTAATGTCATTATTCTAGCTGATCCTTTTGCTACTCAGGTTGCATTTCCTGAGACCTCATGCCTTTCTAAGGATGACTCTGATCCTTGCACTAGAGATCAGAGTCCACTGATAAGCAGAGAGTGGCAGTGTGGAGAATGCCTAGACACTAAGCAAATATATCTATCTCTCTACCATCCATCTATCTAGACAACACATAGGCTTCTGCATACCTGTGTCAGAGGTACCATGTTTGAAGTACACGCTACATGTAAAACAATGAACATCAACAGAGTGAGAGCCTTTATTGGGAGGAAAGAGGGTCAGAAATGCTTATAGAGGAGGCTCTGTGATCTCCTACCATCTTCTAATAAGGTAAGATAGCAGAAAAGTCCACAGGTATCTAGAAATTGTGCAAAATAGCGGTGCTTCATCTTTGGCTCCAGCTTGTATGGACCTTCCGTATCCTACCCCATCCATCAAGGCAACCTCACTTCTCCCTTTACTCACCTTGTCAAGTTTTCCTTCCTCATTCACAGCGCGTTGCTGCAATGTGAGAAATAACAGACACCTTAAACAGTGTGAAAGCATATTAATAAATCATTTTAAAGTATTAAAATTGATATCAGGTTTCCTGTAATATTTTATCATTTATAATTTATTAAGCATGTTATTTGTCACCTGGTTAAGCAGGAGCAACAACACTCTATTGGGAGACCTGACTTCTCAAAGCCTTAGCCATCATGGAATGGAAACGATCGTGTCTTTCGTGTGGAGAGGTAGCAGGATACAGCCAGCCTGGAGGTCGGTAGGCAGACTGAACTTGTGTTTTCACAGTTTGTTTATAGATTGTGAAGACAGTCCAAAGCTCCCTGCACAGGCAGGACAGACAGAGACATAGAAAGTGCATATATTTACCTTTCCTCGTGTGCCTTCCCTCTGCTGGAAAAAGACATTGGAAGGGTGAATCCACTGCCTAGTTCCCCATACTTGCTGTCACTCACCAGTGGTTTAGAGTCTGCTCTGGCAGGCACTATCAGAAGCAGTTGAGATGTGTTAATAAGCAAAACAGACCACGATTTCTGGTCTTGTGGGGCTTATCTGCTAGCAAGAGGAGATAAACAACCAAAAATAAATACAACAAACATGCGAGCATGCTAGTAGATTAGTAGGTGGTAAGTGCTATGTCTTTGCTTGGCCTTTTTCTCTAACAAGTTGCCAGAGACTTTGCAATTTGTTACACAACACATGCTTCTTCTCACAGTTCTAGAAGGAAGTGGAAGGCTTCCTTGATATGGGGTCAGTTGTCCACTGAGTGCCTGTGTTCTGGTTTGCAGGTGACCATTTTGCTATATTTTAACAGGGAAAGGAAGAGAGAGGGAGGGAAGGAGAGAAGAGAGAGAGAGAGAGAGAGAGAGAGAGAGAGAGAGAGAGAGAGAGAGAGAGAGAGAGAACCCTCCTGAGGGTTCTTCAAAGACCTGTATTAGTTATAGGCCACCCTATCCTTGCACTGCCCTTCTGTAGCCTGCGGTGTCAAGGACTGTGCTAGCTCCAAGGACCTGCCCTTTCTTGTCCTTCTAGGAAGAAGGACAAGGCTTAGGTTACAGGGAACAGCAGGACCATACTTGGCAGTAGAATTGCAGAACCACTCATCCTTTGCCAGAGAATGTCAGGTGAAGCAGACACTAGTGCTCAACAATTATCACCCAGGGAAATTGATAAAAATGCTCAGCCAGCCCAGATCCCAAAAGGACTGCGTTTGGGAAACCGTGACCACTAGGCTGTTGCCTCCTTAGCCAAGACTGGCCATTCCTCCACGGCTGCCTGTGGGGTCTTTCTGACAATGTAAAACCAGGTATTTTATTCCTGGGGGTCATGGATGAACCCAAGAAAGGAACAGCAGCAAGCTGGTCTCTCTGAGAGCATTCAGCTGATTCAGACTCTAGTCTGAAGCATTTAAATGTTTTCTCCTAAGAGTTAGACTGTGCTTGTAGTTCTTGTAGGCTGTGCTGGCTAGTGTAATGTCAGCTTGTCACAGGCTGAAGTCACTGAAAGAAGAGCACCCCAGTTGAGAATATGCCTCCATAAGATTGGGCTGTAGGTGAACCTGTAAGACATTTTCCTAATTAGTCATCACTGGGGGAGGCCCAGCCCATTGTGGGTGGGGCCACACACCTGGGAAAATGATCCTTGTTTTATAGGAAAGCTGAGTTTTACATGAGAAGAAAGCCAATAAGCAGTACTCCCCCATGCCCTCTGCCTCAGATCCTCCTTCTTTGCCTGGTGTAAATTCCTGTCTTGGCTTTTCTCAATGGACTGTGACTCAGAATATGTAAACTGAATAAGCCCTTTCCTCCCAAAAGGACCTTCCTTATCCTATCCCATCCTTTTGGCCCATGCTTTTGGTCATGATATTTTGTCATAGTAATAATAACCCTAACTAAGACACAGAGTATGACAGAAATTAGGGAATTAGGACAACTGTGAGCCCCATGCTCATTGTCCACTGATGCCATTTATGGGAGAGCGCTGGGACATGGTGCTATTCAGGATCAGTGAATGAGAAGGAAGAAGTCTATAATTAGCAATTAGAAATTTATACTGGCATAAAGTTCCTTACTTCATCATAGTTTTGGGGATAAAAGTCTAGATTCCCAGGTGGAAGTGTGTCATTCATACAAACGGTATGTACCATGCATGGTATTAATTGACAGTCACGGACTTAGGAGAAGGCAGAGGCAGGCTGGGGAAGGCCTGGTGTTTCAGAGGCAGCTCAGTGATGCCGAACATGCTTTATCCTAAGACTCTTTTGGGGGAAAGTGGTAAGAATACCCATTTCTAGTAGATATGATTGTGTATTTCTATATTGTCAGCACTCAGGAGGCTGAGGGAAGTCTGACTGAGGCCAGTCTGGGTCTCAAAACAAAAAAAAACAAGACACCAATGAAACACTCATTAGGTTCCATGCCTTCAGATTAGTCAATTAGTCCTTTACGGAGGAGCCAATGGATATGCCTTTGTAACCGGTGCTGGGGAGTCTCATAGATGGAACCTGTAGTCCTTGGTCCTACAGGTTAGAATTAAACTGTGGAGTTTTGGTAACTGCCAAGCCCCAGCCTGTGGAATCTGCCCTTGTTCACCTGGGCCAGATTGTGCTGTGCAGGTTTTGATGCTCTGCAGGTGGACCTGGTGTGTGGTTCAGGTGAGGCCCCGGTGTAAACTGGGGAGTTCAGGTTTCTGTGCACAGGAGCTGAGCTGGAATCCCTTCCCCACTCTGTCTCTGGGCATGCACCCTCTGCCTGTGCAGACTTATTGCATGCTCTGCTTTGCCTCATGCCTGGCTACTCTACAGGACTTACTAGAAGCTGCTCACAGACTTCCACAGCCATAGGCTTTGTGAAATAAGTGGTCAGTCCTGGAGAACTTACAGGCTAGATCTTTCTCGCTCTCCAGTCTTTTTTTTTTTTTTTTTTTTTTTTTGAAGTCTGTTCCTGCCTGGATGAGAGATGCAAAGAGCATGTGGAGCTTATGTTATGGCATGGCCTAGCTGGTTCTCTCTGCTGCTGTGTGTCCCTGGTGCCCCAGGTAATGAGGAGGGCGGCACTGGGCAGGCAGCCTGCATTAGTGCCGCCGTGTCCACCCCCACATTATCCTGACTTATTACATTGTAATAAATTGAACCATTCCACTTCATTATTTCATATTTGAGGAGATTTATAGATTGTCCTGGTGGCTGAAGAGGCGGTGATTAAAGAAGCGGCGTGCTAATGAATAAGACTCCGCACAAAGCCGTTTTAATTAATGCACAGCCCAGGGGCTGTAAACCACTTGCTGATAACAAACCTGCCCATTGAAGAGTTGAACTGACAACTTCCCACAGAATAAAGGCAGACAGGGTGACATAGGTATGCCATTCAAGTGGCAATTAGGGCCACTAAACTGAGTCTCCCTCCCCACCACTGGGCTCAACATAATAGAACTGTCCAACATGTATTTATTTTTCTAGGCAAAAAGTTTCTAGCCTCTTGTTCCCTGGCACCCCACGGTCTTCAGAGTAGCATCTCCATTGGATATGAACACAGGTTCACGCCTTAACTTTCTGAAGGGTCCTGCGTGGCTCAGATTCCGTGAGTGAAGTATAACCTTCACAAACCTTCCACTGGGCCTTTTACCTCCAAAGTTCTTTCAGAGCTCTGGCGACAGAGCCACATCTTACGCACCTTGGTTTTGTTTTCTCTCTTTCTTTCCCATTCTTGGTGAAGAAATAGCATTGGATGTTACATCCCACCATCTCCTCTGTAGCCTAGCCACCCAGTCTCCCTATTTGTCGCTGCACAGGGTCTCCTGAGAAAAGCCCACATCGTCATCTCGTCATATTGTTCTGTACCCCTGGGGGCTTTCGGTAAATGCCATTTCCTGACAAATGAAGTCCATAGGGTGACAGGCAACACGGTGACCTTTCTCTGTTAGTTTAATGGCTTCCTGTCAGGATCTGATGTTGGAGACCAAGAGCACAGTGATCAGATGGCTGTTCAGTGCCTTGATAACCACAGTGTTTTCTGCCACGAGACAGCACGTGGTTAGGAGTAAGAGTAACACAGGTGATGGCAGCTCTAACAAAAGGAATGCAGCTGCCGAAGAGATAAAAATCCCAGCCAACAGAATGATGTGAGGCAAAAAATGCTTGATAATGAAGTGGAGTTTATTGAATTAACTGTTCCATTTAGCAGACATGTCGGCAGAACCAAGGCGTGGAAGAACATAATCAAGAGTGTGACTGGTGATAGAGCTGAACTGGACGTGGAGATCGGGGACCACAGAATTGATTTGGCTGCCATCAGAGCGCTGCGCTGCCTCTCAGCCAGGAGAACCCTCGCACCACGGAGGAAGTTTTCAGATGTCTTCCATATAATCCCGGGCAACTTTCTTTTGGCAATAAGTCAAATTGCTTCTTGTCTCCCACCTGCAGGCCCTTCCACCTGGGAAGGTTATCCTGTCCAAAAACTGACTCAATCCTCCTAGGTCTGATGTCTTGGAGAGAAGTAGTACTGCGGCAGACTTCTAGACCAAGAGGGGCAAAGCCATGGTCCAGATGAGTGGCCCCAAATGTAGAAGCAAGTGGCTGAGTCATTTATCTTTTCCTCTTGAATAAAGTGTGTTACTAGTGCATATTTACACCCTCTCCCCACACTCTGATCACTAGAGAATACAGCTTCTGTATTGCCTTAACTCAGCTCCTGGTCTACGATGTCATTGTGCACCTGTCTGTCCTGCTGCATCTCTTTTCCTCCCTGGATGCGTCTTCTTAGCTCTGTTGCATTCCCAATGCTAAGGCTGTCTCCACATTCTGGAATATACGCTTTTCTCTCCTATTGAAAACGGCTGCAGTTCTTTTTTTTTTTCTGTATGTATGAGCATGTGTATATATGTATGTGTTTTCATATACGTGCAGGTATATGTCCATGCATGTGTGCAAGGATTTGTGTGCATGTGGAGGCCAGAGACTATCCTCAGGTGCTATTTTTCAGAAGCTGCCCATCTGGCTTTTTGAGACAGAGTCTCATACTTGGCTTGGCATTTGCTGGTTAGAGTAGGTTTGGTCAGTAAGGCCCAGGGACCTCACTGTCTCTATCTTTCTGTGTTGAAATTACAAGTAAATTCTATCATGACTGATTTTTTTTTTTTGTTGTTGTTGTTGTTGATGGTGGTGGTGGTGGAGGAGAGGATTTCAAACTCAGGTTCTTATGATAATATGAAAAGCAGTTTACAAAGGAGCCATCCTCCCATCCCCAGATATGGTTGGTATTTATATGCAAACTAAAGTTAACACCAAGAAAATCCGGGTGAGTTAGATTATTAGTATTGTAACATAATGAATGGCTTACTAGGTGAGTTAGATGAATAGTATTGTAATATAATATATGAGTGATGTATTGATCTCACAAGTGGTACTCCATTGAGGCAAGTAGTTTGCATTTCCTTTTAAGGTTTGTGGGCAGTTGCTATATGATGTAATCTGCTTGTTCTTTGTGTTATGTCCATTTGACATTTAGAAGCATCTAGTAGGCACATGGCTGAATCAGGTATCAGTGGTACAACAAAAGGAAAACCATAAAACTTGGTGCGGTGAGATGACAGAGTGGGAAAAGGAGCTTGCCACCAAGCCTGATGACCTGAATTTGCTCTCCAGAATTTGCATGTTAGAAGGAGAGAACCAACTCCTGTAAGCTGTCCTCTTACCTCCACATGTTGGCTGTGGCATGTGACAGACAATCCCTTCCTGCCTGCATAAATGTAACATTTTTTAAATGCGGCATTCCAGTAGGAACTCACCCACCTGTGAGGTCTCTTGCCTTGGTGACATCTGCACTGCTAACTTCAGTTTTGGGAGAATGATTATTTAGTACCTCTAGGTGTTTCATGACCAAGATGAGGAGAAGCCTGAAGCTGAGAGTTTGGGAAGGGTGATGATAGGCAGGATTATGTAATTATCAGCACAATTATCCTAGACCCAACTTTCCGCAACATCCTCAAACTGTCAGTCATCTGTAAAATATATTTTTAGAGTTAAATTGAGCAGAGTGCACCCAGGAAATTGAATTCTCAGTTAATGCTTTAGCATAGTTTGTAACGGTGGGGAATGTTGTATATGCAACATCTGTAAATACTGAGAACCAAGCAATGCAAAAGATAGGAATTTCAGCCAGCAGATGTTATAGCATAGACCTTCCAGTTTTACATTAAAGTTAAGGGAAATGATTTCTTCACTGAAGCCCACCTCTAGAGCTCACTGTGTTTCCAGTATGAAAAACAAGGCTGGGATGCATCACCCTCTACCCTTTACACATGCTGTTTCAAGAAAACTGAATAGGGAAGTTTGGCTTTCACATAGCAAGAACAGCATTGTCTGTTGGGAACAGCTATGAAGTAGGAAGAAAGGAGGAGAAATAATTCCATAATACTATGCAAATTATTTCCCAATATCTACTCGGAAAGAGGAAATTCTTAGGCATTGAGATTTTTCTACAGATATGTAAAAATGGTCTCTTTACTCTTAAGTTCACATACGCCAACCAGAATTTTTTTTCGCCATCTCTAGTTGTCGGCTTCTTCTTTATATGCTTTTTAGAGCCTGGGCTGATTTAGTTTCCCCTGCTTGGTGTAGAATATCTCAATACTAGTGTATGCGGCCCACTGGCCCCATGGTGTCATGAGACCAGAGAAAAGGCAGGTTGATACAGAATGGTATAGAGCATGATTTCTTGGGAATTTATTGGTGGAAGCATGGTTCTCAGGGGCAGCAAAATAATAATTTGGATCATAAAAAAGGGTGTAGTGATGGGTTGAGACAAAAATAACTATCCTGCCTAGACTGTCACTCATATATCTTAATATGCACATCTCTGTTCTTGTCTTTCTGCCTGTTGTCAAAGGTATCGCCCACTTGAGGTAGCTGGTGTGCTTAATGTGTGCCTTAGCATTTTCTTTCATCTCTTGTCCCATTGAGCTAATCAGAGGAACCAAATCAGTATGGCATCTGCTTGAAAGGGTAGAGGAACCACCATTTAGAAAAGACTGTCATAGGTTAGTCAAAGGGGTGTCACACTCCCAAGCCCAGGGGACAGGCATTTCATATAAATGAGTGAGATGATGCCATCTGGTAATGCTAAGTGGCTCAGACTGGGACCAAGTCTAATATTGTCCAGCTTTAATTACTTTTACAGTGCACTTTAGAAGCAAAATCAAATGGCTCCAAACCATTCAGATGGGGGGAATGTAGCTAGAGTTTTCCTGCCTTGCCCACAGTCAGGACAAATCTTTGTCACCTGCCAGTCCCACAGCCGCTCAGACCCAACCAAATAAACACAGAGACTTATATTGCTTACAAACTGTATGGTTGCGGCAGGCTTCTTGCTAATTGTTCTCATAGCTTAAATCAATCCATTTCCATAAATCTATACCTTGCCACATGGCTCGTGGCTTACTGGCATCTTCACATTCTGCTTGTCCTGGCGGTGGCTGGCAGTGACTCCTTCTGCCTTCCTGTTCTTTCTTTTCTCCTCTCTGTTAGTCCCGCCTATACTTCCTGCCTAGCCACTGGCCAATCAGTATTTTATTTATTGATCAATCAGAGCAACACATTTGCCATACAGAACATCCCACAGCAGGGGAACTTGATCCAAGGACAGTTAGTTAGTTTGCGATATTGGTGGCCACGTGCTGATGTAAAAGTTCACAACCAAATTACAAAAGCAATTTGGCTTCATGAACAAAGGAATGATACATTTCCCTGAAAATCCACGTTATAGTTTGCACAGTGAAAGGCCCCCAAACTTGGTGCTCAGCCCATGGCACCTATTGGGAGATAGTGGAACACTTAGGAGGTGGGGCTTAGTAGAAGGAAGTTAGATTATTAAGAATGTATCCTTGAAGGGATAGTGACACCTTGACCTGTTTCTATCACTTTCTGTTCACTTCTCAGCCACCATGAGGTGAGCAGGTTACCACTACAACATGCTCCCTGCCATGATAGTCTGCCTGTCCATACACACAGAGGTGGCAGGGCCATGGGTAGAACTTCAGATAATTTGCATCATAATAAATTCCATTTCTACTTAAGCTGACTTCTCTCAGGTGTTTGCCACAGTGATCATGACCTGACTAGCCCGATGTTCAGATCCGATGTATATCATTTATTATGTTGCCTCAATCAACTTTATCTTACCAACCTTGTTTTCCTTCTTTTGTTCCTATTCTCTCTGTTATGTCCTCTTTTTCCTCTCTGCTATTATTCTACTTATTTTTCTAAAGGCATGTTTAGACATGAGAAGACTCACCAGAATCACTTCTAATGCCTAAAAAACCTAGGCAAAGAAACCCAGGGAGCTGCACTTGAGAAGCTCTCAGGTGGACAGATGTGACCTGTACAGAGAAAAAGAGATTACATGAGCTCTTTTGAAGTCTGCAACAGTTAATGCATTGCTTTTGAAAAATGACTAGTCTCTTGCCTGGCTCATCTTTATTTCACTTTAAATAGTTCCTCCTTATTTGGATGTAGCAAACATTCTACCATAATTACTATTGCTGTGATTAGTCCTAATACATTTAATATTGGTTAACTTTCTCTGGAGGCTCTATTTCTTAAACCATGAGTGAGTTACCTAGGAAGAAGCCATAGACCATGATATAGAAGCCAGAGGCTTATTTGGAATCCTCTTGGGTTCAACCCCTGTGATGACAGAGTGAGAAGTAGGGCCAGGTAGTGGGAAAATCTGAGTGACCGTATCGTCACAACAAAGGGCTTCACTGATCTTACAGAGAGTTCTAGAGGCTGAGATGGCTCCCTCAGAGTGGCTCCTTGAGGGGAGCCGAATGAACCTAAAATTTTGTTTGAGACCCTGAGGAAAGGACAAAGGGAACTTTAGTTCTGTGTCATTGTCCAGGAGTGGACTTGGCAAGGTTGGTCTAGGTCTGGAGCCAGTGCCTCCTCAGAAGAGTCAAGGTTTCAACTTTTGGGGACCCAACTGTCTCCCCCTTGGGATGTAGTTATCAGTCCTTATGCAGCTCTGTCTGAGGTATCCTATGTTCTCTTTGCTGATACTGTCTAACTTAGCTCTCTGCTGACCTTGGCTGTTTCCCCACACAAACACACTGCAAATAGTATATAAGATGCTGTATTTCTTAATGAACTTGCTTGGCATAAGTCACCAGCTTATGGAAGACCACTGGTCCCAGCTATTGCTTTTGTTTCCTATATTTCTCATCCCTAGTCCTCTTGCCCAACATCTTCTTCTTGGGGACCCTTATTTCTGCATGTTTGGAACAGCCCCTAACTGAAGAAAAGGGTCTAGGCTTTGGTATAGTCATCTTTAGCCTGTGATGGCTCAGCTGGTGTTTTTTTTTTTTTTTTTTTTTTTTTTTTTTTTTTTTTTTTTTTTACTTTATGTGGTATGAAAGACAAGCTTGTTCTGTACAAATCGTATTCCTAGTTTCCTAGTTTCGATTTTGGATGTTTTTCTTTCTCCAGCTAGCCAATATGGTCTTGATCCTCCCTTAAGAGTGCCATACTGGGATGTAGTGTTCAGCTTCAGCTGCCAGGCAGCCATCGATGGTGATGGAAACAGCAGTTACTCTGCAGTTCATTGTGTTATTAAGCTATGATGCTCAGTAGGTTAGGTGTATTTCACACACTTCTGACCTATGATGTGCACAGCTACTAAAGGACCTAAAAAAAGATGTAACTCCTCAATAAATCAAGGAAGTTGTGTACTACCATATTGATCCATTAGCAAGGCTTTTCCCTGGCTGAAGGAAATTCTTGGGGAGGGAATCAGCTATGAGTCAACAAACTATGGTTTGGAGCATGGGTGCCTCTGTTTACATGGAATGAAGGATAGAAGATCTGGTCTGTGTCCAGGTACATTTATGGAAGAAGAAGCAGAAGCAGAAGCAGAAGCAGAAGCAGAAGCAGAAGCAGAAGCAGCAGCAGCAGCAGCAGCAGCAGCAGAAGAAGAAGAAGAAGAAGAAGAAGAAGAAGAAGAAGAAGAAGAAGAAGAAGAAGAAGAAGAAGAAACCCAACCAATTTCCGTGTGGTCAGCAGGGATTAAAGCCTTGCATTGAGAGTGGGGGATAATGAAATCTGCCTCTTAGTTATGGATGAAACATTCTTTCTTTCTTTCTTTCTTTCTTTCTTTCTTTCTTTCTTTCTTTGTTTCTTTCTTTCCTTCCTCCTTCCTTCTTTCTTTCCTTCCTTCCTTCCTTCCTTCCTTCCTTCCTTCCTTCCTTCCTTCCTTCCTTCCTTCCTTCCTTCCTTCCTTCCTTCCTCTCTCTCTCTCTCTCTCTCTCTCTCTCTCTCTCTCTCTCTCTCTCTCTCTCTCTCTCCCTCTCTCTCTCTCTCTCTCTCTGTCTCTGTCTCTGTCTCTCTCCTTCCCTCCCTCCCTCTCCCTCCCTCCCTCCCTTCCTTCCTTCTTTCCTCATATGCGTTGTCTTCCCTCTTCTTACACACTTTCTGTACAATCTTGTGACAAAATGCTCACTCCTTTCCCCGCAAAACCTCTGCTGGCTTCCTGACAGCATACTTTGTAGCTGTTTCTGAGTGATATATAGACTCTGTTCCAGGGAAAACGGGAAGATTTGCCCCTGTATTTTGGGGATCTATTGAGCATTTTCCAAAAGGCTACACCAGGGCAAACAGCTTAGAAATGCTTCCTTGCCCATGATGTAGGTATTTACAGACACATGACTTATTTGTCATCCATGTCCTGCAGAGACAGGTTCTCCTGTGAAAGCAGCAACTGACTCTGAATGTCTGCTGCCATCCCCCCTCCCAATGCACATGAAACACCTGATTCTACCTGTTGCCATGGGAGGGAAGTGCAGAAATGAACTACAATGCATTTAAGAAATCCCACATAAAAAGAAAATACAATGCAAGATGAAGCCTGTGGTCTCCGGTGTTGATGATATTTACTGGTGATGGATGAATATGGTGAGGGAGGTGGCGTGGACTGAGCAGGGTGGACTGGCTGAGCAGGGAGTGAATCAATCATAGGGTCTACTCCACCTGCCCACTGGGTTCATCAGTCTCACAGCCCCTCTCAACAGGCTTATAAATTACCCCTGATGGAGGGGGGGGATGTTGGGCCTGGCTGTGGTGACTTCCCCAGCAGAGATCAATAGGCTGTGGGGAATAGAAACTACAGAACTCCAGAAAGATGGCTGTGATATACTCCAGCTTGATTTCATCAACTGTACTTGCTTTTTAAAGTTTGTGTGTTTAGTCCTCCAACCCAAAGGGAAAAACAAGCAGCAACAACCAAAGATCTAGACTCAATTTCAATATACATATGTATGTATATGCTACAGTGTTTAGAGCTGGGATTCCTGAACTTAAGCCTTGCCCTCACCACTGCTTGACTGACTTACAGTTTGCTTAAATAGCCTCTTTGTACCTTGGATACATCCTTAAGAATAGCCATAAGAGAAAACAATAGCACCTGTGTCCTATAAGATTAGCAGTTCTAAGTACTTAGTATTTACCAGTTAGTATTTAATCACTTACATGCTTAACTCTGTGGCCTGTACCTCCATTTTGTTTCAGAAGATTTACTTGTTTCTTCCTTTACAGACAGGACACTGTCCTGTATGTCACTGTAAACTACATACATCCACATCTGGTTTCACTTCCTTCTTTTGTGTGAGATGGTGAAGGGTGTCTTCTACCCCAGGCTAGCCCTCCATCAACACCCTTACTCCACCCTATCCTGCATATCTACCCTAGTTCCATACCTTATGTTCCCATCTACTGTTCCTTCTCCTTAAGCTTTTGAACTCAGTAGTGTCTTTCCTTTCTAATGGCCCCATATGCTTACTCTATTTACATATCTAAGTCTCTCCAATTAAAAAACAATATGCAAATGAAATAAATCTCTGTTGATCCTGCATCCTAATCTGGCTACTCTTGTACTTTTCCTCTCATATTTATTTAATCATTTGAAAAGAGTGTTCTCAACTTCCAATTTTTACTTCTTCACTTTCTAGAAGTATCTTCTAACAGTAGCTTCTTAATTCTTCTATTAAATATTAAAATACCTTAATCTGCTGGAATGATTTTAGCAAGTTCCCCTGCAACTTTTTTTTCCCCTAAATTGAAATCTAACAAGCTTGTTTTGGTAGCTGTAGCTGGTGTTGATCTGTCCTTCCTTGAGTACCTCCCTCTTCTGACTTCCACAACACCAGCTTCTTTTGCTTCTGTAGACACTGCATGGAGTTCCATGTGTTTAGAATAATTCCTTCAAGTCTCTAATATTTTAGATTTTTTTATAGCTATGAATTCTTTCAAAGAGTATTTTTCAATTTCATGAGTGTATTTCTTTACTTATGTTTTGTCCTCTTTTGGTTGTGGATAATTAGTTTTATTACCTTTGGGTCAGAAAGTAGCCTGCATATTTGGGAATATATTGACTTTATTTATACCAAATTATGATTACGTTTTTATCAGTGTTTTATGAGTATTTTTAAAAATGTGTATGCTCTTTCATCCCACTCCCTCAGGCTTTGAATACATGGTCTCATGTAGCCTAGGCTGACTCAAATTTTCTCTGTAGCCAAGGATGACCTTGAGCTCCTGACCTTGCCTCTACTGTTACTGGTGCCTGCTGTCTGCCACTGCATGGACAGGCAGCATGCTCTTCTTTGTATGTGTATACATACATAAAGATAGATAAAACATGCATTAAGTTATGCTTATCAATATTATTTAAGCATTAATATATTATAACAAACATTTTTCAAATATTTTCTACCATTGCTTACTGATTATCTCCTAGGTTTTCCATTTATGTATTTTATTATGTATTTTCAACATCTTTTTCTAGACATTTTTTAGTGCAATATTAGTCAACACACACACACACACACACACACACACACACATATATATTCATTACAGTTATCAGTTCTTGGGACAATGAACCTTTTTATTTGTACAAACTGTCCCTGTCATAAATTGTCTTGTTCCACCCAAGTATTTCTTCTTCTGTATTCATCCAGAGCCACTCCGTGTGGTTCTGCCCTTTCCAGCCACCTTCATTCAGCCACCTGTACTCTCTGAGGTACCTTGGCCCTGTGGTGGCCAATGCTGTGTATAGATGCTTGCAATAAGACTCAAATTTAAACTTTGAGTTTAAAAATGTATGCAAGTTTCTGGCTACCTTAATCAATTTTCTAGATTGCTCTCCCTGGATAACCCACAGGGCCTGTGACCTCAACAGCCCTTATCAGCTTTCCTTCTGTCCATCATCATATGGATATAAGTGTTATCTGGGCCATTTAATGCCTTGCTGTCTCCCAGTCACTCAGGTATTAATAAAAATAAAAGTCTTTAGAGTTAGCAAACTTAAACCCATTGTTTCAGGAAGTATTTTTTAAAGAAGACTAATTTGAAGGCCTCATATTTTGGAAAGAAATTTGCTCCTCACTTTTTATTATAATGCAAATGAAAAGTCATGGTTGCCCCACCTCAGTCACAGTGTGGTCATCTTGAAACCAGCTTTGGTTCTGGGAGGGGTTTGGTTACAGTTTTCCGCATGTAAATCAAAGATCCAGGGGTGTACCATCTGAAGTTCTGGATACAAGAGCACAGCCAGGTGACCTTGGCTCACTGGCTTCTGCTAATTCAAGTTCTTTATCTTACAATTATTAAGTAGATTAAATAACTTGATATAGATGGAACACACCAGAAAAATGATTCAGATAACTCATTGCCTGATTTTGAAATTTAATGAACACATGGGTAGACTAGACCTAATACTGAAACATCCAAGACTCTTTCTTTGATGCATCTTTGTATCATGGAGCATTAGCCCTTGATTTCCTTAAAATCGTGACTTCCTTATTTTAAGATATTTGGTCTCTCCTCATTTTTCTCTCCTTTTGATAAATCACCCACATTTAACCTTTTTTTCTGAGTTTTCACTCTCCACCTCTTTAATCATTTTCACTGCTCAAATGCTCTGTCTTGGACCTTCTCCAGTTTCTCTGTGCCTTTTGGAAAATTAGAATCCCCAAACTGAACACACACCCTAATAAGGGCCAAGTCAAAACCGAATATAGCTCATGACACTCTTTCCTGTCACTTGAGTGACAGACAACACTGCTAAGACTCCTCAGAAGCTTGGCAGTTTAAAAGGCACATATCCACACTGCAGACCCCATGACCAAACTTCAAGGATGTGATCAGCATGCACCCAGGGGAGTAACTTAGTGCTGTTATTGACGAGCTCTGGAGAAAGAAGAGATGAACCCAGAAGTTTTAGAGGGTGCAGCCTACTGTGTCTCATGCACAGAGCCGACACCTCTAATATACGCTCAGAATTTGGGAGAAAAGAAGTGTGGTATTTGGACTGAAACATTTTTAATAATAATAGGGACAATACTACTAACCATTTAGATCTTCAGCACTTTCAGGTCATCGTAATAGAGTTTCAATGACTCTCGTTATTCAACTACACGACTACTTCAAGTTCTCTTCTTCCACAGAAAGAAAGCATTTAACTTCCTCAGTTGAAGAGATGAGGGATCCATGGGGACTATTGAAAAATGAAATTTGGAGCAGGAGGCAAATTAGGGCTGATAAGTGGTCCAATTGGTGTCCTGGAAAGTCTGAAATATTAGAGACTCATTACATAGAGAGTGTGGCGATTCAGCGAGGTGTGGGACAAATGATTCAGAGAAGGAAATTAATTTGGGAGCAGGAGAGGCAGAAGATCTTGGCTTGGAAATTTGTAGCAGGGTTAGAAGTTTAGAGAGATTGCAGAGAAGATAAAAAGTACTGATTGCTAGTGAAGGAAGTATGCTATTCAACAGAGGAGCAGCCTTCAAGTGTGCCTTTTCTCCAGTCTTCCTCCTATGAGAAGTAGCTAGATCTTCCTCCTGGAGATCCTGAAGCATGACACTCATGTATTCAGCAGCATAGGCATGCAGGCATTTGTGTAGCATTTGTGGGGACGTAGGCTTCCAAGATTGTCACTCACCACCAGATGTCACAGACAATTATTGGGTCTACTGTTCTTGTCACTTGGTTTGTGACAGGAACCAAAACCCTTTCTCTATGCTCTCTTCCCCTGGAAGAGAGTGAGGCCAGGAAGAACTGGTTAAATCTCTGCAGTTTAGAATGATGGAGAGTGCATTGTTTTGGCTGGAACTAAATGAGGACAGGTGGTGCCACCTGCCACAAGTGATTCCTTTCCAGTTGGCTCTGGAGCTGCCATTCTTGGTATTTTTGCAGTTTTATGGGATTGGGGTAGGGGGAAAGAATGGAAGGTGGTGGACGAGGAAGGAGGTCTGGAGGCATTCTGGTGGGCTTTCATAGGATGGCAATCCCTTTCATTATTGCAGCAGATGCGCTGGCATTGAGAGATGGCTATAAGGACATGTTTGAATTATTGATGTTCCAGGATTCCTGTGGTGGCCTTTTTCTACTGCAGATGCCTGAGACCTTTCTGTGCTTCATCAAGGTGACAAAAATTACTTCTCTTTTTCAGAAAGGTGAAGTTTCATGGTGCCAAGGGTCCTGATCAGAAGCCCTCTGAGAGCCTGCCTTCCTGTGGCTAAACTTCCTAGTAAACAGCTCCTCTACCATGCCAGAAATCAGCCAGCAGCAACCACTGGGTCTTCATAAAGTTCAGCCACAGGCAGCAATCTTCTTCTGGAGCAGGAAGATGGAAATAGGTTTCCAAAACTATCTTTCTTAGTTTCTGTAGGTGATAATATACCTTTTGCAAATTCTGCTGGTGTCTGAAAGTCCATATTTCCTAAGAGCAGCCCAGTGTTTGAATTCAGATCCACTCGGTATTGGAAGGGATCAGCTCTCTAGTGGAGCATCTGTGTCCAAGAGCAGCTTGCATACACCATCTCTCTAAGCCTCTCTCCCTTTACTGACTGTGGGAGTGTCTTGTTCACATGTAAGCAGGAAAAGCAGGTGCAGTCCTTCAGATGTCTTGGAGGCAGCCAGGTGTTAGAATGGCATACTGACCATGTGTCCTTATGGCTCACTAACTAATCTTGGAGACTTCCTTGGTTTTGAGGACTCTGTTGTTGCTAGAGGACTTCTGAGCATTGCTCTGGCCAAAGTTCCTGTAGATGACATGGATTCTGTTGTTCTCAACTACGTTTATACACCTCAACCTGTCTACCCTTCTACATGACAGGTAGAATGAGACAGGATGTGCCCATCTCAATGGTTGTCAAGTTTATCTGGTGTCTACCATGAAAGGATACCAAGTTAAGTATTTTACATAACCTTTAATACCCACTATGTCCTTTAGGGTAAATATGATTCCCATACTATCTTGGAGAGAGGAGACCACAGGATAGGGGTAGAGGTGAGACTAGCAGCCACGAGGTTAAGGTTAAAAGGACTGAGTAGCAAGAATGCACCTAACAGAATAAATTAGACGAGAATGGCCAATGTGCCTTGTATGTGGTCTCAGGGCTTTTGAGGGAGATGCCTCTGCCTGGAATATGAATCCAAACAGGTTTTGTTTTTCTGGCTAATTGGGCACTTGTTCACAGTGTATCCTCATTCACAGAACTAGGCAACAAAGAAGTCTGTGGTGTCCACAGGAGGGAAACAAAGCAAAATGAAGTCCAGACCAGTGCAGTGCTATTAATTCAAATTAATGACCCTCCCCTGCAAATAAAGCTGGTGTCTGACAGATTGCTGGCTCTCGGAGGGCAGCAGATGAGAACAAACGAGGAGCTCTGCCGTCTGGCGAGTGAGCATCGCCTCTTCCTTGTCCCTGGCTGCCCACAGTTACCTCTTACAGGTGTTCTCTGTCCACTGCATATTTTCCTGCCCAGATCCTCTACTGTCCCAGGGGGCCTGTAGTTCTTGAGATAGACCCAGGGGAGCTGCATCTTAAAGAAAGGCTGACTGACAGTCCCCAGGTGCAAAGTCACACTCAATAACAGAGCCAGGAGGTCATCCAACTGAGACTTGTCTACATGGGTGGCAGCTAATCCATGGGCTTCACCAAGGGGGTGCCTGATTGTCGAATTTCTGTCTCCATCTGCAGGCCCTTATTTCTCTCTGCCAAAATAAAGCTGTATTTGATTATGAAGGAGGCCCCTTCCATTGACTCACTCTGTCACTCAGGCCCCAGAAATGAATTGTTCTTGAACTATTAAGAGTTGATTCACACGTGCATGCATGCATGCATGCACGTGTACAAACACACACACACACACACACACATACACACACACACACACACACACACACACACACACACACACACACACGAAATAAAACCTGTAGAGAAGCTAAGCTTCTTTGTACTCAGGGAGGTTCAGAGATCTTCTGAAGATCACTCAGCAAAGGTACGGTAAAGGCAGGACTCAAATGCAAGTCTGATCATTCCAAAGATTTATTTTAACTTTATTGGACTACCTGTGCTGTATCTTTTTCCTTTGCGCTCTTTAGCATAAAGGCTGAACATTAAAATAACTGATTTTCAGAGGATCAAAAAAGCTAGATCTGGAGTAGTCCTTGAAAATCACCTCATTTACCTCCCTGAATTTGCAGACAGATGTGGAAGACCAGAACAGGGGAGATGTTTCCTCTCTGGTTGCTGCTGAGAGCTAGGGCAGAGCCTGTGAAGCCCTCCTTCTCTTGCACACAGGACAGATGTCCAGGAAGAGAAAGGTGGAGGTCTGTGTATCTACCCCCAACCCCAACACACAGCCACATGTGACACATGGCACCTAGCTCTCAAAGGCAGCATTTACCCTGCATGCCACCATCTCTCATCCTTCTGCCCCATCAGAGCTGCAGGGGATCCTGAAATAGCTTGCCTATAAGCCTGGATCTTTGTTTTCTACTCTAGCTTGAGGGAGAAAGCCTTTCTTTTAGAAACACATGGAAATGCAGGGGAACCTCATCTGACTTTTGACCCAGCTCCCAGGACTAGTTTTTGAGAAAAATACAGACTGATTTTCTAGATTGCAGCCTTGGAGAAGAGAGGCATTGCTATTTAAATAATGTTCTTTCTTTTTAAAGAAGGAGCTTTGTGCTTCTCAAGTTTCTCTATACATTTCCCTGTGAATACAGAAGCCCCTGGGAAGTTAGGGGTTCAGATTTGTCCCTTGTTTACTAATTGCCAGCGACCATCTATTTAAACAGTTGCTGCCCTCATTGCTGTCTTTGCACAAACACCATTTTGGAGAAGGTTTATGTTTTTAGAGGCAAGTAAAAAGCTGTGCATTGTGCTCTCCTGGCAGCTCCAGGTGAGGCAGAAATCTGGCTGGCAGACACAGCTTTAACTCAAATGCTTCTCTTTGTTATTCTATTTTCCATCTATCCATCCTTCCATTATCCATCCATCCCATAATTCCATATTGAATATATTCTATTGGCTAGGTACCATGCAAATTTCTGGGAATATAGAAAAGAAATATGTAAGTTTTTTTTTTATTCAAAAATCTCATATTCTAGAAAGAGCCAAAGGATGACATTGTACCATGACACAAAAAAGTATCCAAAAAGCATCGTGAAGTCAGCAAGCTCTTGGGGTATGAAGGGAAGAGTTAGAGAAAACTTTAGGAAGAGGAAGTTTGAGTTCTGAGTTAAAATGAGGAACAGAAATTAATTAGCATTATGGGGAGGTGAGTATATCAGTGCATCTTAAGATAGATAATGTTTGTAGAAAAGAAAGACTGATAAGTTATGGATAGTTTTCTTTGATTACCTGGGTCTGTGTAGCAAGGAGTGGTGAAAGCCTAGGCTGGACACAGGTGGATAGTGATTGATGTATGAGCCTCCTAGCTAAAGCAGGTCTTCATGATCATGCAAAAGTAATAGAGTACCCTGGGAAGAGTGGAGGTCTGAGCAGATTGTGGGCCATTTACATTTTAGAAAAAAAAATCACTCTAATGAGAGCATGGTGAGCACACTGGAAATAGTAAGAGCTCTTTAAAAGGTGTGTGGAGATAGTGGCTGGGCGAATGAGAAAGAGGAGGCCAGTTCCAGACATACTGAGGAAACAGAATAGACAAGGCCAGAGGGTGATCTGTATGTTGACTCTGAAGGAGGAGAGAAAATGGTTTGGGATCAGTGGTGCGGTAAACTTGTCAGCACTGAGATGTTGGGGATGAGCAAGAAGCTATTTCTTTGATCTTCCTCCCGTCGGAGGTACTTGACCATCATTCTAGTGGAGATGGACAGGGGGCTGCTGACTGTCTCGGTCTGGAACTCAGAAGGGAGATCTTGTGAAGATTAGGGCTGCACATTGCTGAACTATTTCAGGTATTTGATGAAGAGGATGTCATGAACTGCACTAAAACCTGGCCAGCTGAGGACTGGAAGAGAGGCCAGGGCTCGGAAGTCAGACAATGGCCGGATTTCAAAGAGAGGGTTGCCAGCAGCATGGCCTAACTGCACAAAGATAATGAAAGAGAAAAGCTGAAAGTGCCCACTGGTCTTTAAAATGGGAAAATAGGCAATCTTCAGTAGGGGAGGCTATGGAGAAGATTCCGAGAAAGCTAGACTGACCTTCAGAAACAGAAAGGGGTCAGTAGCTTGCAATACTAGGACATGGATCACTCAACACTATCTAGTTTGTATTCTGTTTTTGTGATGTAAAAAGATGATGGTAAAAATATTAAGACCATATAGAGGTCAATGGTGGTCTGATAGTTGGTTTGAGAAAGAAGTTACTCCAAGAAGATCTATGGAAAATTTCAAAGCTGGAATCACTCAGCAAGAACAGTCCCTAGGATGATTTTTCTGATTATGAAATCCATTTTTTATAGAGTGTGATTAAGATTATGGCTCCAAATTCAAATGGCCTTGATGCAAATTTCAGATTTGCCACTTACTAGTTGTGAGCTTAGAATCATTACTACCATATCTGGGCATCAGGGTCCAGGCTTGTGAAATGGGGGTGGGGGGAACAGGGGGGATGTGGTAGACTCTCTTTTGTAGAATCACTATGAATGAATATATTTTTAAATACTTTGCATAGTTCCTGATTCACAGGTTTTGTTAAAAAAAAAGATGTCTATTATTCTATGATATTTTATGTTTATGTAGATCTAGAGAGAATATGTAAGCATTCTCTCTCTTTAGTACATATTTACTAAAGTAGAGAATAGAGAAAGAGCAGCAATTATGAAAATAGTACAGAATCACATAGTCATGGCTCTCTCACGGAAACAAAACAGAACAGCAAAGACCTGCTGGGAAGATGAGACCAGGGGATTGAAGGGGATTGTTCCAGGTGACAGCCAATGGGTAGAACCAGAACACATGCTTAATGATTCTGCTGTCACTGCTTGCTGTAGAATTTTAGATTTCAAGAGAGCCTTTGGTTAGTTACTGAAAAATAGGTTGCTTATTATGTTGCTACAAGCACAAAATTGGTTTTACTTTTTCAACTGGCTATTTGGTTATTTTTTTCCCTACACTTTTACTTTGAAAGTTTCAGGACTTTCAAAAAAATATCCCTACATACTTTGCAGTTTTTCTTACTATTCTAGGGCTGTTGGAAGCCCATCGCCTTTCATTGCCCCCCATCCTTCCTTTTTTTATTAAAGGTTTTGTTTTCATATTTTAACTATGTGTGCAGATGTGTGTGTGCCTGTGTGTGCACATGAGAGTGCAGGTATCTGTGGGTTCCAGAGAAGGGTGTTAGAACTGAAGTTCCTGGTGACTGTGAGCTCCCTCTGCGGGCTTCAGGAACTGAACACAAGTCCTCATGCTCTTAAGAGCTGACTCATCCTATCAGTTCCACCTTCCTCCATTTTCTTCTTCTCTTTCCTTGTTTGTCTTAGTTTTGTGGTTTCAGTGTCTGAGATCAAACCTAGCTTGAAACATGCTAAACCAGAACTCTACCTGTGAGCTCTACTCCCAACCCCCTCCTTTCTTAATGCTTTGTCTCATTTGCTTGAGACAGTAATTCTCAAATTTAGTATTCATCAGACTCTCTTGAGAACCAGGTTAAAGAGGAGAGTCCTGGGCTTTAGATTGTGATTAATTAGCTCTAGTGTAAGAACAAGATGGAACATTTTTAAAAATAAATATCTCCATTGATTCTTTCACTGGGCAGCCTTCCCTTGGAAATAGACTTGCTTGGGTGATTAGGTTCAATCCACAGAAAGAATCGAATTGCTGAATGGGAATATTTTCATACAAAGGAAAAGCATTTACAAAACACATTGGTGGAATTTTTGGCCCTTCGGGTGCCAGGGAACTCAGCACTGATGACTTGGACTGGCTTCACACTTGAGAGCTGCTCTTTCCCTGGTGAATCTAGAAAGCAGCTGGCTACAGACAGGTGAACTGGAGGGAGGTGGCTTCTGCTGGGAGAAGAAGAGGTTCCCTCTTTTTTAGCCTCTTTCAGATAGACAGATAAAGTAGCTTTGGTTAAGGACTATTTCAGTGTATCCAGTCAATCTATTGACTGTTCTGTTCAATAAACATTTACTGAGGGAGACATTATAATATACAACAAGAATATGATGACTAACAAAATCCTAAACTATTATCAAAGGAAATCACAGTGTGTATGTGTGTGTGTGTGTGTGTGTGTGTGTGTGTGTGTGTGTGTGTGTGTGTGTATGTTTCAATGCTGGGGATTGAATTCAGGACCTCATATATGCTAGGCAAGAATTCTATTGTTGATCTACATCCCCAATCCATAAATTGGTTTAGTGGCACCGGGATGGGCATAGGGTAAGCATTTTAAAATGGAAGAGACAGAGTTGAAGAGAAATAGGCAAAAAAATTCCTAGAGGGAGGTGCAGAGTTACAGTGGCCATGAGTGTTCTTTGGGAGGCATGGAAAGAGGTTGGAATTAAAGCTTTGAGACTAAGCAGGGATTTCCAAAGGGAAAGACTGTGGCAGATGGGACAGCTTGCAACACACTCCTAACAGTATGAAGAAATGTCATTAGATTTAGTGAGTACTTTAAGAATCCTAAACTCTTATTTCTTAAGTTGCCTGTCCTGGCTATCTTTCAAGTTCATGGAGCCTTTGTGGTGAGTTCCCTGTTTCTTTAGTTGTTCTTCAGGCCCAAGTGGCCGCTGGCTCTTGTGGGTCATTGATGGTTTGTAGGCCTCACTGCATTTCCTATCCTTCCTTTCCTTTTTGGTCCTTACCGTCCACCATGTTTGTCTCATCACTGTTTCTCTCCATCCTCTTCAAGCTCAGCAAACATAGTTAAGTCACCCCGGATACTGACTTGTTATTTTCTCAGAGAGTAAAGTTATTAAGTTCTTTCAGAATGTCAGCTTCTGAAGAAGGTGATGGGGAGGTTGTTGAAGGCAAGGGACTAATAGGGACTCTTGACTGACAGGGTGAAATTCCAGATAATGACATTGCCAAACAACGAGATTTGAGGAACCCCTCAAAAACTACGTGGGACTGTGTGAAAGTATATCTCTTGGAGTGTGCTGAGCAGCAGGCTTAGCAATATTGCTGTAGTTGCATCTCTGGAAAACTCTTGACTTCAGGAAAGCTGGGGTTTAGCTTGAGGGGGCAGCTGTTCTGGCAAGTCAGCAGATGAGGTTTGTCAAACCTCATCATCATGGAACTTGCTGAGAATGTGGATCTCTAGGCATTGCATCTTTCTACTTCTTGTCTCACTGTTCTTCTGTTTTCACAAGGCACCTATGTTCTGCTTTAGTCTGCTAGAACAGCCGAGCTACATTTAGGGACCACAGGAAATCAGTCAGGAAAAGATGGTGGAGCTGGCAATGGTACTAAGTGTTACTGAGATGTTCCATTTCTTTTTGAAAGGGTAGGTGATGCTGTGGGCAGGATGCAGAAGCTGGTTTCCCAAAGGTAAGGAACAAGGCAGATGCTATTGACTTTATGCCTCTGCCTTTAAAGCCAAACCAGAAATGGCCAGGCCAAGCTCCCTACTCCTTTAAACACCAGAAAAGGATACACTGGGAAAAGACAGTTTATTGTCTAGTAAATTTTCTATTATGCTGTTATTGGTGCTGGGAGTGTAGCTCAGTGGTATAGTATTAGTAGGCATGAGGACCTGGGTTCAGTCCCCATACTTAAAAACAGAAAAGAATAGCATAATTAAAAATATCCACTGCCATTCACTGAGTACTTCTGGTGTCCCAGGGATTATTCTCCGTACTTGGTGTACAGGCTCTGATCAAAAGCAAACAACAGCACTTGGTGTGCCTAGAAGATGAGAAACCGAGGCATGGAGAACTCACCACACCAAGGGCTTCTGATCAGCATCTGGCAAAGCTCTGACTTCTTGGATTCTAAATTACGAGCTTCTGGTCACTGCTGTCCATTCTTTATGGGGCATCTTTAAACACAGACGAGTAGTCTGGTCTTCAAGACACACATTCTGTGATGGCTCTTGAAATCCTCACACCTCATTTCAGTCTGCTGAATCTCGTGGGAATAGGAAGAGAAAAAAATCATTATGTAATTGTGAACTTAAAGAAAAATAATTACCAAGCGAGCTCATCAGACAGTGTTGGTGGTTAAAGAATTATTCTACAATTCATCTTTCCCTCTATTGTCAATTATTATTGTCTTTCTCTGTTTCTAATTTCCCATTGATGTCTTTTATATGGTGTAATTTCAGATGGCTTATACATAGAGAATTGTCATTCTTTTAAACCAAACTAATGTCATATTAGTCTCTTTCTCTCTCCTTGTCCATTGAACCCTATATCCAACTTTCATCCAAGAGTCAATACATCTTTAGAATACTATTAATAAGAATTCAGATTTGTTCACCCATGGGCACTGTTTGTCTGTGGCCTCTAACATTTGACTCTGCCTTATAGATTGCTCTGTGCCTTCCTCATATCACATGACCTACTAGAGCTCTGCCATGTTCTTAGTTGAGTCATAGGACTAAAGTTAGGGCCATTGAATATAGTGAAATAGGTCCAAATGGTTGTTTTTATTCATCTGACCTGCCTGTTGCTGTCACATAGCTGCACCTGATCTTTCATCTCAGATATGTTGGCCATGTGAACTGCCTTGGCCTTTGAAAACTCGATGTTCTACCCCAGGATTCATTTTTGCTTAAATAATCTAGAAGTGGATTTTCTGATTTGCAATCAAATAACCTTAACTTTATTTTCTTGTTTGTTTACCTCTGATTATTTACTAAGGGAGTGGTTATTGAAGACTGAGTATGTTCCTTGAACTTGGTAGAAACTGGCAATACAGCTGTGGCTAAGGCACACTGTATCTCTTCTCTCAAAGGATTTATCCAGTGCAGAGGAGAGAACAAGGAGGAGAGTCCTGGAAGGAAGATGGAGAATATGTTATCAGGAAAGCATTTATATCTCGACTTGCCTAGTACATAGAACATAGCACTCATGAATGTGGGGCAGAGTAGGGTTGGATATATGTAGGAATGGGAAATGGGGTGATTATGAAGGGCCTTGCAGATCCTATTAAAGAGTTTTTTATTTTATTTCATTGGAGCTGAAAGTCAATAAGGAGCTTTGTGAAAACAAAGTGACAATTTTAGCTTTGTGATTTAGAGTGATATTTCTGACTATGGTGTAGAGAATATCTTGGAAAAGTACAGGTTGGCCTTGGGGAAATCTGTGATGGAAACTGAGGCCAGATATGGGAATGGCTGAAGCCAGACTTGGATCAACAAGGATGGAGAGAAACTTGCAGGGGCAGTAGGACTTGGCTTACAGAGAACATAGTGTCTACTGGGGTGGGGCATTTGGGGCACAGAGATCAGAGGGCAGAGGATGAAGACAGCCTGTGCACTTTGAACAACCAAGAAGGTTGCTGGATCTGGGGTGAAATAGTGAGTATACTCCCTCAGAGTGACCTGTGCCCTTTATGACCTCATATTCTTAACGTATCAGAAATGTATGAATGGGACAAAGTGTGTGAACTTATGGATGATGAAAATCAATTTCTTTATGCTGCTGAGAACTAGGTTAGAAAGAGCACAGAGTGAATGACATGCGTGAGAAGAAAGCTTGCAATTGGCTTACTCTGGCCGACTTAGAAAAATGAGAAGTAATGAGGGTCCTGGGTGAAGTTTTGCTGTCTGGAGTTTACATCCTTCAGGGGAAAATTGTTCTTGGCCATAGGAGAGCTGGTTATGCATTCGGTTAGTAGTAAGAACCCCCGGTGTGTGTACCTCAGGGCTGTTTGTCTCACTGAGAGCTGGTGTGTAGAGTATTTATACCGGGGCTACTTGAGCCATGGCTGGTGGATAATTAATGAGTTTGTTTTTGAGTCGGTGAGTTGGAGCTGACGTGGTGCCTGCAGGTGTCTTTGTCTCGATCCCCTCCATCCGTCTTTATCGGATTTGCCAGCCTCTCCTTCACTCTTCTTTTATTTCTTATTGAGGGTGCCTGAGCCTGGAACTGCAGAGTGTCTGGGACAGTGACAGCAGTGGGATGTCCTCTCTGTGTCTGTGCCTTTTCGAGGGGATTGTTGCCCACCCTCTGCCCTCTACCTTCATCTACTGTATGTCTAGCCAACTGTGGAGAATTGCCTTTAGATGTTTCCCAGGATGATTTTTTTTTCAGTAATGAGCTTAAGTGGTTATTCACTTTCTCTCACTCTTTTTGTCTGTGTTTTTCAAGTGAGCGATGAAAGCAAATGCTAGTGATTTTAGCCAGTCTCGTGTGAGATTCACAGGAAATACTATCTCATACCTATTTGTGTGTTTTCTCCTCCATCCAAAGAGCTTTCATTTTTAACTAGAGTCACCCCAGTGCCGTGCCATCTTCTGACCACACTCCTCCACCAGCCCTTTTTTTATTCTCCCTCCACTTTCCTTGACTCTAGCTTCTACATTTAATTAGTGACCAGACTCTGGCAGTGTTTCTATTTTATATCCTTTATTGCCTTAGTACCTACATATAGTCTCTCATCACTGTTTCAGGTCACTATCATTTAAAACCAGTTTTTAAATAGTTGAATTAGAAATGTCAAAATTTGCTGGGTGGTGGTAGCACATACCTTTAATCCCAGCACTTGGGAAGTAGAGGCAGGTGAAACTCTGTGAGTTTGAGGCCAGCCTGGTCTACAGAGTGAGTTCCAGGACATCCAGAGCTGTTTCACATAGAACCATGTCTCAAAAAAAAAAAAAAAAAAAAAAGAAAGAAAGAAAAAAGAAAAAAAGTCAAAAGAAGGAATTGTCAAATTTTATAGAGATAGCTATGAAGTTCTGGGCATTATTATCTTTCATCTGAATTATTCTAACAATACGCTAATGTGAAGCTCTGCCTCCATTTTGGTACAACTTGTACTTTCCTAGTTTGTATTTAGAAGGTCTAAAAAGAAAAGAAAAGAGTCTGACCATTTGTTGTCTGTTTGAAAATTTTCAGGGATTCCTGCTGTTCTCAAGAAAGGCCTCATTGCCAAGAATCCATGATTAAAGTCCAACTGGATGTTTAGACTGTAACATTTGCACTCTAAGTTAAATATGTCATTCCTAGAATGTGTTTGGATTCTTCCTTCTTCCTTCCTACCTTCCTTCCTTCCATCTGCATAAATTCCTTCTACTCTCTGTCTTACTTAGGGTTTCTGTTGCTATGAAGAAACACCATGACCACAGCAACTCTTATAAAGGAACAGTTTCACTGGGGTGGCTCGCTTACAGTTTCAGAGATTCAGTCCATGCTCACCATGGCTGGGAGCATGGTGGGGAGCATCTTGGCCTGCGGGCAGACATGGTGCTGGTGACATCTTGGCTTGCAGGCAACTGAGACAGTGGGCAGTATTCTGAACACAGGAAAACTCAAAGCCAGCCCCCACAGTGACACACTTCCTCCAACAAGGCCATATCCACTTCAACAAAGCCACACCTCCTAATAGTGCTACTCCCTAGAGATTATGGGAGCCAATTACATTAAAACTACCACACTCTCGTTCAGTTTATATAACATGCCAGAAATCCCCCAGAAATCTTTCCCCAGTGTCTTCTAGCCTGGGCCATATGCCCACTCCATTTTCTCATAGCTCCCATCTTGCCATTGAGCAATGTATCTACATCAGAGAGTCTGGGTTTTTAGGACAGAGACTGCATCGTACTATTGTTTCACTCTCAATGACTAGTCAGATATATCAGGTATTTAATTCCTAGAGGGCCACAGGCAACACTGTTTGTTGTTTCCCATAGATTCTTTATTGGGCACCTTGTTTTTGTATATTTGAAGGAATGCAATACTGCCTTGTCTATTCCTTTATGTGCTTAGATTCCCTCAGTGGCTGAAACAGTCATGTATTCCTCTCTCTGCATAGGACTAAGCAAGTTTCTGGGCCATTGCAGCATTTACTGCATGCTAGCTCTTGCTAGACAGTGAACAAATCCATCCTCTCTCAGTATTTACATAGTCCATGACCCTGTCATTGATTAGCTATGTTCTAAGGAAATAACCTTCTTGGGTACCAAGCAAATGGCATCTAGAAGATCTGTAAGGCACAGGGCCCCACCGGAACCAGCTTTTCAGAATTACAGTTCTAATTATTCCATTTATATTAGATACTTTGGAATAGAAGATACTGCTGCGTACTGTTGCTCTTCCTTGATGCTCTGTGCTGCAGCTTTGCCTGCTCACTGCCTACAGCTGGGGCTGCTTTGGGGTGTAGGTGAAGAAGCTGAGATGGGCTGCTTGCATGCAGCCCTAGATTGGAACAGTCCCTCTAAAATACCTAGTTCAAGCAGCTTCAGGTGGTGGGCCTGAAAATCCTTGGGGAGTAGCCATAGAATGCACATCGTCAGTGTTCTTCTGCGTAAGGCCAGAGATGAGATGAGATGGGAATCCTCTTGGTGCCAAGGGGCTGGCACCAGGTCTAGTGCATTAGAAGAAGCTGAGACGCTCGGTTTCCCCTTCCCTTGCCCAGTGTGGATGCTGAGTATGGGAAGACAAAGCAGGCTGTTTGCACTGTCTCTTCAATCCTGCCAAGTAGTGGTGATATGGAGAAGCTTGTTGGGAGTCTCTTGGCAGAAGTTAGTCCTGTGTGGCTTCCCAAGATCTTAGTGGATAACTCTGGAAACCAGGGGCTTTCCTTCTCTCGGACAGATCCCAGCGTTTGTCTGTCCTACTTCCACTTGCTATTAACACTATAGGTACCTGGAGGTGTAATAGTGCTACACCCTTCATCCCACCTTCTCAGTAGGCCAACAAGTCATCATGCAGCCTATAGCTTACCATGTCTTCTGTTCTCAGGAGCATCTCATAGCTGAATGCCGATTGCTCAAAGTTACCTCGTTGTCTGTGTGAAACACTTCCCCATAGTGTTTCACAGCCTGGCTGGGAAGCCACATTCTGCAACTCCATTTAGGGAAAGAAAAGCCTTTAACTTAATTCTTTTTTTTTTTTTCAGCATTATTTATGTCTCTGGTCAAAGAGAGCTCGCTTGCCCTTGCACTGTCTTCTAAATGATGTCAGGTGTTACAGATGGAGCCCAGTGGCGGGATTCTCCAGTTGCAGGGTGCTTAATGCTTTGGAAATGATGTAAGGCTGGGAGCCTAGTGAGGTGCAGTGGTGGGGAAAGCTTATTTCCAGACTTCAACATCCCCAACCCATCTGAATTAGGGAGACCTGTGAGTTATGGCAGCAGGGCAGGCTTTAGAATGGATGGTTCCTTCAATTGCTAACGACAGACCTAGGAAGCCCCATTTACCAAAGTGCCCTCCAGTGGCTTCTTTCTTAGTAGGCACTAAATATATGTAAAGAGGAGCTCCTGGGTAATTTTCTCTCTTTTCTAACTTGGGTTAGCAAAGAAACTCTGTGGGAGGTGTGTGGTTCCTAATGGCCAAGGGCTGGATGAAATGCCACTCCCCTGTTACACTGCCTGAGGGAGCTCTCCCCAGCTGGGTGGATGGTGGAGCACCAGAGCAGTTGTGGCCCAAGGCTAGATTATCTTTACCTGTGGGCCTGAACAAGTTTTTTAAGTTGGTTATTTGGCAGGAGGAGAATTAGGATGTGAGGGGATGAACTGGGAACATCAGTCTTGGCCTGTGCTCTCCACCTTTGTCCCTGAGTTTTTCAACATCCCTTCCACACCGTGTCCTTTATAACTGCTCTCTCCCCTCCTTTGCTTACAGGAATTGACTTACTGAACAGAAATGTCTGAAATGAAAGTGCAGATGCTGCCCCGGAGGTCAAGGTTCAGACCACACCCCAGGAGAGGAGGAGGTGCTCCAGAAAGACCCCATCCAACACGGGCATTTCCTGTTCATTGATTGATTTGAAACAGGGCTGTCCTCTGTCCTCAGGGCTGTTTGTAATAACTCTACTTCCTTCCATGTTCCCACCCAAGATCTTAAAGTGAGGATAATGTGATCTCTATTTTTTTGCAGAGTTTTTCATCCATAAAGGTAATTGTATATCCTCAGGTTAGGTGGAAGGCAGTTAGCCATGTTGTAATTTTCACAGGATCCTATTTATTTCCATCATGTGTTAGGCAGCTAGACAGGCATTATCAGGCTGTGAAGACAATGAAGATGGACTCCTTTCTGATAACTGGCTTTGGATCCCACCTCCCATTTCTTGGTAATAATAGAAGGGGAAGCATCGCAATTGCCCCCAACATTGAAAATACCACATGGAAACCTGGAGGCAACCAACAGGGTTTTGTTGTGATCCAAGAAAGGAAAGCACCTGGTCAAGGAAGAATCCAAACTCTACCTCTGCCCTGGGTGGAGACTTAACATCCAGAACTTTGGAAACATCAAATATTATTGTCTCCTCCCTTAAGAGTTAATCTGGAGTCCTCTTGAAGAAATGGAGGAGAGATTGTAGGAGCCAGGGGCTCAAGGTCATGACAGAGAAACCCACAGAGACAGCTGTGACTCATGGACTCTGGACCAACAGTTAGGAAGCCTGCAAGGAACAGACCTAGGCCCTCTTCGTTATGTGACAATTGTGTAGCTTGATCTCTTTGTAGGGCTCCTAGCAGTGAGATCAGGACCTGTCCCTGGTGCTTAGCTGGCTTTTGGAAACCTGCTTCCCATGCTGGATTACCTTGCCCAGCTTTGGTGCTGGGGGAGGAGCTTGCTCCTGCCTCAATTTGATCTGCCATGCTTTGTTTAAGCCCATGGGAGGCCTGCCAATGGAGACAGAAGAGGAATGGATAGGGAAGGGGGTAGATGGGAGTCGGGTGGGGGAGGGAATGGGAGGAGAGGAAGGAGGGGAAACTGTGTGGTCAGTATGTAAAATAAATGAAAAAAAAAAAAGTTAATCCAGCTATGCTTGAGTCATCTGGATGGGAGGACTCAGGAAAGCTGATTCTCATAAAGCAGCAGTTCTCAACCTGTGAGTTGTGACCCCCTTGGTGATAACATATCAGATATTTACATTAGGATTCAAAACAGTGGCAAAATTACAGTTATGAAGTAGCAATGAGAATAATTTTATGGTTGGGGTCACCACAGCATGAGGAACTGTATTAAAGGGTCGCAGCATTAGGAAGATTGAGAATCAATGTCCTAAAGACACACTAAGGAGACCGGGGAACAGCACTTAGGGATGATGTTCATATAATCTCCTGAAGCCCCTCCCTTGGTACAGTGCTTTGTAGATCTTTACTGCTAAACCCGCCTGCTTTTCTGAGTTCTGGCTTAAAAATTATAAATTTGGGGGCCAGTTGAGGTGACACACACCTTCAATATCAGCACTCAGGAGCTAGAAGTGGGCAGATCTCTGTGAGTTTAAGCTCAACGTGGTCGACATATGAGTTACAGGACAGCCAGGGCTGTATAGAAAGACTGTGTCTCAAAAGACAAACAAAAACAATTATACCTCTTTCTTTTCCTTCCCTTTCTGTCTCTTTGAATACATTTTAAAATCCTAAGCATACTTTCCTTGATACTCCATGTTTTTCTCACAATTCTTTAAGAACCCCAGCCCCGCCCTTTCTAAGACCTCTAATGCCCTTTCTAAGACCTCTAATGCTGACCGTAAATCAAAAGGCCTGACTTTTCCTCTCTTTCTGTTTTTCTCCTCCCAGTAGCTGCCAGTTTTACAACTTCGCCTGCCCTGTTGACATTTTTTTTTCTCAAACTCCAATAAAATGGTCCTTGAGCTTTCTCCTGACTCCATTTTTAAATTCTTTTATCAATAAAACCAAGATCCGACCAAAGGAACCCTGGAAACAGGAGGATGCACCATTATCTGGGTTTGCTTTGTTTAGTGTTTGTTGGGAGAACATTGTCTGCTTTTCTTACTGTAACACCTATGAAAATGCAAGATCCAGGGTGGAGGATTTTCTATTCAGATCCTGACTATGACAAATTAAAGCCAACCAGTGCTTTTCTCAAGGTAACTAAAAGTATCAAGTGAAATTATCTATTTGAAAAAAAGTAGAGACACACAGAGTATTGAAGACTGAAGGTCTAAAATCCCCTTTAAGGGGGAATCCCAGGAATAAGAGAGACCCAGCATTCCATATCTCCATTTTTTTGCTTCTCAATAGTTTCTAATTCTGGGGCTAAAACAAGAGGCTGAGAATTCGGATGAAGGCTGTTGCCAAGGTGCACAGAATAAGGCAGAGGTATTGGTCTTTTTCTGGAGCTAAAGGTGCAAAATTAGACATTGGGGGGTTGAGGATCCTAGTCAGAGGAAAGGTTAGAGAATGTAGCCTGGAATGTGGCTATTTCTTGTTCAAGATGTTTGTCATTCTGAGCTTGCCAAGACAGGAAACTGGGGAACTTAGCAGAAAGTCTTTGACAAACATAAAATAGACTTTGATGGTTCAATAATAAGGGAAAGACAAGATTTAGAGTTAAGAACCTCCTGGTGCGAATGGCATCTGGTTAAAAAAAAAAATCATCCCATGCCCTCAGCTTGGTTCACTGAAGGATAACCAGAAGTAGACAGAAACTTGTCACTGCTGTAATCCTTTCTCAGGCATATTCTGGTAGGCTCTCAGCTCACAGCCTCACACAGAAAGGGAAGAGCCTCTTGAAAAGAACATACTGCTATGTTTTATTTTTTTAGTCTCAAGAAGTCAATAGAAGAAATATTGTCAGAAATTTCAAATAGGACTGAAGCAAGACAATTGAGAGATCAGCTAATCCTTCTAATGTATACATTTCTGCTGGGTCTTCTCCATCAGATACATACAATTCAGGAAAAAACAGGAAAGAGGGACAAAACATAATTCCAGCAGAGAATTGGAATTAAAAAAAATAACAAGGGAGTAGTGATTGTTAAATCTGTATATGAGACAAAATTTCAAATAACTACACACACAAACACACTTGTAACACACACCTAATCTGAGTAAGCTAGTTCCTTCATTAACAGTGTTATGTTAATATCTTTGCCTGGTTTTGATATTTTAATGATAATGTAAGATTTCATCAGGTATATAGCTTGGAACTTGCTGTGTTGCCAAGTTGGACGTAATATTCACATTCCTTTTGCTTAGGTATAGGGTGTGCTACCATGCCTATCTTGAATGCAAATTCTAGGACTGAAATGTATAGTTTCTCTGTGTAGCTCTGGCTGTCCTGTAACTTGCTCTGTAGACCAGACTAGGCTCAAACTCACAGAGATCCACCTGCTTCTGCCTCACTGAGTGCTGGGATTAAAGGCGTGTACCTCAACCACCAGGGTTGAAAAACTCCATAGATTTAACATTATATTTGACATAGCAGAAGAGAATATAGATCGGTAGAAAATATCCAAACTAAGGCACAAATTAAAAAAAATTGAAATACACAAAAACGGTTAAGGAATATATTGGACAGAGTAAAAAACAAAATCTAAAATATTGTAATTATAGGCCCAGAAGTAGGATAGAATATATTGACTGATTGAATATATAGTGATTTCTAGTAATTCCTCCAAAATGATGAGAGACAAAAAAACTACAAATCAACAATTTCTGTAAACCTCAAGAGGGAGAAATGTAACAAAACTGAGGTTCATCATATCAAAACTACAAAAAGCCACAGATAGAGTGAAAAATATAAACTGAAAGAAAAATATACTAATCTGTAAGGGAGCACTGAGAGATCTAACAGCTGACTTCTCAACAGAAACAATGGGAGGCAGAGGACAATAGAATGATACTTTTACTAACTGAAATAATAAACAATAAACCAGATATATGAAAGTGGAGAAAGCTAGCTATCAGGAATTGTTTTTTTTTTAAATTAAGAAATATTCTTTTACTTTTTTTGAGATAATATAGTTACATTATTTCTCCCTTCCCTTTTCTCCCTGAAAATCCTCTCACATACCCCTCCTTGCTCTTTTTCAAAGTCATGCCCTCTTCATTAATCGATATCTCTCTCTCTCACACACACACACACACACACACACACACACACACACACACACACACTCACTCACTCACTCACTCACAAACTTGTACATGCACAAGTATAACCTGATAAGTCTGTATAATGTTACTTATATGTATATATGTCTTCAGGGATGACCATTTGATATTGGATAACCAATTGGATAACTTTTCCTGGGGAAGACTATTTCTCCCTGCTCACAAAATTCCTTGACTGCCTGTAGTAGTCCTTTGTGTAGGGTTGATGCCACCCCGGCTGCTTCCTTCCCAGACAACATGTCTATTGTTGTCTTTGTTCAGCTCATATATAGGCAGTCATGTCTTTTGAAAGAATTAGTAAAAGCATTTCTTCATCTAGGAGAGAAATAATTTCAAATGAAAGCAAGTAAATAGAGCAATAAATGAAGAACAATAAAAATGTTATGGGCTGGGGTACATATTGGGGTTAAGAGCTCCTCTGGTATGTGTTTGTTGTACCCATGTCCTGAAACCCCCAGAGACCACCAAGGAGCCAGTTTCTGATGCAAGCACACAAAGATCTTATTATTTTCAAGTTTGAACCCAGACCGCCATGTTATGCTCCACATAGATAGAGAGAAATATGATAGTGGCAGCAGGCTCAGGGCTAGGAGAGTTTTTAAAGGAAAAAACCACAAGCTGGGAATTACATGCCTTGGTGCTTTGGGGATTGGGTAAAATGGATATGGGTCAAGGTGATTTTTTGAAATCATTGGTCTAAACTTTTGACTTGAAACTATATTTGAAACTATTGGGTTAAACATTTGGCACAAAACCACTTCCTGCTGACAGGATATCTGAATATCTGCAAGGGCCATAACCCGGTGACAGGATGTCTGCAGGAGCATCTGGATCTTTACTGCCCTGTTTCTTAATTGGCTGCTTCTAGGATATCTGTTCAAGTTGTCATGACACATTCTTGAGGTTCTTCCTGGAACTGAGTACAGCCCCTGGTCACCAGGTAGTCTAAGGTGGTGATGGAGTCTGCAAAGTCAAATCTGGGACTTCATATTGCCTTCACATATTCAAGTTCCTGACTTCAATCTCAAGCAACTCAAGAAAAGAAAAGAAAGGAAAAGGAAAGAAAAAGGAGAAATGACACTAAGAAAATCTTAGTAAGTGAGCACATAATAATGTGTATTACCTGTTGGGGGGTGGGGGGAATAGTTCTTTTTAAACTTTGTGGGCTGTAAAAATGATGCAGAATCAAAGTATATGCTAATTAAAAATGCAAAGTTTTGAAAGGGAGATAAGCAATTTAAAATATTCTAGGGCTTTAGAACTGAAAGTCAGTGGCAAAGCTAATAATCTATATTAGAATATTATTAGATAAAAATGTCTGAAATTACTTCCAAAAAAGTCTGACTTAGATGGTAACAGAGGAGAAAAGTAAGATAATAAAATCTGATTAATCATAAGGAAAAGGGCAAGAAATGAGAGAAAAATAACATGAAATAGGTCAATCAAATATAAATGAACAATAATATAGTAGAAGATAGAAATTCATACCTTTTAGTAATTACATTCAGGAGAAATGGACTAAATATTTCAAGTAGAATACTAACATATCAGATTGAGCATATTCTACTCACGGAAACATGGCTTGAATAGACACTCCTGAGAATTGGAAAATAAAAGCATGTATAAAGATGCAGACAAAAACATAAACAGAAAACTGAAACAATTATTGAATCATTATAATTAAGTAAATAATTATTAGATGAATGAATATCATTTCTGTTAATGATCTTAATAGTCATGCTAGTGTCTGATATTTTATGTAGTCTTATAAAAGACACACATGATTTTGATGTTGGTTTTACTGAATGTGTCAGCAATCAGAGATGAAGAACCATAAGGTGGAGATTTTTAACATGAGCGGTAAATCTACACTGAAGAAAGTCTTGGTATTTGCCATTGCTGTCCACCTATTTGCCTGTTAAGAATGTTTGTACATGCTTGCCATTATTATTTTTTTAGCCTGTCTGGCATTTTTGTTGTTGCTGTTGTTGTTACAAGCTATAAGAATCAGAGATGTGGTGAAAATTCAACTCTAAGGACTTCCTGCTAGGAGAGAATTCTTGGGGTTTGAATGTGAACTTCCCCTTAGGCTCCAGGGTTTGAACACTTGGTCCCCAGCAGGTGGCGCTCTTTGGAAGTTGGTGGAGCCTTGCTGGAGGAAGCAGGTCATTGGGGCAGACATCGAGGCTTTAAAGTATAGCCCCACTTCCTGTTCTGTGTTTCGTGAGCATGGTCCAATGTGGACAGCCTCCTGCACTTGCCACCACCGTACCTTTGTTGTCTGCTGTCATGTATCCTCTGCTGTTATAGACTGTATCCTTCAGGCACTGCAAGCCAACCCTTTGTCCTCTGTTTCCTTTATCAGGGCACTTTATTACAGCACTGAGAAAGTAACTAATACAATGCATGGGTGGTGACAAGGTGGTGGGGATGTGAAGGCAACAGTGGGGAGGAATTTAGGGCTCGGTGGCTGGTGCAAATGACCCTGTGAAAGGCATCTTACCACTCAGGCCGTGGCCTGGCGGGACTTCTGGTCCTACAGGCACTGCTTGGCCGCCGCTGCCCATGTAGTTTTTAATTACCAATAAAGACTCGGGAGCAGACGATTGGGTGAAAACCTGCTAGCTCAGAGAGGCTGAGAAGCAACCAGCTGACCTTCTTTTGTGGCTGGAGACCCAGCAAGAAAGCATCTCCTCAGCTGTCCCAAACCAAAATGATTTTGAAACTCTAAGTCCCTTCCTCCTCCCTCCCGTGTGTCTCTCTGTCTCTCTTCCTGGCTTCTCCCTATTCTCTATGGCTAATTCCTGTCAATTAGTTGCTGCTGGCTCTGCCCCCTGATCCAAGGTTGATTTTATTAACTCAGTTTCTGGTTTCATAGGATCAAATATCCTGCAACACTCTTTAGCTTCTCTAAATATGGAACATTCAACCCAAACTACCCCACTTAGGAAAAAGGGTGAGAGTGGTGTAAAATACACATCCTAACCAGAAGACATGGTAGAAGAATTAAATTTTAAAATCATTTCTTTTTCTTTTCTTCTATATTTATGTATTTCAGTTTTTTTTTCAAGACAGGGTCTGTACTCCTTGCTATCCTGGAGCTTATTCCGCAGACCAGGCTGTCCTCCAACTCAGAGATCCACCTGCCTCTGACTCCTGAGTGCTGAGATTTTAAAAGTGTGCATCACCATTCTTGGCTTGAAAGTCATTTCTTAAAAGAGAAAATAATGCTTCTCAATGACTCATCATTATAATTTTCAGATGAAATTCATCCAGTAACTTACCCAGGAGTGGCTTCCTCTTCTTGGTCTTTGTTTCTGAGCCATTCACCTCTTTTTGCTAAAAATAGCCACAGAAATGGTGGGGGCCATCTTTGAAAGAGACCAAGAATTATGATCTGAAAGTTTTAGGGATTAGGAATGAGGGTTGTGAAGGCTGAATGTCCAGTAAAGTGAAATACCTTTCACCTTCATATTTCTCCCATAATCCCCTGCTTCTGACTTCCCTTTTTTATTTTTTTCTGTGTTACCACAGCTCAGTTAGGATCTGTTTTGCTAAGAGCCATCTGTGTCCTTTTAAGGTGAATGCTGTGTAGCCCAATTGAGGTTGATTGTTGAGCTATTATCCATAATGGTTGGAGATGAGTGATGGGTCATCTGTGGGCTGATCTCATTGTGTGTCTCTTTGTGGATTAGATGCCTGTGGTGGGCTCTTATCTTTAGGCACAGACTTATCATTAAAATAGCATAATTTCAGCCGGGCGGTGGTGGCGCACGCCTTTAATCCCAGCACTCGGGAGGCAGAGGCAGGCGGATCCCTGTGAGTTCGAGGCCAGCCTGGACTACCAAGTGAGTCCCAGGAAAGGCGCAAAGCTACACAGAGAAACCCTGTCTCGAAAAACCAAAAAAAAAAAAAAAAAAAAAAAATAGCATAATTTCATCACAAAGCAAAGAACAGGACTGCTATGTAAACTACCCCTGAATTACATATTAGAAATATTTCTCGGTGGTTTTGGAAATTTTGCCATCACAGTTATCTTTCATGATTTGAGGAATTCTATGGCCAAATACATCTCAAACTCTATTGGACATATCACAAGACCTCTCACCAAAGTGATGACCTGTAGTTCCTCTATATTCAAGAGTGGGTTGATATTCAGTGTTTCCAGTCAGTTTGTAGATAATGAAAATGCTGCTGACCTTTTGACCACAGTGTAAATACCAAGCATTGACAACCTAACCCTGGTTGCATAGGGAATGTTGCAGAAGTACCCCTACCTAATGTCCATTCAGCAGGACTTAATCATAGCCTCTCAGTATGGCATCTTTTAAAAATCCTTCCAGGTAACATGAACAGTCTACAACAGGGTATACAGACGCCCCTTCCCAAATACATATGCACATAGTATCTTTTTGCATGTCATTTCTGGAGGCTAAGGATTCCCACGATTGAATCCATACAAAATTAAAAACTTATGCTTCAAATAGAAGATTTTTTTAAGAACATGGTACAAGGTAAACCCCTTAATTTAGTCATCTTAAAGACCAATAATTAATAACTGAAGACTGAGGTTCTAATTCCAATGTGACTATATTTGGGGATGAGGAATTTAGAAAGGTAATTAAAGTTAAGTGAGGTTGTATGACTAGTGTCCTTGTAAAAAGAATAAAAATAACAGATGTATTGTGCACAGAGAAAGGGCTGGGTAAGAAGCAAGAAGGCAGCCACCTGCAAGCCAGCCTGGGGGGAAAGCAGTCCTGCTGATACCTTCATTGTAGATTTCCGAATTCCAGAGCTTTGGGGAACAAATTCTTGCTTTTAGGCTGTCCATCTAAATCGTTTGTTACAGAGGTTCTAGTAAACTAACACAGTCTTTCCCATGAAAAAATCTTCTCTTTTTTTTTTTTCCTCAGACTAATGTCTGTGTCCTAGATATTTCTTTGTCCAACAAATAGTTATTGGTATCTACTATTGAGTATCTATTCATTGGGAAACCTAAGGGCACAATTTAAAGATAGGAAAACCGAACCTTACCACTAAGCAGATGTAAATAAGTAGTGACTTCCTTAACATTCTGTGGAATTCTTCCTAGAAACAAGAGGGAGATCCAGACCTCATCTCATTCTGCTTCCAAGCCCTCCTGATGTGGTAAAAGTAAAATGTAATCTTTCATATGTTTGTGTGGCCATTACTGGTTAGGTAACAATGGGAAGTTGAAGATGGGACCTAGTGGGAACTATTTTCTGTTTTACACAGCCACTGTCAGGATTTGGTTGGTGTAGCAGAGTGGATCTTGAGTGCTGGGTTGCTGCTATTTTGGAAATCTCACAGGAGCACAAGTTATTTGATAACTTCAAGGAACCCACATGCTCTCCGGATGGACACTGTAAAAACTGCTACTTCAAGATAATACACAATTTTAATCTCTTACTACAGTCCTCTTGATGATTTCACCAGTTTGCATGGCCTGGTTTGTTGGTGGCTTTTGTGATATGAAACATGTGTAACAGAAAATTCTTAGAGGTATTTGGTTTGTTTCCAAGTCTCTCAAAGCTGCATAGTGCTTGGATGTATGTGCACCATCAGTGATTACATTCACTTAAGAATAAAATAAAAACAAAATTCAACTTGTTTTTTAAAGCACAGTTATTAAGTTTTTAGAAAACATTTTAAATGTTCTACTACCTACTTAATGAATGAGCTATTTGGTTTTTCAGTGTGGTTGTATTGGTGAAATTATTAAGGCAACTCCACATAGTTAAATGGGAGGTTTATTTTGTGGGGTAACTCACAAATGAAGGGATAGGTAACAGGATCTGGGAAAGGTGTAGCACAGTCCTGCGGTGTTCTCTGGAGAACTCTGCTTGGTCTACCTCCAGCATCTAGGGTCCAGGAACCAAGAGAGCCAGCACATCCAGATCTCTGATCTTCAGGGTCCTCTCTCAGCCCCGCCTTGTAGGCGTGACCATTACTGAAGCCTCATTGGGGGTTGGAACTTCCAGATCAAAGCTGGATTGTCTACCCACTACATGGTTGTTTTGGCTTAGGGATATTATGAAGAAGATACCGACACACTAATGACCTATGAACCATGAAGGTCTGGGCTGGTGGTTTGCATGTGCCCCTTGGAATGTTCTCTCTGGAGGACAGAAACATCACATGACAGGTCCAACCATCCTGAGTCTCTCTGAGGAAAGCAAATGAGGCTATGTAGAAAAGCTGCCTGAAGACAGACCGATGCCTGCCCAACCTCTAGCTATTCCAGCCATCTGTGCCACATGGAAGAGGAAGAGTTTCCAGCTTCTGCTGCTTCCAGTGCCATCTGAAAGCGAAGTGAGAAACCATCATGCGACACTGTCCGTATGAACCTGGCCAGCTCCCAGAACTCAGAGAAATATGCGTAGCTGTTGTAAGCCATTGAGGTTTCTAGTTTAATTTGTTTTGTTCTGAGACAAGGTTTTACTACATAATCCAGGCTAGCCTTGAATTCATGATCTGCACCCCTCCTTGCCCCCGCCCAGTATCCCTAGCCTGGGATTATAGCTATGTGCCACCCAACACAGCTACATTAAGCTACTACATTTTAAAAGAGTTTCAGAGAAGCAATTGATAACTGGAACAGAATTTTGGTGCCTCCAAGTAAGGTGCAGCTATAACATAAAAAGCATGTGGTATTTGTTTTCAGACAGAGTAATAAGTGAGAGAATATCCACAGGGAGTCTTTTAGCAAAATCTAGAGAGACTTCAAAGAGATTTTAGTGAGGGCTTGAAAGATGGAGAAGAAAATGCTGCTGGAGGTGAGAAAAGAAGAGGACCGGGGCTGTGTGGGGTGAATGTTGATGGCACTGTCACCTGTGCTAACAAGGAAACTTTGTAACTTGCTGAACAGACAGAGAGGGGTTGAAATAACTTTCTGAGCTGAGATCATAAGGAGACACACAGCTCTGGGAGATGTTCTCAGTAGAACTAGAATGCACGGGAAACTGTGGTTAGTGCAAAGGAAGCGTGGTTGCCCTGAGGCTGGCCGGCCACAAACAGGGGAAAGCTAACTAGGTAGAGAGACTACTTGAAGAGAGAGATGCCCCCCCCAACTCCAACATTTGCAGCCATCCCGGCTCTGATGACAGACATACAGATCAAAACCTCTTCAAATATCCCCAGCCTATGACAGCACCATACATTAGCAATATTAGAAAGAATACCAAGGGAAGGACCTACCCCTAGAAGTAGGGTGCAATAATATATTGTTGTTTTGTGGTACCAAATGCTAGAGTGCTTTGCCTCACAACAACAGTTGGTAGCACTTCACTTTCCCCACCAAATCTATGGCTACTGAGCCCATGTAGAAACTGTTTTATGTACCACAAAGCCAAATCCAATGGATATTCAATTACTTGTTCAGGCAGAGAGAACACTGAGAAAAGGTTCTCATCCCCAGTTTTCTCCCTAAGTGGCTGTTTTTTGTGCTAATCAGTTAAGTACTTGGCACCTCAAGCTCCTCATTTGTAAAGTGGGACAGGTAGTTTGCATTTCCTATCCCCACAAAATTATAATTAAGAATAAAGGGAGGTGGTGGTGGTGCACGTCTTTAATCCCAGCACTCAGTAGGCAGAGGCAGACAGATCTCTGAGTTTAGGCCAGCCTAGTCTATAGAGTGAGTTCCAGAACAGCAAGGGCTACACATACAAACCCTGTATCAAAAAAAAAGTAGATACTAAATCACTAAATAGGAAGATATTCAAGAAAAGAGCATAGCATCAATCAAATATGAGAAGCTATTAGAGAAGGTCTATAGAAACAAGATGCAGCTTTGATGAACCTATATGGTTTGTGCAGGAAGGGATAGTCTAGGTTAAGTCCACAGCAGCCGCTTAGAACTCTGTCTCAGAGACACAGGTACCAAGTTTGGTATATTGGATTGGGTGGCAGAAGAGCAACAGTATAGAGTGGTGACAGTTTGAAATACGTGGCAGAAGATTGTGTCTCTATTCTTGTGTTACAAATTATTCCAAGATGAATGATTTCAAATAGTATTTCTTTATTGTCTCTCACTGTTTCCCTAAGTTAGAAATCTGGGAGTGACTTAGCTATGTGGTGTTACGCTGAGAATGTGACCATCAAGCTGTAGCTTGTAGAGCTGCCATCGTGGTCTAAAGACCTGATGGAGGATAGAGATCTATTCCCAAGATGGCTTTCTAACATCAGCTAAGAATAGGAGGCATTAGTTTCTTATCATGTAGACTTCGCTGTAATGCTGCTTCACAAATGTCCTTACAATGTGTCTGCTAAATTCTCCCAGAGAAGGGAGAGAAAAGCAGACCCTTATCTTTTGTGAGCTTGCCTCAGAAGTCACGTGCCATAATGCCTGTAATAACTTATGGGCTGACTAGTCAGCCCTACTTCTTGCTCAGCAAGGAGGGCATCACAAGCTGTGTATACTAGGCAGGGGCCAGTACGCAAGCAGGCCACCACAAAAATCTAGCATGTGCAAAAGCTGGAGAAAGATGGGGGTGGGAATGGGATAGGGTGTGTGGCAGAAGTGTGATGTGATGAGCTGTAGCAGAAGGAGAGAAATTGGGATGCTGAGCATGGAACCAACAGGGGGAAACAGGTCTGCTCCCCATTTCCTTGAGAGTCTTCTGTCTTTTAGAACTATTTCTTCCTTCAGCCTCTATTCTTGTGAATCACACTCAGTAGAAAGACATAAATTTGGGAACTGGCCTCACCTGCTGTGAACCAATTTTCTCTCCAGCATCCCCACACTGCCACAGGGGCTCTAGACACTCAGAAAGAGAAAGAGTGTCAAAGGGACTCATACACACAGCTGGCAAGTGATAGGACTTGGATCTAGACCTGGATTCGTTTGATGCCAAAGCCTTGTTCATTCTACCACATTATCACCTTGTGTTCTGGGGCTGAGGGGAGGAGGATTCCAAGTTTCAGTGTCTTCCTCCCATCTGGATTTACATGCTCATGCTCAGGCATTGGAATTCTCCTGATCCAGTGTTGAGATGACAACCTCTTGGTCATTTTTGCTGCCTGCAGTCACTTCCCATATATTTCTACCTCATTGCCTCGGCATCTTCTTTCATATCTTAGCTTCATGCTTCTTCATCTGTTTCTCCCTCCCATGTTATCTGTCTCTGTTAACAGGGTCATTTATCCCCATAAAGCACCCTGAGAGACAAGGATTGAAGGATGCTGCTGCTAAGTCAGGGTGCTAAAGACCCTCTGTGGGAAGCTGTGGCTGCAGAGACCCTTCTTCATCTGACCTAAGTAAGAGCTGTGTGACAGAGGGGAAAGGTGACTTTTCCACAGGGAGAGGGACTTCAGACCAGAAGGCATCCAGATGACACACATTTTTAACTACTGTTAACTTGAGAACATTAGACTCCGTGAGTAACATTGCTGATTTGCTTCTTACCTGTTGGCTGAAAGGAAGGAGCAGGGTGGGGACATTTTTGCAGCTAGTGATACCGAGGGGATCATGAGTTGGCACATAGGGATTTTCTCCTCTCCTCTGCTTTTTCTTCCTTCCCAAAGGTCTGGATTCAACACACACACACACACACACACACACACACACACACACACACACACACACACACGCGCGCGCGCACACACACACACACATACACACACACCATTAATGTATGAATGGATGGCTAGTTAGACAGATAAATACAGACATCAAGCATACACAGGTTTGCATATGAATTGTTTATGGTTGATTTGTCTAAGTTTCTTGGACTCCTATAGCCCAGAAGTCCCTGCACTTCCATTGTGCAGTAGGCTCCAAACATCCACTTCTGAAAAGCAGTGTGGGTCTTGTTCTCTGGAGACACTGGCTGATTACATGTTTGAAGTGGCATCTGGAAGAAATAGAGGGGCTTTAGCTGCAAGTTGTTGTAAGAGCTTTATTGGGGTATCAACATTTGATGGGTTTCTTTATAGTGGCATTAAGTGAGTTGGCATGTCATAAACTGTCCCATGGGGTGTCTTAGAGGTGAGAAACAGCAGAAATAAAGGAAACCTGTCTATCTTATATACAGTCCAGCTGGCATTTCCCCTGAATTCTAACCCTCTGGGATACACAGGTTGGTGTGCTTCTCCTTCAATAGACCATACCCCAGGGTTGAAATGGGCTACAAAAGCAATTAAGGTTGAGAAATGTTAGGAAGCAGACTGCTTGGGTAGCAACAACTCCCAGTGAAATTAAACACATGTGAGAAATCACTCATTGGATTGTTAGGCATCCTTCACTTCTGGAGAGTTTTTAAGAATCATGCAAATCCCTTAACTATGTTGTGACTTTGTGTATTAGCTTTGTGTATCAGCTTTCCATTTCTATTATAAAATTTTCAAGGTAGTTAATGTAGGAAGAGGAAGTGCTAATTGGGACTTAAAGCTTTGGAAGTTCTAGTCCAAGATTAAATGGTCTTGTTTTTGGACCTCTGGTATGGGTGTGGCAGCTTTCATGGCTGGAATGTGTGATAGGGACAAACTCTCATCTCTTGAACTAGGAAGCAAACAGTGGAAGAGGAGGAATCCAGACCCCACAGTTCCTTTTAGGGTAACCCCTAATGACTAAAGCACAGATCCAGCCTTTGTTGCTTGTCCCCCCTTTGGGAGACACTGAAATGCAAGCAGTTCCATTTGTGGCTTACGGTTCTATCTGAAGGAAGAAGACTGGATTGGCTGGTTTTGATTAGTGCTAGAGCCAGTAAGTGGCCTACTTAGGGAAACCCCTTTTCTGCCTGTACCCTCCCTTTCCCCGTCCCCCTTTCCTTGTGCTTCTGAGTCATTACAGTGCAGCGGCTGTGTCAGAATCAGACAGTTCAGTTCTTGACCCACTTGTCTGGCATTCTGACAGAAATAGGAATTCCTTTGCCACTTGAGGGCTGTTGAGTTTTTTGAGTGTGTCCTAACAGCAGGCTGACTTTCATAGAGTTTTAATTGGATGCAGAAAGTCTGTTGGAAGGACTCTCGAAGAAAGGGTTGATTTCCAGTACCACGGCACTTGTCCAGCCCTGATTCTGTGATTCTATCCCTTCCAGCCACAGAGGAATTCCAGCTAAGAAGCTATTTCACCCAGCCTGACTGTGGAATGGCCCCAGAGACAGGAGGTGGGGGAAACTCTTGCCCATGGCCACATCTGGGCATCTCTTCTGGTCCTGCAAGTGAAACTCAGGGTGATCTTGAAGACCTGAATCCTGCTTTCTCATATCAGATGATATTTGGGTCTTGCAGTGGACTTGAAGACTCTTGCCAAATTCTGTAGTTCCTGAATCACATGCTGCTTTGTCTTCAGCCAGGTCTCACAGGGAAGACACATGAGATAAAGGAGGCACCAGGAACACTGGATCAGCCTGGTGGGGGGTGGGGTGGGGGACTTAATGGAAAGGCGGTTCACCAGCTACAGGCTCCATGTTGCTCCAAAGAAGGGCTTCTTGCTGATGAGATCTTGTTTTCCTGAATTTCCAGGACGAAATTCATCCGCTAAGTTCTATTCCAAAAGCCTAGGGCTTCCTTCATGTATGGCAGAGGCTACAGTAGTCAGCTGTCTGACGATAGAGAGAAAGAAAGTGCTCAATGGGCTGCACTGAGCAGCTCATGCTGGGGCTGGAGCGTCAGAGGCAGGAACTTTAGGACATGCCTTTCCTGGCAGCTATGACGTTTGGCAAGGAGCTGCAGGCTGGCAGTGGGGGAGTTAATCTCCTCTTTGTCACTGAGGCCATTGGAATTCACACTTGTGGCTGCTCTGTCTGACTGGAGGGTGGCCCATTCTATTCCTTGAAGTATTCTGCCTTGTGGAAGGGCCAACTTTGATATCCAATATCACAGGCTTCTCTACCATGTGGCTGATGAAATGGAGATTTCTTTCCTTTTCTTCAAGGCACAGTGAGGGGCAGGATTTGTTCTTCTTAGATCTTTCCCACTTCTTCAGGGATGATTTTATATAAACTCATCAAGGTCCAAATGTATATGTACACATGCAGACACAATTCTTCTCTCTAGGGCAGCACAGCACAGTGGCAGATTATATGGAAGCTGTCACATGATGTGACAATCTTCCTCAAGCTGTCACATGATGTGATATCTTCCCCTCCCTGTGTCTTTTCTTGCTCATCTGTGTACTGTGGTTGCCAGTAAACAAACCTCACTGTGAAGATTGATAGTGTCAATATATGTAAAGTTTTTTTTTTTTTTTTAGAACACTACAGAACACTAATAAGTTCTGTATGTTAGCTAGTACCATTTTACGGTTACTTATTTCTTCCCATCATGCACATGGGCTTTGGGCTTTTTGCTTATTTGTGATGCTGGAAGAGCCTTGCAGATGCTAGCTAAGCACTGTTCCTTTGAATTACCTCTAGAGACAACCCACACATATGAGCTTCAATACAGGGGCTGTTGGTGAACATCAGAATTTCCCAGGAGTTGGGAGTGTGTGCTTTGACCCATTGATATCTTGGGTCAGGGTTCCCTGCTATGAAGAGATAAGATCTTATTTGAGGGTAGAAGTGTAGCTGATGTCTTCAGCCATACTCGATATTCTGTTCCTCACTTTAGGGAAGGAAACAGTCAACACAAAGCTGAGACCCTGTGTTAGCTGTCTCTCCCTCTACTATGACAGGGTAAGAAGGAAGTTGAATATGGAAATGATGGACTGATTCGATTTCTTTCCCTACTAAAAAGTTTGAATTCATATTACTCCTTCTCCTTATCCATGGCAGTGGGGGTTTTTACTCCAAAACCCCAAGTGGATGCCAGAGACTGTAGCGAGTACTAAATTCTGTGTGTGATCTCTTCTCCCATGCATATACCTATGATAACATATAATTCATAAGTTAGATACAATAAGATAAAATAATAACTAAATAGGATAATTATAACATTATGCTACAATTAATGTCATGTAAATGTGGCCTTACTCAAAATGCCTCTTCACAGGAACTTCAACATGTTTGTTTCCTTTCCTGATTATGTTGAAAGTTTTCACCTTTTTATATAAAGAGTTTCCATCTTCTCAGGCAGCATCACTACTCTTGGGATGTGTGAGGTTATCAACCAGTAAAATAAGGGCTACTGAACCCAAGCACTTTGGTATCCTGTTAATCTAATAACTGAGGAGAACTACTAAGTGGCAAACAGGAGGGCAGTGAGGATATGTTTTTCACAAGGACACTTTTCCAATGGGTTTTAAAAAATGGCCCTCATAATGAGTTCAAGTCTTGGCAAATTACCAATAAACATTGTGAACTTGGTAAAACCAGACTTCTGGGAGGCCCTTTCTTACGTGTAGCTTCTATTTCAAACATGTGAGAAATGACAAAAGATATTTGCCAACCATGATGCACTGTGGATTCTCAATTGTGCAGGAGCTGTGAGTATGATGTGGAAGAAGTAAAAGTCTGTCTGATGGTTCCAGGGCTTGTCTCCTTAATGACGCTGTGGTCATCTCTGGCTCTCCCTGTCTAAAACTGAATAGCTTCTTCCTCTGTGCCCTTCTGTATTTCCGGTCTCACTGACTGGCACCATATCTACCAGATCACACAAATCAGGAACTCAAGAGTCTCATTTATCCTCACATTAATCAATCCCCACATTAATCATCACTACCCATCACTTTTTCCCCCTTAATATTTATTTTATATGATTGTCACTGCCTCGGCAGTTTCTCATCTCATGATGATGATAAAGAGGACGATAATGGTGACATTGATTTATTTATACTACAAATGTTTATTGAACATCCATTAGGTGCCAACCAATGATTACGGTCAAAAGATAAACAAACAAAAGCTGGGAAGCAGGGTGTGGCCTAATTCCATCGTTTAGGAGACTGAGACAGGAAGATAATGGGCTTGAAGCCATTCTGGGCTATATGTCAAAACCCAACCTGGAAAATGTATGGTTAACACCATTTGTCATAAGGAAAATTGAAATGAAAAGCAGAATGAGGTACAACTGTATTTGATTACTTTGCCTAGAACAAGCTCCAACAACAAACCCATAACTCCAAGTGCTGGCAAGGATATGGTGCAAATGGTATTCTCATACATTTTTGGTGAGAATGTAAAAGAGTAGAATCACCATAGAAATGAGTTTGGCAGTTTCTATAAGATTAAATACACATTTACCATGCAACTCAGCAGTCCTACTCATAGGTATTTGCCCAAGTTAAAAGAAAGTTATGTTCTCATAAAACCTGTATGTGAATATTTATAGCAGCTTTATTCATCATCTCCCCCAAACTGGAAACAACCCAAATGTCCTTCAGCCAGGCAATGAATAAATAAAGCGTGTTGCATTGAGACTATGGATGTAACAATAAAAAGGAACTGCAACAATATGGATGAATCTCAAATGCCTTATCCTAAGTGAAAGAAGGCAGAAAAAAAAAAAGAAAAGAAAAAAGAAAAACCTGTGCTGTATACATCCATTTGTAGAATGTTCTGGGAAAGGCAAGACTGTGGGGACAGGAAGGAGATAAGCAGGTGCCTAGGCCTGAGGTGGGGAGGAGTTGGTACAAAGGAGGTTGAGAATTAAGTCTTCTTGGAGCTGCATGGAGAGGGCCTGGTTTCCACTTTCCTCCCGTCTGGACTCCTACCTCCTCCCGAACAAACACCTGGCCAGAGGACCCTGCTGCTGAGGACTCTTTCAGAGCTACTACTTGCAGCATCCAGGACCCTATGAGACACCTTGTGGGGGACAAGGACCAGCCTAAGTATGTCCCAGAGTCTCCAACTTCCTTTTCCTCTCCTCTATCGCATACGTTATTTTCTTTACTCTTACTTGACATTTGCTCCATTTAGCACTTCTGAGATAACACATGTCTTTCACTAGTTTTCATCTCTCATTCCTGAATTAAGAAACTCCTCTCTTTTCAAATGCCAGCAGCTGGCCAGAGGCCAGAGACTTCTCCACCCCGGAGATCACCTGATCTTTGCTGCCCCTACTTCCTTCTTTGAAGATGCCCACCACACTGATTTGTTGTTGGTGATCATGGATCCCTGCCCAGCAGGTAAGTTACCAAGGACAGTTCCTGTCTCAGTTTCTCTACGCCTGGCACAGTTATACATGCATGGTGTTCACTCAGTAAGTGTGTTCTGAAGAGAAAAATATCCCTAATTATGAAGCACAGAGGGCTGAGGATGTGCTTAGAGGTATAATACTTAAGACCTAGCTTCACTAGAACTCGGATTGTGGAAATGACTTTATATAAACTGGAATTAATACCTTAGAAACTTCTCTTACCTTAGCATAGGAACACAGAAGTGATGCATCTCTTCCAATGTATTTTGATTTGTCTTATATGCTGGTGGCCAGTGACTTAGGAATAAGAATTAAGGTGTGGGGTTAGCAGTTGACTGCAGCATAATGAGCTCACACACTTCTCTAAGGTGTAATTTAGTTCTGGTCCCAGTTGCATTCATTTTGGGCAGGAAAGATGAGTGCCAGTTTAAAAGACAAACAAGGAAAGCACTTGCTGTTTGGAAATTGGGGCTGGAAAAGCATGCTTCACTTGTTGCAGAATATGTGGCATGGACCTAAATGAGTAACAGGTGGACGGTTTGCCTAGGAAGTAATTAAGGGAGTTGGGCAGTCATCTGTATCCCGGCTGGGCCGGCTGGCAGCCAGAAGAACCGTTCTGTGGTTAACAAGGAGGAGGTCTGCAGCCCTGGGACCCACGATTTCAGCAGCAGTAATAACTATTAGGTGGACTTTGGCTCTGTGAATGTTTGGAAGGTCTGGAGGGACTCACCAGTGATTCCAAGCCGTGCTTTGTAATTCCCTTAACTGCCCTTGGCTGACCTAGTTATTAAGAACTCTTAATTCCCCAGCCTGGTTAGTGAAACAGTTGCTCTCACTCCACATGTAAACATACGTATGTGCTTTCATCCTTGTCTCTCATGGTCCTAAGTTTTATTTAACAAGATCAGATCTTTAAACTTGGAGGGCGTTTTGATATTCTCAGAGTCAACATCCATTACTAATATTACAAGATACAATCACCAAGGGCACACATCTCTGGGAGGCTGGAGGAGCTGTGGAGTGGGAGGGCAGAGGGCACCATTCCAACTTGTGAGTTCCTGCAAGTGAGAGGCTGCCCATCCCTGCCGCCCAGGTGCGGGTATGCGGCAGAAGCAGCCTCCACCTGAGTACCATGGAACTCCTGAGACAAGCTCTCCTGACTGCCATGTTTAAAATGTCAGCCCCAGATGGTCTGGTGGTTACATTTTCTCAAAACAGTTGGGAGCCTCTGCCAACTTTTCTAAGGGATGGGAGAGATAATTTTTTAAGATGCTGATTAACAGAGCAAAATGTACTTCAGCTGGTAACAGATTTTTTTTCCCTCCTCCATCCATCCCCCCCGCTGCAAAACAACCTATGGTGATTCAAACTTTGGAAAGAAGCTAATGGCTTTGCTGAGAGATAATACCTCGGAGGAAAGTGACAAATTGGTGACTAAGTGGGAGAAATAGATCAAAGACTTCTATGGAATTAGAGGTTTCTTCTCTCGGTTTTCCCCAGGAGATGCTTGGTGATGAGCACCCTGCTTGCCAGCCCATGAGGTTCAGTGCCCATATGCCTGCTATAAGGCTCTTTCTGCATTGAGGGTATGATGAGATGGGAGCTGGGGAACTGGAGGGACCTTTGGTCTTTCCATTCCAAGCCTCCAACCTCCTCTTAGCTCTCCGACAAGCTTAAGGAAGTTGGACCAGCTTTCTTGTTTACCCTGATGAAATGCAGCTAGTAGGTCTATGTTTCTTCCTGGAGGGCAAGAAATTGAACACTCAATGGACACAGGTTATTTTCTTTGCTCAGGTCTGGGTACATTTCTCATGGTTCTTGGTGTCTGGATTCTAGATGCGGTCCTGAGATTTGAAGACTTAACATCTACTATTTCATACTGTCTTTAGGCCTCTGAAGGTCTTTAAATGTAGACCAGGAAAGAGAGATAGTAAGAACCTTTAGCTCTGAAACAACTATATAATTTTAATTTTAATGAGGCATGTAGATAAGAAGCAAGAGAAAAGGAGCAAGGAAGCAACTATGGACAGACCCTTTAAACTCTTACTGGATTGTTTTTTCTGCATAGAAAAGCAACATGGCAGAATCAATGGTAATTCATCTTTCCTCCCCCTGAAACCTTCTGAATTTGTTTGTCAGGGACAAAGACGCCCACCATCAACAAGGAGCAGGAGCGATGGGGCTCTGCAAATCTCTCGTTTTTCTTTTTGTCTTGGGTTTTTGAGGCAAGTCTCTAGTCTTTACCCCACTGTCACCACAAGATGCAGAGGTTGAGTGCTGCCTGGAGGAGAGACTGGAGACGCACTTTTCCTTCCCAGCGACCTTAGTATGCTATGCTGGCTAGTTTTATGTCAGCTTGACACAAGCTAGTGTCCTCTGAGAGGAGGGAACATACATTGAGAAAATGCCTCCAGAGGATCTGGCTGTAGTTAGGCAAGCCTGTAGGGCATTTTCATAGTTAGTGTTTAATTAGGGAACAGCCCAGCCCATTGTGGAGAGGGACACTCCTGGGCTGGTGATCCTAGGGTCCCTAAGAAAGCAGGCTGAGTAAGCCATGAGGAACAAGCCAGTAAGCAGCACTCCTCCTTGGCCTCTGCATCAGCTCTTGCCTCCAGGTTCCTGCCTTGGCTTCCCTCAGTGGACTGTGATTCAGGATGTGCAAGCTAAATAAACCCTTTTTTCCCAACTTGGTCATGATGTTTCATCACAGCAATAGTAACTCTAACTAAGATAAAAACTGGTACCAGGACAGTGGAGAATTGCTGTGCTAGACCTGACCATGTTGCTTGGGGTGGTGGAAAGACTTTGGAACTCTGGGCTAGAAAAGCTGTTGAATGTTAAGGTGTGCTCCTCTGTGAGAGCCCAGTTGGAAGATAAGAATGTTGAGAGAAGTACAGATAATGGAGGTCTGGCTTGTGACATTTAACGACTCAGTCAGAGGTTGTTTTATATTTTGAATTAAGAATCTGTGGTTCTGCTCAGCTAGGGTTGAAGAATCAGCTGTGATTAACAAGAGACCAGCATCACTGAAGTTAAAGCTTTGCCATATTGGGGCAGTTGATGCTGGTTAGTTGGAGCTGAGAAATTGGCAGTGATTAAGAAGAGACCAGCATGAGGCAAAATCTTCTGGGAAGTGTTTCCTCAGGGTCAACACACAGAAGTTGTGTTCCAGAGTTGGCCTAGGTTATGCCTCCTGCTGTCAGTCAAACTTGGTCATGTGCAAGAATCTCCTGGGTGGTATTCTGAAGGCATGAGGGGGTCATGGAGAACAGCTGAGGCTTGGCACCATGAGAGGCCAGGGGAGGCCATTGGTGAAGGTGCCCCCTCAGTAACAGTTGAAGGTCCAGGATTAAAGGCATCCTGCCGAGACGTTGAGGCTTGGCACCATGAAGAGAGCCAAAGAGAGGCTATAGCCGAAAGTGCAGCCCAGTCGCAGCAGGAGACCCTGGCATTTTGGAGATGTCGGTACCTGGGATGACCACCAAGGACAGCAGCAGCCGTGGAGCGGAGCCAGCCTCGGCCTAGAAGAGAAGCTGTGTGCGCTGCAGATGGCTGTCCAAGCCCTTTGGAGGAGCTTAGAAGATGGCGAGTGGACTCCAGACACTGGACATTGAGTTATTTACACTGTTGGAGTTTGGTTCTTCTTTGTTTGGATTGTGACTGTGCCCTGGTTCTTCTATCTTGAACTAGGAAATCATTTATCAACTAGGAGCCCACAGTTGAAAGACTTTAAGCTTTTTTTTAAAAACGTAATTCCTTTATTGACTCTTTGGGAATTTCACATCATACACGCTAATTCAGCTCACCTCCTGGTCCCCCCATATTCTCCCCTCACCCCTGCAGGATCCTCCCCCAAAGAAAATTTTAAAAATCAACCAAAACAAAGCAAGCAAACAAACAAAAACAAGAACAAAACAAACAGAAACCAAAACACTTCTTTATTTCTCCTTCTTTCCTGCCCCTTCAACACCTCTTCATTCATTCTGGTGGCATTGGAAGCAGTGTGTTATATAGTATACCCTTTTGTCCATTCAGCTTTACTAGCAAATGTTCATTGTAATAAGTCACTGGTCTGGTTCAAGGCCTCTGGTTTCTGGCACACCATCATCACTTCATCCTTACTGGAACTCCTCTGGAATATCTGGCAGCTTCCCTGAGTCATGGAGATCCTGTCGGTGTTGTTCCATAGGACCAGTCCATTCACTAGCTCCAGCAGGTCCTAGATGGGGTAGATGTTAGGGTGGGCCAACCCAAGGCCTGGGTATGGGCCTGGGTGGTAGCTGAGTTGGTCATTCTGGGTCACAAAGGCCACCCACCTCAGGCGAGGGGGTGGAGCCAGCTTCTCTATGCCTATGCATTCTGGTTGGTTCTCCCTTGCCTGTGGTGAGGCATCAGCTCCTGCCTTCAGGTTCCTGTCCATTCTGAGTACCTGCCTTGGCTTTCCTCAGTGGTCTGTGATTTGGGATATGTAAGCTAAACAAATCTTTTCCTCCCTAAGTTCATTTGGTTTCATCACATCAATAGTAACCCTAAGACACAGATCATTCATGGTCGAGGCACATTTATCATTTTCTTCTTTTTGTTGTATTTTATGTTATTGATACAATGGTCTGGGGTCTTTCCTGGATTTCTTCTGAAATCCCTCATTCATCAAAGAGGAGAGGGTAAGCTGTTTTGTTCACGTGTAGTTCTGTTCCCGACCTTATTCTTTGGTTGTTCCCTCCTCTCTTCCCTCCGGAGCTCAGATGGACTCCCTGTAGTGGCCTGCCACACACAGAGCCACTGCTGGTCTGCCAGTCTTCAGTCTAAGTATTGTCAGAATGTATGGGATAACTATCAGAACTCTGTGATAACTATGTAACCAGATCAGGTTTCTCCAAACCTCTTCTCTGACCTGCACAGACTGGGGCAGGTTGATGAACACGTTTCACCAGGACTCTGAGTCTGCAAGTCATCACAGGGGTGAGCTCAACGGAACCTTCCAGACACTGATCCATTGTAATCCCAGGTCTTCCTTGGTCACATGTGGTTTTTCACATTTATTCACAGGTCACATTACACTAATTAGCATTTTAAAATGTTCCCTTATGCCTTCCTTTTATATTCTGGCTGAGCCTAACATATGTATGTGTAAGAAAGCATATTTGCAGGTACGTTCCTTCAGTCTTTGAACCTGCAGACTCTCAGACAGTACTGTTTTATATTCTTAGTGAAGACATGTCTAGCACATTTTGTTAAAAGACAGATGAATCAAAGCAGGTATGATCTTTGCCTTTAAGAAACTTCCAAACGCCCAGCAATTCCATTCCAAGGTATAGACCTGAGTGAAATACAAGCATACATTCAAACAAAAAATGTATAAGAGTTTTCATAGCAACATTATCCATTACCCCAATGTGGAAACAGCCCAAATCTCCAACAACTGATGCATAAGTAAAGATACCATATCCACTCCATGGAATATTATCTAGCCATCAAAACAAATGATGCACTAATGCATGCAACCAGAGACAAATTTTGGAAACATTAAGGTAAGTGAAAGAACAGGTACAAAAGACTACATAGTCTATAGTTCTATAATTCATTTATTTAAAATGTCCAGGATATGCAAACCTACAGGACCAAGAAGCATTAGTAATTTCCCAGGGCTGGGGAAGGAAGGAAGGAATTGAATGTACCTAGTAAGTAACTTTGTGAGTACTGGGTGTTTTCAGGAATGGCAAACGTCCTGAAATTGGTCGGTGATGGTTGAGCTACTCTGTAGTTGCCCTAAAAACTATTAAAATGTATGTTTTAAAGGAAAGATTGTATGGTGTGTGGGTTGTAGCTCAATTTGGGGAGAAAACAGGAGGAGAGAAATGTTTAAAAAGAATCCACTACAACTTTAATTTCCTATCTAGACTCCAAGATAAAGTCTGCAGGGTTATTTTTCTGGTATCTCCCACACAAGGACTGGTCTCCTGAGGGCAGAGTCTGGTAAGTTAGCAGGAAGAGAAGTTCCTCCCATGCCAGTAGTGTGTTAGAGCAAGCCCAGGTGTCAAGGCTTAACCAGAAACAAATTGGAAACCCTGGAGTTGGAGCAAACCTACCTCGTGACATTTACCACTTCTTACATAAGAAGCCGAGGGATTTTCGTCTGCAGGTTTCATGGTGCAGAAATAGCAGTAATGCTGCAGTGTTCTGTCCTTGGGGTTGCCTGTGCTCTGGTTCTCTGATGAGCTCAGAAGAGATGGAGACAACATATTGGGGAAATGTGGAGGAGGACAAACAGCTCCCGCAAGAAAGCTGGGAATTAAATTTGATACCCCCTTCTCCCATCCTCTCCCAAGTCAATCAGGTACCCAGTTCTCTGTCTACCACTTGACAATCTCCCTGCCCCCAATCCTGAGCTATGGTCCTTTGTCATCAGGAACATCTTCACTTATCTTGTTCTGAATTACCGCAGAACCTTCCTGAACTGTCTTCCTGTGTCTCCCAGCTCTACCCCTTACCCTGCTGCCACCACTTCCACATCTGTTTTCCAAAGTGCAAATTCACACTTGAAAACCTTGACTCTGACCTTGAACTTCTCCTATTCCAGACATACTCCTGTTTCTAACGTCTGTCTAGATAAAGTCAAATGTGTTCTCACTCCCACCCATCATCAGTGCTCTGCAGACATGGTGATCTCTTCTAGACCATGAGCTAACTTAAGCACAGAGTTCCTTGCAGGCTTAAGGCTTTGTTATAACAGGCCCTGCCATGTTCTCTCCCTCCCTCTCCTTCTGCTATTGAATTTCAACTTGCTCAGGCTTCAAGTTGAAGGTCACTTTTGCTGAGCAAAGCCTCTGAGCTTCCCTTCAGCATCTTATCAGATAGTCTCCTCCTCCTCCAGAACACCCCCCATATAGCTTTGGAACACTGTTCCACTCACAATTAATTATTCATTAAGTGCCTGCCCCCTAACTGGACAGTAAGCTTCTAGGAAAGTGAAGCTGTGTTGGAGTGATTCCCAAATGTGTCCTGTGCCCAACCCAGGCGGAACTGAATAGTTCATGCTCAATCTCTGTTAGAAACAGAAGGCAAGACAGAAATTCTAGCCAAAGGGATGGAGGCCAGAAAGGAGGGTGAGTGTCAATGCAGGGCAGGATGTTGAGTCTGCTGAGTATCTCCTCTGCTGAGGTAGGGACTCCTCTGAGCCAAGGCTGACCAAGATGAGCCAAGCCAGCCAGAGAAGACTGAGAGGAGTTGGAAAGCACTGACGCTGGGCCCTCTGATAGGTGCAGGAGTTGCCAGAACCTCAAGTGTCTGGTGTAGCATAGCAGTGTTGGGGCACGGGGGGGAGGGGGTGCTCTGAAGGCGTCAAGAAACAGGCAGGACCCAGGAACGAAGTTCAGATGGCCCTGTCACCAATAGCCTGCCTTCTGAACTGTGAGATCATGAGATCAGGAGGATGCCATTATTAGCTCCAGGAAGAAGATGCCCTTGGCCGCTGTTTTCTTCTGTGGAAAGCACCATCTGTACCTCCTTCAGATTCTGTGCTGGGGCTGTCACTGGTGATAGAGGCTGACCTTCTCAGAATGGTGGATTTGTTTCAGAGCCACCTTTGCTGTGATGGGGGAGTCAAGGTCTACACCTCAAGAAGGATCTCTTTCCAGACTTCCTTTCCCCTTCTGACTGCATGGACATGTATCTGCCCTGCCTTATGAAAACCAGGGCCTGCCCAGAGGCAGGAAGTGCCACACAGCTGCAGTTAGGCACACATTAAATTCTACTGCTGTCACTCACAGACTGTGTGACCTTGGGTGAGTTTTATTATCTTCCAGGACTTGGAAACTCATTTGCAAATTGGGCACAGGAATAATACCTACCCTATAAGGTTATCATAAGAATACAATGAAATATTCTATGTACTCAGAAGGAAAATTCCATAAATATTAGATATTTTATTAGAAATTTGTCCCAGTGCCCCACTACCCTTCTTGCAGAGGCTTGTCTTATTAATAATGCATGAGCTTGCTTCCTGTAAGCTCTACTGTAAGCCAATTTTTCTCATTGTGCTTCAGGTGAGTATGGGGAGCAGATGGTCACCATCCCCCTGATAGTGCCTTTGGGGACAGATGTTAACGAGGTCAAGGGCTTGCAGTTTGTCATGGAAGAGATCAGTTGACCTTCCCCTCATGCCCTGGGTCATCTTACTCTAGCCAATTTCAGGCAGATAAGGACAATTTCTGTAAAGAAGTGTGCACTTGGACCGAGAATCTCAGCCCGGCAACTTCTCAGTGCCGGAACCTTGGGAGAGCCACTTCATTTCTCTGACTCCCACTTTTCTCATTTATAAAATCAACATCCTAGTACCAATCCTTTTCTCTGTGGATTGTCCTGGAGATGAAAGAAAATAACATGTATATAAAGGCTTAGAACACAGCCTGAGAAACAGCTCTCTAGTTAACCAGTGTGGTGGTGTGGTGGTGTGGTGGTGAATTTTATAGCCGTAATGGGTTAAGCAGTGCCCAGATAGCTGGGTATGTCTTCCTGGGTGTTTCCAGAAGAGATCAACCCTGGAAACAGTAGACTAAGTGGAGCTCTGCTCTTGCCAGTGGGAAGCGGCCATCTCCAGTCTATTAAGGACCCAGACAGGACCCCAAAGAATAGAAGGGATGAGTTTTTTTTACCTCTTTTAAAACTGGGACAACCATCCTCTCTTGACTTGGGACATGGAAGCTCTAAGTTCTGCTGCCCAGACTTATGCTAGCATTCCTTTCCAACCCACAATGTCAGGTTTCTTGGGTCTCTAGCTTGAGGAGAACACATTATGGGAATTCTATAGTTCACAGTTGTTTGAGCTAGTCCTCTAATATACTATCTTTGAATCTGTCTGTCTACTATTGGCTCATTTATGTGTTCATTTGTTCATCTGTCCATGTATCCACCTAGCTCCTTCCTTCTTGCTGGGTCTTTTTCTCTGGAGAACTCTGTCCTTTCTTACATTTTAAACTAATTTTGGTTAATTAATATAAATCTCTCTCCAAATTAGGAAAGGGTCTTTTAAGCCATATATTCTGCTGACTAGATGTTCAGCCATGCTGCCCTATACATAGGTCACTATCTGGTCATCCCTCTATTGGTTGTAGTTCCTATGGTATCTTGGTAGGTGTCCTCTTTCTTTATCAAGGGACAATCATTTCAATGTGCTGTAGGTCAATACCATATTTTTTAAATCATGTCTCCAGTTTGTAGTCTTCTACTCTTTTCATGTATTAATTCCACATATTCTTTTCATGTTAGCATTTTTCTAAAATATTCTTCCAGTTTAGAATTCTCCATTGCCCCCACCTCCATGCCCCCAGACACTTTCAGACAATGATTCCTCGGGTCTCAGTTCTGGATTTGTCTACAGATGATTTGAGAACTCTCAAATAATAAGAAAACAAACAGTAGAAAAATGGACACAAGATTTGAACACACATATGTCTCCTGAGTAGCTAAGTTAACACATTAAAAATATGTTCCATGTCATCAGTAAACAGGAAAATATAAATTAATACCACTATGATATAACAATATTCATTTACTAGAATTGCCAATATGAAAAAAGGTTTATCATATTAGGTATTGGCAAGGCTAGAGGGTGAATAGAACTCTTGCTGCTGACTGAGAATATAAAGTCATACAATGAAGCTCACAAGTTTTTTAGGAAAATTATGTATATCCTATGACACAGCCATTCCATTCCTAGGCATTTATTCAAGAGAAATGAAAGGATAGATTTATGTAAAGATTATACATTAACATTCATATACCCTATTCCTTGTAGTAGTCAAGAACTAAAAGTGGTATCAATGTCTGTCTTCTGATATAGGAATGAACAAACAGATTCATACAACACAGTGTGATTAGTGACGCAGAGAACAAGCTGTTGATACTGGGCTACCTGGGAATCTCAAAAGAATTATGCTAGTGCATCAGCAGACAAAACTATGAGCCATGTAATTCCATTTAAATTAAATACAAAATCAAGGTAATTTATGTATGATAGGAACATAGTTTGCATGGAACTTGAGGAAGGAGCGAAGGAGGGACACATAGGGACACAAGAAACAGCGTTAGATGGATGTCCATTATTTTGATTGTGTTGATGATTTTATGGGTTTATAGCTAGGTTAAAATGTATCAAATTATACACATTGAGTATGTGATGCTTATGTCAGATATACCGTAACAAACCTATCAAATTAAAAAAAAAATCTAAGAAAACGCACATGAAAAGCTTAGCTTCAGTTTCTGCTCTTTTAGTGTCCCTTTGCTGGCACTGCTCTGGGCACCTCATGTCTCACTTGAAGGATTATAAAAGAGTCAAAGGAGGACTATAGAGTTTGCACCTGCACAACCTCATTTGTTCTTCCTCGCTGCCCATGAGTTAAATAATAGTTGATCTTGCCAGACAGCTTAAGCTAACAAGAATTTTCTAAATCATAGAAGCCATATCCCTTCAGTAAAATCCACTTCCTCAGTGAAATTACTTCACCCTGAAAAGTAAAAAAAAAAAAAGAAAACCCACATATATGTATTTAAGAAATTGAGAAAATAACAACTGTAAACTCAAAAGAGGCTCTTGGCTTCTGAAGGACAATAATTCAGATTGGAAAAAAGTCAGGCTTTTGTGCAGGGGTGGCGTATGGCTCAGTAGGGGGGTTGTCCAGGACCAGAGGGCATTCAAAAATACTTTATTCAGGAAGAAAGCACACCCAAGCCAAGTGGCACTTTCACAATGACCCATAGAGGGATTCATTTTGTGAGGCTTATTAGTGAAAGTTTTTGAAGTGTAAATACAGCGTGCCATTTTATTTTTCAAATGCTGTAATGGATCACATTGGCGTGATCTAAATGCTGCAAGTGCATTAAGTTACTGCTGCTGCCTCTTCCATGATGACTTGTGAGATTCAGTCCAATTAATTCTGTGGTTACACTGGCTGCTACTTGGTGCTACAGTAAGAATCTTCCATAAGTTTGAGAGAGCCCTAAGTCTAATGTTAGAAGTGATTAAAATGAAACCATACTCACTTTGTCAGAGACCCATCATACCTATTTCTTAGAGAGTAGTTAAGCTACAGTCTACCTGAGCAAAGGGCTGGGAGCCTCACACCTGCCAACCCGAAACCATCATCGGCTCATGGCTTTTTCTATGGCAGGGTTGCCTCCAAAGAAACATTCTTTCCTAGGCCATCCATTTCACATTGCATGTGAGAATATTCACTCTGTAGATCCTAACCTTTGGTGTCTATGCAACCAGAATAGTTACATCATCAACAGACTGTGTCTGACCTCTGTTTGCAAGAGATTTAGTGCCACCCCCATACAATACAGAATGAGGTTGTTTACATGTTTCTGTGTGCCTTGGGAAGATGCTGTCTCAAAGTTATTGTTCAGAGCCAAACTTACAGAATGCATGTATTATGCAAAGACTGAACCTTGAACTCACGGGAGCATTCTGAATAAAGACCATACACAGTGTGTGGTTGGTTTGTTTGCTTGTTTTTGTTTCTCCCCTCCACTAGCATCCCTTGAAGAAGCAGTTTTGATGTCGCAGGTCCTTACAGTGTCCTATGATATTTCAAGGGAAAGCAATGGAATGAAGATAGTGGGAGCAGAAATTGGCTGATGCTAAACTAACACAGGTGTTTAGGCCCCCGATGTCTTATGTTAATGACATTAAGATAGTAGAAACTTGATCCAACTATAGTAGTTAGAGATAGGACTTGGGGGAGGTAGTTAGAAAGAGAAAAGTTATCAGAATGGAGCTCCCACAAATGAGTCATGGCATATACAGACACAGGGGTTCCTTGTTTCATGCCAAGTGATGTTCTCTGTCACCCTAAGACTCTGCAGTCACAGAGGCTGTCACCTAATGTGGTTCTGGAACCTTCCATCTCCAAAGCTGCAAGTCAAAATAAGCCTTGTTTCTGTAGAAAGGAGTCTGTCTCAGGTGTTTCATTATAGTCATGAAAAATAGGCTAGCATACCAACCTAGTATATGGCAGCTTGTCGATGTCTTCTTTGTGTACTCATGCACATAAAATCTATTTTTGAGAAGTTCTTGGATAATGTCTTGATGATTGTTATAACAAAGATGCCAGAAGGTATACATCTCTGCAATCTCCTTTGTAGATGACAGGCTTGATAGAGTCAAAAAGGAAGAGCTAATGTTAATGGGAGTGGAAAGTTGATTTGGGGAAGATATGAAAACAGTAGGCAACTACAAGTGTGGACAAGTGGCTTTCAGTCTCCAGAACAGATTGGTAGAAAATGCTGAGGTCATAGTACCAGAGTGCCCAAGTCTAATTGAGACTTAAGTACACAGCAGCTGTGGGTCTATAGGCAGACTACTTACCTCAGTCACCTTATCTACATAGTGGACATACTGTCTATCCTCAGTCTTGTTGCCAGCATCCATCTAATCGGATAATGTGTGAGAATACTTGGACAGCAGTCAGTGCATGGCTGGGATCAAGCAGGCATCAACCTTTCTATCATCTTCCTATGTCTTTTCTGCTCAGCGACTCTGACACTATCTGCTGGGCTTCCTCATCATCCTTCACAGTAGCATGAGCAATTCAGAATCCTGATCCATTTGACCTCTTTCTACTAGATGAAGTGTGTTGTACATATTTTAGTGTGGGCTAAGAGGTGGTGGGATGCACAAACCCTCCCATCCTATGGACCCTTCAGAGGAACATCATCCCTTCCCTACATGACACTCTACAGACCTCAGAGGATGAGGAGAGCCCTGACATCAATACGAAAGTCCATTTTAATCAGAGTGCCCAGCCTTTGGAGGCTCTTTGACTCACTGTTATCCAGTGAAGTGTTCAACACCCTCAAGTCTGCCTTTCATCCTTTGGAGTTTCCATCTCTATGGCAGATAAGTCACTCAGAATAATGAGGACACAAGTTAAGGAATGGGGACCTAGTTTAGAAGTTTGTTGGCATCTTTCTTATTAAATTCTCACTACATATTTTGTCCTGGACTAGACAAATGAGAAAACAGAGAGAAATGACCCCCAGTTCAAAGGAAGGCGAGGTTCATGATGGCAACTGGGCATTCTGTAAGAGGGTTGAGAAGGATGACAATTGAATCCACAGCTGGAGGTACAATAGAGCTAGAAGAGATGTTTCAAGTTGGTTTGAAGAATAAGTAGAAAGAAAAGTGATGTATCAGGACTGCTTAAATAAAGCTTAAAACCTACAGAAGCCTGAAGGAGTCACTCATTCTGGGTCAGAGTCACCCAAGATGTAAAACCCAGGCTGTAAACTGGTGGATTGCCTTCACCTCTGGGGGCTTTCTTATTCTTTGATTCCAAATTTGGTCCAGGAAAGAACTTGTCCTTTCCTCTGATTTAAGCATCTGCATAGACTATTATTAGTCCTTCCTAGTCCTGCACCCCACCTCTCAGGCCTGTAGGCTGAATCTCAGCTATCAAGACAGTTTGTGTTTCCCAACAGGTACATCGCCTGCCTGAATTTCATGTCTACCCATTGTGAAGACTTATGACAAATGACTATCAATGTATTTCCTAGCAGCGTGGAAGTAACAGGTCTCTGAAGAGTGTTGACAGCAAGGGGAGGTTAGAAGTGGAGGCAAGAAGAGGAGAGCATGAGAATAGGATTGGTCTAGAGGGATGTCTCCCAGAAATCCCCCCTCAAGGGCTTTCAGATAAAGTATCTAACATCCTTTTTGCAGCCGCTTTTCCCCTAGAAACAAAACTCCATGTTTTACATCTCATTGCAGGCACCCAGCTGCTGATAAACCTGTCAGGAACAATTGTGTCCCCATGCAGATAGGCTGTCAAGCCTCCTGTCTGCTGGGGCTGCTGCTTTCAGGGTTGCTCCTTTGTCTGAGCAATTGAGATTCAAGGGAGTCTGTTTCCTTCCCTCTCCTTCCTTGACAGTTCCAAGAGCTTAGAACCTGGCCAAAGTGACATGATAATGGATGTTGGGGCCCCCGTGGCCCTAGGGAATGAGTCAGGGAGCCCAGGAGGCTGGAATGAACCTGCAGAGGCAGATCTACATAGTGATGTTACAGGCAGAGAGACTAGGATGTTGTCATACAGACTGCACACACTAAGTATACTTTAGACACATTGTTTATTTCTCTAACCCTTGGGTTTTCTACCCTGCTTCTGAAGTGGAGATTATAATGATCCCTGTGCTCTTTGGAGAATGAAATGAAATATGTGTATAGCACAGTGTCTGACCTAATACTGACAAACCATCAATATGACATTGTCATTATATCTTCTTCCCCACTCTTGCCTCCAATCACTTAAGAAGTTAGACTGAGAGCCCAGGATGAAACTCAGCAGGCTGGCCTGAAAGGAGGTCCTGAGGTAACCTAGGGCAGCATCAGCCCTCCCTGCACACTTAAGGCAGGCACCAAAGGTCCAATTCTAAGAAGGACTTCTCCTATTTCTACAGTTCAGCAGCACAATGTCTAGCTTCAGCATTGGCATCATCTTTGGAGTGGTAACAAGGCACAAGACATCAGTGGAGTTCCTCCGAAACGGCTGGATGCCAGCATCCGACATCTCCATCTAGAATAGAAACCGCCCGCAGCATCATTATCTGTGTAACTTACCGAATTAACTCACTTCCTCTTGATCCCACTTCTTTTTAGAGTTGGGGCCAGGTGGAATGTTTTCTTTCTCAAGATGTTTCTCTCTTTCCTCTTTCAGTTTCTTTTCTCTGGGCCCTTCCTCTGTAATCCTTTTACCCTTCCCTTGAATGACACTTTGAATGACCAAGAGAGAGTTGGATATTTCTGGTTCTTGTTTTTGGAATTTCAACTCGTACAAAAGAGATGCTTAGGTCTTAGTGGAATGCCACGGATGCTTGGAATAGGAATATTGTATTTGCTGCCACCACCCACATGCAACTTGGATCACAACCCACCCAGTTTAGATGCTGCCATTTCTTGCCAGGTCGGCATGTTAACAGAGACCTGATGAGCCTCCATCCTAGGGAAGACAATGATTTCTGTGTTAGAGAGATGGATCATTCTTCAACCAAAATAATAAGAAAGCAATGCATATTTATTGCCTCTTTATTCACAATAGCAAGGAAATAGAACCAAACTAGTTGCCCATCAGTGATTAATGGATAATGAAAATCTGGTACATACATACATACATACATACATGAATACTATTCTGCTCTAAAGAAAAATAAAATTACAAAATTTGCAGGAATATGGATGGACTTAGAATGTATAATATTAAGCAAGGTAATACAATCTCAGAAAAAAAAAGAAAAAAAAAGAAAAAAAAACCACATTGCCGCTCATGTGAAGATCCTAGCTTGTACCGTATATATCACTGCTACCACCCCCACCCCCCAACCACCTCCATCCTCCACCACCACCTCCCCCTCAACCACCTTCTTTCCCTGCCATCACCTCTCCCCCCAACCTCCATCCCTCACCTCTCTCCAACCACCTCTATCCTCCAACCAACCCCCAACCATATATATCCCCCACCACCTACCATCTTCCTCAATAATCTAGAAAGTTAGACTAGTGCTGAGGAAGTAAGACAGCAGAAAAGAAGCCATATACACATGGATGCAGTATAATATGTAGAAAGGAGAACAAGAAAGGGTAAACATTAGGTGATGAGGAAGGACTGAATGTAGGTAATGGACACACGAGTCATGCATGATAAAAGCAGATGTCTTTCTAGTTCCAACTCTTTCATGGATTCTTCAATTTTTGGTGCTGGGTAAGTCCATCAAAATATGTTTACTAGTGAAAGTGTAAACTCCAATGTGAAGTCCTACAGCTTCAAAGTGGCTGTTCTAACTGTACGGAGCTTCATTGAAATGTATAGACTCTGAGTCTGGTTGGTTTCCATGTGTGGTTGTTTTATAATAGAGTTTTAATAACTGAAAAAAAGCAGTACTTCAGAGGGTTTGGGATAATTAGAGAGAGGCACTCTTTTTATCTCCTGCCTCTCCCCAACTTTAGACTGGCCACTCATATGAAACATCTTGAATGACATCTACACATTTTCTTTTACCTTTTCCTGCTTGGGACAGAAACTGTTGGTGCTCACATTCTGATGAGAGTCTCTTAATTTCTCAGTCCCCTTTCTAATTTTGTTTAGGGCTGGTTGACGAGATGTAGAGGGAAGTGAGCAGAAATGAAGCCTGATTAGCTCTGTGTTGGAGGCTGAAAGTCCAAGAAAAAATAGGCCCATCTGTTTGGTCCCTGGGTGATTGGCTGTGTCAAATACAAAGGAAAAGGGAGAGGAGCAGAACTGTGTGTAGAAAGAGCCAACCTTAGGGAATAGCTTTGCTTTATAAAAACCGGCTTTGTAAGATGCATAACATCAGTTCTTTCTGGAAGTGGTAACCCCCAATCCTCCAATGATTTACCTAGCCAACTTCCATCAGATGCCATCCTCTAAGGCTTCACCCCAATAACACCACGCTGGGGAACAAGCTTCAAGCAGATCCAAGCCATAGGGTGACCTTCTCTCTCTCTCTCTCTGTCTCTGTCTCTGTCTCTCTCCTCTGTCTGTCTGTCTGTCTGTCTGTCTGTTTCTCTCTGTCTCTCTCTCTGGAACTTGAACTCACCACTTAGGTTGGGTTCTTCATTGTTATAGTGGGGGTTGGAAGGGTCCTTTGTTATAGCAGCTGGCAGACATTTCATGCATTTTCTTCCCAACAACAAACTCAGTTACTGTTGGAATAGCATTAATGCCCACATTTCATTCTTCTCTACTAAAAGCTTTATGAGGGAGAAAGCTCTTTATTGTCTATCTCTTTACATAGTCTGCATTCACAAACATTGGGTCGGTAAATGAGTTCCTCATCCTTCATTTTCTTGCTCAGGATCTGACGCTCTCTGTAAAGAGCTCATAGCCTGTGGCTGCTACTGGCATGGCATGTCCTCAGATTATCTTTTATTTTCTTTGCTGCAAGCCAGCCTGCATTCTTTTAGGCTAAAAGTAGGTGTGATAGCCCTTGCAAAATCCTGTCCAGCGGGGATTCCTCCCTTCTCTTGCACATTCTCACTCTAGACACAAGGAGATGAAAGCTGAGAGCAGCCTTCAACCTAGCATAAAAGGCCCTCATCATGGCTGGGACTCTGTCTGAGCTGTGCACAGAACAGCCGCCCAAACTCCACGTTCAGAGCAGAGTGACTGTGGGGGATGAACAAGAAAGGGAGGAGGGTGGGCGACACAGTTGGCTCACTTTGCCTTGTGGTCTGCCTCGTTCTGCCTTTAAAAGTTATTGACATTAAAGAAAAAGGAATTGGGTTCGGAGATGATCCCACCTCGTGGTAAGATGAATGTGTGTCTCTGGTGGAAGCAGCTTCTTTAAACTCCTTCTCCTGCATCCTGTCTTTGAAATTGCACAATGTTTATCCACTTGAGACCTGCCATTCATTGCCTCAGAGAGCACTGTGACAATGTAGACCCCCTAAGCCTGGTTCATTTGACTTTATAAGCGCTACTAGGGTGAGTCCCAGAAATCTGTCGTTTTGAGGGCTTGTACGTGCTAAGTAAGTCTCATCTCCAGTCTTTATTATTATTGCTTTCTTTGAGACAGGGTCTCACTAAGTTGACCAGGCCAGCTTTGAACTTGATAGAATTAGAGGCTTACTCTTTAGAGACCTGTTATGTGGGCTCTGTAGATTCTGATCACATCTCTGCATATTAAAGCTTCTTTATTGATTACTTGATAAGTGCCAGGCTCTTCTGTGTGGACCTTCCCTTCTCCCCCTCCCCCTGCCTTTTAACCTTTAAAACATCTGTAATCAGAGCTGGGTGTGGTTGTGGACACCTGCAATTCCAGCATTCAGAAAGCACAGGCAGAAGGTGAGTGAGTTCCACACCAACTAGGATACATTGTGAGAACTCCTTTTTCAAAAACAAAACAAATCAAACAAGCAAAAAATGCCACTTTACACTCCCCTTACAGTATTGGTATTATTAATAATTTGCACTTACTGAGAAGGGAAGAGAATTTGGAAGACATTTACCTAAGTCTTGTACACTCTTTGTCTTAAGAGCCCTCTCTCTCTTTACTTCCTTTAAAGCCGTGAAAAAAGCACGGGATTTGAAAGCAGAAGCCTCCAATTTTCTTATGGTGAGAATCCTTCCTGCATCATATTGAGGCTCACTTTTCTTCTGAAATGGAAATGGGTGTGAGTAATGCTGCTGAAGTGGAGGGGGCTGCCTACGGCATATATGCTTATCCGTTGCTATGATTATTCTTTGGTTTCATCAACAGTTGCAAATTCTCCCAGGGAGACGCCTGACCCAGGATGACTGTGGCTCTGCTGGACTTTTCATTTGCCAAAGTATTCCCTGGGGTCCGGACACTGGTATCCCAGCTAACATGCACTTAGCTGGCTGGAGAAGCAACTCTGCAGAGCTCAAGTTCCCACATGAGGGTAACACCAGGTGAAATCTGAGTAGGCATGGCCACAGAGATGAGGACTGGCTGGAAGAAATGAGAAGGATAGAGAGAAGAGGCTCCTGGGACAGGGTGATGCCTCCCTTCCTGGCTCCCATATGGAGAAATGCAGGGAGTTGGATCAGGGTTCCTTCCTTATTTGTCTCTTTTTGGTTGTGAGCCTAGCCTTTAGTGGCTGCGCCATTTCTCCTGCCCCCTTATTTGTCTTTTTTTAAATCTATATATTTTGTTTATTTATTTTTCACATCCCAAAGTCCCCCCTTCTCATTCCCCATCTTACCCCCACCCTAATCCACCCCTCCTCCACTGTTTCTCTTCGGATACAGGCGGGCATCCCACGGATATCGACCAGCAATGGTATATCAAGTTGTACTGAGATAAGGCACCTCTTCTTCTATTAAGGCTGATGAGGCAATCTGGTAGGAGGAATGGGTCCCAAAAGCAGGCATCAGAGTCAGAGATAACCCTGCTCTCACTGTTAGAAGTCTCACAAGAAGACCATGTCACACAATGGTTACATATACACAGAGGGCCTAGGTCAGTCCCATGCATGCTCCCTGGTTCTCGGTTCAGTCTCTGTGAACACCTGTGAGCTGGTTCTGTGTGTTTTCTTGTGGTGCCCTTGTCACCACTGGGTCCTACAATCCTTCCTCACCCTCTTCCACAGGATTTCCTGAGCTCTGCCTAATGTTTAGCCATAGGTCTCCTTATCTGTTTCCATCAGTTGCTGGTGATGACAGTTGGGCTAGGCATCAATCTACACGTATAGCAGAATATCATTAGGAATTATTACATTGACTTTTTTTTTTTACATTTGTGTTTGGTTCTATCCTAGGTCTCTGGGGTATCCTGCCTCTGGGTCCTGGTCCTTAGGGGTGAGCTCCCTCTCAGAGTATGGGTCTCTAGATGTGCCAGTCATTAGGTGGTCAGTCCCACAATTTCTGCATCACCTTTACAGCAGCACATCTTGTAGGTAGGACAAATTGTAGGTTGAAAAGTTTGTGTCTTTGTGAGTGTCCTAATCCCTCCTCTGGAAGTCTTGACTGATCACAGGAGATGGCCGGTTCAGGCTTTGTATTCCTTATTGCCAGGAGTCTTAGCTAAGTTCATCCTCATTGATTCCTGGGAGTTTCCATTGCTCTAGGTTTCTAGCTTATCCCAGAGATGCCCCCCATTCTAGTTGTCTCTCCTAGTACTCTCTTCCTCCATCCTCTCTTCACCTAGTCCCTCCTATTCTCATCCCCATTCCCTCTTCCAGACCCCTCCCCCTTCCACTGACAATGTCCATTCTATTTCCTTATTTGTTTCTTTTTGGTTGTGAGCCTAGCCTATAATGTTTGAGGCATTTCTCCAGCACCCTTGCTTGTCTTTTAATGAGACCAACTTCCTATTCCTCTTGTCTAATCAAAAGGGAGGACTACCCTGCTCCCAAACCACTGCTAACCACAAAACAGAGAACACGGGCAGAGCCTTAAAAGCTCACCAGATAACCGCTATATGATTTCTGCTAGGACACTCAGCTGCAGTGGCAATGGTTAAGATGAGCATGTCCATGGCCTGGAAGATCTGTGTAGTGCATATGACCCTTTCCCTCCTGGGGACAGAATTGCATAACTCAAAGGTCACCACCCAAGTGCAGATAGTTTTAATGTGTTCAATCCTCTTTCCCACCCAAGTGGTTCAGGTTACCTGTGTAGCTTCCTCTCCTGAATAAAACTTTAACTTGCTGGTTTGCTGTGCCCATCTACAAATTCTTCCATCTAGGATACCAAGAATCTGGACAGAAGGATGTCTGACCTCCCTGATCATTTTCTATGTCTAGTCTAGAGTTTCTTACTCACCAAATGATAGGAGGTGATAAGAGTGCTTCAAGGACTCACATATCTTCTGTCCTTTCTTTTAATTGCTGTTTTTATTTCAGTCTATAGCAGGCTGTCTCTTGCCCATTTCGCCATCTGACTGCTTTTCTCTGAACTGAAATGCAGCATCCATTAGAAGGGTTCTCTCATCCCCACACTTCTGCTTTCAGAAAAGGACACCTCTTACATAGTTACTAAATGGTCCCACTCACCTCTCTCTCTCTTGAGTACTTCATGCCACACTTGGCACATAATAAACATTCAAATATTTTTTAAGCAGTTGGAAAGCTTCCCATTTTTTAAGATTTCTGGTTGTAGAGCTAATTGACTCCAATTTGATGAGACAAAAGCCCTTCAAACTCAGCATTTTGCAAACTGACATCATCACTGCCTATTCCTTACTTCTCTTTGCTCCCATCTAAAGGTATCATAGCTAAAATGCATTTTGGTGCAATGCACATCCATATTTTATCTGCCTATTCATCTCTATTTCCAGGTGAGCCACATTCAGCAGTCCCTTAATCTTGCATCGTGGACCACCAAAATGCCTGTCTAAACACATCTTCTTCCTGGGTATCTATCCTCTGCCAAAATGTCACTGTTTTAGTCCTAGGAATACAAGTCTGATAGTGGAGTGACCTCTTACAGGTACTAGTCATGTCTCATAGGCCACAGGAGAAGATCCTGGTGTTTTAGTGAGGCTGATGTTATCTAGCTTGAGGACAGTCTCATCCCTCTTGGCACTGGGAGCTCCAGCATGTTGCTTTCTTCATGGTTTTCATGATGTGCCCTGATCCTCAGACACCTCTGCTAACATGTCACTGTGGACTCTACATTTTTCTAGACATCACCTCAATGCACCATTCTCCCTGAGAGATCCTTCTCTTGGCAGCCCCTTACTAAACACATATGACAGACACTTTCTCCAGTGCATCCACAGCCCTTTGATGACAGGGACAAAGAAATTTAATACCTTTTGCCCTCATGTGTCTCCTTTGGCTAGATTGCCAACTCCTCATGATCATGTACTTCAATTTTCCCCCCCTTTTTGGGTGCACAGGACATTACTTGGCACTTAGTAAATGCTGTCAGAATTCTTGAGTTTCAAATAGTAAACAGACATACAAATGCAGAGGTTGGCTGTTGAGACTCCAGCTGAAAAGGAGAGCCAGTCTCCTGCACTTGACACTGTGTGGGGACTAGTCGTAGCATGGTAGTGGCCCTGGAAAGTCTCAGTCTTGAGCAAGGATGGTAAGGAATTGACAGTCTCAGCTACAGGACTTAGAGGCCCATGACTACTCTTATCCCAGGTAACCCTTCTAATGGCTGCTCCTAGCCTATGAGAGAGTGTAGCATATAAACCAAGACAAGGCTGTCTCTAGAGGATGCCTTACTCCTCAGACATGTGACTTTGACTCAAGGTCATCTTGTTTGCCGTGTTGCATTCTCTTAGGACTGCAAAATAGTCTGCACCTTTTCTTCCCTTCTGTTAGCTTTCTTCTCAGGGATCTGATCTTCATCCAGATATGATACCTCTCCAGCACGTCCCTTCCCTCCTTGTCTTCCTTCACAACCTGTGCCTACGAACTTTATGACTTCCTCTTGGGGAACCCAAGTTAATATAAGTGATATTAAGAATTGGTTTCATACAATTATTAAGCTTATCTATGTTGAGCATTTTTTTAGGGTTGGGGGAAATAGCTTTTTGCTGAATCTGTGGGCCCACTGTGGTCCTCCACGAAGGAAGTTTTATCTATGACTCCAGCTGTTAGTTGGCTCTACACATTTCCACCCTGACAAGCATGCTCATGTTCTGAGTCTCTGAATTTCAGAATCAACTTGGACTGTGTGACCATCAGTCCTCGAAATGTGTGAGCATTTCTCTTTCATGCGTGCACAGATCCTTTGGGAAAGGATTTGGAGATCATTATGTCTCTATAGTACTGCAGCCAATTCATCACTCAGTGGGCTTGGGGCTGAAACTGGCCCAGGATGGACAGCTGAGCAGGATCTTGTGACTTGGTGTGCTCACACTTTGCACCTGCTCCTCCTTGCTTGCCTGGTTGCAAGTCCCTGAATGTTAAGTAGCATCCTGTTGTGGTTCATCAATTTTGTCCCTGGGCCTGCTATAATCCCTTAACCATCTTCACGATCCCCTGTGAGTCCAGGTTCTTTGGTTGGCTCTCTGACCTTTGAAGTCTTAATGAATTGTGGCAATTAAGCAGGACCACCTGGCCTCTGTAGTCTGAGCTCCACTATCCAGTGGAAACTATCCAGCTCAGGTCTGTCACCAGGCCTCCTACCCTTGGCTTTGAGGAAGGCATCGCTGAACTTTTCCGTGATGTGGATCCAGTGTCTTTCCAATGACCTTAGGAACATGTGTCCTCAGAGCCTCCTCTGGGTCTCCTGGCCTCCCTTAATGAAAATGTTTGCAATTTAGTAGGCTCACTTCTTTAAGCTTCTTTATTTCTTCATTAACTTCTAGTATCAAATTGGGCATTTCCAGTGTGGACAGAGCAGTGTGCTGAGAACCAAACTGGGTATTCCCAGTGTAGAGAAAACAGTGTGCAGAGAACCAAGTTGGGTGTTCCCAGTGTAGAGAGAGCAGTGTGCAGAGAACCAAGTTGGGTGTTCCCAGGCTAGAGAGGGCAGTATGCTGAGAACCAGGTCCAGTGTTTCCAGGGTAGAGGGCATTGTGCTGAGAACCAGGTTGGGCATTTCCAGTGTAGAGAAAACAGTGTGCTGAGAACCAGGTTGGACATTTCTAATGTAGAGAGAGCAGTGTATTGAGAACCAGGTTGGGTGTTTCCAGCATAGAGAGCATGTGCTGAGAACCAGGTTGGGTATTTCTAGTATAGAGAGGGCAGTATGCTGAGAACCAGTTGGGTGTTTTCAGTATAGAGAGAGTTGTGTGCTGAGAACCAAGTTGGGTATTTCCAGTGTAGAGAGAGCAGTGTGCTGAGAACCAGGTCAAGTGTTTCCAGTGTAGAGGGCAGTGTGCTGAGAACCAGGTTGGGTGTTTCCAGTGTAGAGGGCAGTGTGCTGAGAACCAGGTTGGGTATTCCCAGTGTAGAGGGCAGTGTGCAGAGAACCAGGTTGGGTATTCCCAGTGTAGAGGGCAGTATGCTGAGAACCCGGTTGGGTGTTTCCAGTGTAGAGGGCAGGCTTCTATTTAAGATGCTTCTCAGCAGCACCTCTCAGATACATGTTTCATTTCCTTCTTGGCCTGAGCACCTTCTCCAAGCCAGTGAATTGTCACTACCAGATACTTTGGAGTGTCACTGGCTTCCTGACAGCCCTGGGCTGCTTCCCTGTTATCTCAGCTTCACTCCTTCTCCTGCCAGAGGGTCTCCACAGGATCCTTGGTTTTCCTCATGGGTGTTTTCTCCAATAATCTCTTCCATATTTAATTCCATCTTGGCATCTTTTCCCCCTGATTTGGGGACTTAAATTGTACAGATTTCTGCTATCTCACTGAACTTGTTCAATGGTTTTTTCTTATATTTAGATTTTTTAAGCCTGTCTTTTTAAAAGCTTTATAGGCTTTGTTATAAAAACCCTTGCAAATAAAAATATCACACAACTAAACTAACCAGACCCACATCTACCTAAAGGATGTCCAGAGGTTTCCCTATACTCCAGTATTTAGGGAGTGAGAACAGGATTGGAATCTTGACATCTTACTGCCATGGAGTTATCAAAGGACGTTGTCTGGGGAGGGGTATTTGGAAGAGAACAGTGAGAAAGTGGAACAGAGAAGTAGAGACTGAAGCTGAGAGAGAAAGACAAAGACAGAGACAGAGAGACAGAGAGTTTGCTTCTGAACATAGGTGAGAGCTTCCTGTGGGTATGCATGTGCAAGTGTGCATATCGGTGTCAGGATGGCGTAATTAATGCAGACCCAGAATGTGCGTAGGCCATATGCAAAACAGAGACACCAAAATGGATGGAAAATTCAGCTTTGATAACCTCCAAACACTGCAATTTACAAAAGCTAGAAAGAAAGCTGTTTTAATTTTAATGTGCTTTCATTTTTTTTCTTTTGAGGCTCAATATTATGTTTTTGTTCAATCTTAATTGGTGATAGGGCCATCTTATTTAGTTAATTATTTATAATTTAGTCCTTGAACCCGTCCTATCCTAAGAGGAGGAGAGAAAGATACCTACCACTTAGTATTTTCCCTGTCTGCAAAGTCAGCTTCCACACAACCATTCAGCCAAAGGAAGGAAACAGACCTAACAACTATAGGGGCGCTGAGCCCAGTGAAAATCTTCCAGTGCTGAGACCTCCTTCCCGCTCCTGCTGGCTAGGGGCTGTGTCCCTGGAGGATTCTAGGTGGAAGCAGAGATCACTGAGCAGTGAAAGCGAAATAATGAGGCCCCTTGTCTGTGACTGTTCCCTTCACATCCGACAGCGACCCTGCATGCTCTGGCGCAGAGCGAGCATCTCCCCCTGCTTGGCTCTGGCTCCTTCTCCGAGCGCTCTTGGTGTCCTCCCCTGCAAGGCTCTGATGCCTTGGCTGCACTGGCTCTTGTGTGAGAGGGAGCTGGGGAAGCTGGCAGCTCCAGGAGCACGTGAGGACTGGGAGTCGGGCTGAGCGAGGGGGAAGGTGTCTTCATTCCATATGCAAGTCACTTAATGAGAAAGCTGCATCTGTTATGCAGCCTCCACCCCGGGGGAAGGCTGCCAGCTTTCCTTGTGGGTGGCCTGGCCTGCACACAAACTCCTCCAGCTATCCAAGCCGGCAGAGGCTTTGCAAGCGATTCCTGGAGGCAGAAGTACGTCCGTGGGCATGGGGGTGCTTCTCAAGCCTGTACACACTCTGTGGGTCAAGATGTGATTCCACACGAACCTGAGGGTCCTAGGGAGATCTGTTCCTCTGGGTCTCTTTCTCTCAAACACTGATAATGCCTTGTTCAGTTTTTGCCCCAGGTGTCCTGTTTGCTTTTTGCGGCTGAGACAAATCACTGACCCAGACCAAATTTGGGAGGAAATGGTTTATTTACTTACAGGAAAGAGGAGGAGCTGAAGGTGGAACTCTGAAGGCAGGAACGGAAACAGAGACCATGAAGAAATCTGCTTACTGCCTGCTCCCTCTGGCTTGCTCGGTTAGGTTACCTTTCTTATACAGCTCTGGACCACCTGCCTAGAGATGATGCCGACCACAGTGTCCTGGGAACTCCTGTATCGATCAGCAATTTGAAATATGCTTCATGGGCCCAGAGGTGGTGGTGCACGCCTTTAATCCCAGCACTTGGAAGGCAGAGCCAAGAGGATCTCTGAGTTCGAGGCCAGCCTGGTTGACAGTGTGAGATCCTGGACAGGCACCAAAACTACACAGAGAAACACCTTCTCAAAACAAACAAACAAACAAACAAACAAACAAACATGCCTTATGGACATGGCCACAGGCCAGTCAGATCTAGGCAATTCTTCAGTTGGGGTGTCCTCTTTCCAGGTGACTCTAGGGTATGTCAAGTTGACAGCTGAAGCTAACTGTGACACTTGGGTTCCAGGAAACAGGGGTTTGGAGATCTTGAACCAATGTCTCCTATCTTCCCCAGTGAGAAACTCTGGGCTCTTGGCAGGACAAGAAGGGATGGACAGAATGTCTACTGTGGTGAAGAGATCCCTGGTGCTGAGTCCTCCAGGTGCCCTGGTGACTTCCCCCTTAAGTGTACTGTGGGAAAACCCAGTTCTTTGTCTTGTTTTTAGTGCTTTTCTTCCATTTCCCTCGCCTTCATGAAATACGTTAGATGATACCCAGAACATCTGCTCTAGGAACACTTTAAAAATTTTCCAATTTTAAAAACACAGGACATTACCAAGAACAATACAACTCAAATGCATACCTTCCCCCGCCCCCAAATCAACAATTATTAGCATCTTATCATCTTTGTAGTATTTGTTTTTCTTTTGGAAGATGAAAAGTTACAGAAAAAAGTTCCCTTCAACCCATATCCTCTTTACTGTTGCCTTCTTTGTGTCCCCAAGACAGACATTACAGTCATTGTTTATGATTCTAAGTGTGCTTGTGTCTATGAGTGACACACATACCTCACAAGTGACCCACAGACCTCACAAGTGACACACAGACCTCACAAGTGACCCACAGACCTCACAAGTGACCCACAGACCTCACAAGTGACACACAGACCTCACAAGGGACACACAGACCTCACAAGTGACCCACAGACCTCACAAGTGACACACAGACCTCACAAGTGACCCACAGACCTCACAAGTGACACACAGACCTCACAAGTGACCCACAGACCTCACAAGTAACACACAGACCTCACAAGTGACACACAGACCTCACAAGTGACACACAGACCTCACATTATCTCTAGGGGTCATCTCTGGCCATACTTAGATCTCCTTAATTGTTAAACATTGGTGTATTGTTAATGTATTATTAAATTTGTTAAGTTGTCTTTGTGATATGTTCACATACTTATACATATTTTCATTTTTATCAATGTGTTACTATGAATGAAATGAAATGAAATGAAATGTATCCAGAGATGGCTCAGTAGTTAAGAGCACTTGCTGCTTGTTTAGAGGACCAGAGTTGAGTTCTATTGCCAGAACCGAGGCTAGTGGACTACAACTACTTGTAAATCCAGCTTCAGGGGATCCAATGGCCTTTTCTGGCCTTCAATGATACTTGTGCATGTGTGGTATACACATGCATATATTATATATATATATTATGTAAATATGGCTATATATTACATATATTTTAATAGATAATTATTTTTAATATCATTTCATGAGTTTTCTTGCACACATATGCAGGAGTTTTCCCTGAGGTACACAGAGGTAAAGCTGCTGGGCCATAAAAAATGCTACTTTCAATTTTATAAGATACACCACTCTTTCCCAAAGTGGATATACCGATTTACATATCAATGATAATTTTTTATAGGATTACCATTCCACCAAAATTCTTGTCAACACTTGATATTGTCATGCTTTAAATTTTATGACAGTCTGTGAGTGAGAAATTATGTCTCATTGTTGCTTCCATTTGTTTTCCTGTTATTAATAATAGCCCAAGATTATGCAGATCTTCCTCCGTGCCATACACACTCTGAGCAGTGGACATAGATGGACTCACTCACCCCCATTACAGTCCTTTCATGGCACCCCTGGTGCTGTTATTTCCACTTTATGTATCATGGAAATGAGCTTAAATGACCAGGAACCAGGTCTCACAGGACCTTGCCAGGAGTGGCCCCCAAATATACACCATGACAGTATCCTGGACCCCAGTCTAGGAGAGGTCCAGTATTCCTACATGTGTTTATGAATCATGCATATTTTCCTCTGTGACATTCTCTATTTATAATCTTAGATAGTTTTTTGAGTTGATCATTTGTCTGTTTTTATTCTTTAAAATATTATATAGCTTTGGCATCAATTCTGTTGCAATGATTTTACCCATGTATCACCGGCTACCCATCCTTACTTAATGGATTTTCTTGCTTTATTGGGTATCTCTCTGTCTATCTATCTATCTATCTATCTATCTATCTATCTATCTATCTATCTATCTATCTATCATCTATCTATCTGTCTATCTGAGATATAGTCTACCTATGTTGCCTAGGCTGATTTTGAATTCCTATGGTCAAGAAATCCCCCTATCACAGCCTCCTGAACAATTGGAACTATAGTTTGCTTTATGTTTTTTGCTGAATCCTTATTTTAATTGTTTCCCATTCCTGGAAGGTTCTGCCACATTTCATTGTGCCCTTGTCCTAGTGACTTCTCCCAGATAATGTCCATCTATCAACTTCTTTTAAAAAAAATTATTTTATTTAATTAATACTTACCATTTACTTTCCATACCAACTACAGTTTCCCCTCCTTCTTCTCCTCCTGTCTAACCTCCCCCACCAATTCCCATCTACCCCTCCTCCCAATTCATTCCTCCTCCATCTCTCTTCAGAAAGGGGCAGGCCTGCCATGGGCTTGACCAAAGCATGGCACATCAAGTTGAGGGAGGACCAAGCTCCTCCCCCTGCATCAAGGCTGGGCAAGGTAATCCAGCATGGGGAACATGTTCCCAGAAGCCAACTAAGCACCCGAGACAGGTCCTGATCTCAGTGCTAGGAGCCCAACAAACAGACCAAGCTATACAACTGTAACACACATGCAGAGGGCCTAGGGCAGTCCCATGCAGGCTTCCTAACTGTTGGTTCGTGGTCCATGTATTCACAAGATCTCAGGTCATTTGTCTCTGTGGGTTCCTCCTATCATGACCTTGAACCCCTCCCCCCCCCAGTTTGTACAATCCCTCCTCCCTTTCTTTAGGAGGATACCCGGAGCTCAGTCAAGTGCTTGGCTGTGAATCTCTGCATCTGCTTCCATCAGTTACTGGATAAAGAGTCTAATGACAATTAGGGTAGCCACAAATCTGATTATAGGAGAAGGCCAGTTCAGGCACCCTTTCCACTATTGCTAGGAATCTTAGCTGGGGTCATCATTATAGATTCCTGGGAGATTCCCTGGATCCAGGTTTCTCCATAACCCTGAAATTCTGTGCCCCCCCCATATCAAGACATCTCTTTCATTACACTCCTCCTCTGTCCTGCCACCAACCCACCTTCTGCACCTAGTCTGCCCAACCCACTCCCTCAAGTACCCATGTCACCATCCCCTGCCACCCCCACTTTCATCTCTCCTTGGGCCCTCTTTGTTATCTGGGGCTGTGGACTGTAGGTTGGTTATCCTGTACTTTACTCCTAATATCCACTTACGAATGAGTACATACTATGTTTGTCTTTCTGGGTCTGGGTTACCTTACTCAGAATGACTTTTTCTAGTTCTATCAATTTGCCTGCAAAATTTCATGAGGTCATTGTGTTTTGTTTTTGTTTTTTTTTTTAACAGTTGATTAATACTTCATTGTGTAAAAGTTCATCATTTTTCTTATCTATTCTTTGGTTAAGAGGCATCTGGGTTGTTTCTAGGTTTTGGTTATTATGAACAATGCTACTATGAATGTAAATGAACAAAAGTCTTTGTGGTATATGCCCAAGATTGGTATAGCTGAGTCTTGAGATAAATCAATTCCCATTTTTCCCTAAGAAACTGCTATATTTATTTCCAAAGTGGCTGTACAAGTTTGCACTCCCACCTGCAGTGGAGGAGTGCTCCCCTTACTCCGTATCTTATCCAACATAAGCTGTCATCAGTGTTTTTGATCTTAGCCATTCTGACAGAGTCAGATGCCATCTCAGAGTCATTTTGATTTGCATTTCCCTCATGACTAAGGATGTTGAACAGTTCTTTAAGTGTATTTCAAACATTTGAGATTCTTCTGTTGAAAATTCCCTGTTTAGATATGAATCCCATTTTTAAATTGGTTTATTTGGTATTTTGATGTCTAGTTTCTTGAGTTCTTTATCTATTTTGAAGATAAATCCACTGTCAGATGTGGGGTTGATGAAGATCTTTCCCATTCTATAGGTTGCTGTTTTGTCTTATTGACCATGTTCTTTGGCTTACGGGAGTTTTTCAGTTTCAAGAGGTCCCATTTATTAATAGTCAATCTCAGTATCTGTGCTACTGGTGTTATATTCAGGAAGTAGTCTTCCTGTGTCAGTGCATTCAAGGCTACTTCCCACTTTCTCTTCTATCAGGTTCAGTGTAACTGGATTTATGTTAAGGTCTTTGATCCACTTGGACTTGAGTTTTGTACAGGGTGATAGACATGGATCTATTTGTGTTCTTCTATATGCCAACACCCTCTTGTGCCAGCACCATTTGTTGAAGATGCTTTCTTTTTCCCATTGTATAATTTTGGCTTCTTTATCAAAAATCAAGTGTTCATAGGTGTGTGGGTTTATGTTAGGGTCTTTGTTTTGATTTCACTGTAAAGAAGAGCTAATACCAATACTCTTCAAATTGTTCCACACAATAGAAACAGAAGGAACATTGCCAACTTTTTTTCAATGAGGCTACAGTTACCCTGATACGCAAACCACACAAAAATGCAACAAAGAAAAAGAATTACAGACCAATCTCCCTTATAAACATTGATGCAAGAAAAGTCAATTAAATACTGACAAACTGAATCCAAGAACACATTAAAAAAATTATCCACCATTATTAAGCAGGCTTTGCTGTGGATATCGCTCTATATAAATAAAACACTGATGGCCAATGACCAGGCAGGAAGTAGGTTGCCAGGCAGGAAGTAGGTGGGACAAGGAGAGAGGAGAATTCTGGGAACCGGAAGGCTGAGGGGAGAGACACTGCAGCCACCACCAGGACAAGCAGCATATAAAGACTCTGGTAAGCCACCAACCACGTGGCAAGGTATAGATTTATAAAAATGGGTTAATTTTAAGATAAAAGAACAGTTAGCAAGAAGCCTGCCATGGCCATACAGTTTATAAGTGATATAAGCGTCTGAGTGATTATTTTATAAGTGGATTGTGGGACTGCGGGGCTTGGGGAACCTGGAGAGAAGCCCTCCAGCAACAAGGCTTCATCCCAGAGATGCAGGGATGGTTCAACATAGGAAAATCTGTCAATGTAATCCACAATATCAACAAACTGAAAGAAAAAAAAAACCCACATGATCATCTCATTAGATACTGAAAAAGCCTTTGACAAAATCCAACACCCCTTCATGATGAAGGTCTTGGGGAGATCATGTATACAAGGAACATACCTAAACATAATAAAAGCAATGTACATCAATCAACAGCCAACATCAAATTAAATGAAGAGAAACTCAAAGTGATTCCACTAAAATCAGGAACAAGACAAGGCAGTCCACTCTCTCCATATCTATTCAATATAATACTGGAAGTTCTAGCTAGAACAATAAGACACCAAAAGGAGGTTAAGGGGATACAAATTGGAAAGGAAGAAAGCAAACTTTCCCTATTTGCAGATGATATGATAGTATACATAAATGGCCCCCCAAATTCTAACACGTAACTCCTACAGCTGATAAACCCCTTCAGTAATATGGTGGGATACAAGATTAACTGAAAAAAAGTCAGTAGCCTTCTTATATACAAATGATAAGCAGGCTGAGGAAAAAAAAAACACGGAGAAATAACACTCTTTTCAATAGCCACAAATAATATAAAATATCTTAGGGTAACTCTAACCAAACAAGTGAAAGATCTGTATGATAAGAACTTGAAGTCTTTGAAGAAAGAAATTGAAGAAGATATCAGAAAATAGAAAGATCTCCCATGTACATGGATAGATAGGATTACATAGTAAAAATACCAATCTTCTCAAATGCAATCTACAGATTCAATAAAAATTTCTTTGTCTCCTCTTCTACATTAGCACCCACCAATCTCACCATTCCAACCTCTGAGGAGTTTTGTTCCATTTTCTACAATTGTGCTATTTTCCTGTATGTGTTGTGGGGACCACTCATACAGAACTTAATCAGATGTTGCCTTGAGTTGTTACCCAGTGGTTTCATTAAGCTCTATTGTCAGATCCTGTAGGATAGGGGCCACATTTTGCATTTTCTGGGTACTCCCAGAACCCATTGCAGAGTACAACACACACACACACACACACACACACACACACACACACACACACACACACACACATTAGTAGATTCTGTGTGAGAGAAGGCAAGCACCCAGGCACCTTTTAATCATAGGAAAATTGGCCCACCTCCTCTCCAACAAATGTGTTCTCCACTCTCAGCTCTCTACTTTGGTGGGAGCGGTTTCCAAGGCTATGTGTGGGTGGACATATCTACTCCTCCTTTTGAAAGTATAGGGCTTAGCATCATGTTCTTTAGCTGCTTTGCTCAGGGAAACAAAAGGCTGTATTTCCAATTGCATCAATAGGATTGTCTGATGCTCACTCTCCACCACCCAGATCTTCCCTCAATTATCGAATGAACCCATGTCTGAGATACCAGGAGAGAAGAGTGGAAGAGAAGCTGGGAAATCCTGATGAGGTGAGAGTCATCTTATAATACAGAATGAAAATGTAGTAGGGACTCTTTTAGTAGTTTGCAAAAACAAAGATCTCTCCTCCAAACAGGGCTTTGTTAACACCTGTTGAGGAGGTGAAGACCACCCTGATCAAGCCTTTATTTAACACCTGCTGAGTGGATGAAGACCACCCCCAGCAGGCCTTTGTTAACACCTGCTGAGTGGGTGAAGACGACCCCCAGCAGGCCTTTAGTTAACATCAGCTGAGTGGATGAAGACCACCCCTCTCCAGCAGGCCTTTGTTAACACCTGTTGAGTAGGTGAAGACCACCCCCAGAAGGCTTCAGTTAACACCTGCTGGATGGGTGAAGACCACCCCCAGCAGGCTTTCCATCCAGCAGGCTTTAGTTAACACCTGCTGAGTGGGTGAAGACTACCCCCAGCAGGCCTTTGTTAACACCTGTTGAGTGAGTGAAGACCATCCCCAGTAGGCTTCAGTTAACACCTGCTGAGTAGGTGAAGACCACACTACCCCCAGTAGGCTTCAGTTAACACCTGCTGAGTGGGGGAAGACCACACTACCCCCAGGAGGCTTCAGTTAACACCTGCTGAGTGGGCGGTGAGTGTGGCTCCTGCAGAGGCCATGTCACTTTACTTTCTCCATATAGAAAAAATAAAGACAACAAACAAACAAAAAACCTAAATCTCTAAATCTCTGCTCCTTTCTTGACTCCAAAAGTAAATCTTATAGATAAGCTTTTATTTTCTTCTATTATTCTTTGTTGTACTGAGTCTTGAACCCAGGGAATTGCACACGCTAAGCAAGTTGTCCTTCCACTAAATTATAACCTATGTAACTGAAAGTTCCTAGAAAAAGTTTTCCAGCCTTTCTAAATGGTTTGTGATGCTCCTACCCTTCCCATCCACTGGTTAAAGGGGCCCAAGTCCTTTACTGAATCTATCTAGAATTGATAGGAATTCTACATCGAGCTAGGCCTAGGCTGTATGCCACACTCCAGTGTTAGTTTCCTTCCTGAATGTTCCTCTGCCCATCCCTGGGTTCAGCCTCCTTTTATGTGTCATTTGCATGGCCAGACATTGGGATCTCTTTTGAATATGGCACTCTGTGACTTCTTCTGATGGTGGCAGGTTCTGAGAACCTCATTGTTAGATGAGTTCCTCTTGTGTGAACATCATGGAGCTATACAAACACGTGGTCTGGATGTCAGCCCCTCACCTTGGCCTCTTGAGGTTCCAAGACACGCAGGAAAGACCAGCTGTGGAAAGGCACTGTTTGTTTTCTCACTGTGCAGCCCTTTATATATGGAATCTGCCTTGTAAAAGAGATTGGCTTTGGATTCAGATATCCACCTGCCTCTGCCTCCACAAAGTCTTGAGACTTTACTCCAGTATCATGCAAGGGCCCACCCTCATATGTGTGACCTGTCTTCTACATGTACTTATACACATGCCTCTACATCTTCAAGATTGTTTCTGCCATTTATTCTTCATGTACCAGCATTATTCTAGCATCTAAGACCAGAATGCCTAGGGTGTAAATTCAAACAAGAATATCATTTATCACTTCATTTTGCATCCCCTCCAAATATGTGCATATTTTTGCAGCCTTACAAATCCAGAAATGGGGCTCCTTTGGTATCTAACAGGTAAGATACTGAAGCCATTGCCTCCATTTTATGCCTCAGTCTGTTCCTTGGTTCCAGTGAAATCCACCAGCTCACCACTCCTTGAGGAATCCCATGAGTCCTGACTACAAAGGCAATGAGTAGGATTATTCCTTCAAACATCTCTCCTCTTCCATCCTGCATTTTCTATAGATGTTCACTAGCACTTTATGAGCTCAGAGATGGATAGCCAACAGTTCTGGAGGGGAAGGAGAAGAGGTCAGTAACTGAGGAGTGGCTGGTGACAGAGCAGTTGATCTGATGGCTGTGGATGGAATACAGGTCTGGACTCCTAAAGCCAGGCCCAACCTTGAGCTGTGGAGCAGAGATGGGCTCTGGGTCAGGGGAGGGGTCTCTGCTCTGCTCTGTTGTCCTTTCTTAGAGGAGAAACTCTTATCCACACAGGTTCTTGTTCTCAAACTCTTCATTATCTCTTGGTATGTGTGTGACATGCACAGGGTGTTGTGTTTCAGTGGCTTATAGACATGGCAAGTTTATTCACATTGGCTAAAACTTTATAACAGAAAATTAGATAACTACAGTGTAAACGGGCAGATTCCTATAACACAGGAAGTAATATAGAGGTGGGAAGAAGCCAGAGGTGGCTCAACACGGACTCTGAGGTTGGGAGTGGGCATTGCTGCTTAGGGAACCCCTTTCCCTTGGCTGAGCCCTACTCTCGACCGGATGCCAGCTATGACAAGGTATGACTTGAGCACAGCCCACCCGACGGGTCATCCCCTTTCCTAGGAAGAGGGAATGTTTGTCTCTTTCTTTCTCCCCAGAACACTGCTGTCTACCCCAGAGCAGTTGAATAAATATTGAATGTTTTGATGAATGCACAAATGAATAAAACCATAGGGGAACTTTTCTTGTTGGTATATCAAAGATAGGTACTGGGAGCGATTCTAATTCTGCCTACCCAGTTTGCCCAACTGGGAAATTATTAAACCCCAGGAGTGTTATTCCAAGGTAGTGTAACTACACTTTTAGATGACAAATGAGCTGGAAGTGCTGACTTAAATTCAGATTTCATCATTTCGAGGTAGAAGTGTCCTCCCTACCCCCTTGACCATCTGAGAAATAAAGGAAGGTAGATGTGGTGACAGACTCAGGGGCTGTTGGTATCTTTCCAGGTAAGGCCATTTCTTTCCTTTCCTTTCAGCTGGGGCCAGATGGGTAGTTCTGTTCTGGGGAACAGAGTGTGGGGAACTTCTGCTACTTTCAGGTCAGCTTCATTCATAAAATTGCACCTTTACGCCCATGCATTTCTTCTCTGTCTTGAACCAGATGAGGATGGTGACTTAGGAGTCATGGACAGGGACAGGAAGGAGCCATACCTGAGCACTTCAGGAACAATCTTCTTGACCTGGATCTTGTGCTTGCTGCTTCAGGTGGGTGAGCTAAAAGCTCTGTGTGAGACTAGGGCTTGCAGTGGAGCTGGTGCTGTTAGAATGGATGTGGGGTGTAATGGTGCCACACGATGGAGAGAGGTCTCCCCCTACTACTGCAGGGCAAATTAAATGAAATTGCTCTCTGAGTGCTTTAGGCCTAATGACTTCATTATTGAAACTTTCAAAGTTGATTACTCAGAGGGTTTTTGTTTCTTTGTTTTCCCCTTCCTACTAAGAAAGTGTTGAGGTTGAAGAAAGAGAATGAAGGATTGATGGGAACTTTATTCTCATGGGGCCCTCACCTACTTTGGTTTCTTCTGAGTTTAGTTGGTGACCTGCCTCTAATATCTTGGGTATCAAAGCTCTCCTTGAAAACCAGACTCAGGGTTCTCCTGAACTTAGCTTGTTTTGGCTTAAGCCATTTCCTTCCCTTCCTTTGCTAGTCTATATTGCTTTCAATCATACTTTGCTATCCTACCACAAGCTGGTACTTAGTTGAGTTCATTGTGAAGGCCCTGAATGTGGAATTGCCTTGATCCAGATTGGACCAGGCACCGTGATTTACCCAGCGGAAGTCAGTTCTTTGGCAGTGAAACTTGGATTTGTCCCGGTTCCCTGAATAATGACAAGAAACCACCTACAGTGACGGAGACAGATGAGATGGTGAAGCCATAGCAAGTGTAGACTCCATCTCCCATCCCATCCTGAGTTATGCAGGACAGACGTCCCCAGTCACATTACAGTTGTGACAGCATCTCCTTTGCTAATGGGCTCCAGGTGCTTCTTCCACGCCTCATTAATAGGACATGCTTCACCATCTCAACGCCATAGTCCCAGGAGGAACCGAATCGGAGGAATCAGCCGCATGTCGACATCTGGATGGGATTGAAATGTTTACACTTGAATAATGTAGCGCACACACAGAGCCACTTACAGATATATCTCCTTAAGGACAAGAAATCGCACAGAGGAGGCTAGCTTAGGCTATTCAGCAACTATCAAAAACACCAACTTTGTGCAGAGCACTGAGTTATATGTGTTTGGAGAGCATGTGGAGACAGTTAATAAGGCAGAGGGAGGCTCTGTCTATACTTTCAAGGGTCTCAATGTCTAGTGAGCAAAATGGTATAGATACTTATAAGGTGGGAAGGAAAGACACCAGAGGCAGCTGGAAGTGGAAGCTTATGCGCTTGGAAGGATGAATAGAAGCTTGCTTGCCCGTCAAAGGCTGAAGATTGGTTTGGCAGGGGACACATTACACAGCTTTGGAACACATGATTTACCATCAGCAATGATGATACCATTTATTAACTGTGTACATACACATATGTATTTTAGATGCTGCATATTTATGGCCAATGATATTTTCCAAATCATTGTGGTTATGTGTGCAATCTAATTTTTGAAATTATATTCTTATAAAGTGATTAAATAAAGTAAATTTTATTGTGTTTTTCTATGATTTTACATGTTTATAGTGTTAATTAGAGAAAAAGAACAATGTTATGTCAGTCTACACAGCTTAATTTGAATACAGATAATATTCCCACCACAATAACATCGCTTCGGGAACATTTTTAATATACCTGGTACCCCACATTTCATTATCACAGTAAGCTAATTAATAACATATTGTTATAGCCATTTTAGGGATTAGGACTCTGGGGCTGGAAAAGGTTAAGTGGATTGCAAGTGGTCATATAGTTTAGAGATTAAAGGGAAAAAAAAGAAAAGTTCTCTAATAGATCTACACACTCATGGTAGTCATTTAATGAAGTCTTCACAGTCATGTGGTGGGGGAGAGGGTAGGTTTCAAAACAAATGGTGTGGCTCTGTTAGAATGCCTGAGGGAGGAACATTCAGCTCAAATCATGTGATATGGAAACACAGTAATTGGAGCTCCTGACAGTTATTGCTTCTGTATGAGGCCTTGTCTGTGCAGAAGCTTTGGAGAAGTTAGGCCTACCTTGTCTGTCTGTGGTAGTTCATGATAACTAAATCTGGAGTCTGTCTTCCTGCTAGAGAGTGTCTGTGTACCTAGGAAATGTCTAGGCAAAACTGGAACATAGAATGGAGACAACTCCTGACTGGAATGCCTCCTTTTGTGCAACAGATGTCCGTGTGACATGCATCTCCCAGAATGTGCCTCCACAAATGCTGGGATGACATAGACATCTGGAGGAGGGGGCACAAGATGCCACCAGAGACCATATTAACCACAACACATTGCTTGTATTATACTGTATATCTCTTGGTATTATCTCAAGTCTGGTTTATATCTAATGTAATAGTTTATACAATTTGGTTTAAATAGATTGTTTTTTTTTCTGCTTCTGTTTTTATTTGTCTATCCTGTTTTTGATGCTGCTCTTCTGCCTTCTTTTGGGTAACTCAAATGTTGAGTGTTATCTTAATTTATTTCCTCAATATACTCATTAAAATAATACTTTTATCGCTTCTTGGCCTTTTGGCTAATATCAAGTGTAAAATAATACTTTTTATTCCTTTTAGTGTTTTTTTTCAAGAATAACAATATACCTTCTTAACTTCTAAGTTCCACATAAATAAAAACTTATGCTTACATAAAAATCTGGGCACAAATGTTCATAGTGGGTTTGTTTATTATATTCTCAAATATAATATATTTGAGATACATCTGAAATATATCTGAATACAGCAAATATATATTTAAATGGATGAATTCTTAAATTGTGGTATATCTATGCCATGGAATACTACTTGGCAAAGAAAAGGGAGCAGATTATTGACATATGCAATCATGTGATTCTTCAGTGGATATTCTGAGTAGAAAAGCCAACCTCATAAGGTTATATACTGTCTATTTGTGTTTACATAAACTTTTAATGGCAGTATTTTAGAAGTAGAGACCCAACAGATGGTCACTGGAGATTAGAGAGCAGGAAGAGAGTGTTAAGTGTGGCTTTAAATGGGCAGCACACACTATCCTAGTGGTTCTATATCTTGACAGTGGTAATAGAAGCACACAGTTACACGTGTGATAAAATTGTATAGACCCATACATACAAGTAAGGGAACCTGAGTAAAAATATCTGATTATAAGAATGTCAATATCCTGCTTCTGATATAAAGTTTTATAATCCATTACATGGGAAACTAATAAGTAAGGGAATCTATGAGATCTCTCCGTACTGTTCCTCACTATGTGTAGAGACATGTTTTAGCTCAATGTTTCAAGATGTTCTGGTCTGTGCTTTGATTGCATTGTGGCATTCAGGCCTGTGGGACATTTTGCAAGCTGAGGTAGGAAAAACACCTCATGGCTGGGTGTTGAGAGGGAGAGGAAAGAGGCCACTTTCCCATAATCCCCTTTAAGGACATGCCATCAATGAACCAAAGATGTCCCAGCCAGCACCACCTTTTCAAGTTTCTGTCACCTTCCAAGAGCACTGAGTTGTTTGTTACCAAGCCTTTGGATACCTGGGCCTTTGGAGGACGTTTGGATCTAAAATGCAGCATTCCTTTTCCAACAGTGTGATTTAGTATCTCTGTTACTGTTGGCAAGCAGCTGGCTGAAGAGTCTCTTTCTCTACCTGTATAGACATCTGGGTCGGCAAGCCGTTCTTCATGTCCCTTAGTGTTGGACTGCAGCAGAGGCAGCTGGAGGCAGCTGGAAGCAATGGCAAGGGGCGCCCTCTAGTGCTGCCGTTCTGTGGCGGCCTGCATTATGAGGAACATGGACTTGAAGACTCATAGCTCTCAGGAACCAGGGTCTCGAACCTGCAGTCTCTTGTCTGCATTCCTTGCAGCCTTGATCTGTCCTTCTGCTCTCTTGTCTCCACTTCCTCCAACATCTCAGCTCCTCAGCTCCAGCTGCTTCTTGAGCTGTGAAACAGCTGGGCTCTCTCAACCCCGTGGCTGCTGCCAGGCTGACTCGGGAATTCCTGCTTCTGCTGGGACAGCACCTGGGAGCCAGGGTTGTGGACCTGAGTACCCACTGCTGCTCCGGAGCCAGAGAGCACAGGGGGTCACTCAGGACCTGGGCCCCAGGCACAGCTGGCATCACTCAGGGGTGGGCAGGGAGCAGGTGGGATTGCTAGAGGATTAGCCTCAGCCTTGCGTCTGTAGTTGTCAAGCAGGCCCGGCCGTTGCTAACACTGTCAGGGTTCGCTCAGGGGCTGGGGCCTGCAGCTTGGAAACTGGGTGCCAGGTGCAAGGAGGACATGGACAGGGACTGTCACCTTTTTGCCGCCTCCCCATTACCGCTCTCTGCTATCTCTACAAGGCTCTCCTTCCTGGTACCAGCTCACCGTTACTGACAGGAAGCAAGAAAAAAAAAAACAAAAACAAACAACCCACTCCAGCAAGACCTTTTGTCGGACTGAGTGCTGTGGGGCTGGGCAGGAGGGTGGGGACGAGGCACAGGAGGGTGCCCCCAAGGAGCTGCAGCCTGCTTGTGTAGCCCAAGAAGGGACGCGTAGATCCACCACAGCCATTTGTTTGGATCAACCACAGACTGCCTCTGATCACCAGTCACTGTCACTGCGACACGTTTTGGAAGATGATGGCCCTGTCTCTCAGAGACAGTAACGTGATCCCTCTACCAGGGCCAGTGATCTCCCTCTGGCCAAGGTGGAAACAGTTGCAGCGTCATTTAGAGTTTCTTAAGACTCGCAACAGTAAAATGACTATCACAGTCTGGCTCAGACAGCCCTGGCTGAGGCGGCAACCTTCAGGAACCCAGGCCATCCCGGCCAGTCTTGGCCTAGCTTTCTCCTCACATCTGTGGCGTGTTCCAGAAGGCTGGTGCTGATATAAGGGCTTCCTGGCTGACATTAGACAAATCGTCCTTTTACTCAAGGCACTCAGGGCAGCAAAGACAAGCAAAATAGTGGCTGTTTAGGGAGTCAAGCTGCCCCACCCCCAATATCTCTTCTTATTTACAGCAAAATTAACAGCAGGAGTGCTTACAGTACAAACTGAAATAACTCATCACTAACACTAAATAGTGATTACTAAACAGATTTGAAGAGTGTTTTAACAGTGCTTAACACATGCCCAGGGCCCTAGGGAGAGGTGGGCATGCTCATCTGCTTCATTCCTACAGAGTATTTATCCGTGGTGAGTAACTGTACAAGATACAAAGTTTCTGGTCATTTGTCCACAGATCAAAACATCAATGACACATGCAGCACATCCCAACCTGTGGCAATCATGCCGCCTCCCTTCAAGGTTCGGAGTCCTGTGCTTTGCAAGTCTTATCTAAGTGAATGCACAGACACCAAAGCTTGTTGTTACCTCCTTGTTTTCTATGGACAAATTCACATTTCACCCTTTACAAAAATAGTTCACGACAAAAGGGAAGTAAGAAAGGAAAAAGACATAATGGTGGAAGTAAGACTCGGAAGAACCTCAGTGGAACTGCAGAAGGAACACCACTGTAGGAATGTTGTGGAACATTATTTTAACTAGATAAGGATGTGTTACATTTGTTTCTGCTGCACTTGTTTAATTATGTAAAGATGTGTTGCATTTGTTTCATCTTGCCTGCCTGATTGGTCTACTAAAAAGCTGAACAGCCAATAGCTAGGCAGGAGAGGGATAGGCAGGGCTGGTGAGCAGAGAGAATAAGTAAGAGGAGAAATCTTGGCTCAAGAGAGAAGAAGGAAGAGAGAACAAGGGAGAAAGAGAGGGAGATTTCAGGGACCAGCCAGTCAGGCAGCAACCAGCCAGCTAGACACAAGCAGGAAAATAGGACATACAGATGCAAAGAAAGGTAAAAAGTCCCGAGGCAAAATGTCAATGAAGAGAAACAGGTTAAATTAAGTTGTAAGTGTGGTGATATTGTGTTCCCCAAAATATTGTGCACCCTAATAAACTTATTTGGGGTCAGAGTCCAGAACAGCCACTAGATAGACATAGAGGCCAGAAAATGGTGGCACACACGCCTTTAATCCTATCACTTGGGAGGAAGAGATCCATCTGGATCTCTGTGAGTTTAAAGCCACACTGGAAATAGCCAGGCATGGTGACTCATGCCTTTAATCCCAGGAAGTGATGGCAGAAGCAGAAAGGTATTTAAGGCATGAGGACGAGGAACTAAGCCTGGATAAGCTTTTAGGCTTTTAGCAGCAGCAGTTCATCTGAGATTCATTCTGGATGAGGATTCAGAAGCTTCTAGTCTGAGGAAACAGGATCAGCTGAGGAATTGGTGAGGTGAAGAAGCTGTGACTTGTTCTGCTTCTCTGATCTTCCAGCATTGATCCCAATACCTGGCTTCAGGTTTATTTTCATTAATAAGACCTTCTAAGATTCATGCTACATATAAGACCTAGTGGGACAAGCATAAGATAAGGTCAAACATTCATAATTAATAAGTCTCCATGTCATGATTTGGGAGCTGGTCGGCGGCCCAAAAGAAAGCCTGGAACATGGGAATGTTGACATTACTATCTTAGATACCTTCCCACATGACAAAAGAACTCTCAAATAGTTCTTGACATTGAACACATAGAGGATCAGATACAAAAACCAGCTAGTGCTTAGGAAAGAGAATATACATTTTCTAAGGACAGATAATATGCCTTAGAATGTGTGTCAAAAAACATGAAAAGAAGGCAAACACCTGTAAAGTTATGCCCAATAATTTGACTTTCATAATAGGAGAACTTGCATTCCCAACATTTCTAACACCTTAAATTAAAGTAAATCAAATAAATGTTAATTTTATCATTCATTTTCTTATATATTCATGTAATCAATAAGAAGAGTCGACATTTAGAGAAAAACGTTAGAGAACAGAACAGCCACCATTTGACATGGAATATTTAGTTCCCTCTGTGGCTTCATGTGTCCAGTTTCCTGATCTCACATAACGGTGGCAGTGAGGACTACTAACAGTCTGAAAGATTTGTTCTTTGAATAAATAATTAGAGGGGGGAGAAAGCCAATACATTTCTCTGGTGGTTTGATCTAGCTCCTCTACTCTCTCATATTTGAACACTTGGTCCTCAGTTGATGCCTATTTGGTTATGCCAGAGGAAGTATTTCTCCGGGGGGGGGGGGGGGACGGGATGCAGGCGTTTGTGTCATTCCTGGCTTGCTCTCTGTATCTTGTTCACAGTTCCAGATGTGAGCACTCAGCTCTTTCTGCTACCATGCTTGGTGTCTGCTACCATACTCTCCAACATGACGGTGATGGACTCCAACCCTCTGGAACTGTGAGTCCCAAATAAACCCTTCCTTCTATAAGCTGCCTTGGTCATGGTGTGATATCACATGGGTAGAAGAGTGTCCCTCTACAGTTTGCTGTCAGTCATCAGCACCATGGACTAAACATCTACTGGTGAAAAATACATTCGAGTTTAGTTCTTCCAAATGTGCCTTGTTTCTGAAGGATATGTATATATCTGGTTACAGCACTCTAGACTGAGAGCTATTTTCTTCTAGCATCTTTAAAGATGCTGCATTGTTTTCTGGCCTCCCTTGTTTCTGACAAATCAGAAATAAATTCAATAATCCTCCTTGCTGTGCCCCTATATGCACCATGTCCCTTCCCTCCTCCACTGCCCAGAGCTGTGTCATGATGTTGTCTTTGACTTCGGTTTCTAGCAGTTTCCATCTAACTGCTCACCGAGGCCTTTGTTCTATTTGTCTTGCTTGGGCTTAGGAAACTTTGCATCTGAAAGCATTTTTTTTCTCCCATCAAATTCTGCAAGCCTTCAGCTACTGCATTTCTATGCATGGACTATTGTCCGTGCCCCTGCCCCCTCTTTTCTTTTCTAATACCTGTTCTATGTATGTTAGAAGGTTTAACATTGTCCCAAGAGTCCCTGAGGGTTTGCTTATCTCCTTTCCTTCATTTTTTGCTCTGTTTTAAATGCATGCTTCTATTTATGTAACATTTTGAGATGATAAGATTTTAGGAATGAATTTAGGAATTTGGTCATTGCCAATGTCTAGGAAAATGCCTGGGGAAAGGGAGAAGTGGGGGGCAAGCAATGTACCATGGTGACATGAGAGATTGTTTAGAGGGGTGGAAAGAATCTGAATCCTGACTGTGGTGATAGAACCAAGAACCTACCCAGCTGGCGAAATTTTACAGACAAGTTGTTTATATTTTTTTGGTTTAATCTTGGCAGGTCACATGGATCTGAAGATGTATCCATTGTTTCTAGATTTTCCAGTTTTATGGAATGTAAGTCTCTAAAGTACTCCCTTAGTGATTCTCTGCATTTCATTGGAATCTATGGTAAACTTTTATTCATTTTGAATTTTCTGGATTTTGGTTTTCTTTTTCTTTTGATTGGTTTTGATTGGGGATTGTCAATCTTATTTTTCTAAAGAACCAACTTTTTGATCAATTCTGTGCATTGCTCTTTTAATCTTCATTTTATTAATGTCTCTCCTGATATTTATCATTTTTTATTGTCTACCATTTCAGGTTTGGGTTGTTCCTGTTTGTCTAGGATGCTGAGATTCTTTATTATACTATTTATTAGAAATATTTCTGAATTTTTAATGGAAGCACTTATATCTATAAATTCCCCTCTTAGGATTACTTTAACTGTATCCTAAAGGTTCTGGGAAGTTTTTATTTCATCTTCATTTATTCTAAGAACTTTTAAATTTCTTCCTAATTTTCTTTTTTCAATAACCCACTGTCATTCAAGAGTATGCTGTTCACTCCATGTGTTTGTGTAGATACTGGTTTTATTACACAATGATCTGATAAGATACAAGAGGTTATCTCAATTCTTTTGTATTTTGTAAGACTTTATTTGTGGTCTAAAAAATGAATTATTTTAGAGATGGTTCCATAGGCTGCTGAGATGAATGTATAAGTCTGTATTAGTTAGAAGGATTGTTCTGGGTATATCTGTGGAGTGCATTTGATATAGGATGTAGTTTAAGTCTGAGGTTTCTTTGTTGACTTTTAGTTTGTGTGACCTATCTAAACATGAGTGGGGTATTGAAACACCCATTATTGTTGTATCAAGACCCATCTGATGTTTATGTTGATTAATATTGTATTTTTATAAAATTGGGACCTCGGCTTTGTTACTTGTATATTTATTTACAAATTGGGACCTAGACTTTGTTACCTGTGCATTTACAGTCATTTCTAGGTGATTTTTTTCTTTATTCATGCATTTAGTGGCCCTCTTCTCTCTTTGGACTAATTTTGGTTTGAAGTCTCTTTTATACGGTATTAGAATAGCTATACCAGGTTGCTTTTTGTTTACATTCACTTTCTAAGTGTCTGTGAGTTTCTTTGCCTGTGAGGTGTGTTTTTTTTGTGATGATAGATAGTTGCATCTAGTTTTTTTAATCTAGTAAGTCAGTCTGGATACTTATTGGAAGTTGAAACTGTTTCTAATGTAGATTATTATTGAGAGCTATTTCCTTATTCCTATAATTTTTATGATCATCTTCACACTTGGCTGGGTTATTATTCTTATTCCTCTATTGTTATTAAAGACTTGCCTGTTTACTTTTTGGACCTAATAGATTTCTTCCTAGTTATCCTTTGTTCAGCTAGGTATTGGAGAAATTATTTTGGCCACTCCACGTAGTTAAAAGGATATTTATTTAATGGTGTAACTCACAAATTAAGTAATGGGTAGGTCGCAGGGTCTGGGGAAGGTGTAACGCAGTCCAGCCGTGTTCTCCGGAGCTCTGCACAGTCAATCTGCACCGGTCAGCGTCCCGGCACCGAGAGAGCGCCCAGCGAGAGCGCTGGCCCATCCAGCTCTCGGTTCCCCAGGCGCCTCCCCTCGCCCCGCCTTGTAGGCGTGACAGTTGCCAGAGTCTCAATGGGGGTTGGAACTTCCAGAACCAAGCTGGAATGGCTACCCACTACAGCTAGGAATGTATTCTTTACTGCATCACCATGATTAAGACTGTACTTCTTCATCCTCTGTATATACTATTCCTTTAAAAATCTTCCACAGAGCCAGCTTCATGGCTTAGTCTGTGTCCTTATTTCTCTATCACTTTTATAAGATAAATTTGCTATATATAGCAGTCTTGGTTTATAGTTATTTTTGGTATTTGGACTATTATATGTTGTGGAAAGGGTCTTCTCTGGTCATGTTGATTTGGAGTCCTGAATGTCTCTTGTATTTGTATGTCTGTTTCTTTCTCTGGACCTGGGTAGGTTTCTACTGTAATTTTCTTGACAGTTTCCTTCAGCTTCTCTTTTATCTCATGGATTCATAAGTCTCTCTTCATTGTGTACTGCAGGAGGCTGTGGTCATACTCGTTCATCTCATTTTCCTGTGTTTGTGTTTGATGTAAATTCCTCAACATTTCCCTGATGTTCTTCTCTCTGCTTCTCATGTCTGTTGGTGACACTTTCTTCTGACTTTTTATTTGATTGAGTTTTAATTCTTAACATTTCTGAAATTCCCTATTCAAATTTTCAATTTTCTTGCTGATCTTTTCTTCCATTCCATTGACTTTCTTATGCATATTGCTGATTTTCTCATTGATTTGTTGATTTCCCTCTCCAGTCCTGGATTCAAATCATCTGCTTGTTTATATTATCAGGCCATTGATAATTTTTACTAGACAACTTCTGAAGCCTTCATCTGGCATGCTACCTCTTTCGATGTCTTTGGGTTCAGTAGTTGAGGAACGACGGTCATGTGGAACAGCTGTACCATCTTACTTTCTTCTGGTTCTTCTTAGGTTTCTCTGCTGTCACTGTGCATCCATTATTTGTATATTTTTTTCTCATTTTGGGGGATAGGTGTTCTTATTGAGTAACCTGTGCTTAAAGGATTGATCTCCAATATAGTGAGGAGAAAACAAACTTCTATAGTATAAATAACATCCCACAATAGAAAGCATAGAAAATACTTAAAAATCAGTTAATAGCCCAGTAGTGCATCATCAGCGACACCACGGAAACTGGCAAAGCTAACATTGGTTATGAGAGGAAGGTGACAGTTATTTAGGGTAAGTGTAGAAAGAGTGAGTAAGTGAGATAAATTGAGGAAATGAGGAAAGGGAGAAACAGGAGAATAAATGTTCAATAAAAGAAAGAAGAAGAATGTTATGGAAAGGAACAGAAGAAGATGAGAGGAGAGAGAGAGAAAGAGAGAGAGAGAGAGAGAGAGAGAGAGAGAGAGAGAGAGAGATTAGGGAAAAAGTCAAAACCAAAAATTCTAAATGATGTAAAAGCTCAAAACCAAATTTTAAATAAACTTAAGAAGAGGGACAAAAAAGGAAAGAATAAAAGTATTCAGAACTAAAGAATGCTGAGAGTGGGAGAAATGGTCCTCCCCAGGGAAGAGCACACCAATCGGTTATCCAATGACAAATGGTCAGTCCTGAAAACACACATGTCAGTAACATTGTTTAGAGTGGGCTGGTTGCATTTAATTATCTAGGAAAACACACACACACACACACACACACACACACACACACACACACACACCAGCAATTACAAAAAAAAGGAGGCCATGAATTTAAAAGAGAGAAAGGGGGGTTGGAGGAAGGAAAAGAAAGGAGAAAAAGCTGTAATTTATTAAAATCTCCAAAAAGTTTTAAAGATTAGAAAAGAAGTAAGGTAAAATTAAAAATACCTGATGTAGAGAAGAGGGAAGAAGGAGATAATGGTTAAAAGGGAAAGAAGGCACTAAAAGAAAGAAAAGTTCCCCTAAGTGAAACAAAAGTGTAAATAAAAACCCACAAACATATGACAAGCACTGACAAGGAAGAGCACAGGGCGTTTTGGAAGGACAACACAGCACATCCCGCTTCTTGGAAACAACTTGCATTCCCGATGCAAACCACTGTGCATTCCGCTTTGAACTGATCAGTGTCTAGAAGTCAGAGGCCTAGTGCCAGCAAAGGAGAGCTAATTTGATATAATTTTCGCCCCTGGCAAGGCCTCTACGGGAGAGCTCCTGAGATCTGGTCATTTTTTTGCTTACTCTAAACTTTTCTCTTTCCATAAAAGACAAAGGCTGACAGCATCTTTTGATAAATGAAATGCAAGTACTGAAGGAATGAACATGGTTTTCATATACTGTATTGTCATGGCACAGATGGTTTCATGACACTATTAGCATGACAAGACAATGAAGTGAACATAAATAAAACTATTTTCTTGGTTCTATGATCAGCATCCTCGTTTTGTTTCCTGTTGCTGTGATTAAATACCCTGACAAAAGCAAGGGAGGAAAGGATCTGTTCAGCTTACAATTCCAGGTTGCTGTCTATCATTGTGGTGAAAGGCAAGGCAGGTGTCTGATGCGGTTAGCCACATCCACCGTTGAGGACCGAGAGAGAATGGATGCACCATTCTGACTTCTCAGCTTACTTCCTCTACCTTTCTCCAGTTCAGAATCCAAACCCAGAGAATGGTACTGCCCTGCCCAGGGCTGAGTCTTCCTGCATCAGCTAACATAATCAAGACAGCCCCTAACAGGTATTCCCACAGGCTAATCCTTCATTGAGACTTTCTTCCTAGGGAATTCTAGATTGTGTCAAGTTGACAGTTACAACTAACCACTGGAGTGGGTGGAAAAAGTTCTCCCAACCTTCAAAAAAAAGTCTTTTACTTGGGCTAATCTGAGTTAATCCAGGAGATACCTGGCAATAAGATCACAAATTTGGGAGTAGAACTAGAATTTTGAAATAAGTGTTGAGGTCTTCACATCTATAGAGTCTCCAAATTAATTCACTGAGTCTCAGGCACCTGTTACCATCTTCCTATCTTCATTTTAAGAGACATGAAAGGCAAATATGTCAAAACTGCAGCTTAAATTTTCATCTGCCTCCATTAAAACTTGATGTAATATAAACCCAATATAGTATTGATAAATTGTGTTAAAGCCAATAGAGTTTATCAAAAAAAATTGCAAGCATCCAGTACTTTTCTTCTCTCTCTCTCCCTCCTTCCCTCCCTCTCTCTCTCTGTCTCTCAGACAGACAGACACAAAAACACAAACACACACACAAACACACACACACATACATGCACTCACATCATTTTAGTATATAACTCAGGCTAATCTCAATCTTGCAATTCTACCGACTCAACTTCAGAGTGCTGAGATTATAGTTATGTGCCACCAGTTTCTTTTCTTCTGTTTTCAAATAATTCCACTGTAATATCATTATAAATTGCCCCATTTATTCACAGAACATAAAACAATAAGGAGTTGAATTTTTTTAACCTTTTGGCAGTAGTAATAACTTAAAGGAAGCCATCAGGAGAAATAGCTTGATGTCAAACTCTCTCTGAGATATTAAAATTCATCTCTATTTAAAACCTGAGATGATCTTTCCTAAACATCATCAAGTGTAGGATAAAACACAATGGTAAAGATGATGCCAACACATGGTGGTAGGATAAGGAACATCTTTGCTAAGACTCAGAGAACTCATCTATAAACCCTTAAGGCCTGAAGAACCAAACATTTATTTTAAAAGTCAGAATTGCACTTACAAATTCATGAGTCTATCAGAGGTATCTCTCAGGCCAATGTATATGAGCTCAAATTAAGAGACAATTTATTATGGAATATTGATTATGTCTGTGCTGTTCATCTACCACGGGAGAACAAGTCCCATCATGTTGCCATTCTTCTTAAAGGAAAGTGTTTCTCCTATTCCATCTTGATGTGTTTGTCATTGTATGTTTGAGATGACTATTTCTGAGCTCCATGCAGCTTCTCAAATGCATAGGTTATTATTATGTTCTCCAGAAATGATGCATGTCATGCGTGTGCAACTTTGTGCTGTGAGAAGAACATTGTTTGAAGTCTTCATCTGCATATAGCTACTTCAGTACATGACAACATGTGTTCATATTACATGTACAATGGTCATACATATATGTATAATTATTTGTAACATATATTTATATTGAGCTTATTTTATACACATACACACACAATACACTTGAGCTTGCTATTTATGTAGCCTATGGTTGCTGATGATTTCATCACCTTGATCTCTTAGCTTCGATTTAAGATGTTCTATTTCTCATCTGTTTATCTCTAATTTTTTTCTGTGTCAGATTCAAAATTTAATAACTCTTGTCTCCTTCTGTCTGTGTCTTCTGATCTAAACCCTTAAGGCATCTTAGCAGCTAACTGGAGAGATAAGCAGCATTCTTCCTGTAATTGGCAAAGTTAGGCACTCCATTTTTATTACAACTTTAAATCTGCCCAAACTGCCCTGCTGGCACAGAAATGCGGGACAAAACCTTATCTGGTAGGATTTCATCTGAATTGTTGGCTTCGTCCTGACTAGCCATTCAGAGCCAGGGCAGGAGCTCTCAGCTGGAAAATGAAAGGTCTGCCAGGAGGACTCACCTTTCCCACAGATACTCCTGGGTCCCCAGGTCCTCTGGTCTCACCTCTTTTTATTTGTCCTCAAGAATTATGGGGAGAGCTGGCTTCAGGGATCTGGTGGATGACTGATAGTATTTTAAGGTTGGTGTGTAAGAGTGGAAGGAACGGGGGACTAAACATGGGGTAAATGACTGTACTGAATGTGACTTAAGCTCATTGCTCTTCAAAGTGCTGCCACACACCCCCAAATGCAAGGTGCTCATTTTTTTAATGCTATGTGATCTTTGTGGTATAAGAAGGATTGCTTGAATAAAGAAGGAGGCTACACAGGAAGCCTGGGAGACAGACTCCAACCCAGTCCTAATATTCTGTTGCTTAGATTCCAAGTCCTGTGTGTGATATTTTTCAGTCAGAGAGACCTTTAAATCCCCATGGTTCCTACTCAGTTCTAAGCAGTGTGTTCTCTTAATTCCCATGGCAGACATTTTCTCACAAATTTGTAGGTTAAAAAGATAGGAAAAAAAAAAACCTTTCCAAAATATAAACCCCACACTAAAAAACAAAAGCAGGAAATGTTGAAGCTGGGAGCCTGGTTACCGTGACAACTAGGGTTTATCAAACTCCCCTCTCAGAGATCTGGACCTTTGCTTGAAATGGTTGCTTCTCTGATGGGCTTTGACCACCAGATTTGTGGCTCCAGCCAGATGTTTTGAAAGGGAAAAGTGGATTTGGCAATGTCCCACCTCCTGGGAGCATCATCTACATGACAGCTCTCAGTTCCTTTGTGTGGCTCCCATCTCCTACCCACTAATGTTCTGAGGAAGGCAGAGAAGGCCAGAGCATCTTGGCGATGGCCACAGAGAAGAGCATAAGGGACAGGGGAAGAATTATTTGACTGTTACAAGGGAAAGGTGCTAGGGCTGTGTAAGAGACTTTCCTGTTCTTTCTTCTCAACAAACACTCCTGCTATTTCCTCCCTCCGGGAACAGTTAACCATACCATATGTATTTATTTCCTAGTTGGAATAAAACTAAAAAGAAGTCAGGTTTTTGTCTTTATGGTTCTTATTGTCTCATTCAGACACCAGGGATAGGATCACTTGATCATCGGGCATCACTGGAGGATAACAGGCAATATATTATGAGCTTCTAGGAAATGCTGAAGATAGGTGGCTGGAGCGGGTACCACTAAAGCTGAAGAACTGGGGCTGGTGTACATGGCAGATGACATAGAGCTACAGCTGCTCTCTCAGGCAGCTATAAATAAAGGTTGGAAGTGGTAAGACCTAAGGGTTGAAGATTTGTGTGGGGCCATAAATAAGTGAGGGACATCTGTTGGGTCCAGTGCTAGGTGTTTTTAAAGTAAGGCTGAAAACTCCGTGGGCCACTGAAGGGGTGTGAGCAATGACAAGGTCACACATTAGGTTGTAGGAAATTTAATTCAATGGCAGGGCACTGCAAAGAGAGATATCGAGAGGCAGACCCAAACAGAAAGCTCACATGATGCTCGACTCCTTTGATGTATTTATTGTCTTGGAAGGCTGTTGCTTACAAGATGCTTAATGGAGCAGAGGCATTGTAGAGCCTCAGTTTCCCCAAGTTTTTGCAAGAATCTGATGCTTTGTGGTTCGAACTGTGGTCCACCAGATGCACTTTTGGTTTGCATGTCCCAAGAGCCATTTTCTGATTAAGTCTAATATGTACACATCCACGAGCATCACTTGCTTCTGGAAATGGAGGTTTGGCATTTTCCCTAGCAGGGGATAAGTCATTTGGGCTGTCCATCCTCAGTGACTACATTGAGGCCCATCTCTCACCAGGTGGCAGAATCCTGTGCTTTCCACTGGAGAGATCCCCTTGGAATAGAAGACAGCTGGTGCCTGCTTTGAGCATTCAACACAGACGATCTGAGTTCTCTAGCAAAAGCCTGTCACAGATTTTATGCAAAAAGTATAGTATCATTGTTTTTAAAAGCACCTGTTACTACTAGTGCACATCTTCGATTTTACAGTTTTTTTTTTAATTTTCAGAGTACTTATAAATAAATAATAGAACTCCCTAAATATCTGGCAACTGTGGTAAAGATCACTCTAATTCCAGTGCGAATTAATGGATCATGTAAAGTCTCTATTACATCAAAAACAAAACAAAACAAAACAAAACCAGAAGTTTCAGAGCTGGAGAGATGGCTCAGTGGTTAAGAATACTTGCTCTTACAGAAGACCTGTGTTTGGTTCTTAGACATATATCTTGGCTAACAACTACATTTCTCCCAGGTCTAGGGACCTAGTGTTCTCTTCTGACCTGTAGGCACTAGACATACATGTAATGTGTATACATACTTGCATGGGAAAAATTCATACACACAAAATAATAAACAAAAAGAAATCTAGAAATGACATTAAAAATTGAAGCAATATTTTTTTTGGGGGGGGATGCTACCTGCTGTTACAAAGGAAGCAATATTTTTAATTTTCACCATTACCATTGGCAGGACCAGCTAAGCCCATTGCAGTGGTGGACTAACTCCCCTGTGACACATTGCCATTGAGCAAAGTCAGGTAGACCACTGGGGCCATCTCACTTTCCTTCCCCATCAACAGTTTCATCTATCTAATAAATGCCATTCTACATGGTGTGAATCTGTGTTAGATGTTATAATGAAAGGGAATAGACTTATAAAGGGTTGGAATATCCTAATAGAGGCTAAGCAGTATTTCATTGTTCAGCCAGGAATCCATACTCCTATCTCTTTTCTTTTTCTCCATGTTGGTTGTTTTCATGTATGTATGGCTACATCTCTCCTTGTAAGAATCTTTAGGAGACCAAAGGTACTAAAGGGATATAATTTAAATATCTCCTGTTTTAGTTAATCGTATGACCCCATTGCAGTTTCTACTATTATATCCCAATATCCCACATGAAGGAACAGATTCTCAAAGATGCAAAGTAATTTTTTGAGCTCATGCAGCTATGGGGATGAAAAGAAGGTTTAAAATGCATATCTGACTGAATGAGTGTGGCTGCCTGTTCATTGATCGTGTCCCTAAGGAAGAATTTGTAATTAGCATGTAAAATGCTCTGAACCTAATGCTTCTAAAGGGCCTGGTGAGGCACAGATGTGTTACATTTTTCTAAGAAGTGAAACACAGTCTAGGAGACCCCTTATTCCAATTCCACAGTATCCAGCATTGGGAAGGTTTTTTTGGCTTTTATTTTGTTTTGTGTTTCCAACTGGAGTTATCTGGGAAGAAGGAGCCTCATTTGAGGATTTGCTTCCATTGGATTGGTCTTTGGGCAAATCATTAATGCACAAGGGCCCAGTCCACTGAAGGTGGCCTGTTTCTGGGCAGGTGATCCTAGGATGTATAAGAACACAAACTGAGTGAGCCACAAGGAGCAAGATAGTATGCAGCATTCTTCCATGATCTGTTTCATTTATTGTCCTGCTTGAGTTCCTGCCTTGACTTTCCTCAATGATGTTTAGAGTCATGACATAAAGGCAAATAGGTCCTTTTCTCCCAAGCAGCTTTTGATCATGGTCTTTATCACAGCAATGGAAAACCAGGAACTTTAAAGTGTGAACTGAGCAGAGTGAATGGTAATGGAGAGCTGTAGGGCCTAGAGAGAACTGGAGCAGCCTGTCCTATTAGACACTGCAGAATCAATGCCTTTAATGCCACTTCATGGCCCTTTGCAACATGTCTGTAAGCAATGTTCTCTTATCCCAGTAAGGAATGTATAAATTGCCATATGCATCTTATCCAGCATATATGGTAAAAGTTAAACTACAAACCAGAGTCTTAGATATGGGTGGACTAGTTGAGGCCAAATTAGAGATGCCGTTTCTTCTTTTATTGTAGCCCAGAAGAGTGACATTAGTTAGGTATGATAGCAATGGACCATGAGAGTTCCAGTCTGGTGTTGGCTGGCTTAGAGAAGAGGCACATCATACCAGGGTGCATGTTGAGTCATGGAGTATGCAGCAAAGCTCAGAGTGGAAAGAGTGAGATTGGACAAAATAGCCCCCAATATTCATACAACCAGAGTCAAAATGTTTGTCTCAGTGTGTCAGTGTGCCAGCTGCATGAGCAGCAAAATAGTCACACGAGACTAGATGCATTAGTGTAGCAATGTATACAGTTTCCTGGAAAATGAAAAAAAAAATCCAAGAGACTCAAATACTTGCAAGTGCAAGGAAATGCTCACATCTTACAGGATCAAAGAGACAGTAGCCTTATGGAATTGTAACCTGTGCCACCCCTATGGAAAACGTTCTAGTGGTTGCTCAAAAGTTAGATGTAGAGTGCCTATAAGACCTGGAAATTCTACTCTTAGGTTTGCACTTAAAAGAAGTAAAAAATGTGTTTGAACAGAAGCTTGTACACAAAAGTTCATAACATCGTTATTCATAATATCAAAATGGTATAGACAGGTGTGTTTATCCCATGTGTACTCATATAGTGGGCATCATGGAAAGGGACATCATTTGGCCCCCTCAAAGATACAAAGCACCAGCTGTATGCTGGCATATGCCTGCCATACTGCAACAGAAGGCTCAGGAGTCCAAGCCAGTCTCCCTTACATTGTGGGACCCTGTCTCAAAATATTAATGACAAAAAGATAGGAAAGGGCTATGCACACCCGTGTTCCCTGCAACAGGAGTCAACCTGGCAAATGTTAGCTAAGCGAACAGAGCACAGGAGGCAAGATAACATCCTGTCCTAGTTCTGCTTCCTGTTGCTATGGTAAACACTGCAGCCAAAAGCAACTTGAGAAGGACAGGGTTTATTCGGCTTCCATGACTAGTGAGTCCATCCTTGGTGGAAGTCAGGGAAAGGAGCTCAAGCAGGAGAGAGATGGGAACCAACAGAGAGAGCTGCCTTGTACTTTTGGTCTGTGTTTAAACACCTTTCTCATATCTCTCAGGGCCACCTGCCCGGGGTGAAACCATGCACAGTGAGCTGGGCCCTCCTACATCAATCAATCATGAAAATGCCCCACAGACTTGCCCACAGGTCAATATAATGGATGCTGTTCCTTAATTGATGTTCCTTCTTCCCAACTAACCCCAGTTTATGTCAAATTGATTTAAAAAAAGAAACTAGCAAACGTATTATTTCATTTATATGAACAACCTAGGCTTGCTGCCCATCTAGGAAGATGGGAAATAGAAAGTGTTTAAGCTGGGAAGACATAGGACAGAGACGGTGCTAGTGGGAAAGGTATGCATTCTTTTCAAGGTGATGAAAATGCTCTAAAATTGACTATAGCAATGGCCACATGCACTTGTGTATATACCAAGCTTCATTGGACTTGCACATCTTAAATGAATATATTGATGGCCATTGAATTCTGTCTCAATAAATCTGTCCCTTGGGCCTCTTCACAGTCCATTCTATCTTGAGTGTCTCTGTCTGTCTTCTTGTTGCAGGCCTGTGTGCCACCAGCTGATTATGATAATGGCCTGTGCTTGGGTAGCACCTTTCTTTCAAGGATGTCAAGTAGTTTGCAAACACTAATTAAGCCTGTGCTGCCAGCAGAGGGGTAAACATTGTTTTACCATTCACAAACATTCAAGCAATCTTTTTTAACTGCAACTGATTCAACCCATTTCCTCTGGCTGGTTGGCTCTTGAACAGTTTTTTTTTTTTTTAACAGTTCAGGAATTCAAACATACAGCAGTTCGCTATGTGTCTCCCCCACTTGCTGAAGGGCCTCATCTGAATACTTCACGTCACTTAACTCTCCACCACCTCAGGAGGTCGAATTATTGATTCTGACTGTGCTGAGAAGTTGAGATCCAGAAAGATTGCGTGTCATGGAAACTAACTGTGGGAACTCCCACTGAGACACGTGCAGTACAGTGTCAATAGGAAGGTGAACACACAAAGTAGACACTAAGGGGATGAATAAGCATGCTGGGACCACTTTAGGCTATAGCATGGGGACTCCCCAATTCCACCACAGAGCAACTGTGCACATTGGGATTTGTCTTAACTGGACTGTTGTTCTGTTCCTGTGTGGCTAACCTCTGTCTCTGTATATTATTTCACTTTGTAAGGTCTGAGGCTCAAACCCAGGGCTTTGCCTGTCCTAGGCAGGCATTCTCCACCGAGTTACAACCTCAGCCTTGCTTCCCTCCTTTAATGGTTAAAGTTCCAAGCGTATGCATCCAATTATCCAGTGGGGTGTGTGTGTGTGTGTACATGGCATGCACAGAGGCTAGAGAAAGACACTGAGTGCCCTCTATTGCTCTTTCACTTGTTCTTTTGGAGAAGTCTCCAGTAAACCCGGAGTTTGCAGTTTCTATAGCCATCAAGCCCATTACCTTCCTGTCTCCCTGCTCGCATACCCTTCATTCAGTGTTGGGATAACAGGTCCTTGGCTATACACAGCTTTTTATATGGGTGCCCGGGATCTGAATTCAGGCTCTCATGCCTGTATAGCAAGCATTCTTACCCACTAAGCCATTTCCCTAGGCCCGAGTTTGCCAGCCTGAAGTCATGCCACCACACCTGGAAGTAAAGGTACAGGAATAGGAAATGCACTCTAATTTACCTTATCAGAGAAGAAAGACCTTTCAGCATTCCCTGGAGCAAGTGAAGCAAGCTAGAAGATATGAGCATAAATCTGTTCAGCTGGATATTCTTTCTATTGCATCAACTTTAACTCAAGCTTCAGGGTTTTCCAGTTCAGTGCATTTCTTAGTCACCAACAGCTGGCTAGCAATGAAAAGGAAAGAGCCATCCCCTCTACCCAAGCATCTCTGGCCACCATGGGAATGGGGAAGGAAGAACATGGAGGAAATATCACATTCTATAGAGATATTTCCATGAGGTTGTGCAGGCTTCCAGAAGGACTTCATAATCCAGGTCAACAGGACTGATGAGAGACTTCTGAATGAGGGTGTGTATCGTTTGTGTATTGGCTGAGGATCAAAGCTTAGCTTTTTATTGTCATTTTGATTTTTTTTGCTGAGACAGGGCTCCACTCTGTAGCCCAGGCTGGCCTGAAACTCACTGTCATTCATGTCATCTTCAAACTCAAGATAATCCTCTTGCTTTGGCCTCTCAGGTACTAGGATTATGAGTGTGAACCATTATGCCTTGTTCAGTGAACTGATTCTCTGCAGATCATGAGGCTTTCTCTTTCCTGTTAAATATTTACAGAAAGTACAAATAACCATCCCAACCATATATCATTTAAATTAGTTAAGTGGAAGATGTATTATTTTTAATGAAAAGGAGTCTTTTTATAGTAAGAATACCATACACACTGGCAGAGATGATTTCTGTAGAATACCTCCATCAAATTGTCAGTACCTCACCTTGTGCTCATGTCAACTGATTAATTCAGCAACTGTTCTTGGGTATCTTCTATGGGTAGAAGATGTGTGGTGGTATTGTGTTCCCCAAAATATTGTGCACCCTAATAAACTTATCTGGGGTCAGAGACAGAACAGCCGCAATATTAAACATGAGGATAGGCAGTGGTAGCACACGCCTTTAATCCTAGTATTCCAGAGGCAGACAACCATCTGTTCAAGGAGTCAGGCATGGTGACTCACGCCATTAATCCCAAAAAGCGAGCCTTTAATCCCAGGGAGTGGTGGTAGAAAGCAGAAAGGTATATAAGGCGTGAGGACCAGAAACTAGAAGCATTTGGCTGGTTAAGCATTTGGCTGGTTAAGCTTCAGGCTTTCGAGCAGCACAGTTCAGCTGAGAGCCATTGTGATGAGGACACAGAGGCTTCCAGTCTAAGGAAACAAGATCAGCTGAGAAGTTGGCCAGGTGAGGTGGCTGTGGCTTGTTCTGTCTCTCCGATCTTCCAGTGTTCACCTCAATACCTGGCTCAGGTTTGATTTTATTAATAAGAACTTTTTAAGATTCCTACTACAAAGATGCTCCATGCAGAAGGGAAATTGTCCTAGTGGGGAAGCCACACAGTCAGAAGGAGAACATATTATGTGAGAAACTAATAAACACCATGAAGAAAAGTAAAACCTAATGAAGGGCTAGAGAGTAATAAAGCTGCAATGCCTACTATTTTAAATAGCTTGGTCAGGACTAAAAGGTACAAGCTTAGAAGGTACAGTTCAGCTGAGCCAGGAGGTAGAGTCTATCCCTTGGATGGGTGTGAAGACAAGTGTCACACAGTTCTATGGATTGGATTAGGTCAAAGTTTCTGAAAAAAAAAATGGAAAGCTATCTCTAAAAAGAGACATTATAGGGGCTGGAGAAATGGCTCAATGGTTAAAAGCACTTGCTGTTTTTATCTGTCTATCTATCTATCTATCTATCTATCTATCTATCTATCTATCTATCTATCTATCTATCTATCTATCCATCCATCCATCCATCCATCCATCCATCCATCCATCCATCCATCCATCCATCCATCCATCCATCTATCTATCTATCTATCTATCTATCTATCTATCTATCTATCTATCTATCTATCTATCTATCTATCTATTTATGCTGTGGACCTGAGATTAGTTTGCAGCACCTTTATGGCGTCTTACAACTGTCTGCAACTTGAGTTTTAGGGACTCTTATGCCCTCTTCTGGACTCAGTGGGCATTGCATGCATGCCATGCTCCGACACACATGCAGGCAAACACCATGTTCTGTAGGGGTATATAAAATATACATAAAATAAAAGTACATAAGTCTTTTTAAAAGAAAGATATTACACATTGGTTACTCCAAGTCTGGGAAGCAACTGTGATGCCCATTCTAAGCAAACACAACAGGACAGTTAGGGACTGACTTGAGAACAGGTACAAAAAAAGTTCAAGATTGGTTGACATCATCTATCACATATGAGACCAAAAGATTATAAGCAGGATGAAAAACAAAAACAAAAACAAAAACAAAAGATAATTGGGTTGAAGACAAGTGTAACTTTCTTGTCTCCAATTCAGGATGAGTACAATGTACTAGGCATTTGGAAGAACCTAAGAAAAGTGACATACTTGTCCTTTTTTGAACATGTGATTCTGTGTGTACATGAAATTTTTACACCCAGTTTCTAAGATTAAGAAGTGTGAATGTGGTAGAGAAAGATGCCAGGCAGACATATTTCAGGTAAAGTAACAGCATGTGTAGAGGCTCAAGGGCAGCTGATGATTTGTGAGAGTATAAGTAGTTTGGCTTGACAAGAATGCATAAAGCAATGTAGGTAAGAATTGGAAGGTCACGTAGAAGAGACAGGCAATGGCCAAAGATCCTAAACTAAAGAATGTGGGCATTTGCTCTTAATGTCTAGCATGCACTAGGTATAAATGTTTGTTGGCTCTATGAATGTCAGGCTCTGGGCAACAGTGAATATTTATTTATTTGTTTATTTTTACTTTTTATTTAAAATTTTTTTCTTTTCTTTTACATATCAACCCCTATTCCAACTCCCTCCCCTTTTCCTGCTCCCCCTACCTACCCCCATCCCACTCCCATCCCCTCCTCATAGAGGTTGGGTAGTCAACATAGGCTGGCATACCAAGTTAGGGCTGGAACTAACCCCTCCTCCTTGCATCAAGGCTGAGTAAGGCATCCCACCATAGGGAATGGGCTCTAAAAAGCCAGTTCATGAACCTGAGATAAGTCCTGGTCCCATTGCTAGGGGATCCACAAACACATCAAGCCATGCTACTTTCACCCACATTCAGAGGGCCTAGGTCAGTCCCATGCAGGCTCCCCGGCTGTCAGTCCAGGGTCTAGGAGCTCCTACTATCTTGGGTCAGCTCTCTCTATGGTTTTTCCCATCATGATTCTGACCCTCCTTGCTCCTGTAATCCTTCCTCCCTCTCTTCAACTGAACTTCAGGATCTTGGCCAAGTGCTAGGCTGTGGGTCTCTGCATCTGCTTCCATCCGTCACTGGATGTAGGTTCTATGATGACAATTAGGGAAGATACCAATCCAAGTGTAGGGGAAGGCTAGTGATGGGTAGTGGAAACATGAAGGTTCGAGATGGCTATGTTGGGAGAGAGATGGGGAGGGAGAGCAATCGAAGAGATATCTTGACAGAGTGTACCATTTTAAGGGGATAGGGAAAAATCTGCAGAAAAGGAAAACCCCAGGAATTCACAAGATTGTCCCCAGCTAAGACTCATAGCAATGGTGGAGAGGGTGCTTGAACAGTGAATAGTTTTAAGTGGGAAGGTGAAAATATAATCAGACTGATGTCTTACGGATGTTTAATCTAATGGTAAGATGAAGACCTTGTTTGCAGTGGCACAGTATTGGAAACAAGAATAGAAGTCAGGCTCCAAGCTCCAGAAATCCAACTGAGAAGATTAAGCTGGAGCAGGTAGGATCCGTGGGGGAAAGTTTCTTCTTTCTCCTCAATGTTACTCTTGGGTTTGTACAAAAATAGTATGTTGAGAGTATGGCCAAGTTTACCCTATTTATCAAAACTCTTATTGGAGAATATTTTTATTCTTTAAAAATTTTAGATTTATTTATTTTATGTGCATGAGTGGTGGTTTGCCTTCACATATGCATGTGTACCCCATGTGCAAGTCTAGTGCCCTTGGAAGTCATAAGAAGACATGGAATCCCCTGGAATTGGAATTATGGATGGTTGTAAGTCACCATGTGGGAACCAAATCCAGGTTCTCTGCAAGAGCAGCAAGTGCTTTTCAAGCCATCTCCTCTGTCTGTCTTCATTTCTATTCTTGATATAGTTTGTGAAGCCTTACATGTATCCATACACTGAATAACCGGATGCTTTAAAATATGTATTAATAGATTACATTTAGTGTCTCCCCCTGGCTATAAGAGTCAAGGGTGTGAAGACTCTCAGTTTACTCTCTCATTGCTTGCTAGATTCCCAGGGGAGATCAGTGGGAGTTCAGGGACTTTCCAAGAACATTTTTATTATTGCCTCCTGGGGCTACTTCATTGAAGCAGCATGGAGTATCCAGTCACCTCTCTCAACCCATGTAATCCTCAGGGTTCATGTACTTAGGGTTATTTCACTCAGAGCTGTTTCTTTCTTACTGAGACCAAGTCGGAATCTGACAGGTGGTGATTAGTAAAGAAGCTGCTGTCTACACATCAAACCATAGGCTGGAGTTTGCTTCCAGGTAGGCATTTGTCTGCCTTCCATGATTGTCACTAAGGATCAGCCAAGCTTATTGGTGGGAGAGAGTCTTATCTCAATTGTGGGGCAACAGGGTATGTACTTCCCTGTGTTGGAGAGCTTAGAGAATCAGGAGAACCCAGACTGTGGGTGTGGAAGCTTCAGGTGACCCAGGCCCCTTAGGACCACTGGCTTTGATGACTCTTCTTTTCGTTCTTCCAGAGAGCATGGTCTACTGGGTACCAACTTGCCATCTACACTGGTGTGCAAAGAGAAATGAACGTGTCTCCTGCTACAAAATGCCAACAGCTTGTTGGTAAAGAGTGATAAGTAAACAGAGGAGTAAAGCATGGTAAAATAGAGGCGTGTAAATTTCACTTTAATTTCCTGCTAGAGCATTTCTAGGTATATTGTAATACTTTACCAAACCCGTATCAAGAAAAAGTTGTCTTCATTTCTTTTCCTATGCTTCTCCATAAGAGTTAATTGCTTATTTTAGGAAGTCACAAGTACAAGAGCCTATGGGCTGGGCGGCTGACATGAGTGAGTGGGGGGCATGTAGGAGGGGTGGAGAGTGGGTAAATGGAGGAACGCTGTGTTCCAAAGGGGGCAGCTGCTACTCAGAGCAGGCAGATTGCTGCTGGGCATAAATACACAGCCCGTGATGCCAGCTCTTACGGTTTTTCAAGAGAAACTGGATATTATGTGAAATCTCTGATTTTTAAATTCTTACAACTAACTTAAATAATTAAAAAAAAATGCAGTGCCGGTGAAACTCTCACTGGCCAGATTGTCTGGGTAGTAGAAGGATGCTCTCAGAGGCAGATCGGTGCGAGTCCTAAGGAAGAGTGTAAAGACAGGAGCGGAAGTACCTGGAGTTACCCAACAGCTCCCATCACTGAATAATGCCTTTGTTTTGCAGAGACAGAAAGGGAATCTCAAATACTTGTCATTTGCTTTCTTCTCTTTGCTATTGCAAAGCACTTTGCAGCATTTTGAAGAAAACAACACTCAAGTAAACAACACTATTTTCTTTGAAGATGAAATCAATCCCAGAACACACCCTTTGAGGCTCTGAGTACATCTGACCATTTTCTCCACACCCCTTGACACATAAACTAAATGAGCCATTATGCTGTAAATTTGTCTTCAAAGAAACAAGGAGAGAGTCCAAGGACTTGGGCATGATGGTTCCTTGGACAGGGATTGCTTCCATCCAGCCTGCTGGTCCTTATGTATGAAGTCCCTGCCGTCATTCTACCATGTTTCTCTTCCCACACAGCACTGCAGGGATACATGCCTTCTGCGCCTGTTTCTGGACTCAGTGTCATCGACTACATCTGTGTCCAGTCACTACAGCCTAAGGGAGAAAGACACATTTGACCTTGCAGCATTTGAAGTATGGCGTATTTGGCTTTGCTTGGGAAGTACATATGGGCCTGGGTCATGTGAGCATCAGAGAGTCCCTAGGGGATGTGGTATAGAGAGGTGAACTTCCCAGGCCCAGCCCTGCTCCTTTGGCAGGCTATGTTCTCCAGAATCTTCATGGTGCCAGCTGCCCTTTGCTTCCCACCAGCCAATGGCTATAAATACAGTCACATTTCCCACATACTGTATTTATGTTTCAGAAAATGTCTGCGTTGCATACGTAATAGAGGAGATATAATTATAATATTTCAAAACTGGCCAAATTTCATGAAATATAAAATAACAGATGGCACCACACAATATTGGTGCGGTGTGCTTCGTTTCAATCATAACTGGGGCCTGAAAATGTTCCCATTTGGTGCAGGCTGGTGATGAGAGTGTAAGTGTTAAGGGATAGGGTTGGAGTGTCTCTGTTTCTTTATCCTCTCAAAGCTTATTTTGGGGAAAAATGGAGATGAGAAGCTGCCCATGCCTAGGAGCCTCAAGTCCAGCCTTGCTGATTCACTGATTGCATGCACCCCAGTGTCTCCATTAGCTGGATAGTAGAGATGTGACCTATGAACCCAAGTTATGGCTTAGATACTGCCTGCCTGTCCGATATCAATCCTGTTTGCATGTACATTTATCTCCCACGTGATCATCTGTTCACTGAGAGCTCAGCTAAGTTTTTAAGCCTTCAGATAGAGCACAGCAGTTATGCTGGATGTTTCTGGACAGATGTGAGTTATGTTTTGACCCCGAGTTTGACTGCTGTTTTTTTTTCCCTCATCCAAAGCCAATGCGTTTTGTGATATCACTGACCCTCAGCAGTTCCTTGTGAACTGGGGTTTAATGTGAAATCAGACCAGGTGACTCACATGCTACTCTGGAGCTCAACTCCTCTCACACTGAGCAAAACGGTTCACTAATTTGGACAGGCCAACATTTGTGTAAGTGCTCACACAACCCACATTCTACAAGTGGCTCTATTCTCCTCACTCCAGTTGCCTTTTCCATATTACTGAAGACGCTATAACATTCAGCAATACGTTTTCAGACCCTCATGTAGAACAATATAGGCATAAGGAGCCACACATGCCTGTTGGAGACCCTCTTTGCCTGAAGGTGAAGTCTTTCATGATTCAGCCTTTCCTGAGTCAAATGCCTGAAGAAGCAGCCCCAGCTCGTGGAAATAACTGGTGAGTGTTTGCATTTAACCTTCTGATAAGAAATGATTTCCCCAACTCCTGTCCATCACAGGTACTTGAGAATTTGACTATAAGGAAACCATCGATCTTTGGGCAGATCAATTTTAATGGGAGGAGATAATACCTTCGCTTGGTCTGAGGAGGATCTTCTAGTGATAGAAATAGTTCAGAGAATGAAAAGCTCCCTCAAGAGGTAGTAGATGCCCGTGAGTGGAGGAACCCATGGGGCTATATCCAAGCATGCTACACTTGGTGACAGTAGGACACTAGAGACTTGCTTTGCCAAGTGCAGTCAACCAGCTGCAGTAGAAGTCCTTGGAGGCTTGTTAGAAATGTGATTCTGGGCTCCACTGAGATCGAAGGAATCAGTTTGAATTCGGGCAAGATCTCCAAGTGCAGTGTGCACTTTAGAGTCTGGGAATCCCCGTTCTCCAGGACTTCCTCTAATGGGCATGTCTGTCTGAGCGAATTGGGGTTACTAAGTGCGTGTGACTACTTGTGGCCCTCAGCTCTCTCGACTCTGAGGTAGAGAAACTGCACACAAGCAGGGTGAGAGGTGTCTCCCAGGTTCCTCTACTCAGACGTGTTCATAACACAACAGGATTAGAATGCTTTTGTCTTCTCTCCTGTAATCTAGCAAGGGTGCTGAAAAACCACATGAAGTTGTTTCTTTGAACTTTACCATTGAATGGCTCTGTGAAAATGATAACATCATAACTAGATGGTGTAAAGCTTTAAGCCATCATTAGCAATTAAGCTATTAATGTTAATTAGTGCATCAATTTACTATAAGAGAGCAGGGCTTATCATCTTTGTATCCCCACTATTTAACATGTTGCCTGACAAATATGATTATATAATTTTTTTTTTTTTGCTATGTCTATATAGCTTTTTGCAAATAAGGATTTGGGGTGACATTACTAGTCAAGTAAGTTTTTCTGGAAGTAGAATGCCTCAGATTCAGGATAATTCAAGAAACATGTGGGTAGCAAGATTCTACCCAGAAGAATTTTTGAGGATTCTGGAGGCCCAGGGTTCTGGATTTGGTCAGGAAGGGAGGTGGGGTGTGATGGAGCGGCATTGAGCATTCACACTGGTATAGGTTGCCACCTCCTCCATAACACGCATATGGTGAGCTAAGTGAACAGCACAGAGAGTGTCTTAGTTACTGTTCTTCTGTTTCCATTAGATACCCTGACCAAGGCAACTTACAGAAGAAAGTTTATTGGGGGTTTCAGAGGGTGAGTCCATGGCCATTATGGCTAGGGACGTGGTGTTAGCAAGCAGGCAGGCATGGTGCTGGAGTGGTAGCTGAGAGCTTGCTTATGTCTTGATCCCTAAGTTCAAGGCAGAGAAAACTAACAGGGAATGGCATGAACTTTTGAAACCCCAAAGCCCACTTCCAGTAATATACCTCCTCCAAAAAGTCCACATCTCCAAATCAGTCCCAAACAATTCAAACAACTGGGGACCAAGTATTCATACATATGAGGCTATGGGCCATTTTAGTTCAGATCACCACAAAGGGCCACTCCTGCTGTGTGGCTGCTCCCTGTGGACTCCAGGACTTAGATTATGTACCTGGCTAGCTTTACAAGCTTAGGTGTGATATGACAAAATGCCCAAGATTGTACATTCTAGCCAGATTGGTATTCAAAACTAAGCATGTTTCTTCTTAGCCACTTAATATTCTTGAACAAATTACTCAATCTCTTTAATCCTCTTTGTCTTCACCTTTAAAATGATGATAACACTAGCACCAACCCACAGGGCCACAGTTAGGTTGCAATGATAGAACACAGTATGTTTTACTCAATATCTACTGCATATCAAATGATGAGTAAACACTGTGCATTAAAATTGCCACTGCCATTGTGTTCCTATTGTGAGCTTTGCAAGCCACTGAAACCTGCATTTGGACATGAGCATATGTTTAGTATCAGAATTTAACAGGATCTTCTATTACTTTCTAGCACCACCTAAGGATTTCTTCTGCTGCCGCTTCCCTCTCTGCTGTGTGTGTGTGTATGTGTGTGTGTGTGTGTGTGTGTGTTCTTGCTGCAGGATTCACCTGCTCCCGTGCAAATAGTTTCCTGGGAGACTTTTATTTGTACACAGGCATGGTAGATACATGTGCTTATAACAAAGGTTATTTCACTGAAGGTATTTCACGTAACCTTCTCTGCCATACTGATGAATAAATTCTTCACAGCAACACTGAGAAATGAGAAGGAAATTCTGAACAGGAGGCCAAACTCAAACCTTCTCATGTTTAAATAATCTTCTATGAAGGAAAACTAGGTAGGAATCCTAGAGATGAGGGGGACTCCTCCTAAATGTTATTTTTTTTTTAAGTGCTTGGCTTGTTTCACTGGGAGATAGTAAAGGAGTTGTCTCCTTTCATGCTGTTGTCCTGGAGTGCCTTGAAGGAGAGGATTGTAGATCTTGACCTTTCCTAGAAAATAAGAGCTCAGACACATACAAGCAGAAGTCAGCACTTTTGGGTGGGTCACCTGAGTGCATTCATCACTTTTCTCCAAGTCTCTCCTGGTCCAGGCAACCACCATAGACATCATGGGAATTTCATCACCACATTTCTATAGTTTTCCCTGGACTGGGTCTCAAGCAGAAGTACAGTTCTGTAAACAAGCATGACCACGAACATGAGTGAGGATGATGTCCTGTTTGTCACTATTGTCAAACATTTACTGAGTCCCTACTGTGAGATAAGTGCAAATGACTAAATGTCCTGCTCTGGAGAAGTTTGCTAGCTGAGAGTGTATACAGAGAAACATAAAGAAATACAGCTTTTTTTTTCTTTTTTCTTTTCTTTTTTTTAGTATGTGCTCTAACAGGAAATACAGCAGGTGAAGGATATCCCACATCCTGGAAAAGAAGTAGACAACTCTTAATGATCCTTACCAGCAAACCACAACAGCCCAATTCACACTGTATGGCAGAAGTTCAATGGGATGGGCTTCATGGTAAATTTGTCCATTGAATTGGGATGTCCGTTAATGCAGGAGGTTGTGTTTCAACAGTTCTGTGAGTACCATTCCTAGGGATCAGTGATTAGAAGGGAGTGTGGGGTAGGAGAATGGCATTCTCAGGACCCAGCTTTTCCAACCAGCTGCAATGCTGGCATGAAGGCTCCCAGAGACAGAGATCTGGCTTGTTGTCTGGAGAGAGTAGGTACCACCCTGTCTCTTCATAGGTGAGTCTCTTTCTGTACTTCTTCCTTCTTCACTTTACATTTATGTCCCAAGCCACAGAAATCTGGCTTTGATATCCTGATTTTGACTATAGCCTGTAATGCTCTCCCACTGACAGTCATCTCCTGGAAGAACGTTAAAATATATTTTCCTTGGGTTTTGGTGGCTGCCTGTGTTGTCATCCTCTTGGGGACTTTTTCCATGTGGATTTGGTGACAAAGCAGTCTCTTTATCACCCTCCCTCTATCCTTGGTTTCTTCAGAGAGTTCTTTCAGGTTCACTTCTCTGTTCTCTTATTCCTGGGTTCACTTTTTGGGAACTCGTTTCATGAACATTAGTGATAGCTCCCATGACCATTTGATTTAATGGGCATGATTACAGTTTCTCTCCCCACCAAGTCCTGAAGCAGTTGAGAAAAACCAAGTCAAATGGATGTATAACTATGAAGTTTATGAAGGGGAACAGTGGTTCATGTCCAATGTACCCACCAAGAGTGTTTTATTTCATGTCTTTCTTTCTCCCAAATGGCTGTCTTCACTCAGCCACAGGCCAGCTGACCTGTCAGCTGTAGTTGTTGTCTTACTCAGCAGATTGGACCGTCCAGGGAAGCAATCACACATGGACCATTGGAAAAAAAACAACAAGGTAACATGACAGAGAAGAAGAGGGAACAAAGGGGGGGGGGAACAAAAGAATAAATACACATGACTACAGATAATGGAAAACTGCATTAACCCTGCCTAATAGAGAAACAAGGGCTTAGGCATTTCAGACTTCTATCATTTCTCCAGTCAAATGAATCTGTCTTCTTCTTCTCTCTGGAGAAAGTAGGTAGCCACCTTGTCTTTTTCATGGCATGTATTATATAGCATCCCTTTTCTCTCACCCTCTCCATCTCTCCCCATCCCCCCTTTCTCTGTGTGTTTCAGTGGTGCTTAGGATAGTGAAGGCAAGCAGGACAAAATTTTTATTTCAAAACGTTTTCTGAGAAGGGACAGATGTTATTACACAAAGCTAGAGAAATCTGGAGCCAAGTGAAGGCAACTCCCCCCGTTACTACCCACACTGACAAAGCTATCCTTAGTTAAAACTCTTTTCTGAGCCCTAGTTTTATAGATGGAACTTGTTGATTGGATGTCTCAAATGTAATCACCAGCCAGGTTGTCCTGAAGGCACAGCCTAGCACTGAGTTTGTCCTGTGTGTCAGGGACTGTATAGCAGCCCCATGTGAGCTCTAACATCAGACCTTCCTGTTGGCGCTTTGAGGTCGATGATGAGGGTCATGGGTGAAATCAAGTGGTAAAATGAGGATCTGTGGCCAGCCAGCAGCCTGACTCCACATCTGTTAGCTGCAATACTGTGCTGACTTCTCAGCCTAGACCACAGCTGTTCTCTCCAGCTGGGTTGGAACTGAGTGCATCCTTCCTCAGTCACTAACATCATTAGCATCCAGGAATATAACAAGCACTCACGGTGTCAGTTTTTCAAACCCCTCATTGCCACTGAATCCTGAAGACGGTATTAACTGAACCTCTCCAAGCCCATCACCATCATTGAAATCTACAGGCTGAGCTCCTCTCTTTTACCTGGATGACTACAGTGTTCCTCCAGATCCAGTTCACGCCTTCCACACTGTACTGTATCCAGTACCTAGAGTGGTCCTGTGTACCCATAGAGCATCCCATAGAGAGAAGAGCTAATCAGCAGAACCTGCAATGTCTGAGGATCAGGTATCCTTCAACTCCTCTACTGTGTCTGCTGGGCTGGCATGTTTTGTCTCTGGACTGGGTGACCTTATTTCACTTTCTGAAATGGATCATGATCATTTTCTATCAGTGCCATGGCCCTTCAGCACTGGCTCATTCTTTGGGTCTCAGATGGAATCATTCCTTACCAGAGAAGCCTTCTTTATCCCATCAAACCAGGCCAAGCCTCCCATTTCTCATTTCTTATCACAATGCATCTTTATATCTAGGCAGTTGTTACCTTTATGACTTTGGTTGTTTGTCTGATTGGTTACTTAATAGTTGTTTAACTCCCCTAAGACCATAAATTCTGGAAGCCAGAGGCCTCATCTGGTGCTAATCTCTGTTTTATCTCAAGGGCTAAGTTTAGTTCTAGAGAGGTTTAGTAGATGCTAATTGGACATTCCTTCCCACCCCCCAGCCCCCATGTGTATTCATGACATGGGATAAGGGCAGAGGTTGGGAACAACTTGCTATAGGTTTCCACTCCCACCATGGGCTCCTTGTAGGTTGAGCTCAGGTCAATGGGTTTGGTGGAACACACCTTTACCTACTGACAGAGCCATCTTCTCAGCCCTGGATACTATTCCGGTGATGGCAGAGGCTCACACCAGTTGGGCCTTTCTAGGTAGCAGATACTGTTCAGTAGTAAACATGAATTGTCATTGCATTCTAACAACCACAGGAGATAATGACCTTGCTTATCTCGGTCACATAGTGAAGCAACTGAAAAGGAGAGAAGCAAGAACCATACCTGGAGGCACTAAATATCAGAGCTTGATTTTAGATCCAGGCCTGTTTGGGTGTCTCTGATGAGACCCTACCATTTCTGCAGTACCAACACCTGGCCCATTTGTCCAAAATGGCCTAATTTCTATGGTGGCATTTGGAGTGTAATTCTCACTTATTAAGATAAAAGTTTATCTCTGACTGAAGTAGATGCATGTTGTCGTACTTACTTTTTTTTTTTTTTTTTTTTTTTGCTTTGTTTTCATGCATCGGAGAAGACAAAGAGACAATCCGGATAACATGGGGTCAACAACAATCCAGAGCCCTGTTTGAACATTAAGGACCAAGATACAGATCTGGAGCTCAGAAAAAAGAAAGAAAGAAAGAAAAAAAAGCCATCTGAAGTTAGATGGGAAGGCGAGGGGAGCCCTTCTTGTTCCTTCCTCCAAGCCCATGAGGTAGATGAAACACCATAGAGAATAAGTGGAAGGCACTCTGTAGAGTTTACCAGCTCAGCTCTTTGTACAAGGATTTGTATATGCCATTGAAGAATTTTATTCTTTCATTTTTTTTGTCTGCATTCTAGAGCATGGTGTTGGTATCAGACCATACTGCTTCCTTGCCTTGGCTACTACTGAAACTCATTGGCTTGCCCTGAAAGAGGCATAGAAATTATGTCTTCCAGCTGGGCCCTTGATGAACAGATGCCTTTATAGGTCACAGGGGACTTTTGACCTATCCATGTGTCTTTTTACAAGTTATAGGGAACATGAATTAACCTCTAGGGAGGCCAGTATTATCTAAAAATGTGTGTAGAATTTCAATGAAAGCTTTATGATGAGTGTACTTTGATATTCGGATGGATAACCTCAAGCTCTTGCAAAACAAGCTTACTAGGATGGCCGAAAGCTGGGTGGCCAGGTTAGTGTAGCCAACATCATAGAATTTTTATGACATGAGCTCAACTGATGAATAGTTAGATCATTGACGGTAATGCCCCAGGGAAAGAATAGTATGGTTCTCATGGGACTCCTGTTAGCTCACTTGAGGATGGATATCATAAACACTCAAGCTGGGCACTTCCTCCCCCCTCAAAGCAATCCCCATCAGGTAGGTGCTGCCTGTGTGTGCTAATTTAGGCAAATCCATCCGGGGGTATCATCATCACCAAGAGATATAGATTTGGCTTAATAATATATGTTGTAAAAACAAAGTCTGAGAATTCAGCCACCATGGAGACTACCTAAGTGAATGGCAGCCTGAAAACCAAATGCAGGTGGGCCAAATACAGTCTGCCATCGCCCATCTATGGAGAAGTGGACCTACAACACTCTAGGCACCAAGACCAATATGGAAGACCTGCTTGAGCAAAGACTGAATCTGACTTTTGATTTATCTGCTCTAACACTGGGTGGTGGAGATGGAGGTGGGGGAACAATGCTAAAATCAAGACAGGATACAAGAGAGAGAAAATATCTGGTTGTAACATGGACCTTTACAGCTCTGGGCTTTCTGTCTGGTGCTAGACTATGATAGCTGGTTGGCTGGCTACCAGATGGGTTTTGAGACCAGAGTTACCCAGAGCAACAACATTGCAGTTGACTACAGATGAATGGCAGGATAGAGTTTGGTGGCTCCATTTACCAGTAGTAAAAACAAAGCTGGACACTGTTGTCAGCCTCACCTGGATAACATGAAAAAAAATGATACTCCTTTGGAATAACAACCAACTGACCTTGTGTCTGCCTTTCAGGTCAAGTGAATGACTCCAGCCTGATTGACTGAGGTCTCCTCCAGACCCTAAAGCCAAGAATCAACGTGACACCGCTAGCTCTGCTGGTCAGCAAGAGCCACACTCCAGAGGACCACAAACTTGTTCTAGACCGGAATTTCAAGCATAATTGAATATAGTACAATAGTTAATTTTAAGCTATTTTGCCTCACACCTACCTTCAGAATTTAGTGTACCTTTTAATGTTATATTTCAAGGATGGAGGAATTGCTAAGCAATGTTAGGCCTCCAGGTTAAGGATAACTTAGCTCTAAGGCATTAAATTTTCAAAGGTACAGAAGAAATCCAATTCCCCAAATTATCTTTTCACCTATACAGCTGGTGGGGGAGGGAAGTACTTCAAGAGATGCCAGGCATCTTTCATTCTTTTTTATTGGTTGTTTTTTAAATGGCTTCAAGAGAAAGCTGATAGTATATAGGCCCTTCATACATCTGCACTGTGAGCATCAAACATTGGTGACCTAACTCTAATTGCTAAGAAGCTCCAAGCTTGGTAGTTTGTACCACCCATCTGAAAGGAATGTTTTAGAACGATTGCCATGCTGTATTTCTCTTTGACCACATTAGCACCAGTTTTACACCAAAAATAGTCTGGAGGGCGTGGTTAGCTGTTTCTGTTGCACCGTTTTGGGGTGAGAGTGGATGGTGTGACGATGCCAATAGTTTAGGACATAGTTCCTCTTCATGATGTAATGGGTATTTTCCTTCTTTCCTTTTCTTCCTGCCGTTGCATGGGAGTGTAAGACAGCTTCCAGGGTCTATGGCTCCAAGCTGGTATCCACTTGGTGGCAGCACTAGGGATCAGAACTGGACTTCCATTACTTTCTTGCCACTGATTGTTAGCAATCCAATGGGTACATTTTAGAGCCCTCCGTTTTGGATGGAATTAGGTCTCCCCTTTAAATGCTGTAATTAACATAATTCAAAATAAGACTTGAATAGAATATTGAAAAATAAAAAACCCCGAAACAAAACGCTTAAGCCTGGCTCCTGAATCAGTCCAGCTCCCAGACTCACCAATGATCCTTCAGTTTCCCACATCCTCCTGCCGCAATGCCATACACCATGTTGCAACCCAGTTAATAGATCCAGTTCTTTCTAGAGGTGCAACATATGGGACTACCCAATTTGGATTTTCAGCCCAACTAAACTAACTAAACCTCTTGTCTTTACAGAGCCCCCAGTCTCAGGTATTTTGGTATAGCAACTGAAAACAGACAAACACAAATACTCCAGTAGTGTTTTCTTGGATCAAGAAGGCAGAGCAAATGGCAGGTCCAGGGAAGGACAACTATGTATATGAATGAATGTATATGAATGAAGTGGGTCTGATGGGGTTACAAGTAGAGATCATGTGGTTTTTATTCACATAGAGGGAAGAACCAGCTGAAACAGATCTTCTGCTTTTTTCCTATTTTTTTTTTCAGAGAAACTAAAAATCTGGATGAGCAGATGTTTAAATACCGGCAGGATACTCCATCTACAAAATGCTTGTGGACAAAAACCACATGGCACAGGGGCAAATCCATCACTCAGGCTGCCTATTGGCAGCCCTTGGTGCACACGCTATAGACAGACAGACCCCAGCTGTAGACCTTGATTGAAGCTGTAGACCTTGATTGAAGGCCTCTTAAAAGGAAGGTGACTGAAGAGGTTACTCAAGGTACCTGTGGAGACTCCAGTGGTTAAAAAAAAAATCCATGTCACTGCTGCTGTCAAACCTCAGAATGTAGGCACCATGTGGCACCCATATTCCAAATTATGGGTCAAAAGTTGCAGCCAGGGAGAGGCAGGGGCATGGGGACCCCAAAGCACAGCTATACCCTCTGCTCTAAAGTGTCTATGTCTGTATTCCTCATTGCTGACACCACGGGTCCTGACAAAATACTTCATTACCTGAAATCCATCTTAACATGATGCTATGCTGGAAAGGATAGCAGGGAGGAAGCAGGCCACAAGAGTCCTAATTCAGGACTAGTGTTGTTAGGGGGTTCAGATTGGACTGTGATAGCAAATAATTATCAAGGGACATGCAGCAGTGACATCTTGAGGTGTCCTGGGTATGTTGGTGGCAAGGGATGCTTGCAGAGGCTGTTTGTGTGCATATGTGAGTGTGTGTGTATGTGTGTGTGTTTGTGTGTATACTTAGCTACAAGCTCCCCCTGACTGCCTATTTTGGTATTGTGCCACAGTATTAACCATGCTGTTTTCTCCACCCACACATCTCAGTAGGAATATATGCAGTTTGCAATTATTGGTGCCAGGCAACAAGAGCTTCATCTGGAAAGGGTATGAGGGTCAATAAACTGATTGGCTTAATAATCTTCCTTGTTCCACAGTTGCCAGGGCCTCAGTCCCAACATTCTTGGCCCATTTGAAACCTTTTTTGGTAGTAGAAATAGGGAGCTCCTCAGATTTCATGTTGAAGACTTAAAGAAATGAGCAGAAGTCCACTCAAAGCTGCTCTGAGATCTACTGGCTCAAAGTGCAGGCAACCTACTTGAACTCCCTTTTTTCATTTTGCATCAGTATCTGTGTTCTTGGGGAGACCCTTTCATTCCCCGGAGCACATAGCATAACCCCCACATTTAAAAAAAATCAAGAGAGAGGAATTAAGTCCTGAAGAAAAAGCAAACAGTCACTTTATTTCTGAGATTTCAGTTTAATGGTTGGAGTCTTTGGGTTAACAGCCCAGCTTGTGCGTCTTTAGTTGAACTGGACTTTGGAGGCCTTGGAGGCTCTTACATCCTTCAAGGAAACATCAAAAGCAAAAGCGAGTGTGTCAAACACGGGTACCTAGTGAAGCTTGAAGAATCTAATTTTGCAGGAGGGCATCTTCATGTAAGTGCAGCCTCCACGGTGTAGCAAGGAAACCCTCTCTTCGCTGAGGAGGGAAATCAGATTCATTTCAATGTGCAGCTTCCCATGATTTCAGTACAAATAGATACAGCTTGAGTTTGTTTTTCCCCCATCATTACTGCCCGATCCAGTGTTTCTGTTTTAAAAAGTGTGCATGTGGACTGAACCAGAGCATGGATTATTTAAAAGACAGTCCTGGTTGATTTCATTTAAATGGCCCCAATATCTTTGCCAAATAGTCAGTGTATTCTCAATAAATACTCAGATATGATTGGGCTGGAGGTTTTCTTTGTAGCTCTTACAACAGAGAAGTGGGGATTTGCATGGCCATTTGCACTGACCCAAGAGCTCCTGGCTTTCTCCTTCCTTTCTCTGACAACCTGGAATCAGTATCCGGACCACTGTCTCCCTTCTTAAGTTTTCATTCTGTCTACTCGCACTGAATGAAATGTTATTCTGAGCATAACGGGCACTCAGGCACAGATACACTGCTCAGCAAACATTGCTTGAAAATAAGGTAAGTGGCACAAGGACAGGTGCTGACTTAATTTCCCATGTACAAAGATACATATTGAGTTGGAGTGAGATCCTCTAAAACTACTCAGCCCCTTTCAATAACACTGAAGATTACTCTAGTCCCAGCAATGCTAGGGACCAGGCAGAGTCCCTCCTGCTTCTGTGGAGCTTGGGGACAGATGCAGACATAATTCTTTAAGGAACATGTGACTCCCTGCTGCTCTTGGCAGTGGGGCTAGAGAATAGCAGAACTTAAACAAAAACAGAGGTGTGTGGTCCTCACTGCAGGTTTCTCGAATCATTCAAGCTTTCTTTTAAAATTGGCAAAAGCAGTCAGTATACTAAAATCATTGTCACTCAGCCTCTAGGGACAGCTCTTGCCAATAGCAAGCTCTCCTGCATCCCCTGTCATTCTGCTCTGCTACAGTGGTCCAGTGCCTTGCACAAAGGGTCACTGTCCGTGGGGATGTGCCAGCCACAAAGACAGAGAGGGGTAAGTGAGCAGTAGGCAAAGCACTTTGGTTCTATGGAGGACTTGGGCCTGGGTTGATAAAGCCCTGGCAGCAGCTGGTATCCTGCAGGGGCAGAATGGGATTGGGAAGAAAGGAAGGGACTCAGTTGAAATTTTCTGCTACTGATTGAACATGCCCCCTGGGGAGACATGAAGTCAGGGAGTGAGTGACTGTGTAGTCTTCTTTTTCTTCTCCCCTCCCCCTCCCTTTCCTTTTTCTGCAGCCTAATGCAAATCAATAGACATGTATTCACTGTCTAACAAGACAGTCAAGGAGAGAAGAGTAGCCTTTTCATTCCAGAAGGGGGAGAAGGGTAGAGAGAGGCAGCTCCACACAGGGAGGGGAGGAGGGCAGGAAACATGAGGGCAGTTTAAGAGGCTGAGAAGGAGTGGGAGGAGCAAGCCAATCAGGAAGCTACAGAAGCACCAGGGGCAGGAGCCTGCTTGGGCTGGGCCTTGCCTGCTCCCTCACTGCCAGCTGTATGTGTTCCTTCATCTACCCTCCCTCTCCCTCCCTCTTCACCATGGGAAATGGGGAGTGGCCATCTCTCTACTTGATAAAATATTTTAAATTTTCTTAAGAACTATTGGCAGTGGGGATTCACACAAAGATGAAAACCTAGTGTGATTTTCTTTAATTCAGTTGCCCCTTAGTATCCACTGGGCTGGGTTCCAGGACCCCAGTGGATGTTAAGATCCCAGATACTCAAGTCCCTGATATAAAATGGGAGAGCATTTGCATATGTTATCTACCTACCGTAGATTTCAAATCATCTCTAGATTACTTAAAACACTTAATACAATGTAAATGTTATGCAAATAGTTGTTATGCTATGCTGCTTAGGGAATAAGAACAAGAAGAAAGAAAGTCTGCACGTGTTCACATAGTCGTAGTTTTTTTTTTTTTTTTTTTTTTTTTCCTCCTGAAGTTTTCTGTTCTGGGGAAGTGAAGCCTTGGGTCTGGAGGGCTGATTGTATTTACCTAAACTTGTGTCAGGCTCACATATCAACTGAAAGATTATATGAAGGTATAAGCTTAGTTATAATTTTTGCTAGAGCAAGTCTACCTGGTTTCTGGACCATCCATGAACTGGGATACTGCTAATGTGGTCAGTAACCTCTGTAGCAATAATCAAAGGGAATACTTATGTTGGGGTAGTGAGTGGAGGAAGTTGTTGGAATTCAGGCTTTTGTCCTCACTTGAATCTTTGACTTGTTGGCTTCTGGGGTGTACTTTTCTCTTTGCTTTGCCTTTTGGGAAGGGGGCCTCATTAACCCTTCCTCTGTGTTGCTTCATGTGGGGGAAGCAAATAGATGAGACCCTTGCCATCCACATCTTTGCTGCACACCTCAGCAGCTGTAGCTCGCTCATGTGCCGGCGACACCCATCGGTCAGACAGTCACTGTACCCCTGGAAGCCTGGTGTTCCAGGTATTCATATGATTGTGTTTGTCATCTCTTCTGCTTAATGACAACTAGGAATGTGACTAATACGCAGTTCACGTGGAGGCCTGACCTCTAGTGTCTTCAGAAACCTCTTAGGAAGGACAGCAAAGGGTTTGAAAGACATAAGCTTCAAGGATTTGAAATCTATTAAGAGGAAATAAAAGTGGGCAGGAGGTGGGCCTTTCTCTGGAAAAGGAGCAAGAGCAGGTGACAGTTTAGTAAAGGTTGCTGTGATTGTCTGCAGAAGGACATGAGCTGGATAGATTTATCCCCACGACTCTTACCATAGCTGTTACCATAGGGCGGCCCCAGGAAAGAGAGATACAGGGTATCTTAGAGGACAGAAATCAGGAGTGCTGAAAGCAATGCATTGGAGGAAATTCTCTGTGAGACATTTCTGACCCCAGAACCCTCCAGTTCTGCCACTTTGGCATGAAGGAGAGATTCAGTATTTGAAAGAATTGAAAAGAGGCCCCCAGGATCCACCAAAGGAGAGAGTTGACACAGTGATTGAAGACAGAAAGGTAGAGCCCAAAGGTGATGCTCACTGGGCCTTCTCCAGAACTGTGGCAGCCAAGACTGGAGCCTCCTGGCAAGAGAAGGAAGGACTCCTGCCTGGAGAAACTTGCCTGGCTCAAGATAAAAAGACCTCTAGCAACAGCCCTTGGTCATTCAGGCAAAGAGCCGAAGGACAGCTCCTTGCCTGCTCATCTTTCAAGGGCCCAGCAGTAGATGGGCTCCAAGGAAGAACAGAGATTCCAGTCAGCCTTTCACTGCCTTTCTTGAAATATAACCGGAAGGCCAAAGATCACGAGAGAGTTGAGGCAGCCTTCCTGCATAAAACACAAAGACTAACACAGATGAGCTGAAAAAGGGGCCCCGAGAGAGGCGGGGACTGTGCCGGCAGCCAAAGGAAACTTAGAAAACCTAATTAACATCTTCAGAAAGATGGGAGAAGATACTGTAGCCAGGAACAAGAATAGGACACTATGAAGATCAGGCAACAGGGAAGACTGTTTGAAATTAACAATTTGAAAGTATAATTTTTAAGTCAGTAAAAAGTGTAAGTCAAGAAAATCTTGATGAAAAGGAAAGCAGAAAGTATATGAAAATCAAACCACATGACTGCCTCCACTTTAACAGGAATCCCACAAAGAACTAGTAAATATAGAGAGGAGAACATTTCAAAGACAATACAGAAATTGAATGAAAATCCCCGGAGTTGAAGGACATAAATTTTGCATGTTGAAAATTTTATTGAGAGCTCAGTGGCCGAACATTTGCCTGATGGTGAGAAGTCCTGGGTTCTATCCATCGACTCACAGGAAAAGGAATAAAGGAAAGGGGTTTATTGAGTGTCCAACATAATAAAATAAATAGTGTCCGTGTTTAGAAATGTATCTAAGTTTAAGGAAGTCATGTATATAAAGCAAATACCCTGAATGTGTGCTGAGAGAAAATGATAACATTTTCATACAAAAGAAAAGTAGCATTCATCAAGTGTTGATTACATTTAGACAAAAATTATAGAATTGGTTTCAAAATTTGGAAGAAGGTGGCCCATGAGATGACCCAACAAATAAAAGTCCTTGCTGCCCATGGAAGACTGGTAATCTGGTTTGGGTCTCTGGAAACCATGATAGAAGGATAGAATCCATTCCCCAAAGTTGTCTTCTGAGCTTCACCCATGCCTTATGCCTTATGTACCTGTACTACCTGTATACACACACACACACACACACACACACACACACACACACACACACACACAGACAGAGAGAGAGAGAGAGAGAGAGAGAGAGAGAGAGAGAAACAAAAAACAAAAATAAAGCTTGAATCTCTTTACAAATATTTCAAAGGGATATTCATTGTCAATCCATTACTCTATTTGTAGCAGAGCCAACTGTGTCTCAGTTAAGTTAGGTAAGAGAATGACCATATTCAAATATGCAAAGTCCCTTCAAAGACTCTCTGAGTTATGCCTTCTCAGAATCTATAGAGTGGTGCCTTGTATTAAAACAAATAAGAGCATGAATCTAGGAAGAAAAAACCCAAAACAAAAAACCTTGATCCAGAAAGGACGGGAGAAACACAGTGAATTCAGAACAAGGAAAGCTCAGGTCATAGCTGCCTCTGAGGGAATTGGGAAGCTCCCGAGAAAGCCTTTAAAATATTGTTCAGAGAAGTTACTCATTTAGTCTGTTACTGAGATATACTTTAGAGTTCTGCAGGGTGCTTGGGAAGATTTAATGGCAAGTCCATTAAAAAATTGAGCAAATGCAACAAAAAGGCATGTAAGTTATCAACTCCAGAAAAGGCAAAATAATTTATTAGAAGGACAATGGTTGATACTCATTAAACTGTCAATCAAAGATTGACTCACTCAAACTTTTTGACAGATTTATCTTGGGTGAATGAGGGAGGAGAGCAGTGGGGCTAGCAGTGGGCTCAGTATGGGCTAACCCAACATCTTCTGTGGTAGGGAGCCAGCAGATCATTTTCAAATCATTACATTAAGCAATGGGTGAGGAGCTAAGAATGGTGATACATAGTGGAAAGAAATAAGGAAACCAATCTGAGCACTCAGGAGGCAGAGCCAGGCTGATCTCTGTGAGTTCGAGGCCAGCCTGGTCTACAGAGCGAGATCCAGGACAAGCTCCAAAACTACACAGAAAAACCCTACCTCAAAACAAACAAACAAACAAACAAAAACTGGTGGCTACTGAGTGGTGGTGTTCGGGATACTGTTTGATTCACTCTGAGTATTAAGCCCTGGAAACCAGATAAAACAAGCATAAATTACTTTAATTAAAATATTTTCTATTTTAAAAATGTGTGGTTCTGACACCTATGTCATGGCTCCATGTATTAAAGATCCTAGAGTTCACATGGAAATAATTTGGTCTTTGCAGTCAGACAGCTCTGAATTATCTCAGCTTGGTTGTTGGTCTTGGGGATCTCTTACCTCATATGTTCATAACGTTTGTGTTGTAACATTCATTTGGTGGGAGAGAAGGGTAAAGCTAATGCATGCTAGCCAGCTCTCAGACAAACTGGGACGTTGTGGATCTGTCCTACGTGATATTTATTGTTGAGATTATCTTCACTGACAACAAGATATTTTGTGAACACATTAACAGTTTTGGGAAGCATCATAAAGAGATTAAGACCCGATTCACAAAGACACGGATTGTAAGCAAGCCCCAGGGACAGTGGAAGACAGGCTTGCTATTCCCTTCCTAAAGTAGTCATTTAATAAATTATTGTTTCTGTGAATGAAGTGGGACCTTTGTAATTTAAAAGAGCTAATGCGCATTCTGGAGGCAGTAAGATGTTCTCTGGGAATCACTTATAGTCTGAGAGACCCCAGTGCATTTTGGAATATGTAGAACTGAGATAGCAGGGTCAGCTTTAAGTCAGCCGTGGTTGTTTTCCATCCTCTTATTTCCTACAAGCAAAAGCTAACCAAGATCCCAAGTGTTACTGTGTCTGCAATCCATCCTTCCTAGCATGTATCAGATTCCACATGTACTGTCCATTGCCGCACACTGCTTGGAGCAGTGCTGGTCTCAGAGCAGAGGTTGCATGAAAGTGGACAGCACTGAGAGCTTTGGTGTTATCCAAGTCCAGGCCCTGACTGGGGATTTTGAATGAGCTGTTCTTGCTGCAGTGGACAGTTTTGTCTGCCTGGCCCCCATGGCAACCCCTGTCAGGATCCCAGGGATGTTACTTCAGCTGGGCGGCTTTCTCACACCGGCCACACCTTCTTCTCCTGAGCTGAACTGCTTTCTGCCTTTCTGCTTTTCCAGGAGCCGGTGTTTGTACAGGCACTTGTCACAAATATAGTCAATGGTTTAATTGGTGGTTTGATGTTTGTCTTCACACTACTGTGTGGATTTTGGATAAAGAAGAAGAGTTTCAAAAATTTATTTTATTTCCTACACATCACACATATACCCAGGCCATAGTAGGCTTATACTATATATTTCATGAGTGAATGAGTGAACAATTGCATGAAGCACCCAAAGGGAGTTTCTTCATATTGTTCTTTGTATATAAAAGAAAGAAGCTGTACTACCTGGTTCACAGTTACTCTTGCATGAGTATGCTGAGACAGGAGAATCTAGGGTTCTAGGGCAGACTGGGTTACATAGTAAGTTCAAGGCAAGGCTGGGATACGTAGGAATACTCTCAAAAAAAACTTCCTTCATAAAATGACATAAAAGGGAAATATGGATCAGAAGAAGGCTACATATCCTTGCTTATGGCCAGTGAGCTTGCAAAGAGGTGGGACAAATAGGAAACTCATTAGTGGAAGGGTGAAGGTCCCATCCCTACCCACTTGCCTTTCTTCTGAAGCAAAGCCAGCCTTGCACATGAGCAAGTCTACTTGACCTCTTCACTGGTTCAAAGGGCAGAAGCCTCCCAAGGGATGACTCTTGTCTTCCCACACAAACTTTCCACTTCCAGTTGGCTTGTTGCTATACTTTATTGTTATTTAAACACAACTTTGATGACTCTGTTTGCTTTGGAAGAAGAAAAAAATCACAGAAGGTATAAAATTGCTTATTATTTATCCCAGAGAAGAGAACAGTTCCCCTAGTAAATATGCACTGAAGCATTTTTATTTTTTATTTGTACTTTTTAAGAATGCTTAAATGGACCCAGTAGACTGTAATATCTCTTTTCAGAGTTGGTGCCATCTATTGATTAAATATGCATTTATACATTTCTACTTTTTAAAAAAATAAAGGAGACATATGTTTTAGTCATATAATAGACCTAGAAGAATTGATCAGTAAAAATACATATTTATGTGGTCTTTACAAAAGACTTTGTCAAGCACGGGAATTAAAAAAAAAACATAAATTATTTCCTGATCTTCACTGATGTTTGTTAAGTGTGAATTTAATTAAGAAGTAACTCACAGATTAGAAGGGAGATTGTTAGAATATGCAAATGCTCGTGTTTTCTTTCAGTTTTGTGGTGCTGAGGACTGAAGTCAGGGTCTTGTGCATACTAGGTAAAAGCTCTACCACTGAGCCATATCTGCTTTTACAAGCAAAAATATTCTGGCCAGGTATGGTAGCTTACCCCTGTGTGTTCTTTAATTCCCCACCAACATCCATGTGTTGAAAGCACAGTTCTCTGTGCTTGCTGTTGGAAAATGCTAGAACCTTAGAGGGAGACTTGATGGGAGGTCACCTATCACTGGAGTGTACCCTTAAAGGAGACAGTGGACCTTTAGCCTCTTCCTCCTCCTGGTTTTCAATTCTTCGGCATGACCAGGGTGTTTGTACTCTATCACAGCTATTGCTTAGCTTTGATGTTTTAAGCACAAGATCTAAAAGCTTTGTATGTACTCAGTCATGGATACAGCATCCCAAGATGTGAGCCTAAACTAAGGTGATACTCTCAGGAGTTTGTATGGTGATGGAAAGCAGAGGAATACAGCCTGTACTCTGACTGCTGTCGGGAGGGAGGCCGTGTTGAGTGCTCCTCATAGTTCTAATGTGCTTAAGGAGAAGTTGGTGTTGCAGTCCCTGTGAGAATCAGGAAGGGCTTGTGCCCAGTGCTCCTCAGAGTCCTCAGGTGCTCAGTGCACAGTTGAGGCTACAGGGACTGTTGATCATTGCAGAAATTACTCAGTGCTGTGAAGGAGCTCAGTGGTACCTAGGTTCTTGAGCCTTTCCTCTTTTCTCTCCCTTTTCATCACCGGCCATTGTAAGAGGTGAAGGCTGGCTGGCCCCCAACCCCAGATGAATAGTCCACAACCTACAGGAATCTGTTTAAGCCTTTTGAGCTCTATCATCTATGCTGTAAGGATAGTACACCTCTATCACTATCTTTTGAGAAGATTAAAAGATTTGATTAGAGAAAACAGAAGAACACAGGTTTGAATTTGAGCTGTGTTACTAGCTCTGTGACCTTGGATAAATTACTTGATCTCTATAAATCTCAGTTGCTTCATCTTTCAAATCAGCTAAGGATTAAATGTGATGCCATATCTGAAGTCCTTAGTCAACGGGCAGTTAATGAGTCATGCCAAAAGACTAATCCTTCAGCACTATAACCGGACCACCTCTTTCCTCTTCCAATGCCACCAGAGTCTATCATCAGATCTGCTCTATGTCTACTAAGATGAAGACAGTTTATGTTTTCCCCAGCACATTTCCACGAGTGAATGGCCCTCATTCATAGTCTTCCTTTTCTCAAAAGGAAATTAACTCTTTCCCAGCATAACAGGGGATCTCTAAATTATAGGTCTCTCTCCCTGTTTCTCATGAACTCCCCCAGTGCTTCTCTTGGTTTTCCTAAAGACCTCTTGTGTGTATCTGCCAACTCCCCTCCTTGTACTGTCTGCTTCCTTTCTGTGGTCTGTCTGATCCCTTCCTGCCCTTCAGGCTTCTGTGTGCATCAGAGGCCTCAGCAACTGGCAAAGATTCCTTAGAACTTCAGTCTTATACCGTCCTTGTTCAGAGGGTCCATTAATAGGTCTGCTTAGGTGTGACATCTTTTCCAACTGCTGGCTCAATAGGAAGCAACTTTACTATGGAAAATATATGTATTCTATTATCACATACACACACACATATATATAGTGATATATATATATATATATATATATATATATATATCACTAATACACTATTCCTTTTTTCCTAGAGGAATCCTCTGATATATTATATGGCTTTTGCAGATAAGAACAAACAACATTCTTCCTAGATCCAGCCTTGGAAAGTGAGAACTTCCTAAGTGTTGGTGATGACGCTATTAATTATTGTGTTTGTAAGGGGGGAAATGATTTGTTTAAAGGCTAACATTTTATTTTCTAGAAAGAGGGAAGTTCTGTTAGACGCAAATGAGCTGTGTGCATCCTCCTATTTCACTGAAACTGGTTTTATGGTAGTATAGACCCGGGTTTGAATCTGAACTCATTAGCTATAGAATGTTTCCCAAGTCACTTGTTGAACTGAAATCCTAGGGTAATGGTGTCTATGGGGCAGGACCTTGGTGGGGACAACTGAAATAACACTTGTACATCCCTGTCTCATAGGAGGTGTTGGGAATACATCACAGCAGCAGCCAGGAAGGAAAGAAGGAAGGAAGGAAGGAAGGAAGGAAGGAAGGAAGGAAGGAAGGAAGGAAGGAAGGAAGGAAGGAAGAGAATTGTCACCCGGAAAGCCACTCACACATCAGAAGTGGAGCATGTGCACAAAGCTGGGGAAGAATCCCAGCAGCCATGGCAGTCTTTGGAGAGCACCTAGTAACAGAAGTACTCTTCCCAGAACCTCTGTAATATCCAGTTCTGTTCTCATTGCCCATCCTCAAAGTGCAGGCAGCATGCCAGCAGTGTGCTACTCACACTCTGGGGAGTGTGGATGGAGCAAGTGTTTTGCCTGTATTCTGAGGTGCACAATTATGGTTCCTACAAACTGTCATTACATGGAGGCAAACTGGACCATGGTAAAGGAAAAAAAAAAAAAAGAAAGAAAGAAAGAGGAAGGCCAAAGCCATAGGCATCACTGTGAGCCTTCCCCTTCTGAGGACTTCTGCAAGTTTCTTCTCCCTTGAGATTTAATCTGGATATGTCTCTAAGGATGTTACTAGGACCATGGCAATTGTTTGGGGGTTTTGTCTTGGTAGAATTCCCGAATGCTCTAATTATGGGGATCTGGCCAATTCCCTGTTATCTTTGGTGAGAAAAAAGAAAAAAAAACCCCGAACAAGCCCATCTTCCAGTTGGGGAGCCCGATTGCTTTCCAAGCGCGCTCGTCCTGGTAGGGTGGGGACTTGGTGCGTTTGAACAACATCTGGGTTCTCTGTGGCTTGCAGCTCTGGGTGTCTCCTGGCCTGGAGACCTGGAAGGGGGAAGGAGAAGGCCTTGGCATGGGCATTAGTCAATTTTTGCCAGAAAGCAGCCTTTTCCTCTCCCTTGTGTCCTGAGCCCTGCTGGGCTAAGATCTAGGAAGGAAAAGGGTATCAGATCCCTCCCGTTGACCACCCAGGAGCGGATGTGCCCATGCGAGGCACACTGGCATACTCACACAGATCCCAGCAGTACTGCTGCGCGGTGAGGGGGTGCGCAAGGGGCAGGCTTCAACTCCCCTGGGAGTGGAGCTTTCCCAAAAGGAAAGTCTCCCGTTGTCGCTCAGGAGAGTGGAGCCAATGCATGCCTTGGAGGTGGTCTGCTGTGTGCCCAGTGAAGATTGGTGCTGATGATTCTTACCAGTTGTGTGTATGTGCAAGAAAAAAAAAAAAAATCAGAGACGCTGTCTGCCTGCTCCCATCTCGCGCGCGCTCTCTCTCTTCTGCTCTCTCCCTCCCTTTGCAAACATTGGATTTAAACCTGCTCAGAATTCAGCACAGAGGAAGCAGCCTCGGTAGCAGCAGCAGCAGCAGCAGCAGCAGCAACAGCGGGAGCTAGCCGGGCCACCGCGCGCCACAGCCTCGAGATGTACCATCCCGCCTACTGGATCGTCTTCTCGGCCACCACTGCCCTGCTCTTCATCCCAGGTACCCGAGAAAGAAGGGTGTTTTCTCTCTCCCAGCGATGGTGCGGTGCACGCTGCTAGGGCAGAAGGGGAACGGGGAAGAGGGAGAGGCAAGGAGGAAAAGAGGGAGTGCAAGAGGCATGTGAGTGAAGGTAGGCTTGCGGCTTGCACGCACCCAAGCACACACACACTCACTGGCTAGCTGGCTCACACGCACACAGATGCCCACAGCACGCGATTTGCTCCCTTCCCGAGAGCTGGGTTCGAGATCTGCACCGTGCTGCAAGGCATTGCTGGTTCTGTGAAAGGCACAACTGGCATTGGCTAGTTGTGGTCCCAGGGGTGATAAAAGAGGTGCTTAAACTCCGGGGTGCAAAAGCCTTCTTGCGCTTCTGTTGGGACCTGCAACACGGACTGGATCCCGTACTGGTTTCCGTTTTTCCGAATCTCTGCGTCTCTGTTTTCTGTGCTTTTTTCTTCCCCCTTTCTGTTTTTTCTCTCTTCCCAAATGCTCTTTTCTCTCCTCCTTCCCTCCCTTCTGAACCCTCTCCTCTATTCCCTCTTCAATCTCTACCTCCCTGTATCCCTTCTCAGCCTTTTATGAATTCGCTACTGTATTTTTTTGGTGGTTGTTTTAACACAATCTTTCCACCACCTCTTGCCCTTTCTTTATCCTTCCACCAAATGGGCAGGTTGTGCCTTTGAAATACATAAATCTCCCACTTTCTCCTTCCTACTTCTGACATCACAGCAGACATGAATTTTCCCTAACAGATTTGATCGGTCCAAGCCCAGGAAAGGTTGGGGAATCTAGTGGAGTCTAGGACTGTGACAGTCTCTACCTTGGGAAGGGATGTTAATGCTGTGCTCTTTTGCCAGCACTTGCTTGTTTGGGGAAAACAAATCTGCAGTGACCAGGTAAGATGCCGCAACCCTCCCCAGTCAGCCTGCTAGACTCCGTGCAGAATCCAGCACGTCTTAATAGGGTTGGTAATTGCATTGGAGTCCTCTGCAAGCAGAGGACCATGCCTGCAGGCATCTTTCACACAATGCTGAAGGGACTGGGAAGGCTCGCCAACATTTTAGGCAGTATCAAAGGGTCTCGAAGTCTTCAGCACTAAACCTCATCTGTAGGGGCATTTCTTTCTTTTTCTAAAATCTTTTTCTCTTGTTGCAAATTGAGATACATGTTTTTCGTTAGCTTAAACCTAAATTCCCTTACATATGTACAGACATACCAGCTAAGATTCTTAATTCTCATATATCTAGTCTTAGGTAAAATACATAATTTTTCATTTTATATTCAGAATCCCTTAGTCTGGCTCCCCCTTTTTCTTTTAAACATAATTTTCTAAAGTATTTCTAAGCTACCAGAGAAAATTAGAAAATAAATTGAAGCTTATAGGGAAGAAAGAAGAGAAGATTGAATTTTAAAAAGAAAGATATCCAATATATAATGTTGTGTCACTTTAAATATTAAATAACAATTTTAATTAATTTGAAATTTTTATGCAACCCTCCTAAGTTTTGAATTGCATTTTTCTGAGAAGAGATGGGTTCTGAAAACCAAATTCCCAGACGTCATTTGGGTCTGGCAAGTCCAGAGTTGGGAGGGTGTCCTTTTCCTCTTCTGAGGTCTCCAGTGTACCAGGGGGAGTGGGGAAGGCCACAGGCAGAGCCCCAGTGCTCAGTACCTGCTTGAGCCTGGTAGAGGGAGCCAGGTGGGTGCCTCTGATCCTCTAAAAAATGTTAAACTTTCCTGAGAGTCCAGGAAGATCACCATAGACTGATTACTCCTTCCACTGTGATTCTGGAGGCTGGATTAGGATTTTCTCAAGGAAGGAGTTGGGGGGGAATGGGTGAAGGATGTACTCTGGATTGGAGTTAACAAAGTCTCTGCATCCCTCATAGTTTCCCCAAGGACAGGGAAGGAGTGAACCCAGTGGGCTGAGGCTACAACACAGGGCACCTCAAAGGAACTCCGGAACTGGGGCAAAACTTTCCTCTACGAATAGCCTAGCACCCTAAAGTACAACTCACCTGCACTTGTAGGGAGCAGGCAGTCCTGGCTTACAGAAACATCTTCCCTAAAACTGGCTACATGAGAGTGGTCTGCACCTTAGTTCTTGAACCCTAAGATCGAGGGTGAGGGTGACAGAGAAGCTGAAGTTATTTGGGAGAGCAGGACAGACATCAGCCTAGAGTTGCCTTTGCACCAGTCGGTGGGTTCTGCTCCCTACCCTGAGGGATGCTCTTACCTGAAAGATCCAGAGTAAGAATGAAGAGAAGCTTAAGTGGAATGAAGGGAGCATACCCAAGGCCTACAGCAGGATCCAGAATGGAACCCATCTGCATCCAGAAGTCCTGGGGCTCCTCATTTCTCACTTCTTTTACTCACTTCAATGTCTGAAGACTTCTTTTTATTTTTTTCTTTATTTGAAATCATGCTTTTCTTCCTATGAGGTTAACACCAGCTCCTTAGCCATGCACTCTCCCAGAATGTAAAAACAAATAATGTTATCACAAAACCTTGACCTGGTTAGGCATCCATACCATTGCATTCTGTAGCTTTTCATTTCTTCATAAAAGCACCTTTTCAACTCACAATCATTTTCAGGTTAATGCTGTTGTTGCCTGGTACCTCTCAGAGGGAGACTGATGCTCATAAATTGTTTCGCTAGGCAGAATCTCTAGGGTGGGAAGACAATTTTAAGGGCAGACTATTGAGCTCACACTCAAGACAGGACAGGATGTAGTTGGCAATGTGTCATGCTAAGAAGCACTGTCCTGAGACCCTGGGTGTCCAGGGTGGGAATGATGGAGCTGAGTTTGGTGTGTGTGTGTGTGTGTGTGTGTGTGTGTGTGTGTGTGTGTGTGTGCATTGTTGAAACATAGGCCCTTGGTAGGCAAATGTTTTCCCACTGAGCCATATCCTCAGTCCTAGGAGCCTTTTATGACCTTGAAACTGGGGGTTGGTAGAAAGATAAGTAGGTTGGGGAAGCAGGAAGTTAAGACTGTTGGATAGTTGCATCAGAACCATCTGGAGAGAGAAGGGCAGATCAACATGTAAAGTCTATCTTAGACAAGAATATGGCTAAATACGGACCACCTCAGGTCCTTCTGATGACTTCTGGACCATTTGTCTGTAGTTCAAACCCACTGTCCATGGAATGCAGTGCTTAGGTGAAAACTCATCTTCCACCCACTTATATTAGCTCTGAGAAGGGCACCATGGCTCCGAGGCAGGGTGGGGTAGGCTCTAAACTGAAGTGTCCTGGGGACTGGAAAGACTGGGTTTTATAGCTGGAAGCCTACTTTTCTTCTCTGTAGACCTTTACTATTGCGTGTCCTTTACCACTACCTCACCATGGGTCTTCTCTCCCATGTAGTGAGTAGGGACTTGTTGTAAGGATGGCAGTGTGCACAGATCTGTGAACCTGGGTGTGTGACTTGGCCATGTCTTAAACACCGTTCCTATTTTTGACTGTCAGAAAACCTTGGGCTTGTTTGGAAAAATTCCCCTGGGCTTAAGATGTCTTCCTCTTCTGCAGGCCATTTACCCTTTGTGTAGCTTACTTCAGGAAGGCTCTTGAGTCTCAGGCAAGGGCATAAGGAACTTTGAGCCAATTTTGATGACTTCTGTACCCACTCCCTACTAGTGTCAAGAATTTTGGCAGGCTGGCCTCCTGTGCAAGAGGAATCAAGCAAGAGACTGTAATCCATCCCCAGATGCTCTAAGAGTTAAGAACAAGGTCTAGGCGTCTGGTTATTGAAAGACTTCATCACCCCTTTGCCAATACCTCCTTTCCCACTCCAGCTGTCATGTGGCTCGCAATTCCTTTAAATGATTGGCATATTAATAAGGCCAGACCACATCCTGTTGGCATTCAGCACCATCTGGTGACACCAGTGAGATCAATCAGTGGTCCCAGGTGGAATGAGACTCTCGTGTGTTGCTCCAGTCTTGTCTGCCTCTCTGTGTTCCTCACATGGCCCCCCTCAGTCACAGCACCAAAGGCTGGGACATTCAGGAGATGCCTTAAGTAGTCTGCATCTGCCTGTGTTTGTTGTCGTGTTCTAGTACCCATATGTCTTGTGTCAACCACTGAAATAGCTAGCACTTGTGCTCATAGCTCCCAAGCTTCACAGGGCAGAGTTTCAGTGGGCAGTTTCCCACCCAATGGGTCTCTGTGTGTGCTGAAAGCTGAGAAGTGGCAAGCTTTGTTTCAGAGCTATTTGGAGTATTCTCAATTTGCCAGTCTGTAGAATGGGTTCCAGCTATATATACCTTCTTTTTTTTTATTGGACAAAACAGCCAGAAAACTAGGTTAGATAGTAACAAGAGAGAACTTAAGAATTACTATCATAATAGAACTCATCCCATCTCTAGCAGCACAGCAAATGGAGAATGATGCTCCTGTGTAGGTAACCAGGAAAGGATGGTCTTCACTGATGAAGAAAGAGGAAGACAAAATGGAACTGTACTGACTCATATATGTCTTTTCCATGGTGATAAAAACTAGCAGGATACAACCCACTAATTCCTTTATTCAACAGGACTTTATATAAGTTCTGACAAATCAAGATATCCTCCTGCTTCAAAACCATAAGTTCGATTTGCCTTTTTCCTTCCTTTTGACCCCACTGAGGATGTATGCTGACTTGGACTTTCAGTTTTCTGTGGTGGAAAACTAGTGGATACATAAGTCATTTTGCTTTCCTAAGATACTGCTTTGTAATGTTTTTGGTGTGCTATGTGGTACGTGGACTTGTCCAGCAGCCTAAAAGAGGTGTGGGGATTTTAGTAGCATGATCTCATAGCTCCATGTTCTTGTGACTCTTTTCAGACTGTGGGCTAGGCTTTCTTCACCTTAGCTCCATGGTTTGGGACCCACCAGTCTGCTACCCTGTCTGCTTGTGGATGGCTGCCATCTGTTTGCAGCTGCCTGCAGCTGGCGGGGGTGGTGGCGTGGTGGAAGCAAATCCACTCTTCCTGTCGCTGAACTCAAGTGTCAGCCCACAGATGGCCTGTGGCTGCTGACAAGCCGAGCTGTCAGGAATAGTGGATATTAGCACCTTTGGTTGTCGATGGAAACTTTCGGGTATGGGGGCTAAGCAGGCTGGTGTCACCTTGTTGGGGGGGGTGGCCTTGTTCTGTTCTCCCACTCCTGATAATCTCGAAGTGTAACTCTAGGTCCCAAAGGCATCTGTGCTTGCCATTTATGCCATGGTCAGGAGCCCAAGACTTAGAATGTGTGGCTTATTTCTAAAGCCTTAGTTTCCAGAGCCTTTCTGTAGGTGGGGTGTTATAATAGGTACAGATACAGTTCCGGTACCTGGATTTCTGATCCTTCACTCAGAAGCATATACAGGTATCTCAGAATGGAGCAGAAAGAAAGAACACAAAGACAAAAACATACTTATGATTACTTCCCTATAGGTGTTCAAACACACACACCACTATTGGAGTGTCCTCATCCCTTGGCAATCAAAAATTCCTTCCTTCCCCTGCATGCATACATACATGTACACATATGCACACACACACACACACACACACACACACACACACACACACACACAGGCACACAAACACAGCTTCAGTTTAGCTACTTTCAAAGGACTACTATCAGCTCCTCATAGTAGTCTTCCTCTTGCCTCAAGGTTCTGTCCTTCTAGAACACCAGCTAGAACCTTGAGCCTTGGTTCTCTCCCTACTGGCACATCGCAGGAGCCTGTGCCATACATGCCATTCATGTGTGAATGCTTCCATGGCAGTGTAGAAACTCCCTGTACAGCCCCCCATTCTCTTCTGTACCCCAAAGCCAGTAGGCACAGGAGGCAAAACTTTCACTTATCTCTCAAGATTCCCTTCCTATCCAGAACCCTTGGTGCCCAGAGGCTGGGACTCCCCTGCAGCCACTAAACTAACTTAATTAAGTGTTTGCAAAATGCTAGGAGACACCCCTGGGCAATGTGCTGGCTAAGTGTAAAGCATGATCATTATGAGGCAGCACATTGCCTTTAACCAGCAGGGACAGTATGCTGAGAGACCCCTGGAAAGGCCAAAATGAATCGATGCATCAGGGCACAGGCCATTGATTGGAATGGCTGTTTGCATGTTCCTAGGAAATGGTAAGTGACACTTGGATTGAACACTGAAGTCCAAGATCTAGAAAAACAGAACATTGGGCATTTCAAGGGACAGACACTCTGGAATGGTCTGAGTGGCCATTCTTGAACTCATGGTTTGTTTTGTTGTTTTTGGTTTTGTTTTTTTTTCAAATTTATAATGCTGTTTTACTGCACCTGGGAGTTTGTTAATGGATTCGGTAAGGAGAACAATTGTCATATGCTTTATGACTTATCTTTACTCTCATTTGTTGCTTAGCAAAAGACTGTGTAATATCACCAGATTATGCAGACTTCCCATTGACTTTAAAAACAATTCAAAATTGGACAAAGTCCACAAGGCTGCGATCTAGCCCTGTACCCTCCTCCTCCAGCCTTTGGCTTTGGTCACTCTGGTCAATCTTAGTTCTTCAGAAAAGGCTTCTTTATTTTTCTCCTTTCTCAAAGGCTTCACTCAACCATAAAAATTCTGGTCTTCCTATATTTTTTTCCATGAAGCATCTTTTTCTTCCTTCAGAACTTCGTAAAAACATTACCTGCTCTGTAGAACCTTCTTCATGCTTTAAGGTAGACTAGACCTTATTTACTATGCAAGTCTTTAGTGCCAGGATCTTTTTGCAACACCATGAGTTTATGTATTGATTTTATGCCTGTTTTTCTTCCATATACTGCAGTCCATGAAGCTGTGCCATTCTGTCCTCCAGCATATCCTCAGTCCCTGCATTCTGTTTTCTGGCATATCCTCAGTACCTACCATAGTGGCAGAGAATAAGTACTCAGAGTATTTGTTGTGTGGGTGAGTGAGCAAGTGAATAAATGGACAATGAATGAGACTACAGTCAAATTTATACCAGCATTATGTGTCAGCCTAGTCTGCATATCCTTTCCATCTATCCCCCTGAATTCTCAAAAATGTCTGTGGCCCTGGGTTGTACTGGTCAACAACTCACTCATTTTGAGAGTGAGCATAAAACTTGAGAATGATTTTGCTAGTAGGAGATGGCAATGCATAGAGAATGCTTAGGTGTGAGTTTCATTCTAGGGTTCATGAACATCAGTCAATACTAGCTGTGATCTGCCAACCAGACATAATCAGAGCTCAGCACTGGAACTGCAAATTTGTGAAACTCACATCCCAATAGACACACCTGAGAGTATGAGACGTTCTGTAAACATGGATGTGGCCCTAAAGTGGCCATCGGCCTCATACAAACTGAAATGACTCAGCATGTTCAAACAGAGTGTCTGTTTGAAATTTAGAGTCATGCCCCTGTGCCAATAACTGAGAACTATAGTGACACAAGAAGGACTTTTATCATTCACAAGAAGTAAAATGTCTAAGTACTAAGGATAGGAACATGCAGATGGCACAGGGGCAAGCTAAACATGACCAAGTGACACTTGAGCAGGTTGTCATTCCCATGGGAAAGGTAAACTGGGCTCAGTCAGATAGAAGAGTTATAAGGTGACATCACTTTTATACCTAGCTGTTTCCACAGCGTAGTCTGTCCCAGTGCTGTTATATCACGGCTGTTGGGCTATGGATGACAGAGAACTTGCCTTGTTAATCTGTGAATGCTTCACAGTGCCCAGCATGTTCATTTCTCAACTAAGATATTTAGGGGGTGATTACTGTGGGACAATGTTTAAACTAAAACAGTTATGATTGGTGTGGCCTGGGTGTGCAGCTGAGTGGTTACAGTGCTTGGATAGCATGCATGGAGCAAGCGACACACATGCATCAAACCAACACTTCTATGACTGTGAAAGCACAACTCAGAAAAAGATAAGGATGGATGATGTGCTTCCATGAGTGCCTATAAGGAGAGCTGATCTTGCCAGCAAGCTTTGTGACAGTGACAACTGAGGAAACACCTGAAAAGGTGAGGAGCAGAAATGCTCTAAGGCACAGGGAAGGGGAGGGGGCAGTGTGGTGTTTTGAATGAGAATAGCCCTCAGAGGCTCCTATTTGAATGTTTGGATCCCAATTGGTAGACTGCTTAAGAAGGATTAGGAGGTGTGGCCTCATTGGAGGAGGCATGTCACTGAGGGTGGGCTTTGAGGCTTCAAAAGTCAATGCCAGGTCCGATCTTGCTCTCGTTCTGTTGTATGCTTGTGGATCCAATGTTAGCTCTCAGCTACTGCTCGATTGCCTGCTTGACTGCCATGATTCCTATTGTGATGGTTACTGACTAGCCATCTGAAACTGTAAGCAAGCCTAGTTAAATACTGTGTCTTATATGTTACCTTAGTCATGGTGTATCATCATGGAAATATAATGGTAATTAAGGCAGGCGGCATAGACAGCATAAATAGGGTACCTGTGAGGTTCAAGCTCTGATGCCAGGAGAGGAGGCAGGCCAAGGGAGGCCAAGAGGTTGAAGAGATTTTGCGGAATCGTGGGAAAATAAAGAAAAGACTTTCTTTATTCATCAGTGCACAGGCTTTGAGGTGGGAATATGCTGGCACACAAGGTCTACACACTGGCTGGCATAGGCACATGGGTAGACCAACACAGGCTGCAAGGAAGTAGACACTCAGATCTACAGGCAGATACAAACAGAAAGAATGGTGAAGACAGAAGCAAAGGCCAAGGCTAAAACTTCTCATCTCATAGCCACACTTATATAAAACCCACATACAGGCAGCATCTTGCCAGAAATAGTTACATAACAGATTACATCACTGTTTACTTCTAGATTCCCTGGACAATCAATGTCAGCCATTTTGTTGCTGACACATTAGTCCCCCCAGATGTCCAACCTTAGCCGTCTTGGCTAATGCTTCATATCTATACCGGCACCACGTTTTCTAAACACAAAGTGGCCTGTTTAGTCTTCTGTTCCTTACAGGATCTCATTGAGAAAACTAAGGGCTCATCCCCCTACTTGAGTAGGGCATAGACAACAAAAGTGTGGTACAAGATGAGGCTGCCAGACTTGCTGTATAGGGGTCAGAAAACAAAAATAGTTTCTGAAGCACATTTTGGTTATTATTCTAGAATTGATGGACCATGATTGACATGATTCATGTGATGGGGTACGGACCATGGTTTATATCCTTTAATCTCATTCTTGTAGAAGCTTGTAGAATGGATTGAAGATGAACATGGCAGTTGGGAGGTCACTGACACAGCTCAGATGGGAGAAACCTTGTCTTAGACCTCTGGAAGAGATGATTAGAAAATAGAGGCAGAAATGAACCTGCCAGTCTTTAAAGGAATCTTGTGGGTGACTTGTAGAGGCTGCAGAGTCTGATTCTACCAACAAACACAGAGTCAACACAATAACTCTTGGAACCTGTAAGGTCTACTGTTAGCACCCTGCTTCTCTCTCTCTCTCTCTCTCTCTCTCTCTCTCTCTCTCTCTCTCTCTCTCTCTCTCTCTCTCTCTCTCTCTTTCTCAGCTGATATACAGTCTAGCCATGGAACAGGAATAAGTGGCTTTTAGTATTCTACCCTTCCTGGAAACATACCAATTTCAGCCCTCAACACATGCCCACCAAGTCCAGTGTGCCACTGAACTGAATATATTTAAGAGATGGAAGAATTCTAGTTGTCTTACCTGCTATATTCTACATGAGTTTTTCCTCTGGAAAAATTCAAGATGTGATCAGAGGAGCTTTGACTGGATTCTCAAGTGACTGTGGACATTCTAACTATATGTCATCAATATGATGATATCAGAATATGCATAACCTTCCTCCTAAGCTACCCATGCCAGGGACCTCCAGAGCAGAGCTTGGTATCCATGGCTTCCTGTAAACATGTTTTAAGGATCATAGGTCCTGTTTAGTCTATCCCCCAATGAAGCAAAAGTGGTCTGGGAATCTTCTGTCAAGTCACATTCAGATAGTGACTGGAGTCCCTCTGGAACACAGGCCTTCCACTCTGGAGTAATTCCTCTGTGATTGTGAAGAAGGTAGCTAATATTTACCTCTGAATCAGATGTTCTGTTGAAAAACAGTCGGGTAACCACAGCTACTATTCTGTTCCTCACTCTTACTCACATTAGCACACAGAAGAAACATTGTGGGGCAAGGTAACTCAATAGGAAAAACCTAAGGATTAGAGTCTGGGGGCACAAAGCAAAAACAGAAGCCATGTAGAATAATGACCTTTGCAACTGAACTGGGAGACTTCTAGAGATATGTGGTTCCTCAGTATAAGGAAGGACATGCTTAGGGTAGTATAATGAAAAAAAAAGTCAGATTTGTGTCAAGCTGACATAAATCATAACCTCTTTGGTCTATACACTGTGACAGGTGCTGGATTTTATCATTACTATGCCATCAAAACATCTCTTTTTCAAATAGCTGTTTGGCCTCAGAACTGTACTAAGCCAGGAGAAAATCCATACTGAGAATCTTGTGGCCTCCACGCTGATTCATGGTAGACTTACATGTACCCATCACATGCACACGTATCATACCTGTTCTCTAGCTGAGCAAGTGAAAAGAGCCAATCTTCTTCCCTTTACACTCCCATCACCTCTGCTTAACAATCAGCAAAGTGGAAACAGGCACAGTGAAGACGATAGCTGCAAGGAGTTGTCGATAAATTCAGAACGAGAAACAAGAGTTCAAATTCAGAAGCATGCCAGAAAGGATCAGATGGTAAGAGGAGACATGGCAGTGGTGAGTCAAACCACCTGGGGGCATTCCCATTTCTACAATGACAGGCTTAAGGAAGCGAAGCCTGAGGCTACTCAGAATAAGCCAACTCGGTTCTTCTGAACAGGCCAGTGCCAAGGGATTTCCTGTATTCTTCAATGAGAGGAGGAGAATGCTGGAAGAGAGAACATGGCAGATGGAAATAGCCCATTTGCTTGCAGGCTCCAAGAGAAACTGGGGTTTCCTTAGGAGTCCCTGGCTTTATCCCATGGAGAGGATAGTTCCCAGTCTTACTTGGCACTGAGATGGATGCCTCTTTGGGTGAAGTCCAGATGGGAAAGGATGATGAAAACTACTAGTGGGCATTTGAGATTCTGCATCTTTTCCTGATGGCCCCATGGAATCTTGGAAGAACATGGGCACTGACAACTGATGTCAGCTTAAACTCATGCTATTTGAGGATGTGGCCAATTGCTTCTGGTCACCCAGACAACTGTTTCTTTCTGTCTTTCACATAAATAGTCTATATTTAAAGCAGATGGTTGGTTAGCCATTCTGTGGCTATCTCATGGGATCACTGATTCAGTGAGTGCTGGCTTGGCCTTTGGCCAGTGGCCATAGGTAAGGGCTTTAACTTCTCCAAGATGCTGATCCTTCTGCATAAAATAACTGGGTGATCTCAGAGGTACCCAGAGAAGTCCCAGCCCTCTGAGTTACTAGTAGTCAGGTATTGTGTGTCTTGGATAGGCCAACATTGCCTGGGGATTCTTTTCTCTTTCCATGATTTTCTCTGGCTGTGGTGAGTGTGGTTGTCAGGGTGGCACATATTCTGGCTCTGGAGCAGGCAGCATGGTGAGGGAACTCCTGATATCTCTTCTGCAGGCCTGAGATTGGTTCTGTTTGCTTCTGTTCCCATGGAGACCACTATAAAGTATTTTCTGTTTTCCCATATGAACTATGTGGACCTTGCCAGAGCACAGGGACTTCTCCATGTGTGTTGCAATGAGAGAGGCCTGGCATGGGTAGAAAGGGGCTCTGACTCACAGCCTAAAGTCAAGCTAGACCTGCCCTATGGCTGTCTAAGTTCCCGGCCCTGCTCATTATCCTCACTGAAAGATGAATTTCAAGGAGGAGACCATGGAGGCATAGGAGTCTTTTTGGCTGTCCTGAACATATGTTATGGTCCTGATCCATTCCACCTCATACAAGCTGATTGGTGAATCCTAGGGTTTGTTCAAGCCACAGAAAACCATAAAGCATCTTGGGGCTTCATGACCTCTTCTATCCTATGAATGGTCCATAATGAGAATAATTCATGTATGAACAGAAAAAGGGTAATTTATGGGCCTGTGCATCTGCCTTGTACCCTGCCCCAATCTAACATGTTGATTGGTAGTATTGACTGGCCCACAGTTCTCAAAAGGATCCTTGAGATTCCCTGGAATACTGCACTAAGTAATTCTCTATGTCATAGCACTGTCTGGTGGGCAACAGTGTTCTGCAGGCCTTGGCTGAAGTCTGGATAGTTGGAGAAGAGCTCATGTACCTCAACCACAAACTTAACCTAGTATTGTCTAGGATCAGATGTGCACCTGTTGTACCTCCTCTTTGGAATGGAAATATCTCCTGGCCTGGCTTTTCTGAGAGAGAATCAACTGACAGCTATACTTTCTAGCTTGGTTTCCAACTGCTCAGTCTCCAGCATACAGTCCCCATATCATGCATTACAAACTGTGGATGTGGTCAAGTCTTATCGACTCAGTGGTTGTTTTAGAGCCGCATCATACATTGTTGAGCATGGTTGATTGAAGTTATGTTTTCTGGAAGGTACATCTGCTTGTAGATTAGGGTTATAGAGAAAAAGCTGACACTTCCACTCCATTAGTCTTCTAGAAGCACCACTGAGGTCTATGTGTATGAGAAAGCAAGAAAATTTCAGTAACATAGTCCTATCTTATGTTTTCCTTCAAATGTAGAAGCAATGGAGGAGAGTTTGGAAGAGGGAAGGCTGGAAAAATCAAAGGCAGCATGTTATAACCTCCCCTGTCTTCCATAAAAACATCTTATATGCTTTGTTGCTCTATTCATCTTTTTTTGTGTATGTGTGTGGTGAGAAGTAGGAAGATATGGGCCATGCTCATTTTTCCAGTGCAGAGAAAGCACTTCCTGTTACCCTGCCTTCTTATTGGTATTCCCAGGTGCCAGTTCAGGGCACGCTTCACCAGCAGTAGACCTCTCGTTTAGGCCTGCGATTGAACTTTATTTTGTTCAAATAAGTTAATACATAAGAAATACCTCGATTACGTTTTCAGATTCCCCGCAGACTCCTTTGTAGTGCACTGAATATTTAGTGGTTGTCTGAAGAGTCAACGTGAAGGCAGAAGCTGTTCTGAGAGCACAAAGATGGCAGGAGTGAGGGATGTCTTAAAGCCAAAGACTGCTTCAGGATTCCTTACCCTATGGTGATAGTTTATTTGTGCTGAAATATGATTTTCATTTTCACAAAAAAAAATGTGATTTTATTTGTATGTTAATAAAGTTGCCTGGAGATCAGACATCACAATGATCCCATAAGTGGGAGTCAGGCAGTGGTAGCACACACCCTTAATCCGATCACATGGCAGGCAGAGTCTCTGTGGTCAAGCACACATCCAAAGCAAGGTGACCTGAACTTTTAGTCCCAGTAACAACCATGGAGACCTGGAGGTCTGTATAGACAGGCAGTGATGAGGAAATCATGTGGTTGGGTTTAGAGCCCATGAGAAGACAGAACAGAAAGGCAATAAAAAGACAGGACACAGGAAGAAGGTCTCTCTCTCAGGGGAAGGACAGCAGTGTGTGGTAAGATAAGGTGGTCTTAGCTCTTGGCTATTGCTCTGATCTCTGGGCTTTTAACTCTGCATTTGGCTCTGTGTTTCTTATTTAATTAGACCATTTAGAATTATATCTGCATTACCCAACATGCTTTCTCTGGATCAGAAATGTTTCAGATTTTGATTTTGGAGTATTTACATGCATGTTATGAGATCATGAAGGTAGAAAAAAACCCTAAACATGCATCATTTATGTTTCAATACATAGTTTGCAGGTAGCTTTATGCAATATGTTGAGTGCATCTGAATTTTGACTGAGGCCTGTCATATGAGGCTAGGTGCGGGATGTCATTGGAAGTGCCATGTTGGCACTCAAGAAGTTTTGGAATTTGGAACATTTCAGATTTTGGGTTTGGGAATTAAATATATTTAACCTGTACTAGGAAGGATCAAGGCCACCCAGCAGGAGGGCTGCAGGGAGTGAGATGGAACTCAGCCACCTAGAATTGAGCCCTACCAGCACCAGAAACCAGAGTCTGCCTATCTTGAGATGGAGTGACAGGTTCCCATTGACATCACTTTCAGGGCCATATTCTTGTGCAAGCCTCCCATCTGCATGCCTCCTCCCACCCACCTGTGCACACATGCTCATGCACTACTACCTATCAATCCACATATCTGTTAGACCTGATCTGACACCACCTACCCATTCTCCTACCATTCACGTACCATCTACCCAACTACATACTTGTACACATTCACAAACACATTATCTACCCTTATATATACACATACCCATTCATGCATCACCCATCTATTCATACACACATGTGCACTCATACAAATACCATCTACCTATATCCTTACTACCCACCCAGCCAACCCCTTCACACCATCTACTCATACTGCCCTCCCAACCAAACACACGTACTCTACCACACACCCATACACACGTGCATGCACACTTTTATGTTTTACTCACTCACATATTCCATATACTTAGACATGTATGCTCTCCACATATAAATATACCTATGTGCATGACTCACACACAGTCATGACTCCACCCAGCTACATATACATACAGTTACATATATACCTATCCATAAATAGGCACAGACTCCACTCTTCCACACATCCATGTATATCCAAATGCCACATATGCCACGCCCATTTCAAATACACATACCATCCTCAACCTCTTTCTCATGTTCAAAAAGAGTTTTGTTATAGGTCAAAGGGTTAACAATGGCTCAACCCTGACTGTGTTCCTCTGGGATGACTGTAGAGATAATTCTCTGGCCACAAATCACTCTGTGTATTGGGACACTATGGTTGCTGTGGCAGACCCCATTTTGTAGCAGCTGTACTGTTCTTCTACAATACTATCTTTGTGGTAAGAATGGGTAACCCATCAGTGAATGCAGACTAGCATCCAGAATAATATCTCAGTCATCACAGTGACCATTGAAGGGAAAGAAATGTCAAATAGTCTCTGTAAGAATTAAAAGCTAAAGACAGGGGCCATTTATTTCAACTGTTCGTGATTCTGCATCTCTAGCATCCCTACTCTCTTTCCCTCTGTCTTGTCTGGGTCCCAGTACCAGCTAGCCTAGACACACTGGGCTTTACCTTACTGCTCTAGGCTGGAAATAACCCTTGTCCTGCCAAAAAGTCACACTGAGGTGAAGTTAGAATTGCTTTCTTTTAAAACTTATTAGGTGTGTGTGTGTGTGTGTGTGTGTGTGTGTGTGTGTGTGTGTACGTACAGGTATGTGGACCTGTGAGTGCACATGAGGAGGGCAGAGGTCCATGCTGGGTATCTCTCTTTTCATTTTTGAGGCAGGGTCTCTTCCTGAACCTGAAGTCCACACATGTGTAGACTTGCTGTCCAGCGAGCCCTTGGGACTCTCCCAATCCCACCCCCTAGCACTGGGGCTTGCGGCAGGCACTGCCAAGCCTGGCTTTTTACATGGTTCTGGGGACTGACTCAAGCTCAGGTTCTCCTCCTTGTGCATGGTGCTTTGCAAGGAACCATCTCCTGTCTCATAGTCAGAATTTATTGAAGGAAATGTTATTAAAAGATGCTAATGGAAAGACGTGGAAAAGAGTGAAGGAAAGCTGGAGAAGGTTGTCTTTCCTGAGCATAGTTTTGATCCTGAGGTACCACAAGTCCCGCTCCAGAACTGGGTGTTAGGAGAATTCTTCTCAGTTCCCTGCTCTTGAGGTGTAGATGACCAAGAGCTACCGGCAGCCCTCTGTAGTCCATTGCTATTTTTAGCTCTGATGCCATTTCCTTTGGATACTCCCCAGCCGTGGTTGAGTATGGCAGAGACACCACTTCAGGCCCTTGTAGGGCTATGGTCTTCTCTGGGGGATGGCTTTGACTTGAAGGCACCTGAGATGGCTCTTTAAGCTTTCCTCAGAACTTCACTGTTGTGTCTGCTTCCTCCCACTCACCTTCCCAGCAGCCTTCCCCTCACCTTCACCAGAGACCAGGCTGGCACGGCTGGCCGTCTGCTGGCCCTCCTGGCTCCTTCACTTTCCTTCACAGTTTCTTCCCCAAACAAACGTCTTGCACATCCAAACCTGTCTTGATGTCTGGTTCTCAGAGGACCCAGACTGACACAGTGTTTCTGAGCTGACCGAGATAAGTAGGCGTGTGAACCAATGTTGTACTCCATATGTCAGCCTTCTCTGGTTTGACGGCTGCCACCCACTCTGCAAAGTTGAGCCACGGAAGCCCTTCGGGGACTCAAGTTTTTAAGGCTGAGAAGCCATTTTTTATTTTATACTCCAAAACATAATCCTGGCCTCTGGAAGCCTTGTTCTGGACTGATTAAATGAAGCATGTTTTTAACGTGTCTCTTACGATTTATCAAGTGGGCGCCCTCTAAACTGATCATAAAGGTGGTTCCTGTTCCCCTTGTTGCGCTGTTAGTTTATGTAGATATGCAACCCACACTTCCAAGCTGTTTCTCACTTTCTGGAGCCTATTGACTCTCTGGCTTATGTCCAAAGCTGGTTTTGTCCTTCAGGAACATTCTGTTCTAGTTGTTATGATTTTTGTATCTTGCCCTTTATTCTCCTTACATCTATGTGCTACAATTCTTTTACCTTGTACACTTACCTCCTTCCACAGGATTCTTGTTTGTTGCTACGCTTGTTCTGTGGGTTGTAGGATGTTTAGCAGCAACCTTGGCCTCTACCCACCAGATGCCAGTAGCACCTCTTACATTGTGAGAGCCCAAAAATGTCTCTAGACATAGATAGCCAAATGTCCCCTGGGGGACAGAAATCACTCTGCTGAGAGCTGCGGCTCTGATTTTAAACAGACAGCATGGTATCTTAGCAACCCTTCTAACTGATGTGAGCTGTCTTCTCCCAGCCAGTCAAAGGTGGACTTCTCTCAGCGTATCATCAAACTTGAACTTCTGATGTGTGTGGGTTCCAAGAAGCTTCTGGTTCTCTCATTTGTTCCACAGGAAAATTATTTTATCTAGAACCTGGAAGCCAATCATTGACTTCTTCACCTTTTCCAGATGTTTTGTGTTGAATACTGTATAAAAATGGGAACATACTTCTTAATGCTAGTAGGCAGAATAGCAGAGCTTTTCTCTGTGCTAGTGTGCCTAGAGCAGACAGAAATTCTTGCACTGTGATAACAAGAGAATTTTTGCTAAACTGGCTTTCTCATTGAGTATGGGGTCATTATGAGCCAACCTGTTCCAGTAGCTGTTCTTCAGGCAGACTTGGAATCTGTTCTAGTAGCTTGAGCATAATCAGGAGTGAGATGGACAATTCCGATAAGGTTCCTACTGGGATATATCTAAAGTCAAACCGAAAGATTTGGAAAAAATTGCAAAGTTGTAGATAGCTATATAGATCTATGCTCAGTTCTGACAGTAGAATTTTGACATCAATTAAGTAATGAGCCTTAATTATCAATTACATAATGAGTCTCCTATAACCAAGAAGTTGGAATGGTCCTAGGAATTGTAGAGGAACGAAGATTCTCTTGGCTGGTGTCTTTGGGTTGTTTTCAGTGGAAAGCAAGCAGTTTTGGCTGACAGTGAGACTGTCTCCTGTGTACCAGTGTGATTTGGTGAGAGGTGATGCCAGACACTCTACATGAGACTAAAGAACCAGACACAGGTGAGCTGCAGCACAGTGAGCCAGAAGGAACCAGGGATTGGTGAAGGAGGGTAGACCCTTTGGAATTCAGAATTATATTTTGTCTTTTGTTCAGCTGACTGCTGTCCTGATTTCTTTGCTGCTGTGTTCTTGACAACAATAACTTAAAAAGCTGAACTGATAATCTCTGTGATATAGCTCACTGATTAGAATCTTTTCGTGACCCATTATAAATGTCACATTTGGTTTAGGTAAAAGCTGCTTCCTTGGGCAACAACATAGACAATGACTCATTTCACAAGGTCATAATGTGACTTGAATGGGCTATGCATTTACCGTCTGCCCAATCCTGGAGGTCTAGGACAGAGAGATGGCTAGGAAAAGCCATATTCTGCACTTGATCTTAGCCAAAAGGCCAAGAAGCGATGGAAAAGCCATCTTCTGGGTCCTTCTTGGAAAACTGGCCCTGTAAGCATGTTAACAGCCTAGGGTGTGGTCTCCCCCACTCTGTCATAAGCAGGGAAGGAGAAACAGCTTGGCCAGGCTTCCTCGGGGAGGTGTCTCAGAGAGAGCCTTTAGAGATGGCTTTTAAAGATGACTTTTAAAGACTACCTTGTGAAGGAGCCCACTGAGCCACCATTGACCCCAGGCTTCTTTTTCTGAGATTAAACTGAGAGAAGGGAAAGGAGAGTGGAACTATGAGAGACAAGATGGAGGCCCAGGCTGTTTTCCAAGGGGCGGTGTTGAGAGGAGGGCAGGACTCCACAGTCCACATGGCAATGTTCTCATCCACTGGGGATTTGGTTTGTGTAATTTAAACGTCAGAAAAATGATGGATGGTGCTGGGGAAATTTGAACTTCGAATGGCCTTGCAAGTTACTAAATGTCCACGTTATGAATGGAGTCAAAGCAGGAGAAACTTTGTTTTTCTGAATTCAGAATTTTCTTTTTCACTGAACTTCACACATTATCAGAAGACATGGTATATGTCTGATCAGCTCTTCTATAGATGAACTTGCCCACTTATGGAATTGTATGTTTATGAATTCCAGACAGCAGGACCAATAAAATTAAATTCTTCTTTATGTTTTTAAGGATTTGTTTTAATTGGACAGCATGCTCAAGTTTTGGGATAAATCTATTTTTAATTGCTTATTGAGTTCTTGAAAAGAGATTTACCTGGTGCAATATTGTGAAATTATAAGATACATATGTTAGTCTCTGCCCTGGATTTCTGAGACAGGACTCATAATACCTTTGTAGATGGGGTTCTAGAAGAATCTTCTGTTCCAATATTTGGTCCTTGCCCTGGTTGCTGACTTGGAAATCCTGAGACATCTGTGATTTCCAGAGTTATAGGAGTGCAGAGCACTGAGCTCCTAAGTCCCCTGGCATTTCCCAGGCTATGAGAGCGTCTTTTGTTCTAATGAGGTGATTCTTGGTGGGATCCTGGTTGGGCTCAAGATAAGGACTGGTTGCCAGGGGAACCAACTGTGTGATTAGATGAATGAAACTTTTATCTCTAACATTGTGACCTCTGGGGGAAGGGAGAGGACCTGAATGTTGAACATCATGATCATTGATGGCCAGCTAATCAATCAATTGTGACTACAAACAAGTCCCAAAGGACAGGATGAGAAAGCTGCATCATGGTTAAGCAATGAGAGGTTCCTGGAGGGTAGCCAGAGAAGACACATGGAAATGGCACACCCCTTCTAACATACATTGCTTTGTGCATATCTTCTATTTGGTTGTGTACGAGAAGCCCTTTAGAATATCCTTTACAATAGGTGAATTAACACGGTTAAAGTGCTCCCTTGAGTTCTGTGATCTACTCTTAGCAGTTAATTAAACCTGAAGAGGAAGTCCTGAGAATCATGTTTTATTGCTGGTCAGTCAAAAGCATAGGTCATAACTGGAGGCTTGCAATTAACCCCAGTCCTGTGGGCCTGTTCTGAGTCTTGTGGGATTTGGCATTATTTCCAGGCAGAGAGTGTTGGGAGAGAGTTGAATCGGGATATCAAGTTTGCTATCTATTGACAAATTGTTTAATGTCTGTATAGAAAACCTTAGCCATACATAACAGGCATTGGGAGTGCTGTGTGTTGAGTGCCTATGTAAGAGTAAGAGCATTTTCCTCCTATCCAGTTACACTTAATCATTGGTCATTGACTTCATTCAATCAGCTGTAAGCACCTAGCTTAGACCAGGCACCATTGTAGGACTTTGAGATCTATAGTGAATAAAGAACAGTTTCCTGCCCTTAGGAAGCTGATTTACTAGTGGAGGGAATATTATAATAAATAATAAAACAATAGATATATACATTTCATGGTATTTTATAACATTGAGAGTAATAGAGATTAAAGGAAAAATATATTAGGATATGGAGCCTGCTGATACTGGGCAGGAAAGCCAGGCTAGTCTGGGTAAGTCTTATTTTGAAAGTCACCACTGAACAGAGGCTTGTCGGAGGGGAAGAAGCACTGACTGGTGCAGAAGCACCAAATCTTGAGTATAATCTGTGTGGCCTTGTCAAGGGGCCAGAGAGGTGGTGAAGTCATTCCAACAGAGCAAGCACATGCGAAGAGCTGAACGAGATGAAAAGAGAGAATAGGGACCTGGCCCCACGAGCTCTGTTGTCTTCTGCTATGATTTGGATAAATGGCTTCCAGGAGCCCATCGACTTGATCCACAGCTTGGCAGTGCTTGGAGACAGTGAACCCTAATGTGGGTGCTAGTGAGAGACTTTAGGTCTTCAGGGAGGGGGGTGTCCTCAAAAAGGAGATTGTGACATAATGGTAGTTCTCTTTGACTTTCCTGCCATGAAGTCAACAGGCTTCCTCTCTTACGTGGTCTTTTCATGATGCACCATGCAGCCACAAGCCCAAAGCAATAGGGTCAACTGGCTATGGCCTGAAGCTCCAGAGAATGCACGCTATGATCAACTTTCCTCCATAAACTGGTTACACCTCAGGTGTTTGTTGAAGTGATGGAGAGCTGATGAGTGTCCTCTATAGGAAGTTTGGCTTTTACTCTGAAATAGATGAGGAGCTCTTGCAGACAGTAAGCAAGCAATGTGATCTCACTTATTCAAAGGAATGTTCTGGCTATGGAGGGGCAGAATTTAGAACATCTAGGAGGCCTTCCTCCAAACAAAAGCGATGGTGGTTTGATGTAGGGTGATGGCTAAGGAAATAATAATCGTGGTAGATCATAGCTAGACGTTGTAAGCAGAGCTACTAGGTTGGCTGAAATTTCCATTTTTCCAAAGTTCATCGATAAGGAGAACAGGGTTTGAGACATTTGGTTCCCGTGTGGAGGTGCCAGAGAGTTTATTTTGGATATGTTGTACTTGATACACCTTTTAGATATGTGAAGTAGTCAGTTGGATGTGTGTGTGTGTGTGTGTGTGTGTGTGTGTGTGTGTGTGTGTGTGTGTGTAGAGAGAGAGAGAGAGAGACAGAGAGAGACAAAGACAAAGATAAAGACACACAGAGAGACAGAGATCTGAACCCAACACTCACATATGGAGATGATAAGTTCTGCAGAACAGCAATTCGGAGAGAGGCCTTGGAGATGACTGCACAGATGCATTCGATCTATGAGAACATGTTGGTGAGCCGGTCAGTGAATCAGAACAACAACCAGCAAGTGAGTGGCATGCAGGCCTCAGATTATTAGTGTGTGACCACAAGTCACCAAATCACTGCAGTATAAACGAGAGGAACTAACAGATTAAAGCATAGTTTCTTCAGCATTTACTATGGGGGCATGAAGAGAAGGCCAAGCCCAATGCCACAGATGAGTATTACAATAAAGGTCCATAGGAACATTTGAGCCAAAGCCTCCATTATAAGTGAGGAGACACAGGGCTTCAAAGTGGACTGACTGGATCAGGTTCACACAATAAGTCATAAAGAACTAGGCAGAGAAGGGAGGCCTCATCCTCCCAGGCTAGACCATTTTCCTCAGGTCACTGCTCTGCTGGCTAGGATTTTGATTAATAACATTGGGACAATCTAACAGTCTTCCCTCTCAGTATGCCATGACCTGACTTGACCCTCAAGTTCAGAACAAGACTCCCAGCGACCTGGCAGAGCTGGAAAGGGCTCTTGCACTATGGAGACTTGCCTTTCAGAAGCCTGCTTCCTGCTCAGTGCCCTGGTCAGAGCTGCCCAAATGACTGCAGATATGCATTTCACATTGGAGGGGTGTGAAATCGTAAGCAGACCTTTATTTATTTATTTGTTTGTTTGTTTGGAATTCTCCATTTTAAGAGCTTGTCTACATGACTGGTCCCACTGCTCATCCTCTTTCCCAGTTGGCCAGTGAGCTTGGGGAATGAATGTGCTCATGAGAGGAGTGAATGTGGATGAAAGAGTAGTTCCAGCAGCTACTGAGAGGCAGTGTTGAGAGAGACCGTGTGCGCAGAAAATGTTCATTGGATAAATGTCTGAATGGGTATTATGGTTAATTGTAATGTTAACTTGCCACAAGTTAGAGTCACTTGAGTAGTGAGCCTCACCTGAGGAAGAGTCCTGACTGCCTTAACAAATGTTGGAAGACCCACCCTGGATGTGAGGGGGCTTCTGGTAACCGTCCACATAAAATGGGTGCGACAGAAGGAAGATTGCTCATCCTTACCTCACTTGGCTTCCTTCTCGCTGCCTAGGATTCTTTCTTGATATAAGAGCATGTTTCCAGGCTTCCAGGTGGACAAAGGACCAGTAGCTCTCTAGGAACCTTCCAGGTTTTGGGTACCAGTTTGGACCCGTTGTGACACCCAGCCTTGTGGAGTGAGGTATCGCAGGATTGCCAGCCTCCCCAGTAAGAGACAGTTACTGTGGGACTGCTCCAACTCCTAAGGCCTTTAGCTTCAAAGACTGAGTAACTGTGGGCTTCTCAGCCTCTTAATTGTAATTCAGCTATTATTACTATTTTAACACAAGCTGACCTAATAAATTCTTCAGTATATATTGTTTATATATTTAATGTTATATATTAAGAATGTATGTTACATGTGATTAATTATTAATATACAATGTTATATAATTTGTAAAAATAATATATTATAGAATTATGTATGCATAAAATATTTACTTTATTATTCACACATATTATATATATATGTGTGTATATATATATATATATATATATATATATTCATCCTATTAGTTCTGTTCCTTCAGAGAACCTTGACTAATACAAGGTGTCATTTACTAATAGCAATATATTAGTAAGCAGATTAGCAAGATAGGAAGCCACTGAGTAGCTGAGGACCACCATCAGTTGGCAGCTTTGCTAGCCTCTTTGTGACTTAGTGCTCAGCCGGAATGAGATTGGAGCTTCCGACCTATGGGAGAAGGTTAATTGAGAGCAGCCATAGGAGCATTAGAGGATTTTCAGGACAAGCTCAGTGTAAATACAGAACAGTCTTGATATCACTGCCAAGCTGCAGAAAGGAGCCTTGGGGATGCCAGGTGGGGAGTGTGGGGAAGCACCATTTCCCTCTGTCTGTCTATCCTCCTTGTTGGGTGGGACACGCAGCAGGGCTCCACTCCTCACAGGCATGGCCTTCAGTGCTTTGCTGCTTGCTGGGTGTGTGCCCAGCTGCATATGGCTGGGTGGTTGAGGCTGCTGACATGGGCAGATGAGATGTGTGGTGAAAAGCCAAGGGAGAGGTGACATTTGAAAGATCTCTTTACAATTATTTCCATTCTTCCCACTCCTCCGAGTGATTAGGCGCCTGGGGCCAATTCCTTATTAAGCTAGGGAAGCTATCACCTACATCATCCTCAGACACCCCCAGATCGCTGCGGGCTGATCTTGCAGTATGGAGGCAGGTCAGCTGGAGTCAGGACTGCTGAGCACACAGACACCTTGCTCCAAGGGCCCTAAGCCCTTTAAAGACTGCCTCACCTGCTCCATTTAGGAAAGTGGGGGAAGGAAGCACCAGTGGCCTTTCTTTAACATCACTAGAGAAAGCACAGTACCTGAGCCAGGACCTCAGCAGTGAAGCATCGTGAGTACCCTCTCAGGCCTACCTTACTCAAAACCAAGCCTGAGTGCATCCCTTTCTAAGCCCCTTCATCCAATGGTAGAGCATTTTTGCTCTCACTTTCCAGAGTAATGATTCTCAACCTTGGCTCCATTATCAGAACCCCTGGGGAGCTTTACTACAACCCTGACAGGCAGCCCTACTTTCTAAGCTTCTGATGCAATTGGCCAGGATACAACAGCTGATAAGGCACATTTTGAAAGGTTTCTTCGTGATTCCTATATTTGATAGTGGGAAAAACTATCTTAATTAGTTGGTGTGCCACAGTGGGCCAAATCGAATCACATGCTATTACTGTGGTCTACTCTTCTGATGATTATTTCTGCAGTTTTTTTCCTTCTGTTGTGATCTCTGTGGTCAGAGTAAAACCCTTGTGAACAGTTGTTCCTATTTCCCAATGGAGAGCTATGACACAGTAGAAGAAGGCATCCATTCCCTAACTAAGCAGAGTGACCTCTGGAGGCGTGAACAAAGTGCACGCTCTTGCACAACACACCAACCTAAAAGTTGCATGCCCCAGTTAAACTGCCATTCTGTTTGGGATTGCAAGGATGATGTGTTTCTGTATATGTGGCCACACTGACGCCATCAGCTGTCTCCTCTTGTCCTCCCCACCCCCTTCCGTCTCTGTCTCAGATTTTGTTAGTCGTGGTTGAATCTACCTTGTTTTGCAGCTGGTCAATGTTCTCTTCCCTTCTCTCTCTTCTCACACAACCCTCCCAGGATCCTTATCTCAGATTTATTTGAAATGATAAGGAAAAAAAGTGTTACTCCTTCTTCTTACATTTCCTGAGGGATCACGATGGTGCAGTGGAGGGAGAATAGAAGCAAAGATAGAAAGACCATCTCCTGCCACAGATTTGCCTGGAAGCCTGGGGGATTAGTGAGCTCATGTTACCAAAGCTTTCTGAGCCCCTTGCTCATCACGACTGAGCATTTGGGATGCTTTACTTATGAGTCAAGCAGAGATGGGGAGTTAACCCTCCCCCCCCTACACTTCCAGTGGAGTTCTTTGTTCTCCTCTTTAAAACCAAGGCAAAGCAACTCAACAATTTGGACTGGACTTAAAGTTAAGGCCTGTGGCTTTTAGTCCTTGTCTGCTATGACTGTGGGGCCTTGCAAAAGACATTTTTTGTGGTAGCCTCCATTTTTCTCGGGTATTAGAAAGGAATAATAATACTTGCTCTTGAAACACTACATAATTTTTGTGTGTATCTAGGGTGTCATTGATAGAGAAAGAATTCAGAAAATAGGATATGCTGTGCTAATACATTCTTTTTCTATCAAGGCTTCTAGTTGAGTGATTCCTATGTGTGAAAGAGACATGTTGTGTATGATAAAAACACAACACAGTCTGGTAAGTTATTCCTAGAATACAGGCTTTATGAGGCTTCCATGGGAATGAATGGGCAGGGAGGGAGCTGCTAGTTAGATATGTTGTCTTTTACCTGAGGAGATAAGGGAAGGGTTTAGGGTTTTGCTCTCTTCCAGTTGGGGGATATCCATTCATGTCATTGCTTATTCATGGCTAAGGTCCTAAGGACATTGGGCCAATACCTATTAGGAGGACTAAGAAGGGTGTGGCTGAGGAAAGGTGCTGGTGGAGGGAAGCAGTGTGGAGTAAGGGGGTATTGGTAGAATAAGGGGTGGAGGATGACAATCGAATGGGGTTGTAGGGTTTTTCTCTGAAAGCATTGAGCTCAGGTCAACTGGCTTGTCCTCAAGACCCTGGTCCATGGATTCCTCACCTGGACTTTCTTCCTATGGGAAAGTCTGATGGGGGACACCAAGTACTGGTCATGTGAAGACACATCTGTCCTTGCCCAAGAAGCTGCCTGTCCCCTTTTCCATACGTGCCAAAAGGAGATCTACTCCAATAGATTGGTTTGTTCCTTCAGAGCTGCATGAAAAATATATTTTCTGCCTTTCTGCTTGAGAGAGCTGAGTGCCCTCCCTGAGACCTCACAGCACAGGGCAGTGGAGAACCTGCCATTGCTTTAGTGCCCAGGCTCTTCTCTGGTCACAGAAGCCTGTTGCTCAGTCTCTGTGCCTGTTACATTAATCTCTTCTGTCTCCTTAGGGGGCGTCTCGATCTTTCTTAGTCTGTCACATGTTAAGTCCCTGTTGACCATTTTTGCTTCTGTATTTTAATGGTTTGGACTAATTCCCACTTTATTTTTGTATTTATTTTAACACAATCACTTATAATGAGGCTAATGACATTTTGTCTCCATGGTGGCGCATTTTAATTTGGTCTCGGAAATGTCAAAGCGATCAGGCAATTTGGTATCTCGGAAACACAAAACGTGGCAGGGACAATGGTTTGTCTCCATCACTCCATCTCCCTTGTTATCTGCTAGCTCCTGGGGCCACCCAGTCCCACTTGGCCGCTCCTCAATGCTGGCATGGGTGGAGATCAGCAGTAAAACATTGCCAAGACAAAAAGGGATGGCTGCGATGGGCTGCCTCTTTCTAGCAACTACAGTTAGCCTGATTACTCAGAGCTCGGGGCTGGAGCTGAGGGTGTGAGGCATAGTTTCCTGATGGCATTTCAACATCAATCTTTGCCCTTCCTTCCAGCCTGGGCTTTCTTTGTGCTGCCTGCTTCTTCTTCCAGTTTTCCTATTCCTTCTTTTAGGATAGAGCCAGCAGTTTTATTTTATTTTAAAATTTTAAAAGATTTATTTATTTTATTTTATGCACATGAATATTTTGCCCTGTGTATATATGCTTCTGCCCTACATGCATGCCTGATGTCTGCAAGTCAGAAGAAGGTTTCAGGTCCCTGGAGGTACAGATGATTGTAATCTGCCCCGTGAGTACTGGGAACCAAACCTGGGTCTTCTACAAGAACATCAAGTGCTCTTACCCTCTAAGCCATCATTCAAGCTTCATTAATTTTCTTTTAAATGAAGATAGAGGCTTTCTAGACCTCATATAGTTTGTCTCATCTTTTTATAACTCTTAAAACTGTAACTAGTATTCTTGGCTTACAAGCTGTGTGAGCTGCCAAGTAATCTTGGGTTTAGGGTTATTTAGTGAAAGTGTTTTGGGAGATTTAGATCAAGGGCCTTAATCCAGTTTCTTTAAGCGTGGAGTTGACTTTTATCTAGAGACCCACACCGTTGACATAGTGACATGTTGAGTAAGTTCTCTGGTGGTGTAGGTGTACGATACTTGTTGACTACAATGTTATTGTTAGGTGCAAGTTTCCTAAGTAGAAAGCACACTTACTAGGCCCCAATACACAGCGCATCATCACTAGCAATACATGGTTCCAGCATCTGCTTCTTTCCGTCCTGATGGACTGGCTGACTGCCAGCTGCATCTCACTCTTGCCACCTTGCATCATGATAGAGGACCATATTGCTAGCATGGTTGGGATCAAAATCCAACATTTTAAGTCTGGCTCTACAGAATGCAGATTGCTTGTGTACCATCAAAAAGTCAGAAAAGCTCCAGTAGAGGACCATCTGCTTGATAGTCTTCAGAGACACTGTCGAGTTTTAAGGGTGGGGTTGGGATGCTATGGTCTTCCTGAGGAAGTCAGTGCTGACCTGTGTCTTCTTGAATGTGGAGCTTTCTCACCTGTGCCTCCCTCCTCCTCTTGAAGCTTTCTGCACCCAGTATTTCCTGTTGTCAGACTCTTCCCCATTAGGCTATGGGGAGGAGGGAAACAGATGTTATCTCCGGAAGGAGTCAGTCCAGGCCATCTTCTCAGCCCTGAGTTGTCACACTTGTTTTCTTTTCAGCACACGAGAACAGCAAAGAGAGAGAGAGATATTCCTGGGGAGGCAAAATCTTCAGGCCCAGTGGAGAGGCTTCCAACATAGCCCAGGGTTGATCTTGAGTCCTAGGAATGGCCTGATAGCCTTTTCTACTTAGAAAGTACCTTGTCAATTTCTTCGCCAGCTTTTCCATGTAGCAGGAACACTTTATCTCTATAAAACGGCAATAAGTGGACAGTATAATATATTTCACTTTTAATAAGGTGTTGCCAGTTGCACAACTCTGCAGAGCAATTAGTGTCAGAAGCCGCTAAGCAATGGGGGGGAACTGTACCAGAGTGTTTACAGACTGAAAGGATTTACAACCGCATTTGGAGGAGCTGTGGCTACAATGTGGAAAGCGGGGGAGGAGATGTTGACCAGCTGAGTTTAAATCCACTGACCCTGTGTGTTTCCAGAACTTTTCAAAAGGCAGCCTTGCCTTGCATTATGACACTGGCCTCTGGGGCTGGCTCTTGCAATGGAACGTCTGAGTTCCTGGGGCTAGGAAGGAACATGGTTTAGGGATTCCATAGCTCTGAGTTTCAAACTGAACTCTACCACTATAGAGAACTCCTGTGCAGACACATTTCTCTAAAACTCTTATTCTCCATCTGTAAAAAGAGATGCAGAAATCATCCGAGAGCTACAATCTGGAGCCTCTTCTCACTCTCAGCCCTCAAATCAGGCCGGGGTTTTTTGAAAAGTAGCTTTTCTATCCCTCTGATGCTAAAAAAAGGACAGGGAGCTTTAAAAAACAATGGGATTGAGCCTAGGTTGTGCAGATCAGTCCTGGGTGCCTGGAGGGTTTTGAGGAAGAATGCCTTGCATCCTAGCAACACTGTCCCAAGATGGTTGGTCCCCCTAGTTCAGTCCACACCATTAAGTGTTTCTCCTTTCAGTGGTTATAGGTACAGGTGTCACCATCGCAGAGAAGGGAGGAATTACAGCCACTCATATCACTGGATATAAGCTATAGGCAGCAGCAAAACATCTAGGAAGATGCTTTGAAAGGATGGGGCCATCATGGATTGGAGGTCAAATCGGTAGCTCCAAGGTCTGCAGGCTTAGTGCATCTCCAAAGAGGTTGATGGTGGTTTATCAGCTTCAGTCTTGAAAAGGAGAGAATATACCAACTGAGCATCTCTAATCCAAAAATCTGAATTCAGAAATGGATAAAACAGATACCTTTTGAGCTTCTCCACAATGGCACAAATGGGAAATGACCACGGTGCCAAATAATACATATGCTTTCTGATGGTTCAATGCAAGCAAGCTTTGTTGGATGTCCCAGACCATTTCAAATACTGTATAAAATCTCCTTCAGTTCATGAGTACACCATGTATATAAAGCACAGAGGACTTTTTGTATTAAGCTTGAGTCCTATATCAAGATATCTCATCCTGGATATGCAAATACTCCAGAGTAAAAGAAATATGAAAACCAAAAATCTTCTTATCCTAAGAATTTTCAGTAAAGGCTATTCAATCTAAATTTGTGCATTTGTTTTTCCTTTGTGCTTATACACTTTAAAGGCTTGCCCATGGTTTGCCATTTTTCCTTGGAATGAGTTCTCAAACTCGTGCTTATGAGTCATCCACTATCTTGCCAAGGGTGAGCTCTGGTCTCTGGTGATCAGTTCCAGGTGGGTACAGAAGAACATTCTCTTTTCCCTATTAGGGAACTTAATGCCCAGGGTGAAAGAGAAGCTTGTTTACCTCAAACAGCACATAGCATTTCACGTGACCAGAGAAGCTGGAGCTGTTCTATATTTTTCAGTCTCTTTGCAGTGTGAAGAGCAATGGACTCTCTGGTGCTGCTCTGTGGTATAGAGATAGGTCATGAAATGGACAAGAGGTAATCCATAGTAAGATATTGACTCAGGCTTCAACCTTATCTTAGTCTTTAGGAGGCAAGGTTTTTTTTTTTTTTTTTTTCCTAGCTTTTTCTTTTATGAACATTTTTTTTTTTTGTCCAAAGCAGTGGTTCTTCCATGGCCAGATGAACACTCTGAGTATGGAAGACTTTTAGGAGGAACGGCTCACGAAGGCAGAATGAATGGTTAGGGTGGGAGGGGCGGAATGATGGCTGGGTGCAGAGCCCAGTGGCCTTGGTGAAGGGGCTCTGAACAAATGGAGAGCAGAGATGAGCCATGGATGTACAGACTGGAATGGAGGGAAACAGGGGCAGAGGTGAACCTGGACGAGTAAGGAAGGGATGCTTCCCTCTTGGAAGCCTTGAATGAGGGGCAGCGGAATTGTGTGGCTCACACTAAAGACATTTGTGTGCTTCTAGAAGTGTTTTAGTCTCTCCCAGGCACAAGTTGTTAGAGGATGTGCTCCTGCTCTGTGGAACATGTACTTCACTTGCAGTAACTTGGGGACTGAGAGAAGTACAGTTTAGTAAGTAAACTGGGTAGGAAGGAAACATGTTCTTATTTGATTTTGAATCCCAGGGGAAGGGATCTTTTTCTTGTATAACAAAATCTTTCAGGAAATCTTCATCCCTTTTAAACGTTATTTCAAGCATTTGCTGCCTGTATTATGTAAGTTTAGTAGACCAATGTACAAAAGATGTGTGATTAATTAGTTTGAATCATCAAAGCATAAACCAGGGTTGTAATTAATTTTGAAAGTGTGGCTAGGTGTCTGTGGGTTTGAATTTTACACATGGTGCTGTATAGAGGGAGGATCCCTGGGAAAATCTGTGATGAGGTTAACCATCTCCCGTAAGTGAGCAGAGAGCTGTTAACCACAGGCAGCTCATGGAAGTCACATTGGTAACGCTGTTACAGGCCTGCCCTGGCTCTGTTTAGCAGTGCCCTGTGAGTGAGACTTACTAGGGTGTTCATCAAAGAATGGGGAATCACTATGTTGGTATTCATTCTCCTGCTAGACCACTCAGCTCCACGAGAGCCCGGGGACCTGTGTACCCAGGCCTTCTTCGCAGCCTGCTCCCTCTAGAACTCCTCACCGGAGGATGGGGCTGTGCTGGCTTCCTGATTGCCCTGGAGTCCTTCTCTCTCACTGCTCAGATGCTTCCCTTTCTTACGCCTTCTTTCTCAGTTCAGTTAAGCCTCTGAGTCTGTATGCAGAATTCTACTGGTTCTGTTTTCACACCTCAGTAATTGGTGCTGTCTGTTGAGAGTAGCTCTGGACTTACATCCTACAAGGGTCAGGAAGAGCTGCTGTGTATCAAGGAAGTAAAACCTTTGCCGATGCAGGGTGGGGGGTGGTTTACTCAGGTGGGACAGCATTTCTCTTTAAGACGGCCAGCAGGCTCGAGCAGGGGGCTGCTTTGGAGCTGGCCAGTGGGCACCTGGCTTTGTTCCCTGCTGCCTGAGTGGATCCCTGTGAGGACATGGTAGGAAAGGGAGGAGGCTCCCTTCTTGACCCTCTCCACAGCTGGGGTGGTGCTTGGGGGAGCTAGAGACCCAAGACACACACGCAGTGCCAGGAAACGGCTTTATGCCCATGAAATGACACAGGAGTGATTAAAAAAATGCAAAGTACACAATTTTTAAAATAGCATAATGGCTGAGAAAAGCTGAGAGAAGCCAGCAGTCTCAGGTTATAGTGGCTAATCCATGCACACTTCACGCCTGGGTGGCAGGTACAGTCCCTGTGGCCCAGGGCTAAGCGTGGAAGGTCTGGCTCCTGATTCCTGCACACAGATGCTATGTGCTGGTGCCTACATGGGAGGAAATAGATTTTCACCATTTCTCCTTTGACTTTAGGAATGGAATTAATTCTTCAAGCCAAAAAAAAAAAGGATTTTTTTTTGCTAGTGTTGTTGATCACTTATTTTTGATACCTTGAAAAGTGTCCCAATTATTGTAGAAAAAGAAAACACCCCCCTCGCTACCAATCTGCATGGATGTGGCCCTTCTCCCAGATGGCAAGAGATTTGTTTTCACCCATATCCATTAGGGAAGCTTCCTGCAGGGGAAGAATGAACTTTGGGTCCAATTCACAAAGAATTTTAGAATTTCAACCTGTGGACTTCCCTGGAGCTGAGGAAAGGTCAGAGCAATGAATTTTCACCATGGCTCAAGGGGTTAATGATCCAGTTCCCAGCACACCAAGAAGAGTCACTGGATCATTAAAACATATACCTACAGGTCGGTGTAGCTCTCAGTCCTCATCAAAGCAGTGCCCTTTTGCAGGCTGTGGGGACCATTACAGAAGTCCATCGCTGCTCAAAATACAGGGAACAACAGACTGCAGGATGCCAAACACCCAGCTGAATCATCTATAATTCTATGCCTAAGGCTCAGGGAACATCGTGGAAGAGATTGCAAGATTGTAGGAGCCAGAAAGATTGTAAGAGCCAGAGGACCAGGATATTTGTGAAGAAATAGTGTCTTTGATATATGACAGGCAAACTGCAATCAATTGCAACAACATGGTCACCTAAATGTGAGCTGCACAATGACTATGCTAGTTGCCATGCTGATGCCAAGTCATTCTCACAGGGTCCTACCTCTAGATGAAGAACTACCTACACCAATGGCTTCCAAGAGAGGGAGAATCACTCTTTTCTAGGGACCAATCCTCTGATAGGCTATCCAATCCTAAGTGACCAGCCTTACACACATACACACACACACACACACACACACACACACACACACACCACGAAATGGACTCAAGAGGTTGTATGTGTGTGCATGCATGGGACAATAATATTTGAAGAAGAGGTTATGAATTTGAAAATGAGTAGGGGTGGGTGCTGTGAGATAATGCTTTTGTATACTGGTTTAATAAAACATTGATTGGCCAGTAGCCAGACTGGAAGTATGGGTGGGGTAAGCAGATGAGGAGAATTCTGGGAAGAGGAAGGCTGAGTCAGGAGTCACCAGCCAGACACAGAGGAAGCAAGATGTGAAGGCAGAACTGAGAAAAGGTACCAAGCCACGTGGCTAAACATAGACAAGAATTATGGGTTAATTTAAGTGTAAGAGCTAGTCAGTAATAAGCCTGAGCTAATGGCCAAGCAGTGATAATTAATATAAGCTTCGGAATGATTGTTTTATAAGCAGCCACACGACTGCAGGGGCTTGGCAGGACCAGAGAAACTTCACACTACAGATGGGGGTTGGAGGAGGTGGAGGAGAAAAGAGCAGGGTGGAAATGATGCGAGTATGCCTCATATCTGAACTTCTTCAAAACTATAAAACATATACACTACATACATGTATGTTTTTGGATTAGAATTATAACCCCTGTCAGGGCTAACATTTTAGGATGGTAAAGGAAACGCTTAGGCAGAGAGCACACAGTCGCTCTTCACTCACATTTAGAATGCCTGAGCAAGATTTCCTAGGAGGATGCTTTCATCCCCAGGGACCCCCTCCCACCCTCACTCTGCTGTCATCTTCTGGAGACTTTCCCCCTTCCTCTTCACTCTTCATCAGAAAAAGGTCAGCATCCAGTTGTCATCTGCGGGGAGATGGATGACTTCAGCTGTCCTTGGTGGATAGGGAGCATTCACTCACCATCCTGGCCTGTGATGCTCTTTGTAATCAGACACAGTCCTGTTTTGCTTCTCAGCATGGGATTGGAGGATTTGGACAAGTACTAGAACTCAGTTTACTCACCTTTGAAATGGCAATAATTCTCACACCAATTACTCAGAGTTCAATGACAGTAAAGTAGCATCGTCTCTCTGTATCTCTGGGGGCTGGTCCAGGGCCCCTCATGGATGCCATGAAGTGTTGGCATGGAACCTATGCACATCTGCTGATGTACTCTCAATCATCTCCAGGTAACTCGTTATACCTGATGCATTGTAAATGCTATGTAATATTTATCGGACTGTCTGCTTTGATGAATAAAAACAAGTGGAAATAGTTGAACAATGTGAGGTGCAGACACAAGCATAAAGCTAATTATTCAGTTCAGGAAGGAGACATGGAGAGAGACTGTGGCTCAGTGGGAAGGACAGGGCTACAGGGAGGTGTGCCCATGCATCACATGTTTGTGAGCTCAGCAGAGTGCTCAGAGCACCACACAGTCAAGGTTTGCACCGTAGAAATGTCTCAGGTTTTCAGTTTTCCCAAATGTTTTTTGATCCTTGGTTAGTTGTAGATCATTTCAAAGGAGAGCCATCCAGACCGTCACCCACAGAACTATTCCTGTATTTCTAGTGATCTCATGGCTGTTCCTTGGCCTGCTGGTTTTTGTAGGATATACTCCTAATGCATCCACTATGCATTTTTGTTTGGAAACTTACCAGTTCTCTTATCTGTCCTAGAGGGTAAGATATAATGATAGATGAAAGGTGCCATAGGGCTTTGGTTCTCTTATGGCTTGAGCCCATGCTCCTGTCCCTGTCTCATGCCTGAAACTTCATGTAAACAATCCGTGTATTGTTTAAGTTTTAGCCAGATTTGGATAATAGGCTTGGAGAAGAACTTGATATATTTTCATGTAAAAGGTTTTTAGCTATATCTGGCCAGGATGAGCACGGCAGGCTGTGGAGAAGCCTGTGCATTTCATGCCAGGCTTCCCTGTGCCGCTTTACTTCTGACTCTCCCTGGTCAGTTTTCCTCTGAATGCTTTCCACCGCCTTGGTCTCTCTGCTTCCTCTCATGACTCACTCTATCTCTGGCCCCTTTACAATGAACTCCAGTGTTATCTCTATGTCTTGCCTAGAAATGACAATGGAGAATCGCAGATCTTCCTGGTGGGTTAAGTGTGTGTGTGTGGGGGGGGGGGGGGCGTGAGACAGAGTGCGCAGAATCCGAGAATGTGGTCTACCTTTGACTTTGCTAGGGACCTTCTTGAGCTCCCGATCTTCTCAGATAGGTTGCGTGTGAAGAATCGTCTGCATACAAGCACGGCAGCCTGCAGCTGGCTTCACGTCCTCCTACTGGCTCCCCGCAGCACAGAGATGCTCCTTTGTGTGGGCCTCTGGACAGCCCGGCCTGTAATTTATACAAGTGCAGCTGATGTTCCCTTTTAAATTGACAAAGGCAGAGGATGGAGCCTGGTGAAGCCCCCTGACCTCAGAGCCCTGGTCGCTGAAAATTACAGGCAGTGTACAGTGCACTGCCTCTTGATGCGTTGGCAGTGGGAGATGCTGGTTAATTTGCCAAGACTCAGAGGTGACCCAGGTTTAATAAAGAGGATTAATGGATTTGAGCAAAAGGTCGTGGCTGTTTCAAGTAGATAGCTTCTTCCTTCTAAGAGAGTTTGCGGGCTCTCACTTAGTTTCTTCTCTTTGGGGAAATAGCTCAGCCGCCTTTTTAAAGGGCCCCATACACTGCCTTTTCCTTTGTGACGCTATCTGTTCCAAGTGTCCTTCAAGGACGTGCAAAGCCAAGGGTGTAAGGCACACCCCCAACCCACAAAAGCAACCCAAATCAGTTCTCTTACATGGGGCTGGCAAGAGTTCCCCTCTGTCTAGAGAACATCCATCAAAACTCTTAGGAATATTACACATACCTTTTGGTATGGCCGTTCCCCTCTCTGTGATTTCTTCTTCTGGAGTAACAGAGCATGATTGCAGATGCACCCACCAAAGCAGCTCCAAGAACTGGAACTGTGTGGTGCATGCCTATAATCCCAGCACTCTGGAAGCTGAGACAGGAGGATTGCCAGGAGTTTGAGGCCTCCCTGGGAGAAATAAGTGAGTACTATGACAGCCAGGGTTACATGGTCAGATCTGCTTATGAAACATGAAAAAATAAATAAAAAATAAGAAGGAAACGGCAGGAATAGATATTTAATCATATTTAACTGCTTTGAAATATTCTTATAGGCCACCAAACATTATGGCTGACTTTTGGAAGAGACATTTTACCTACGTGTGCACATGTTTAAGGAACATGGACCAATGTGAAGGCCTGGGATGTAGTGCTTTGTCTAATTTATCCTTATGTTCTCATTGTCTCCACGTCTGAGTGTCAGTGTGTAGAATTGACATCATGGGTCTGAGCATGGTTTCCTCAAGACTCTTGGCACCTGTGTTAGGGGAAGAAGGGGGTCATCTAATGCCTGCACTGGCATGGTGAGATCCAGGCTCAGGGCCACTCACTCCTCCTCAGTTTCTGTTCTTTTTTTCCCTCAGGTGGTGGATAGATTGAAGACAGGGATGAGGGAATGGGGCATGGGGATTCAGAAAGGGACAGGAACAAAAGGGAAGTTCAGTGGGTGTCTTTGTTAGGGTTTCTGTTGCTGCAATAAAACACAATGATCCAAAGCAACTCAGGGAGGACAGCATTTACTTCAGTTCACAGTTACACGTTCCAGTCCATCACTGAAGGAAGTAAGGGCAGAAACCTGGAGGCTGGAACCAGATTAGAAGCTATGGAGGAACACTGCTTACTGCCTTGCTCCCCATGGCTTTCTCAGCCTGCTTTCTTATGCAACGCAGGACCACCATCCCAGGGGTGGTGCCACCCACAGTGAGTTGGGCCCTCCCACATCAATCATCAGTCAAGAAAATGCCCCTCATGCTTGCCTATAGGCCAGTCTGGTGGGGATGGATTTTCTCAATTGAAGTTTCCATTTTCCAAATGACTCTAGCTGTGTCAAGTTGACACACACTAGCCTGTAGAATGGGAGTGAGGACCCATGCTGTGGAAGAAGGAGGCATGTTTTACAACAACTTGGGACCTACATATTTTTGCTGGAGAGAAGAGTCTCTTGAGAGAGAGAAATCTTCAATCTCAGTGTGGGATGCTGAACCCAGGGCAGGTGGCCCTGTTACAGGGTGAGGTGTTCTAATTGAACCCTTCTGAGTGCTCTTGACAGGGCTCTTTGCTTCCCTGAGACTTGTTCTCCAGGGAGCTTTCTTAGCCTGTTGTGTACATCTCCTGTGAGGCAATGCTTACCCTAGGGGACTAGTTCTGCCTCGGGTAGACAGTTCTGCTGCCCAGAAGGCCTCACAGTTATGAACTGTTTATACATCTTCCCCTTGATACTGATTCCAAATTTCCAGTGGGCACTGAATTTAGGATCTTTCAACAGCCACTAGCCCCTTCTCTTTGACATTAACATCACCATACGTTTTTATCATTTCTCTTTGATAGTTTGACAGAATTTTCTTCAATTTAACTCTTCTGTTTCTGGGGAAGGGGTGTAGCCTCTATCAAGTGCTCTCCCAATCCTTCCTGGCTGTGTTGGTTTGCCATTTAAGGAGGAGAAAATAAAGCAAACTTAACAGCAGTTCCTGCCTGAAATGCTCCTGATGTTGGACAGTGCCTCCTTTTGCTTTTAGACACTACTTGTCACCAAAGGTAGAGAAAGAGAAAACTTTTGGCTGGTGGAGGAGCTAATAACATACAAGGGCTTTGAACCCATGGAAATCCTGCCTTCAGTACACAGATCCATTTGTGAGGTAAATTCCACCCCAGAGGACCAGAGGTCGGCACATCCTCAGGTCTCCATGGGGCTCATTCCCGGCTCAACTACCATCTCAGGTGGCCCCACTCTGCCCAGTTCCCTGAGGCCTATGCATCCTACAACATGGGGCAGGCCAGGTTTTCCCTTTGAGTAGGACAGAGAACTTGATGTAGCATCAAGTGTCCAGCACAGCTTGCGTTTCTCGTGAGTTCTTTCTGAGGGTCAAGTCCAGTGTGTGATGCTTTCTGAAGAGTGAGTCCAGCTGAAGAGTGAGTCCAGCCTTCTTTAAATTGTTTGAACTCATTCCTTACCTTGCCACCCTTGGCTATTTTGAGTGAGTTAAGAGAAACTTGTTAAGTTGGTGGTGAAATCCTAGGATGGAAAGGCACTCTGAGTAAGAAATCATTCTGTAATTTCTGCTTTGTCTTTTAGTTTGGTCTGATTTATACTCCTGACTTTATATTTTATTCTGGCATATCTGTTACACCAGCATCAAATTATACATACTTTATGATCCCATCTCCCTCTCTATGGGATTCATTCTGAGTCCCACATATGCCAAAATCCATAGACAATGCTTTATGTAAAAGAGTGTGGTGCTAGAACATAGCCTACTACATGTTCCAGCAAACTGTAAATTATCTTTTGATATCTGATAATAGTGTGTAAAAGCTATGTAAGTAGTTGGTAGTTTGTTGTTCAACAAAAAACAAACTATACAAAAAAAAAAACCCTAGTCTGTATGTTCAGTGGGGACCCCAAGTAATCTAAGTGTTTTCATGCATGGTTAGTTGAATATATGGATGTAGAACTCATATGGTCGTGTGTGTGTGTGTGTGTGTGTGTGTGTGTGTGTGTGTGTGTGTGTGTATGCACACTGGTGAGAATGCACACAGAGACACATATGCAGTTGTGTGCCTTGTTTCTAGATGTATTGCAGGCAACATCCTCTCTTAGTACCATGGTCAGAACTGGATATTGGTCGATAGAAAGGTAACATTGAGAACACTTTGCTGGTGGGTTTGTTTAAGGTATTGGGAATAAAACCCTGGTATTCACAAATGCCAGGGAAGCATTCTACTCCCGAGGAGCAGCCCAGTCGCATGATAGTGTTTTAAAGCTTAGAGTGCTCAGCACACTTCATCCCACCTGGAGTTCTGTGGTTTCCATCATAGCAATGGGTTTTCTTTCTTGACTTTTGTTTTCCCTGGTGTCCCCCAATGAATGCCCTTTCTGAAAATGAAAGTAGAGGTTCCTCAGACTAGACTTTAAGGTCATGATGGGGCAAACTGAGTTATGAAGCAAGCAAAGGGCTGGAGAGATGGCTCAGCTATTAAAGGCTAGGCTCACAGCCAAAAATATAAGGGAGGCAAATTCTAAGCAGACAGTAGATACATTCTTACTTCTCTCTTCAGGAGGCCCTTTGCTGTAAAGTCAGAAACAAGCATTCCACACACATGGAGTAGGAAGTGCAAAGTCCTTAGTCAGGAACTACCATGCCAGTTTCAATATATATATATATATATATATATATATATATATATATATGTAAAAGAGAGTGATCTAATTTATGATTTCCCAACTCACTGTATTTTCTAAAAGAATAGATTATGTATGCTGAGATAGGCAAGAGAGGAGGTAGGAGACTCTGTGGGAAATGGTTGGTGTCATCAGGATGAAAGATGATGGGACTAGACTGCAGCAGGACACTGGAACAGAGGGGAATGCCCTTGGATTCAGAAAATACAGGACAGCCATTGAGATTTCTGGTTGTGTTGTGGGGGGAGAAGAAGGGGAGAGTCTTTAGATTAAACTCACTGAATAGGAGGGGCAGAGGAAGATGAATACACACTTTTGATATCTCTACAGTATCAAGCCTTCCCATAAAAAAGGCTCTTACCTTCTCTTTTGTCTCTCTCAGCACACAGTCAATAAATATTTAAGACCTATTGCCAATGGACCCATCTAGATCTATTGTGGACTGTAAAATGCCATCTAGGGAGAGATGCTGGGGAGGAAGTTGGAGATAAATTTCACATGCTGGCCATTCTGTTAGTCATAGCCATTTGAGAGTCATTAGCATATTGGCATCTGCTCAGGCTATTGGTTTGGACAAGATTCTCAGAGAAGAAACTAGTGAGAGGTTAAAAGGAGGTCCCGCCAAGAAGTGAAAAAGACTTGGAAAAGAAGGCTATAAAAAAGTCACAACAAAATCTATAGTGTAGTTCTGAGGAAGACAGAAAAGGAGAGGCATTTGAGGTGCAGGTGACTTAGAGATAAATGTTGGAGGTTGGGAAGTCTGAAAAGGGCAGAGAATGAACCCTGAAGACTCTTGGAACTGGTCATTGGTGACCTTAATCAGAGTCATGACAATGGGAGGAGAACCAGGCTTGACTGGAGCCATGGAAATAAGGCAAGAAAAAACACAGTCAATTTCCATCACATGTGGTTTTCTTTTAAAACACCATGAACACTCTAGTAGTGAACTTGGGCCCATTGTTCATTTAGGAAATATGGGTTAATTCCTATAATCTTCTCTCTCTCTCTCTCTCTCTCTCTCTCTCTCTCTCTCTCTCTCTCTCTCTCTGTGTGTGTGTGTGTGTGTGTATGTGTGTGTGTGTAAATGTATATATATGTGTATGTTTGAAGACATCTCATTAACACATTGTTGATTCACTAGCATTTAGCTCACACCTAGCACTGCTGTAACTCTTATCTCTACAGTGCTTCTTTATCTGTTTTCTGTATCAGTCAAAGCTCAGATTCTGTGCCCTGAGTTATGAGATGGAACCCCAGCACTATGCACGGGGACTGTTTTAAAAATGACATCACCAGCATCAAGCACAAAACTAGGAGAACTGTGGTACTAATGCACCATGAAAAGGATGCCTGTTTACAGTCCAAGAGCTGAAGCATGAAGTCCAGTGCTTCCTGGTTGGACCTCAGCTGGGAACATTCATTCCAAAAGACTCAAATATTTTGCTGCCCTGTGAAAATTTACAAATGACTGGAAACAGCTTTTGAGGTCACAAAAATTTTAGCAAGTGGGTGGATTACATTAATGATGTGTGTGAGTGCCCAACCATAGCCAACTTTTTCAGATGTTTTGTTGCAAGTTTGGTGTGGTGATGATGGACATCTTATTTAGTTTTCTCTAATACTACATGCAATACTTGTGTGTTTTTGTGATGAGAAAGCTGATCTTGTACAATGAGAAAGTGGATGACTCTCAAAGGTAAACTGTCATGAAGATGAGACATGGAGTCCACAGAGCATCAGCTCAAGGGGTTACCTGTGATGAGAGTGGAAAAAGTTAGCTCATTGGATGATTTGCTTGGGACTTCTAAATACTGTCCTCCAGTACGTTTTTTTATTATTCATATTGGTTTAGTGTATTTCCTATTAAATTAATTCCTGGGCATGATATAATTTTAATGTCTGAAATAGATTTTTCCTTATTACTACAGTTTATAAATGCTTATTGCAGGCATTGTGACAGATACTGATTTGGGCATATTTATTTTATACAAAATCACTTTATTGACCTCAGCATGTTTTAATAATGCTTAAAGAAGGTGTTTGCATTTTTAGGAAGGCAATTATGCTTTTAGATTACAACAGATGTATCTCCTTACTGTTTATTTGTATCCCTAAAACAATATTTTATATCTCTTTCTTATTCCTTTGTTTATTGAACTGCATTGTGTTTCAAACTTAATGTGAGATTGTGTTAGTTTTTGCTATAGCATTGATCTCCACCAAGTTCATTTTTCCTATATGCCTGAAGATTCCTTTCCTTTCCTCCCCTCTCTCTCTTCCATCCTTTATCTCCTCCACTCCCTCCCTTCTTTCTCCTCACTTATCTACCTTCCCTTCCCTTACTCCACCTTCCTTTCCCAATGCTTTCCCTTTCTACCTCCCATTATAAATGGCTCTTCATTTTAACAAAGACTTGCAGTATTACTGCATTTTTCTTTTCTATATATTAGTTTTAATTGTTCACGTATGTCTGTGGTGCAGGGGTATATGAATGTGAGTGCTCGAGGAGACCAGTGACATCAGATATCCCTAGGGCTGGAGTTAATAGGTGGCTGATAGCTGCCTGCTATGAGGGTTGGGAGTTGAATTGGGGTCCTCTACAAGAGAAGTACACTCTCTAACTGCTGAGGCATGTCTGCTTTTGGATGTTCTGAATGTTAAATGTGTTGCTCTGATTGGTTAATAAATAAAACACTGATTGGCCAGTAGCCAGGCAGGAAGTATAGGCGGGACAAGGAGAGAGGAGAATTCTGGGAAGTGGAAGGCTGAGTCAGAGAGACGCTGCCAGCCACTGCCATGAAACGATGTTAAGATACCGATAAGCCATGAGCCACGTGGCAACTTATAGATTAATAAAACATGGGTAGATTTAAGATGTAAGAACTAGATAGCTAGAAGCCTGAGCCATTAGGCCAAACAGTTTAAATAATATAAGTCTCTGCATGTTTACTTGGTTGGGTCTGAGCAGCTGCAGGCCTGGTGGGTGAGACAGATTTGTCCTGACCATGGGCCAAGCAGGACTAGGGAAAACTGTAGCTACACATCTTCCCAGAGCTTCTTTCATATTTTAAAATAATGACCTATCATTATTATATCCTCCATACTTAAAATCTTAAATGATGTATATGTAAACTCTGCTTGGGGATAGCAGAATTTTTAGTATGCTGCTTGATTTTATTTCTGTTTTGCATCATATTATTTAGTAAAAAAAATACTGTAAAGTTTTTTTTCTAATTAGATTTCATAGTAAGGCAGCCTTATTAAACAAATTTGAAAAGTTTTCAGTCTCCTTTCCATAAAAGACCATTCATTTGAATCCATTAAGATTCCTATAAGTATATATCAGTGTATGTGTTGACTTACATATGCATTCAGCTATATACTTCCATCCATGAACATATATGCATATACATAGGTCTACCTTGCAAATATTTGTTTGTTTTTCTGTCTGTGTGTCTCTCAGCTCCAGCTGCAATCTCATCTGTAGTCATGCCCCTTCTTGCCTTTAACACATGGTTTCTTCAACTCTCTAGTTAAAAAAAATGTATTTATCTTATTTTATGTGTATGAGTGTTTTGCCTATATGGTGTACATGTCACATGTGTGTGCCTGATGCCCAAGAGGATCATAAAAAGCATTGGATTCCCTGGAATTAGACTTATGGATAATTGTGAACCACCAGTGCATGCTGGGAACCAAACCTGGGTTCTCTGGAAGAGCAGCAAGTGCTCTTAACTGCTGAGCTGAGCCATCTTTCCAGCTTCCAACTCTCTAAATTTTGCCAGTCAGTTAGGTATAAACTGATGTCTCAGTTTTGTTTTACTTCAGCTTTTCTTTCCTGATTAATAATTGATTTATTTTCAAATGCTTAAAAACTTTGAAATTTCTTTTGACTAAGTTCTCCACTTAAATTCTTTGCTCATGTTTCCTTTTTCTTGGGGTGGAGGGCTGCTGTTTGAGACAAAGTCTAATGTAATTATTTGTCAGTAGTTGGCCTTGAACTTCTGAGCCTCTTGCTTTTGCCTCCCAAGAACTGGGATTATAGGGTATGGGGCACCACTTTTCTTCTGTGCATAAATTTCTCTAATAGTCAAAGTTCCAGTTTTACCTGGGTTTAGATACTTTGAATATCTCTTCAATGTCTGTTAATTCTACCGTCATCATCTTTGTCAAAGTCAATAGTACTGACACATACAGGTTACAATTTTTTGTGCAACATTCTGGGCTTTTTGTGGGCAACCTTCCTCTGCCCTTAGTTGTTAATATTTTCCATGCTTTATCTTAGCAGACACTCAGTGTTGCCCTTTCCATTGCGCTACCTGGTGCATTGTGTCTGTCTCTGAAGGTGGAGCTTTAAAGACTCCAAGTTTTCCTTTTCTCCATGAGGGGGTCTTTATAAGAGCATCCTCTTGCCCTGCTTACCTATGTTGCTGTATCATTGTGTGTTATCGGTCTGGCATCTGATTTCATTGTTGATAGGGTGGGACCATTTTATTCACAGCAGTTTGAGACTATGGACAGGAAGGCCTGGAAACCTTCCAAATCCTCCACAGCTCCCCTCCACCCCAAACCCAATGTCTTTCTCCTTCCCAACCCTACAAGCTGAGCTACTCTTGTTAAAGGTGGAGCATACACCCCAGGGGGTTCTTGTAGGTATTTCTGTTGTTGTGTTGTATGGAAAACCCATGCTTTCTTTTACAGTTGAGTTTTCTTGTGAGAGATCTTAGAGGGGGATAGGGTAAGAGCCCAAGTGAGCTTGTCATTCTAAATTGAAACACCTGGCTGGGCACTCTTAGGTGCAGATTGTCTGTCACATCACTTCGGGATATTTGGACTCAATCATCTCTTCCTACTCTCACATGTTCCTCCCTGTCACCGAACCACTACTGATGTCGTCTCAAATGTCTGTGCTGCTCTCCTCTATTGGGGGATTTATTACGGCAACTCCACATAGTTAAAAAGGAGGTTTATTTTGGGGTAACTTACAGCCAGTAAAGGGGTTGGTTACAGGATCCGGGAGAGGCAGAGTGCAGTCCAGCAGTGTTCTCTGGAGAATTCTGCTGGGTCTGCCATCCTGCTCCACATCTGGATCTTGGGTCTTAAGGGCTCCCATCTTGGCCCCACCCAAGGGGCAGGTCAGGTGTGGCAGTTACCAGAAGCCTCACTAGGGGCAGTACTTCCAGGTCAAAGCTGAAACAACTACCCACTACACTCCTCTTTCTGACTGCTGACTGCATGTCACCCATTGTGATGTGCTGGCTCAACTTCATGGTACTTGTGCTTTTCCACAGGTACCATATTTGTTTGGAATTCACTGCCCCCTCTATGCAGGGCACTTCAGTTTAAACTTATTTGCTTTGTCCCAGTTGAGGTGCCTCTGAACTCTGAATCTTGTTTTATAGACAAGTCTATATACACTTGTCTCTTTTATCAGCTCCTGCACATGACCAAGGGGTCTGTCCTCAGCCTCCTTCTTTGGAAATCCTATCATTTTTCCTACTGTCCCCTTAGTATGGTGAACCTGTATTAGTCAGAGTTCTCTAGAGGAACAGAACCAGATATTCTGTTCTAGAAGGGGATTCACTGTATTGGCTTGTACGGCAGGAGGCTGGAGAGTTCAACTATAGCCGCTTGCACTCTGGGGAGGCCGGGAATGCCGTAGCTACTCAGCAGCAGAAGCTGGAAAGCTCAGCAGTTTCCTTCTGATGCTGAAGGCTGGGTGCTCTCTGGAGAGTTGCTGGCATTGAGCTGACACTGAAAGCCGAAGAAGCTGAAGTCCAATGTCTGACCAATGGCTGCTGTGATAAGAGTACTCTCTTTGGAAGCAGGAAGCTTACCCATGCCGGCTAGCTTTCTAGTCTTCTGTCTCGGGCCCTTGCCCATTGCACAGTGCCCACATAACCAAGGCAAGGCATTGCCCTTCAGATACTGTCACTTCTCTGGAAACGCCCCCAGAGGTACACACAGATCTGTACTTTTCTAGCCCTAGGCATCTCAGCGCACCCGAGTTGACAGTCAAGACTGAGCATCACAGAGACCATCCTGATCCTCTCCCATCTCTTTGGACAATTAATAACGAACATTTATTTTCCTTAAAGATTAGGTACACTGTTCTATATAATGCTTCACTTAACCTCCTTTTCTTTTTCTGTGTCCTATACCAGCCCTTTGAAACTTCAGCTGTTACTGGAAGCTTAATTCAGATACACCACTGCTATAGCAATTATTGTAGTCTTGGCTTCTTTTCCATCTGAAATGGAACTTTTAAATAAACAGGATATTTCGCCATTGACTTAAGGGACATTGCTTTTTATAGGCCTCTACAAAAATAGTTCCTCTGACTGGCCTAAACGTTTTTGCTTCTCATTAATTGCGTTTGTAGCCACACTTAATCATTTTTGTTGGTGAATTGTGAGAGGAAGGATTGTGATCTAAAGAAGCAGATTTGGCCTCTGCTCCTGGAGAGCTCAGGCCAGTGGTCAGGGGCTGCCCTTCTCTGAGCTCCATCACTAACTCCTCTAAAATGAGGTGAGAACTCCATTCTCCCAAGATTCCTTAAGTTCTCAGGCCATATTTAACAAGCTTGAATCGCTTAAGAAGAGGCAGCCTTGGGCACTTTCATATATAAACTGCTCAACGTGTGTCTCTAGAATTAAGTAGGCTTCATGGTAAGTACTGGCCTCAAACATGTGCTACAACTTCATGTCCACACATGGTTTATTTCAACAAAGGTGTTCAGCACTGGAGAGCTACTTATGTAAGTAATGACCTCTGTTCTTGTCACCTGTGTGTTCAAGGCCTGGCTGGAGCCCCATATATGTGCGGGCAAGGACTCTTTGTTCTAAATACTGAGGCAGGTGAAAAACTTCTCAGTAAGGAGAAATGGTTCATACTTTCTATTCACACTCCCAGCCTAAGCAGGTCATGTAGGTCTGAATTATTCCATCCTGTCATTTATATTATATTAACTATAGGTCAAGCTCTTTGCTAGATGGCAATGTATTTTTAAAAGGCAAATATAGCCTGATGCTTCAAACAGGAAAGTCAGACACAAAAGAAGTTAGGACAGATGCAGAATCAAGCAGGAAAGCAAGTTGCTTTAAGAAAAGTCTTTAGAGGAAGGACTCAGTGGAGGAGGAGAAGGAGCCAGCAAGTACCTTGTGGATGACATGGACTTGGCAGCCAACCCCTGGGATTTTCTCCCCATGAACTGAGATGCTACCACAACAGGCATACCAGTTGACTCCCACCTTACCCCAAGGGCAGGAGGACTAGAAAGTCAGGAGGCAGCAAGCCACAGAAAACACCAGGGCCACGCCAGTCACAGTCACCTGCCAGGATGCCACTCACAGAGCTCAGAGAAGCAGAAGACAGGAGTACCAGGCGCAGGTTAGGCATTCTGGTGGCTGCTGGGGGGCAGCCAATCCTGGTTCTTCAGTCCAGGTCACATGAAGCAGAGCAAGTGCCATCACTTGGTCTTCAGTTTCACTTGTGACATGAAGACAGTGATAATAGCCTCCACTTGCTCGGTTGAGAACTGATCGGCAGAGTTAACCCAAGGGCTAAACACGGACAGCACATCACTCAGCAAGCTTCCACCAGCTGGAAACACAAGTGGTCGGGCCTGAGAGCAAGTGATCAAAGGCAGAGTGGGAAGAGTGGGATGCACTTCCACACCTGCTCTAAAGTGTCCTGGGTCCCACTCTACAGGGTAAGTGTGCAGACAATGCTCAAGTCAGAAAATTCCCCTTTGAAACTTTCCCTCTTGGGTTTGAAGTGAAAGCAGGTGGTACCAAGAAGGCAGGATTCAGAATTTGGTATTCTTTGCAGGCCCGGCCACAGCACTGGGAATGAAATGACTGGGGTGACTTTGAACATGTGTGTGACATGATAAGATGTAATTCATAAAACATACATCAGCCCACAGTTGCATTCATTTAATAGGTATGTGTGATCCGCTCTGTGTGTGCGCTCGCATGTGCACGCCCTGGAAAGAGGAAGGGGAATTCCCAGCGTGTGATCTCAGTGTGTGGGAATCCGTTGATGACATACTGAGCAGTCTGGCAGTGAGAGGGTTACTGTGTGACCCCGAGTTGTTGCAGAACACTGGAGACAACCACTTTGCCTCTGAGCTTCAGGGAAAGCCCTCCAGGCCCTGTTCTGCAGGGGCGTGTCTGCACACAGCTCAGCCTGCATTGTGGAAGTTCTCAGCAGGGCAGTGTTTCTGACTCTCATGCTAACCCACATAAGATGGGCTTGCTGAACTGCCCATCTACCCCGGGCATTTGCTCTTACTTGCACTATGATGACTCTGGCTGTGGAAGGGGAATAAAGAACGTCCCTAGGTTTGTTGTCCTGCTGCTGCTGTGTGTGAGAATAACTGGACAGTACTTCGGAACAGAAACACAGAGGCCCTGCTTGCTGATTCAGGGCTCAGAGACAGGACTCGGTTGAATTTCCTGATGTGGTTCGGATGCTGGTAGTTCATGGACCAGCTGAGACACTAATTTGCAGAGCAATTACTGTCGGCCAAGCACCATGCTAAATTCAGTTATTTTATGTAATCCTATGCACCTTTACAGTGACTACTGCTACTGTAACTGTGTTACAGATTTCTTTAAAAGCCATAAAAACAACCTCCGGCATAGGTAGGGTAAGTGATTTGCCCAAGATAACACTGCTACAAAGTGACAACTTGGGATCAATTAAGATGGGGTGACTTCTTTCCGTTAACTCTGGCATCTCAGGTGCCATAGCCCCAGGGGGTGTTCGTTAGACAGCAGGCATACACAGTGGGAAAAAAGAAAAGAAAAAGAAAAATGGTTACAACATGTGCTCTCAAGAAATCCAGACTCTCATACTGAAGGCTGGGATGAAGCAAGTGTTAAATGAGGAAACATGTAATTGAAATGTCAGCATAGTGCATCAAACGGAAACTCGAGGCAAGAGATTATTTTTTGTAGTTTGTCTAGAGTTTTAGTCTGGATGGCCTTTTGAAGGAAGTATATCCTGGACTCCAATTATAGGTCTGTCATTTGTCTTTTGAAACTTCCAGAAGAGGGGTAGCTTGAAAGACACAGAAACTCTAAGCCTGATGACCTCAGGCCACTAAGGTCTCTCACCCATGGCTAAAGTTCTTCACTAGAATTGACCCTGATGGACCTGGAGGTAGGGGCCAGCTGTGGGAGACTGTGCATACAAACGGGATGAACTGCCCATTTCTGATGGTTGTGCCCTTCACTCTTCTGTTCCTTCCAAGTCTTCAAAGCCAGAGCACTCTCCAGGTGAACCAGGGTCCTGCCCCTTGGACCTCTCCATCCTGGTCTAGAAGATTTGCCCCTTTTCAAATGAACGCAAACCAAAATGAAATCTATAATTATCATTCCTAATTCCACTTAATTAGTCACAAGCCAGCAGCCAAATCTGCTTTCTCATAATTATCTGATAAGCAGTAAGCACATCTCATAGATTATAATTAACACTACTTAATTAAAATCTAATATACACACACCCTTTCCTCAAAATACATCTAATTGGGTTCATAACAGTATTAGATAAAAAATTCCTCTTCGGTTACCCCTCCCTAAGGATTTCAAATTCCTACTGTCTCCTCTTCTGGTCTCTCAGAAATGCAACAGTGAGTTACAGATATCTCTGCTTAGCTTTTTTCTTTTAGGAAGGTATACATTTTTTCTCCCCAGGAGACCTAGGAAGTCTCTAGTCTTTCCTCTTTCTTGAAGGACCATCCACAAACTACATGGCCCATAGTTGCCATGTAACTGGTTTATACTTTATGCTAAGGAAGAGCCAGGTCCCAATTTAAATTTCTCTATGCCAGTGGTTCTCAACTATCCCATTGCTATGACCTTTTAATAGAGTTCTTCATGTTGTGGTAAACTCCAATCATAAAATTATTTTTGTTGCTTCTTTATAACTGTAATTTTGCTACTGTTATGAATAATAATGTAAATATCTGTGTTTTCTTATGGTCTTAGGTAACTCCAGTGAAAGGGTAGTTTGACCCCCTAAAGGGTCCAGACCCATATGTTGAGAACCACTACTCTGTTCTTCTAGTACTATGGACAAAGTTAAGAAGATCCTATCTGTCTATTTTCAAATAAGTAAATGGCCAAAAAAGTGCCTTGCACTGTTCATAAGAAGGGAAATGAAAACCCTGGACTTTGTTCACACCTCATAGGATGATGAGTACCCAAAACACAAAAATAAATAAACAAGTAACATTAAAAAAAAAAAAAAAAACAGTGCTAGTGAGGATGATGAGGAAGAACAAATTCATTCTGTTGTTGGGAATACAAAGTGAAAGGTTTCCATATCTCAATGCAGTAAGCTGCATCAAGCCAAATCTAAAATTGAAGACCAGGTTTACTGGGCAAAATGTTCCCAGGTGGCCTTTCCGGCCAACCAGAGATAAGACAGGGAGAGGAGACCAGTTTAAATACCCTGTAGGCACTGTCTTGAACAGCTCTAGGGGAAGACCTGCCACTTGGCTTTCTGAGAGGGGCAGGATTTAGAATAGGGAGGAAAGGGACCAAGGTGGAGCTTCCAACTGAACATTTCAACTTTCTTGGATATATGGGCTCTGGTTTAAGTCTGGCTACTTCCTGCTGACTTGGGACAATGTGGGGAGGGGGAGTCAGGAGTCAGCTGGGCTAAAACTCAGTAGGAGTTGTGGGTGAAAAAGCATTCTGTTAACTGCCATCCTGGAGACCTCAGGGATCTGTTTCTTGAAGAACCAGAGAAGGCAAGTTGTTAGGAGAAAAAAATAGGTTATTATCACCAGCCCTATAAACAGGACTAGCCACAGGGAGAATGGAGATTGCCAGAAAGAATGGAAGGGAGATGTGCCCTGATTGTACTGACAAAGATGAATGAGCAAGGCAGAAGAGCACATAGGCCCTTCATTGGGACATTTTGGAAAACTGGAGGGTGGAGGATCCCAGTTGCTGGGCAGACCATTTATCCTGGATAGGTGCCCACTTGTGCCTGGAGAGATGGTACCAGCATTGATGTCCCAGGAACTTTGCAGGTGAAGGGGTGGTAAGGATCACAGTGTAGGGTTCTGTCCATCAGGGCTCTAGAGACTTAGGATATAGCTGTTTGAGGAGTATTGGGTCCCCTGGAGAGAGTGGGGTGGGCTCAGAGGCAGTTGGATCCATTGGCATGGGGGCAGGGAGATAGCTGTCAGCATGTGAATGGAGAAGGGACCTTAGGAGGGAGAGGTAGGGGAGGTACCCGGCCAGTGGAAGAGTTTGGGTCAGGAGGTGGTAATTGAGGAGGAAGGACCTTCTGTTTAGGAGCTTAAAGGGGCTTAGGCCTGTAGGAGAGTGTGGGGTAGTCCGGAGGTGGGTAAGGGACATGGGGAGGAGGGAAGGCCAAGATAACCTGAGTTCAATGGAGAGCTTGGTGAATTGTTTGATGAGTCCATTGGCCCTCTCAACATTTCCCAAGGATTCTGGGTGATAGGGGATATGGAGCTTCCAGGAGATGTTGAGAGCTTCAGACACGAGCTTAATGATCCTGAAAGTAAGGGCTGTGCTGCTGCCTATTTAGATGGTCTCTGTCATGCCAAATTGAGGAATGGTGTGTCCAAGGAGTACCTGAGCCACTATATCTGCTGTTTCTCTGGAGGTTGGGAAATGCCTCCATCTATTCTGTAAAGGTGTCAACAATAGTTAGGAGATAACAAAGCTTTTTATGAGTGGGCATGTGGGTGAAATCAACCTGCCAGTCCTCGCCTGGTTGGTGTCCTTGGAACTAGTGCAGGGGCTGGCATATCTGGAAGGTCCCCGGCAGGGTGGCCTTGGCACACGTATGGCAGGAGGAGTGGGGCTGTAAAATATGGGCTTGAAGATGGGTAGGATCAAAGAGGGGCTCTAAGAAATGGAACAAAGCTTTGGGGCCTGTGTGTAAGGTGGTGGATGTCTGAAATGATGGACAGTGTCTGGTCTTGAGGGAGGATGAGGCAGTTATTTAAGTAGAACCATCCATCCCTTGTCCTGAGCGGCTTCTTTTTTTTCAGGAGTTTTTCCCTCTCCTCTGGTTGATAACAGAGCTGATAGGAGGATGTCAAAAACAAAATATCTTCTGTTGATCCAGTGAAGCTGGAGGCCAGTCCCTGGGCTACTCACTCAGCTCTGGCATTACCTAAGGCCACTGAGTCCTTGGAGGACCAGTGTCCCCAGCAGTGGATTATGACTACTTCTATAGGGAGCTGGAGGGCCTCCAAGAGCTTGACTATAAGGGGCCTGTTAACTATGGCAATGTCTTTGGTAGTGAGGAAGCCCCATTCCCTCCACAGGACAGAATGGGTATGGGGTGTTAAAAAGGCATATTTAGAGTCAGTATAGATGTTAGCCCATTGACCCTTGGCTATCTGGACAGTTCTAGTTAAGGTGATTAATTCAGCCTTTTGTGAAGAAGGCCCATTGGTAGACAGGTTGCTTCAACTACTTTAGTGGAAGTGACCACTACATACTCTGCCTGGTGGTTCCCCAATCTGTCTATAAGACAGCTTCCATCAACAAAGAGGGTGAATTGGGGGTCTGTGAGAGGTTGATCTGTGAGCATAAGGCCTCCACAGCCTCTGGGCAGGAGTGAGAGGGGGTACCCAAGGGGAAGGGGACAGGAAGGAGAATTACAGGGTTTAGGGCAGGGCTGGAGGCCAAGGTAATTTTTTTTTCTAGAAACAGTAAATGAAAGACCTGGACCCCTGAGGGCCCAAAGAGGGAAAGAGAATGATGTAGAAGATCTGAGAGGTGGTGGATGGAGAATACAGTGTTGGCTGGAACAGGGTCATCTTGAGGGCCTCCCGGGTGAGTTCAGCTGCTGCTGCTAGGGCTTTCAAACATGGCTGCCATCTACACATGGTGGGGTCTAGTTGTTTGGACAGAAAAGCAATTGCCTGATTCAAAGGCCCAGTTGGTTGGGCTAGAACCCTGGCCAAGAGTAGGGGGCACTCCCAAACTTTCATCTGTATATAGGTGATAAGGTCAAGTGGGGTCTGGAAGAGCTAAGATAGGGGCCATTAGAAGGGCATCCAGCAGTAAAGAGAAATGGTGGCAGATGGTGCCTGGATGGGTGAGGGGCCCCGTGGGGGTCTCTTTGACTGCCTGGTATAGGGGCTTGGCCATGATGGCAAAGTTAGGGATCCAGTGATGGAAGAATTCCATCAGGCCCCAAAATGAGAAAATCTGATCTTCAATGGTTTGGGGGCTGTAAATCCTGCAGGGTTTGGACTCTGTCAGAAGTGAGCATCTTAGATCCAGGGCTGAGTTGAATGCTCAAATGCACAGTAGTGGGAGAGTATAACTGAGCCTTAGATGGGGAAACATGATATCTCAGGGAGCCGAGGTAGTTCAGGAACAAAGAGCTGGTCCACTGGGATAGAGGCAGAAAGGACTACCTAGAAGAAGGTTGTCTACACATTGGAGGAGTGTGCTAGGACTGGAGTCAAAAGTAGAAAGATCCTGGGCCAAGGCTTGGCCAAAGAAATGAGGGCTGTCCTGGAAACCCTGGTGGATATAGTCCATGTAAGCTGTCTGGAGGATCAGGAGTCAGGGGCCTCCCAGATGAAGGCAAAGAGGAAGCATGAGTCAGGGTGTAGAGGGGCAGTAAAAAAAAAAAAGTCTTTTATGTCCAGGATGGTAAAATGGCAGGTTGTAGGAGGAATGTTAGAAAGAAGGGTGTATGGGCTGTTAACCACTGGGTGTGTTGGAATAACTTCCTCATTAATGAGGCGGAGGTCTTGAACTAAGTGGTAAGCACCGAGGGCTTACACACAGGAAGAATGGAAGTGTTGCAGGGTAAATCAATAGGTATTAATGGTCCCCGAGATAAAAGGCAGGTAGGTAATAATAGGCTTGAGGCCTTGGTGAGGGGTTTCAGAAATAGGAAACTGGGGTCTGGAAGGGAAGGAGGAGGGGTCCTTAAGGCAAATTAGGACTGACTGAGTAGTAACCACTGAGGTGAAGATATTCCATACTGGGGCATCTTTTGGATTTGGGAGGCTAGGGACAGGACAGTCTAGGGTAGGAACCTGTGAGGCTATTAAGGGGAGAAGAAGGTGGAAATCAGGAGAGAGTTTGGGGGCCAAGGTGAGTGTAACCCCAAAGCAGCTGAGGATGTCACAGCCAAGTAGAGGTACAGGATAGGGGATTGTGACTAGAAAAGAGTGTGAAAAATAATCACCCTACAAGAATGCAAGGAAATGTCAGGGCCTTAAGCAGAAAGGAGGGGGTCTTGTCCACCCAGTGACAGAACTTGGCGAGGGAACTGTGGGACCAGAGTGAGAGATTAAAACAGAATAGGTAGCTCCCGTGTCCACTAGAAAGGCAATGGACTTACCCGCTACCTGGAGCATTACCTAGGCTCGGCAAGGGTGAAGGTAGTCACCAAGTCTGGGTGGCATCAGTCCTCTGCTAGGCAGAGGAGTTCAAAGTCTGGAAGAGTCTCAGATGCCAGTGTTAGGGAGGCTGGACCTCAGTCATGTGGCACAGAGGATGAGCCCGAGTGAGGGCATTCTGATTTCCAGTGGCCAGGCTGCAGGCAGATGGGGCATGGCCTCACTGGCGGCCAAGGGTCAGGGCAGCACCTGGACCAATGGCCTTCCTGGCCACATTTAAAACAGGCCCCTGGTGGAGTTTACTTGGGCTGAGCTTCAGCAGAATGGAGCCTCGTGGACTTCACTTGTCCACCTTGTGAAGGTGCTGGTGGCCTCAGGGGAACTGCCAAGGCACGGGCTTGGATCATAGCCTTCTTTGCAGCTGAGCCTGTCGGGAAGACTCAGCTGCCTCCTCTCAGGCGTTAAAAACCTTCAAAGCCATTTTTACCAATTCCTATATGAGGGTTTGGGGACCCTCCTTAACCTTTAATTTTTTTTTTTTTAATATTATATGGTGATGACTGAGAAATGAAATGGGTAGCCAGGACTGTGGCTCCCACAGGGGAGGCTGGGTCAAGGCGAGTATATTGAACCATGGTTTCTTGTAATCGATTTAAAAAAATGGCTGGATTTTCATCAGCGTGCTGTGTACTCTCTTGGAGCTTATCAAAATTAACAACTTTGTCTGAGACCGTTTCCATACTCTGAAGGAGGCAGTGGAGCATGACCATGAGGTCCCTCCTCTGGTGGCCGTTTTGACCTGGCTGATAACCCCAGCAGGTTTCTGTAGCTGGCACTGCCACACCACTCACAGGGACCATATTGTCCATTAGGTGGGTTTGGTCTGAGTATTGTCTCCTTGCTGCCTGAATTTGACTTTGCTCCTCAGGAGTGAGGATGGAGGCCTAGATGACACAGAGGTCCCGCCAGGTCAGGTCATAGGCTTGGGAAAGATAACGAAACTCCTTGACATAAACAGAAGGATTAGCAGAGAAAGAACCCAACCACTTTTCTATCAGTGAGGTCCTGAAGGGAGAAGGGGGCATGGATTTGAGCAATTCCCTCAAAGAGGGAATTCTCTCAGAGAGGGCAGAGGAGGGCAGGAGTCTGTTGCGACTGGCTATGAGAAGCCATTGGAGAGGATTCAGGATGGGGACAGGCCAAGTGTGTCAATGGGGATCAGGGTATAGGTTGTGCATTGATGGAGAGGGAGGGGATATGGAAGGAGAAAGGGCAGTGGGAGGGAGGGGGAGAGAGGAAGGTTGGTAAGGAGGAGGAAGCTGGCCCTCAAACTTTGTCCTGAGAGGGAAGAAGAGGGGAGGGATGGATAAAGGGAAGAAGGTTGCCCAGTGAATAGAGCATACGCAGTGTAGGAGGGGTAGGGATAGGCAGGATTAGGGGAGTGGGGGAGGGCGTAGTGTCTCCAGCAGGTGGAATGTTCAGGGTCCCAGTTCCCAGATAAATGGGAGTCTGGAGGCGCCATGACCCTAGCTAACAAGTCCTGGGTCATGGGACATTGGCTGCAGAAAGAAAGGCAGGAGAATAGAATCCCAGTTCAGACCATTTGTCTCCATGCCAGCAGAAAACTTCAAAATCATGGAGGATGGTAAATTCAAAAGTTCCCTCCAGTGGCCATCTTGACTGGTTATCAACAGTGTATTGGTGCCAGGCCTTAGAGCACAAGGAAATCAGGCATTCTGGATATACAGTGTCAGCCCCAAAATGAATAGATTTTATAAAAAACACCCTAAGGGTGTTTGGGGATCACACTTAAACCCACAGCTGCCCATTTCACGAGCCTGTGCTGGAACCCAAAGTCTAAAACACGTGGTTGCTCTCAAGTAGGCAGTTTAAATACCTGTACGCCCGGTCTTCAACAGCTCCCGGGGAGGACCTGCCACTTGGTGGGCTTTCTGAGAGGGGCGGGGTCTGGAATGGGGAGGAATGGGACCCAGCTGCAGCTTCCAACTGAACACAAATCACTACAGACATTATGGGGAATATTATGGAAATTCCTCTGAAAACTAGACAGAGAAGCATATGATCCAACCATTCATTGTCTGCTAGATTTATAGCCAACAGAAAGGAAATTTGTGTATCAAAGAGATACATATACTTCATGCTTTTTTCAGTGTCAGTCACTATGGTTAAGGAATCAATGTATGTGTTTAATGTATGGATGTAAAAAGAAAATCATATATATACACATGATGGAATATTACTCAGCCATTAAAATTGTGAAATCCTGAATTCAGGGCAACAGGATGACCCTGGAGATCATGAAGCTAAAATTCAGAAGGCAACAAATTCTACTTATCCCAGCACTTTAAAAAAATTTTTTTTTCTGAGACAGGGTTTTTCTGTGTAGCCTTGGCTGTCCTAGAACTTATTCTGTAGACCAGGCTGGCCTTGAACCCAGAAGTCTGCCTGCCTTTGCCTCCCAAATCAAATGCTGGGATTAAAGGTATGTGCCACTGCTGTGTGTTTTTTGTTGTTGTTTGTTTTTGTTTTTTGTTTTTTGTTTGTTGTGTGTGTGTGTGTGTGTATGGGATTTAAAGTTCTTTTGAAATTCAGTGTGGTTGTGTTCTGTACTTTCCATTCATTGCCTTTCTTGCCTGACTGAGGTTCTCACATGCGATGCTCTTTTCCTGGGGGTGGGGGCGGCAGGGAACCAGCTGGGATTACAAGCCAGAGCAGGACCCATCTTAAAGATGCAAAGACCCTGCTACAGAGGTGAGGTTGCTAGCTGCCTATTGCTCAGATCTGGGCTCAGAGAACAGGTTGAAGGAACTGAAGACACTGTTTTGAGTCCTTTTAGAGCTGGTACTATGCCAAGCAAATGACATATGCTGGGTCTTCCTGTGCCGAAGACAGAGAGGGGTGAGAGAAACAGCAAGAAAGAATGGCTGTAACCGAGGAGGGAGAGGACTCAGTTCAGTGCCCTTGACTGGCACAGCGGCCTGGGTGCTTGTGCTTGACTGGCATTTATCAGGGCAGTGAGAGTTATGCACAGGAATGCTTGTTACTCAGTGAGGATCTGTTACATAGAGTCAGGGCTCTTGCCAAGTGAGGGTTATTTATCTCTCTCCTTGACATCTAGTCTAGTGCCTGAAGAAGGAAGGAGTCAATACATGGTTTCTCTACTGATAATATAATGTATGGATTGCTTAGTTCTTTTCAGGCACAATACACTGGGGAATCAGCTTGAGGTGAGGTGATGGCCAGGACACAAAGTACTCTCCAGGAGACCTTCAGTGCTCATCCTGGATTGCCCTTCTTGATGGCAGCTTGTTAAGAATGCACCTACTCAGCGTCAGGCTGGTGACCCTGTGTTCACGGCTGTAGATCACCTAGCACATACACAGGGCCTAGGCAAGGTGGTCCTGTTGAGTAAATAAACACAGCAATGTGAAATCATCAATAATTATTGCTATCCAGAGAGAATATTTGTAACGTATTGTGAGACTGAGTGTTGTGCTTCCCTTGTGATGTCATATTGGATCAAGAACATCAACCGCCCAACACCAGTCTGAGTAGAAAAGGTCTCTTTAGTTTTGCCTCTGCCTTTCTTCTTTCCCTCAGCCAGTTTCTTCCTTTTGTGTCCCCAGGGTGCCCTTAGGCTGTAAGTCTATAGAGGGTTTAACAGCCATTGGGATAAGAACTAGACACTGGGTTGTCCATCTCTGCACAGCCCTGTCAAGGGGATACAGTAAAAAAAATCCCTAAGAAATGACCCTGTGTGTTGGGAGTTGCCCTCTTGGATTTTTTTTCTCCAAAGCCTGTTTTCCTCCTTGTATCTTAGGTTCTTGTTTACTCCATCATTTCGGTCAGGAGGTGACAGCACTGTGAACATCATTTTGCCCGTGTCTTCAGGAATTTTTGAAGTCTTTTGTCTTTCATCCCCTTTCCACTCCTAAGGAGCTTTACAAAGGAGCACAGCTTGCTCCCCGCTACCCCGGCCTCCTGGATGAGGACGGTGGGGGGAGGGGGGCGCTGTGTCTAACTCTTTACCTTTTCCAAACTCAGACTGGGATCTTTGCATTTTCCGGACAGGGTTGCAAAATGGTCTCAGAGAAGATGTGGGATTTGTCCTGTTCCTTTCATGGAGGATGCCTTGGTCACCTAACCCCCCCTCCCCCCCGCCCCCCCATACTGGGCTTTCCATAATATGTTGGACTGAATAAATTATATTTTCAAAGGTTAAGACTGGATTTCTGCAGCTAATTCTCCTGCTGATTTGTCTGTTATTTTCTGAACATAGGGAAAATGATGGAAAGCTGAGTTTAAGGGGCCAATGCGATTTCTTCTGCATTTTCAGCTCCAGGAAGATGCTAATAATGTTGCCACACAAACTCAGGTCCTGCCTTCTCCTGTTTCCTCAACTGGGGCTACTTGTCCTGAAGTTTTCTGAGCACAGGGTAGTTACTGAGAGTTTGTTTTTCTATCTGTGCCATTCAAGGCAAGCTGAGGGGAATGGAAGAAAGAAACGGATGGCTGGAGGAGGAGATGGGTGACAGTGAAATCAGCCACTTCTCCTCCTGAGCTCTGCAGGGTCTCTGTGAAAGCCCGCTGCATTCTGTGGCTGCATTCTGTTGCATGAGGTACCAGGAGATAACAACAAAACAAATGCCAGTCAACACTGCCACCACCCAAACCCAGATGAACACTTCTGAAACATCCAATCACGCAGCAGTCATATTATTTAAAATACTAGAATGTCTAGTAACATATGTGTATTATGGCCAAGGGCAGGCAAAGCCCAACTTTCTGGGAGGCTAGTGAATGAAGCAGAATGCCCCAGGGAACATCAGAAACATTGTAAGTAGCCATGTGGCATAGGCTCCTTGTCAGGAGCATGTACTCCATACCATGGAGACCCAGATGCCTCCTCCAGGCTCTTCTCTGTGATGTGGCCTCAGAAGGAAGCACACACTCACTGTGCAGCTCAAATGCCAAGGCTCCAGCACAGTGGAGACCTCCCTCCCTTTATCTCCAGTATTTCCCCACCTGACCTTCCTGCCATCTGGCCTTCCTTGCAGAAAATGAATCTGAAAGAGGTGTCCTCAGGCCACGTCTCAGAGGGTGTCTGAAGAGTGTGCCGGGTCCTGGGTGTTTACAACCAATTGGCTTTTGACTTTGATGTCCTGAAAGGAATTCATGGTTGTGTGGATCTGTGACCGACCATGGAACAGAATTTGCTGGAGAGATAGGAAAAGCTTTAGCGTGGTGTTCCCAAAAGCCACGATGTGAAATTAAGATAGAAAATGAGCCGGAAGATTTTCATCTCATCCACACCCGACCCTGTGGACATCTGCCATCAAATTCTATCATCCCTGTTTTGTGAATACTTTCAGAAGCTTGTCCATTTCTCCCCCTACTGACAGCCACATGCTCAGCTCAGTTCCTCATCACCGCTGGTCTTGTTTGGGTCTGCACAGCCCTAAGCAGCATGGCCATCATCATTAGTGATGGCTTTCCTGGCACGAGAAGCTGACCTGCCTCTGCCTTGCTTGTCGTCCTTCAAGACGCATCTGCCTGAAAGAAAAAGCACACACTGCGTCTCATGGCTCTTGAGATCTGGCTGCTGTCCTACACACAGCACTATTTATCACCAGGCCCACCCACCTCACAAACACTTTAGCAAATTGAGCTCAGCACTACATGGCACATACTTTTCTCTCTCTCTCCTTCCATCCCCACTGCTTCATTCCCTCATCTGTCTTGTTCAGAGTTCCACCTCTCAGTGATGCTCCCTACCTTGTCCCAAGCTTCTAGCCTCAGCCAAGCAGAAATAATGTCTCTGTGCTTTTCCCTGTCCTGAAATGCATACACAACCTTGCCACCCTGTGTTTCCGATACCTCCTTTATATTAGCCAGTATTCTCGTGGAAGAAAACTATGTTCACCTTGACCAGTTAGTGTAAAAGTGATCATTAATAATAGCTAGATGAATAAATAGGTTGCATCTTTAGATGATTGCTTCAGTCACAGGTGGAGCTGATAGAAGGAGAGAAACACCTAGGGCCTGGGGTGTTACAGCCCATTGCAGAGTCCATTCACTTTGCTGTCTATTCCTGATCACCGTGGCCAGAGCCACATACAAGATATCCTTAGTACAGGCAGAGACTTGAAAAATGAATAACTAATCAATGTTTACATGAAGAATGTAGCTGTTCACCATGACAAGACATAGGCAAATTTATTTATTAAACAACAGTGGATTAAATAAAAGCAAGTGGAGTAAAGAAAAGAGAATGTGAAGGTGAACGTTAGTGTGGAGGAGGGCTCCTCTGCACTGTTTTCAGTGTGTGGGGAGAGCTTAGGCGTAACGTGCTGCTACTCAGCCCCTTGTCAGGATTCATTCATTCATTACCAACACCACACCCTTCATAAAGTGTTACTCTCATTTCTTGTGCTATGCATGCAGATATTGGCCTTGTGAATTTGCAGCGCATCTCCTCCTTATTCCTTCCCTGTGCTATTCAGGTAGACCCCCCAAGTGATGGTTTCCCTCTCTCTGACTCTGCTGAAATAACCTTGTTCACCAGCCACCTCCTACTTCCTTGTCAATCTTTAAGTACCAGACTCAGCAACCCAACTTTTTAAAGGAATTGAAATTATTTAAAACCACAGGCAACTCTAAAGTCAGCAAACCTATTTAGCATCCAAATTTAAAAATGAGATTGAACATCAGTTTTTATTTTATTTTTTTTTTATTTTCAGGGACTTGGATTCTGTGGGAGAGCGCTAGCGTCTTTTCATCAAATTCACACAATGTGTTTGTTTTCAGGGGAAGCGTTCTCTAATCCGTAGCCCTCTATATCCGGGTTTATTTAAAATGTGAGACTGAGTTAGGTTCCTGTGCTGCTGTCTTCTGCTCTCCCCACTCAAGAACTTCATCTTCTGCCCTAGATGAGTTAAAGTCAAGTTCTAGCCCAGATCCAGGTGAGACTCATCTTCCTCAAAAAGGGAAGTCCTAGCCTCATTGGTACACTCCCAAAGCTTGCAGGAGAGGGAGACTTTGGGGTACAGGGAGCACACCACCATGTAGCTCTTTGTGCCTTGGGTTAGCCGTGTGTGTGTGTGTGTGTGTGTGTGTGTGTGTGTGTGTGTGTGTGTGTGTGTGTGTGGGCAGAGGTGGGGGTGAGAGGTTGGATCTCCTCAGGGCAGGGCAGGTTGCAGAAGTCTGGTTGCTGGCAGTGCTCTTGGCTCAATCTGACAAGATGGTACCCAGAGGAGAATTCTACTGATTGCTGTAGGGTCAGTTCATAGATATTTTCAGACTCTTTTGGATTTTCATTTGCCAGAAACACTGGAAGATTAGTCCCCACAGATGAGGAAAACAAAAGGATTCCTTGGGGGAGGAAGAGGAAACTTAATTGCCAAGGACTATTTCCGGATGTGGGAACTATTTGAGGCTTTGCTGGTTGTCTCAGCTTAAAAACTCAGCAAGACACCATGCCGAGAAAGTGTGATGTGTCCCAGAGACCTCCCATGACTTTTCAAAGCAACACTCAGCAGAACTGAGTGGCAGCCTGGGACTAGAGGTCACCCATCTGAGCCACATCATTACAGAAGCAGGGGTGATTCAGTTCATGCTCCTGGCTTCCTCTGCCCAGGTGCCCACAGCTCTCTGAGATGCACTGTGCATGTTGTCAGGGCTTCGGGGCTTGGCCTGGACCATGTCAGCAGTGTCTCTTCCTCCAAGGCGCATGGCCTCTTTATAATCATAAGAAGATAATGCAGAGAAATGTGTTCTTGTTGAAAAGGCCACCTCATGCCACTCAGAGTTTCAGCGAACAAAGGTTTGCCTTGGCGTCTGGCTTTGCAGAGATTTTTTGAGGATTAGTAAAAGAGTTGCATATAGAAAAGGAAAACAACACAGAGACACCCCCCCCCAATCTCTGAAAAAAAAAGAACACATCTGGGAGCCATGTTTGGTCTCCTGCTGTGGCCTCCTTAGCCTTCCTTCTGTCCCTGTATCCCCAATGTTTCCTGGCACCAGTCTCCCTGTGTACCCATGCCCACACTCTGATTGCAGTACCCTTGAAGGGAAAATGTGATCTTGTGAAAACATTTCCCTATTCTATTTAATAACTCTTCCCCGTTCTTTCTGGAATAATCCTTTTGTTTCAGCTTCTGTGGTTTATAAAGTATGCTGTGAGCATTCTAATACTCATTCCACTCCATTTCTCTGTGTCTATTTTTTTATTCACATTTCAAAATTCAAACGACACAGAAGGAAATAGTGTGAAATACTTGTGAAATGTCTTTCGTCTAGCCTTGTGCCCCAGAAGACCACCCCCTCTCTCCCTGGACAAATCAATGTCATCAGAAGCCTTCCATATGCACACGGAAGAACACATTCTCTTTTTTCCCCACACCAGTGCTGGCATGCAGTATACACTGTGTTGGTTAGCTTTCGTGTCGCTTGACACGATTAGAATCACCTGTGAAGAGGAAACCCAACTGAAGAATATCCTTCATCACACTGGACTGTGGTCATGTCTGTGGGGCCTTTTCTTACTTATTGATTGATGGAGAACGCCCCAGTTCATTGTGGGCAGTGGCACGCCTAGGCTCATGGTTCTCACTGCATAAGAAAGCAAGCTGAGTGAGCCATGGAAAAGCAAGCCAGTAAGCTGCTTTCCTCCATGGTTCCTGCCTCTGCCTTGGATAATGGACCATAACATGTAAACCAAATAAACCCTTTCCCTCAAAGTTGCTTTTGGTTGTGGTGTTTATCACAGCAATAGAAAGCAAACTAATACATATGGCCAGTTCTGCATCCTGTCCTTTTATGTAGCAAAGTTCTTGGAGATTCTTCTATGTCTGTGTACAAGAAGCTTCTTTGTTATGCGGTTTTGTATATCCCTCAATTGCTTTTTCACACTGCTCTTCCACTTATCTGAGCTCTTTCTAGTTCTGACTTCAGTGTTACTTCTCCTGGGAAACCTTCCCTTGTTACTTCAACCGCCAATGATCTTCCCCAGAGCTAAGCTATAGATGTTTTTGTTCAAAAAGCTGGTCACCATGGTAGGCTGTGCTGTCTTCAATGGTAGGAACCTCGCCTTACCTCGCTTCGGACTACTCACAGTAATGCAGAGGTTAGCAGATGACGTTGTTTGTGGTAGGGGTGAATTAGCTTGTTGAAGGACAGCTTTGGGGATAGAATATGCAGACTCTGCCTTTTCAGAGTCTGTACCAGGCACCAGGTTTGTATGCAATGACCCTGGATGATCTTTCCAGCCACAAAAAGCCTTCTCCGATATCTCTTGGGATGCAAATATGTGCTTGTCCTGATCAAAGCATAAAGGGCAGAATTTCCATGGCTGTTTCCCTCCAACAAACAGTTGCTGTTTTGCATTTTCCCCCTCAAAAGTCAGCCAATAAGTAGGCATTGCCAAGTCACAGAGTGTAGAGCAGAAAGGTGGGTTCTCTGGGTCCAGTGTATTCCAGGTCACACCCACTTCAAGATAACTGACAGAATCACAGTGCTCCTTTCACAGGTGAGGGCTACAGAGGGAAGGGAGAAAGAACATTACATTTTGCCACCCTACTCAATGATCTCATTGCAGGTAACATGGTCTAGATTGTTTGGTACTTGTCCTGTGAGCCCAGACCCATCCTAGGAAGAAAAGCAGCTGGGCAGCGTCTCTCTGTGGCAGCCAGTCCCTCCCTGGGGATCTTCTCTACTTTGAGATCATCTCTAGATTAGTAAATAATTTTACATTAGGCTAATTAATTCTAATAGACTCATTAGTTGAGTCCTAGAGCTCATTCTCAAGGGAATGAGCCAAAAGCTGTGAACATATTTTGTGAGAAAATTGTGTCATTTTCGTCCAAGTTAATTATAGCCCCAGACCCCCAAAAATGTAACCTCCAGTTCTTGGAGTTTGATTTGCCTCAGGTCTGCAGAGCCATTAATGCCCCAATGAAGCTTTTTCCTTGGAAACTGTGGAATTGTGGTCTCACTTTTTTTTTCTTCCTGTATTGGGATTGCTAGAAGAGTAGAGTTAACCAGTGTACAACTTCAGATAGCTCTCTATGATGCAGTTTAGGGAGAATGAGCATATACGAAAAAAAGAACTCATAAGATATTACTAATGACATGGATAGGAAGTACTTACATTGTTTGGAGAAACAAGAAATTACTGTGGTTTGAAATAGTAGAGGAAGTTTGTAGTCCCAAGTCCTTAGAAATTTTGTGCGTGTAATTCCAGCACTTGGGAAGCTGAGGCAGGAGGATTGTGAGTTCCAAATCAGCCTGGGCTACATAGTGAATTCCAAGCCAGTCTGGGTTACATAGTTAGAACCTGTCTGGAGAATAAAAGAGAAAGGAAGAAATGCTAATTACCTTGTTTCATTCTGTATATGCTATTTACTTGTGCATTTACCACACTGTACTTCCAAACTAAGAAAAATTATTAAAATCCCACCAAAAAGCTTTAAAATGCTTAAGGAGTTGTAAATGTTAAGTACTCTGATTTGGTCACCATACATGTAAAAATGTATCAAATCATTATACTGACTTTTATAAATTATACTATTAAAACTTGAGAAAAGTGATCAGGATAAGGAAGGCAATGTTAAGTTTGGAACTGTGGATTTTTCACAGAATCAATGAAACTCCTGAAGGCTTTCCTATGGAAAGAGGTAAGAACTAAACAACTGTTCCATAAAAGCTAACAGCAGCCAATCTGTGGCAATAACTGAAGTGGGTGAGACTGGAGTAGGGTGATGCTGTTGATGCTGTAGACGGGAAATGAGCTAAGAAAAATTGTAAAAGTATTTCCAAGAGAAATCATGCTTAGTGATTTATTCCTTAGTGGAGATGAGATGCCTCCATTCCTTCCTGGGAGAGGCTAGCAGGTCTACATCAGCTTTGGTTTTGAGCTGCTTGGAGCCCTCCCTCTGCTTTTTCCCTGTGGATGATGCTCCTTGAATGGCACTTTCCTGGTGGCCAAATCAATGGCTTTTCCACAGTGTGCTCTGCCTTCACCTGCAGAGCAGAACTACTGGGCATCCTCTCCAGCCCACCTGTTGCTTTTCAGCTCAACCCCAGAGGAACAGTAACAGATGACCACCTGTGGCAGAGGAGGGCTGAGAGACAATGGACAAAGCATGTGTGAAGTGTTCTTGTGAGTGCTTGTCAAGGCCTTGCTTTTCTCTCTTGGGCATCTCAGTGGAGGACATTGTCTCTGGGACCAAGGTGCTTAGGACTCTAGGACAAATGTGACTTAGGTTCCAACCCCACTTGTTATAGCTCTTCTCCGAAGGACTTCACTGCCCCTTTTATGTATGGCTCTGAGGGCCCAGCGGAGCCTGATTTCTGCACTTGACCTGCCCCTTCCTGCAGAAGCTCCCATGTGCTAAATCCTTGGAGAGGTAGGAGGCTCTGCTCACAACTTTCAGTAATATCTAAGGCCAAGGGCTTCCTGAGCTGCCCCAGAAGGTCTGAGTATGGGTGTGAAGAGAGAATTGTTCTGATACCCTTTTCCATGCTTATTATCTTTGAGGACAGAGATCTGTCAGCCATGGGCATTGAGTTCATGTGCCATGCTCAGCAAACACAATGCTATGCTTCGATGCTCCCGCCAGACCATGGAGAAGGTAATGACCAAGATTATGCCAAGTCTTATATATTGTGAGAAAGGCAAAGGACCTCCTCTGAAGTCATTTTTTTCCACAGAAAACCTACTTTTATATTTTCACTCTAGAGCAATTTTCATTAAATATTACATGTAGTATGTACACTATGGTGTAGTGTTCATAAACCTATTTGTTTTTAATGATAAGTGACAGAAAACAAAGATGTAGAGAGGAAAAGACTTGGTGAGTCATAATCATGACAGAGGACACATCTTACTCTCATTCCTTGTCACACCACACTGTTAACATAGTGGCAAACATGGTTTAATATATTTGCTTAAGTATATACATTTGTATTATGAGAAATAGTAATTTTTGAGTTCTACTTAATACCTTCTTTGAATTCTATGCTTACTACAAAGACAGTCAAAGTGAAGGGACAAAACCCCTGTAGTTTTATACTGAGATGTGTTGTATTATTATGAAAGAATTTAAAACAATAGCTATAAAAGATGTCCTAAATTTAGTAACAAAGGGGCTGGAGGATGAAAGGGGCAAGGAAAGGATAATTAGTAACAAGCTCCTGGCTTAAAATACCAAAAGATTTGGTGGCTGGGTGGTGGCTCAGTGGTTAAGAGTATGTATTGCTTTTGTAGCAGATGGGAGTTTGGTTCCCAGCACCCACCAACGCCAGGTGGCTCACAGCTTTCTGAGTCCCTCCTCCAGTGCATCCAATGCACTTGGGTTTCCTGGTTATCGTCACTCCCTTGCAGATGCCCATACATGGGTAGAGACACATACATATGCATAACTAAACAAATAAAGATTTAAAAAATCCAAAGATTATTTTGATTCTAGAGAGTATGTAGATAACTCAAGTCATATCAGATCTAGTCAGCAGGACCACCTAACCTTGTTATGTAGAAACATTCTGGACTCCTCGGTTTTGTCTTTGGTTAAGAAACTTTTACTTCATTAAAACTACAATCTTAAAATTTGCAGGCTATACTGTCACCTGAAGGTATTCTTTTATGGAGAACATTTGCCCTGAGCCATGTATTAGGAGCCTTCAGGAGGCGTTGCCACCGTCCTGTGGGAATGAGAAAACTGAAGCACTGCCTGGTCCAATCGCTAAGGTCTGAGAGGAAGCATGTGGTAGGAGAGGGAACATCTAGCCCTGTCACTAGAAAACAATGGGCTGTGTATGTTAAGAAGTGCCTCCTCCTTCACCATCCTGCTTCCCAAGAGATTTACACATTGTGTTGGTTTAGTGCATCTAGCTTCCTGATCTTGTTTCAGCTTGAAGAATGATGAGGAGGCACCCTGGAAAGTTAACCAGTGAGATTGTGCACCATGCATTGGTACATTGGTAGTACCACAGAAAAGGACCCAGAAAGCAAAGACCTTGGCCTATTTACCAATCCTGCCATATAAGGTACATGAGAATTCTGACCACATCCGGAACTCCTTGACATTTTCTCTGTCTTTCTTTGCCCCCCCCCCCAAGAAGTTTTATTTTCATTATTTAAAATTATTATTCATCCAGTTCTTGGACTACCATAGAAGTTCAGTGTATAACAATTACAATAATGAGAAGCTATAAATACAAAAGCCATGCAATCCACCCTTTTGTGTTTGTTGTTGAGAGGAGATCTCACTAGGCAGCCCAGATTATTATCAAACTATTACGTTGACCATGCAGATCTCAAACTTGCAGCCTTCTGGGTGATGAGATTACATACCACCATGCCCAGCTCAGTTTCTTTTATTCAGCTTGCTTGGTGACTTTTTAAAACCAAACAATCTACAATCTCTCTCTCTCTCTCTCTCTCTCTCTCTCTCTCTCTCTATATATATATATATATATATATATATATATATATATATATATATATATATATGTATGTATATATGTGTGTGTGTGTGTGCATGCGCGCGCGTGCATTTATATGTTTGTGTGTGAACATGTGTATAAGCACATGTATGTGTGTGAAGGTCAGAACTCTATGTTGAATGCCTACTTTTAGAGAAAGGGTCTCTCACCGAAACTGCAGCTCTTCACCTCGCTGACTGAGTCGACTAGCTGGCCCCACAGCTCTGGAGATGGACCTGTCTCCACCCTGTCAGTGCTTGAGTCAAAGTGCACTGCTCTGCCCAGCTTCTACATCAGATCTAGGGGTATGAACTCGGGTCCTCAGACTTGTTCTACAACCTCTTATCCCACGGAGTCTTACTGCTGCCTCTTCTTCCTCCTCCTCCTCCTCTTTCTCTTCTTCCTCTCTTCTTAAGGTTGTGTGACATGCTCAGGAGCACTGAGAATGCAAGGGAAGGATCAGCCCAAATGTCACCTAGAAAATCCATGGGCCCATCTATCCTCATTATGAATTCAGTCATGTTGTGCCCTTGGAAGAAAAGGGCAAGGAGGAAAGGAGTCAGATCCTCCAGGTGGAGGTGTGTACATTCCATCCAATGTTAAACTTGCAGTGCAGTGACAGGAAGTCATGGTCTTAAGTCCATAGAGCATGGCCTTTGATTATTTCTTCCTGGTGCCCCTGGCCTTCATTGGGAGCAATATGGCGGTAACTGAGAGTTCACAAATAAAACTATACAGCAGTCTCAGAAAAGCAAGGGCTTTCTTGAGTGGAGGTTTGGGGACAGAAGAAACTAGAAATAGTTAACTCTTTTTAAACATCAAAATAATTGTAAATACATGGCTTCAAAAATTATAACAGGGAATCTTTAAAGCAGAGCATCCCCATTTTGTCCCTTGGGCTATCAGGGATCGGGTTCCCTGTTTGGAAGACCTTTTTCACCATCTGGGGTGCACTCTCTGCTTTCCCGTGATCCCCACCCTGTCCTCTTGACACCTAAATAACGGACTCTGAGACAAAAGAGCACAGTGGTTGACATCAGTGGAAGCTTACTGTTCCATGGAAAGAAGTGTTGTTTTTGTATCTTCTTTGAGCTGAAAGAAAAATGTGGGTAGCATTTGTACAATGAGGAGTTAAAACTCCCTGGTCTGGTGTTGACTAGTTCCATTTTTTTAACCTCCAACTCTCTGGTTCATTTTATGTTCCAATATTCTATAGAATAACTTTTTATGTCAAAAAATTTCTGCCTTATCTCCATATCTTAGGTCACCTTGGGAAAAAAGCTTGTATTTTTACTCTGTTGACAGTATCTTTTAATGGAAAAAAGCCTAAATAATTATGAATTCAAATTTTTCTCTTTTTGCTTTTGTTGCTTATGCTTTTGATGTTATTGCAAAAGAAATCATGGCCAAATCTAATATCAGGAAGAATTTTCTCTCATTTCTTCTAATTTTTTTGATTAAAAAGTTTTAAATTAATCTGTATATACATGTTCAATAGAACAACAGAGGAAGATATCTTACTATGTGGTATATAATAAAAGTCCAGTTTCAATCCTTCTTTTTTCTAAGACTTCATTGAAAAGGCCATATTTATCCTATTAAATTGTTTTGGCATAGTTGTCAAAATCATTTGATATTATATAAGATTGTTTCTTTCTGTTTTTTTCTGGTTTATTCCATTAGTCTGTATGTCCATCTCTATGCTCCTGCATTTCTGTCGATCTTTGCAGTGATTCAGACATCAGGAAGTGTGTAGGATTTCTGCCTTTGTCAGTTTACGGGGGGAAATTTTTGTCTATCTTGGTCACTTGAACTTCTTTATAAATTCTAGAGTGAATTTTTTAATTTTTATAAGAGACAGGTGGACCTTTGTGAGTTCGAGTCCAGTGTGGTCTACAGAGTGAGTGAGTTCTGGGACAGCTGGGGATACACAGAGAAACTGTCTCAAAAACCAAAAAAAAAAAAAAAAAAAAAAGGAAGAATGTCATTGGGAGTTTACTGTTTAGTGGGAATATGGGAATATATTGAATCTCTAAATGGTTTTGGGTAATATCAGCCATTTTAGTAATTTTATACATTATAATTGAAGAGCAGGAGAGTTTTTTCTTCTCTCCTCCTTATTCTCCTCTTTCTGTTTGTTTTCCCCTTCTTCTTATCACTGAGGATCCATGCGGGGCCAAACTTAGCTTTGCAGCCCAGTCTACCCTCAACCTCATGATCTTCTTGCTTCTGCCTCTCAAATACTGGGGTTGCAGGCACATGTGACCCTGTATGGGTTATTTGTGTCTTAATTTCTTTAAGAAACATTTTGTAGTTTTCACTCTATAAATTTTTGGATCATGGGATGCATTTGTTTTTGAATGTTACATTCTTGTAGAAAGCTATTATAAATGGGCCTATTTCTTTAATTTTCCTTGGGGTTAATCATTTTCAGTGGCTAGAAAGGCAATCAATTTTTGCATGGTGATTTTGTACTATACATTTTTTTAAAAAAAACTTTGCTGATTTTAAAAATTGATGCCAACAGTGTTGGGTGTGATTATTTGCGTGATTTTTTTGGCTTCCTACTTATAAGAGCATGTCATCTGCAAACAAAGATAATTTCACATCTTCCACTAGAGTGTGAATGTCTTTTATTTCTTTTCTTTTTATTACTATTTTGAATAGAAGTGGTAGGAACAGGGTGTATTGTTCCTGATTTGAGAGAAGTTAGCAATGTGTCAACATTGAATATTGTTTAGGCACTTGTTTTCTTATTTTTGGCCTTTATTGTGTTTAGGTAGTTCCTGTGAACTTCCTTGAGTGTTTTCATCATGCAACACTGTTAATTTTGTCACATGCTTTCCTGACTTAATTGACATGTTGACTATTTTCCACTCTGTTGATGTTTTGTTTAGTTTATGAGACATTGTCTCTTGTAGTCCATGTGATCCTTTAATTCACTATATAAATAAAGATGCTCTTGAACTCTTGATTTACAAGCCTTCACTTCCCAAGTTCTGAGATTACAGGTGCATGAGGCCTCCACTAACATTCCCTTAGTTGTGGAATAGTTGAGTGAGAGTCATACATGAAACTGCCATTGCATTCCTGAAATAGACGTCACCTTGTCATGGTGCAAACTGTTTTCAAGATGTTATTGTGTTCTGTTTGCTAATGTTCTCTGCATTCACAGGAGACTAGCATTCATAACAGTTACTGCCCTTTAACGCTCTTTCTTAAGTTCTAATTTTAATTTTACTTTGGAGGTGGAGAGAGAAATTTTGAGGAGACCAAGCATTAACACTTTGCATATTTGGTAGATATACCAGTCAAGCCATCTTGTCCTAGACTTTTCTTTGCTGGGAGTTTTACATTTACTGGTTCAAATCTCCTGACTACCTGTGGATCTAGCCTAGTTTTCTATTTCTCTATGAGTAGGCTGCAATAGAGTGTGTGTTTTGAAGAATGAATTCATTTCATCTATACTGTTTCATGTAATGGAATACAGTTGCTCATGGTACGCCCAAAATCTTTTTTGTTCATTGGTTTCTATAAAATTGTGTGCTGTATCTCCCCATTTATTCCTATTTTCATTACTCATCATTTCTTCTTTTTAAAAATGAATGTTTCATTCATCTATTTTAAAGGACCACCTCTTTGATTGAAACAAACCACCATGGTTCTTTCTCCATTTTTAAATTTTTTTTTGCTAACTTCCATTTTCTTCATTCTGATAGCTTTCTGTGTTGTTGATTTAGATTTTTTTGAGTTGTTAGCCTAGCCATTCATGACTGAGCCATCTCTCCATCCTGAGTTTTTTTTTAATGTAAGTTTTTGCAGCTATAAATGTACTTGATAGCACTGTTTGCCTGTCATCCTATGCCCTGTATAAGTTTCCTTCTAATTTCTTCTTTGGGTATTATTTAATTTTAACATACTGTAAAATTTCTAATGTTCTTTCAGCTACTGATTTTTTTATTTCCATTCCCTGTGATAATAAGTAACATTTTGCATGGTTTCTGTCCTTTCTAAATTTATTGACTTACTTTGTGATCTAACATATAGTTTGTGATAGAGAATGCTTCAAGTGCACTAAAAATGCATATTCTGTTATTGCCTCTTGATGTGTTCTAATTGTCTGCATTGGATCCAGTTAGTCTACAAGATTTTTTAAAACTTTCTCCATTTTATCATCTTCTGATTGTTTTTTCTATACGCTACTGCAAGTAGAGTATTAAAATTTTATGCTATGTTGTTGTAGAGTGACCTATTTTTCCTGTCAGTTCTTCCATGTCTACTTATTTTAACCTCTGATATTTGACATTCTTGGAGAATTGGCTCTTATTTTTACATAAAATCATTCTTTGTTTCAAGTAACAAGTTTTCTTTAAAATCCTTTTTGTGTGAATCAGACGCACTCGCTCACTCTGCTCTGACTGGGTAATGTTTGCCTGGACTACATCTGTTCCATCCTATGATTTACAGTCTAAAGTGAGTCTCCTATAGCTAGCATATAACTGAATTCTGTCTTTAATCCATTCTGACAATCAGTGTCCTTTGACTTTGGAGTGTGATGATTAACTGAAGTATCCACAGGACTGGCTTAAGGAATATCCAGAGCCCCAGTAAAGCATTCCCACAGGATGTAACTTCAGTGTGTTTATGAGGAAGGGGGTCTGAGTGTAAGCAGGGAAGATTTTCCCTCAATTTGGGTAGGCTCTGTCTCATTGGCTGGGGACCCAGATTGAACAACAACACAAAAGGGCAAAGAAAAGAATATTCTTCATCTTCTTCTCTCTTTATCATGATCCTGCTCCTGGTATTCTGTTTCTGTCTTTAGACATGACAACTTTAGGTTCTTGATATGGGAATGGGGATGCATGCCTGCAATTATTGCAATAGGAAGGCAGAAAGGAGGGTCAGGATTTCAAGACCAGCCTGGGCTCCATAAAACTCTGTCCCCAAAATACAAACAAACAGGGACTAAGAATATGGCTGAGTCAGTAAAATACTAACCACACAAACTTAGGGGTCTGTGTTTTGATCCTTAGTACTTGTATAAAAAGCTGTGTGAAGCAGCATGTCTGTAATCTCAGTGTTGGGGAACAGAGATATGAGGATCCCAGGAGGTCACTGACCAGCCATCCTAGCCAAATCAGTGAGTGCCAGGCTCAGTGGGACCCTGTCTCCAAAAGTAAGGTGCAGCGTGACTGAGGAAGACACCTGACATCATCTCTGGCCTCCAGGTGCATACAAACAGCTGCATGTCTAGGAATGAACACACACACACACACACATACACTCACACACACACACACACACTCACACTCACACTCACATATACACACAGCACATGCATATACAAACCCATACACTCACACACATACACACATACCCACACACATACACACATGCATACACACACAACACACACATACACATACCCACACACTTACACCCACATACACACACCCACACACCCACACACTCATACACACCTACACAAACCTACACACTCACACACACATATAGATACCCACACATTCACACAACACACACACACACACACACACACACACACACACACACACACACCCCTTTCAAACAAATAGTACAAATGAAAAAATAAACAAGTAGAACTTCAGGTTCTCCAGGACATAGAATCCAAGACTTATAAGCAACTTTCATCTTTGGATAAGAAATTAGGAAATGCATCATCAGATCCCCTGGCTCTGAAGCTTTAGAAATAAAATGAAGTTATAGTTCTTGCCTCTCAGGATCTCCTTCTCCAGATCAGCCTTCAGATGGCCTGTCATGAGACTTCTGAGCTTTCATAATAATAAGAGCCCGTTTCCCCCAACAAATCCCCTCATCTGTCTACCTATCTGTCTGTCTATCCTGTTTCATTTGTAGCTACCCTGGGGGAGATGCATATATTAACCTAAATCACAAGAATACGTTAAATTAATATCTAATCACATTAAAAAATACTCTACATTGCGTATCTCTCCACCACTCTGTTACTGAAGTCACAGATTATAGCTGTGTATGTGTGTGTGTGTGTGTGTGTGTGTGTGTGTGTGTGTACGTGCGCGCGCACGCGCGGGCGGACCTTTGGGCATTTTAAATCTTATATAAAAATTAAAAGCAGAATTATAAACTAAAATTAGAATGACACATTTCACAAATGTTGTCTATGTATTTATCTTTACTTGAAAATTTACAATTTCATAAGGTTTCAGGTTACCCCCAGCTTCTTTTCATTTAGTCCAAGGACACTAATTAACATTTCTTTGGGGACAGGTCAAAGATAATGAACTACCTTTGATTTTGTTTATCTAGAATGCCATAATTTTTTTCTCAGTTTAAGTGACAACTTTGCTGGCTATGAAATTAGTGTGTTTTCTTCTCCTTCAGTCCTTTCAACACATCATCTCATTGCCACTGACTCATAAGGTGTGTGTGGAGAAAAACACAGATATGTACAGAAGTTATTTTTTTTCTGTTTTTCTCTTCTCTATATTTTCTTTTTGTCCCTCTATTTCTGTAGTTGTTTTCAAACTCACATATAAAAGCATTAATTATTGCACATATGTATGGTATACTAGGTGATGTTTACATCAATGCATATGCACTATATAATATTTAACCAAGATAAAAGTGACTATATCTTCACCTTTATTTTCATGATAAAAAACTTCACAATCCTTCCTTCTAGCTTAAAAATGCAGTAGATTATCATTATCTCCAGTAATCTACTGTGCAGCAATCATTCTTAGATTTCCTATTTCTGGCTAAGGGAGTAGTTATACGGCATCTTGATTGTCTTTCTCTCCCTTAGCCTTGTTTTGTGTTCACATGTCCATATTGGTACTGAGTTCGGAAAGTTCCAGCTGTCATTTCTTTGATGGCCTCTCTACCTGTCTTTCTTCTTGTTTTGGAACCTGATAATGACCCAAGAATTCCCTTAGGTCCTGCTAGATTTTCTTCATTCTTTTGTCCATTAAGTTTAGAGTGAATATGGCCAGTTTTCAAGTTACTGATTCTTTCCTCCATCTAATCAAGAATGCTATTGAAATCCTGTACTGAATTTTACTTTATTTCTTTTATGTTAAACTCCAGAGTTTCTGTTCATTGATTGTTAGAGGCAATTTCTGGATCTCTGTTGACATTCTAATTTTGTTTCAATTTCATCTTCTTGATTTCCCTTTGTTCTTTGTCTATATTTCCTTTAGTTCTTTCAGTATATGTAAGACCATTGCTTAAATGTCATTGCCTGGGAAATGTTGACAGCTGAATTTCTTCAGTGGCAGTTTCTAGACATGATTTTGTTGTTTTGATTGGGCCAGGATTTCCTGTATTTCTGGTGTGTTTTGCAAGTGGTTTTAGGCATTGAAAACTCTTACCCCTTTCCATCTTTGCAAGTTGGCCTTGATGATTTTTCCTTACTAGTGCTCCACCCCCAGGCTTAGGATCATCTAGATTTGAGGTGTTCCCAGAGCCTGTGTCTGGACCAGGCATGTGTTGTTTGTTTGTTTTTAGACCCCCCCCCTCCCAACCATTATACTACTTTGGTACATTTAGGCACCTTAACAAATTTTCCAAGGACTTTCACTCTACTTTTTCTTGGAGCTTTGGATGTCCTATCATATTCTGCTCTTAATAACCCTATACCCACACCTGCAGTGCCTATGGGTCTATAGTTCCCTATAGCATCCTAACACTGCCATTTCCTTTCAAGTCTTTATCAGTCTTAGATTCGAATTTGTTACCATTTCTTGTGTGAGCTGTAAATCAAGACAGACTGAAACTGAAGATTTAGATAGCCAACAGACAAGTTATAGCACCAAGAATATGTTCTTGTTTGTTTCTTCCAAGCAATTGGAATTGGCTGCTTGCTCACAGCTATGACACAATAGGAAGCAGCCAGGTAAAGTCCAAGTTGCTGCAAACACCACAGGATTCCTACCCACCATCTGACTGTGCCTTTTTTTTCTTTTACCAGTTAGTGGAGCAATCACTTGGTGCTCTAGATATTTTACTTATTTCCAAAGCCTGAATAAAATTTTCTGGGTCCTGTGTGTGTGTGTGTGTGTGTGTGTGTGTGTGTGTGTGTGTGTGTGTGTGTTTTAACTAACCTGCCAGTGGGAGGAAAGAGGGTATGGAACTTCCTTGCCTTGCAGTCTTGCCTACATTGACCCTATGAGGTACTTATACATAAAATCTGGGACACAGAGTGTGATTTATCTTTGTTGTTTTGCCAATTATGTGTATATCTTTAACTGTTTTCTGAATGTAACCAGAAGGAAGAGAGTGTTGGGAAAAATGGGGAATTGTTGTGAGAGACTGCACCAAGAGGAGATGGAATTGAGTGATAATTGTTCTCATATATATGACTGCCTAAAACTTGTTTGAAGTGAACTCCTAAAATGTTCCTAATATGTGTCTCAGAAGTGGAGTATGCAGGGACCAAAAGAAGAAGTTTGCAGTTTACAGCAACCAGCTCACCTACCCCCAAGGAAAGCTAGTTTAGCTGCAGGATACTGGAGTTTCCTGTTCTGTGTTTTGGTGGTCAGATAGCAATTTGAGACACCGAATTTTAAGGTCTTCATAGTTCTAAACCTATCAAAACCCATAGTTGATTTTTTTTTTACTTTCTATAAGCTAGCAGAAGAGGTGAGACCATGAATTTGGGGTTTAATATTGTGTGTATTGACCCATGTGAAAACTTGTTGCTAGCATTGCAGACTTCCAAAGGTGAAAGTAAATATTTTAAGTTAAAAAAAAAGGTGGCTTAAGTGTTTTTATTTCTCTTTAAATGGTGAGAACTGGAATTTTAAAGGGTCACTCTTTCGCCCACTTTTGAATCCTCTGGTCTCTTCATGATCTCATGTAAGGAGGTGTTATCAAATGATACATCTTTTCCAACATTATCCACTTCCCTCCATGATAAATGAATGAATGATGGTTTTTGATCCTCAAGGATCTCACCAATTATCTGTCCCAAAGTAACCTCTTCTGTGATTGACAAAGTGAGGAAACTAACATTTTGTTTTATTTCCTTTCTATGTGTTTTATCTTTTATTCTGTCCTCTAGAATTACATTCATAATGGTTGATCAGCATTTTATTTAAAGCAATTATTATAGATTAGAAAATAGGCTTCTCTTTCTCCCAGAGAAATAGCTCCAAACCCTTTATTATTTTACAGTCAATACTCTGTAAATATTGACTCCATTTGCCAAAATTCTGAGTGCTTCTGACTGGGAACCTCAGAGCATGTGTGTGTTCACTGTATGCATTCTATTGCTAAGCTATAATTCTGAACATTCTTAGGGAAGAAACCATGCATGGGGTGGGATCAACCAGCTCCTAACAATCTGTCCTCATGTACCTGAGGACAGGTACCTCATGGACATAGCATTTATTGTAACTTAGATTTGAAACTGAGAGTATCAACGAAGAGATTAAAGGTGAATTAAAGTTAGATTTCACATATATCAAAAACAAAAATGAAAGTTACTTCATAAAATTCTACAACCTATAATACCCTGGATGTTGGTGAGACTTAATTTGACACTTCTGGTATGAATTCCTAATAAAATACTAAGGAGAATTGGTAATCATCAAGATTTCTTCCTGGGAAATATGATTGAATTTGATGGCCCACAAGGTTCCTTCCAAACCAAAGATTGTGTGGTTCTGTGAAAGTACAGTGGGAAGAACTTCTATATCCCTTGCACAAAATTCCTATGTATGTATGTCCTTTCATCTATATCCAAAGACCTCTTTAATGTCATCACTTCAAACAACCCAGATGTCTGAATTCATATATAGACTCTGTCTTCAAGCATCCATATTTACTTTGACTTTCCTTCATTTCCATCTGTAAGATACATCACTGTGTTAGTTATGGACATGTGCCCCTTATCTGTGACAAAGATTATGAAGTTGCAGCCATCACAAGGACATTCTGAGGGTACAGAGCTGGTGAGTGGCACCCTGGACTGAAGTGAGAAGCTATGCTGAGCTGTTGGGAAAACTGATGTACCTGACAGCAGCCTAGAGACTCCCCGGGGTGGCCATGGCTGTCAGCTCCACACAGTGAGATGAAAAACAGCGAGCATTTAAAATACACATCCATTTTTAAGCAATCTGTATGTTTGGCTTGTCTTCATTTTGGTACTTGTTTGTCAGAGGGGGAAAAATATTCTCCTAGGGAAATTAAATAAATAAAATATTCCCTATGAAAAGCCGAAGCAGAGAAATAAATAACAAACATCGTTCTCCCCCCAATCAGAGTTTAACATCTCAGCATCTGATCAAAAGTTTTAAAGTCCTTTTTCTAGGCTTCCAGGACATTAGGGTATGAGGCTTTAGAAATGAACACACTTAGAGCAGACTCTCATTCTGATTAAATTTTCTATTCGGTACCACCTACTTTATTTTTGATGGGCTTCACGGGAGAAACTTGCTTATTTATTTATTCATTCATTTATTTATTTTTGATGCTCCCAGCGTTGCTGGAACTTGTAATATGAATTACTTTGATTTTTCAAATGCAATTCTGTTAAATCCAGGCTGGGAGAAGAAATGCCTCTGTTTACTGGTAACTGTAGCACCCAGGCTTGTGTGTTTCTAGAGCCTTTTATGAATTATACGATGAGGCGTTAGTTGGGAAAACTGAGAGCTGGGGTGGGGTCACTACGTTGTGTTAATGGTTTTCCTGGCTACTTGGTCACTACGTTGGCCATGGTTTTCCTGGCTACTTTTAGTTCTCACGTTTAGTGCAGGCAGAACATCTGTGTAGTGTTCTTAACTTTTATGCTGTTTGTGGAGGCGTTAGCAAATCTCATGTAGGGTTGCTTCCTGTTTGTCTCTTGGCAAAAGAGTTTATGTAGCTCCACACTACCTCATTTCGTGGAGAATCACAACATGGTCTATTGTGGTCCGATGTCCAGTGTCACAGAGAGTTTGGGAGTTAAAGTTTGGTTTTCATAATGAAATTTTCAGGAAAATGAGTGAATCCTGAAGTATTAGTAAATAAAGTGAAATGGGCTCTGAAAGACAAAATAGTCCCATGTTCTCACATACGTGGGTCCTAACTTGTAGTGTTTGTATACATGTATAAAGTGGGTATGGAAGTGTACAGGCAATGGAACTGTATAGAAGACCATAAGGTGATAGCAGAGGGTGCTGAAGAAGGGCAGGGTAGGAGGATACATGTGACATGAAAATTGAAGGCTACTGGGAGTGGGGGGGTAGGGGGCAGGGGAAGGAGGCTGGAGAACAAGGAGCAGAAAACCAACCACACATTTTGTTTGAAACTTCATAATGTGACCTAGTATTCTATATGTTAAACATAATATTTTGTTTATTTGACTTAATGGGAAATTCTATGTTTTACTAGAATATCTGTGGTCACATTACACAAGGTGCTTGGAACACAGGAGGGCACCAGAGTGACCAACTTTACGTAATTTTCTTAATTATGAAAATGTGGAATTTTTAACAAATATGTAAAACCAGTTGTTAAACAGCTGTCATTATCTGTGTACTTCTCAGAAGTCTGAAGCATTTCCTTGCTTGGATTGCTCCCTAATCTTTGTCTACTCACTTGAGTGCCCCGACTTTCCCCCTGATTCTGGGTCACATTTCCCATTCTTAGCAGTCTATTAGCATTGGCCATGTTGTGGACAGTGTGCTGGGTTCTGTTCTTCTCCCCCGAGTGTGGTGATTGGTGTTGGGCTGTGGCAATACTCTCACTTGAAGCTGTCTCGATGTGGAAGATGTGTCTTTCAGTCCTTCCAGCCTTTGGCTTGCTGTCTAACCATGCTTCTGGAGAAGGATGATTTAGTGATTTCTAGGCAAATCTCTCTTCTCTAGATCCCTCTACTCATTTTGCAGCTGCTGAGAGAACACTTCAAACTTGGTCCTCGGGTACCGCAGATCTATTCCATCACATTTCAGTCACTTCACAGGATGCTTGCTATTGGCGCTGCCTTCAGGAAAAGCCTACAAATACTGGAAATTTGCACATTGCCTCCTCTTATAAATTTGCCTCAACCTTTTCCTGTTTTTTGTTTTCAGCATCTTCTGGAGGTGCTTTCCTTTAGCTTAGGGGTCCAGTGCCTAGATTTCACAGTCCTTTCCTATGTGAAGGTTGATCCATACCTCTCAAGCCAAAAAGTGTTTTTTAACGCATTTTTCTTTACTTCTATTAAACTTATACTATAAACATATAATGAACACTCTTTCTAAAACATGCTAGGAAAATTTACATAATGTATTTTGAGTATATGGATTACATATATACATATATAGTATATTGAATATTTCTACTGTATCTAAGCATTAGAGAAGGCATATGACATTCTATTAAGGAGCTATGCTACATAAAGCAAGGAGAGGTGGCCTATATCTGCAATCCTAGCTCTTGGGAGGCAGAGGCAGAAGGATAGCTCAGGCAATCCTGAACTACATAGTGACACCTTATCTCACAAGAACTAGAGCAAAGCAAGTCTGCATGCTGTGTGTTAGATGCCCTGTTTGTCTCCTAGACTGGGATTCCAGGCCTCTGATCTGAGTGCTACCTTTACCTGCCAGGATCCTTGGCACTGGACTGCATTACAGCTATGTAGGACAACTGCATGAGCTTCAGCTGGACCACTTTCCCTCCCTGTATGTACCTTCCCTGCTTCCTCGGAAAGCTGTACTCTCATTTTCTTCAAGTTTCAAGATGTGTAGGAATTGTTACCTGCCCAAGCTTGTCAGAGAGGGAATCTCCCCCCCCCCCACACCCCATAATTCTCATTTCATTTCGTTTTCTTTTGTTCTCCTCTGGATAGTCCCATTTTTTTTCCTCCTCCGAGAATTGTTTTCATTCCAACAAAGTACTCTGAATCTCTTTCTAGCTGGTCTCCTCCACATTACATCCCAGAATTAAATCTGAAAGTCAGCTGCAGCCTTTTTGCTCAGTGAATCAGTGTCACAGTGAGAAAATTTGAAAAGAAAATGGGTTTGCGCTGGCGTGTCTTCTCTAGCTGGAGGGTGGATCAGCATCGTCCTCAGCCACTCTGGCCTCCGCCGTATTCTTCTGAGACAACTTGGAAAGGAATGCTCAGAGAGCAGCAGGGATTATTTTGATTGTAGCCCATAGTAAAACTGAATTCAGGGATGTAATCAAGAGAAGTTTATTATCAATCATTGTAAGAAGCCAGAGCTAGGAAATTACAGAGTTGGTTAACTTGGTCTCTCAGCATCGGGAGGACTTTGCCTCCGCTTCTCTGCAGTTCTTATGGCTTTTCTCTGTTCACAAGGCGGCCGCCTCTGCTTTTAGTGCTTTGTCTTCATGGGACAAAATCCAGAGGCACTCACTGACAAACATGGCCTGTATCTGGATTTACTTTAAATTAAATAGGAACATACTTTCTCCAGATCACAGAGCAGGCAGCCTGGTGAACCTTTTGGCTGGAAGTGGTTATGTGCTGTTTGCTAGATCATTACTGGCAGAGGAAAGTAAAATTATCATGACTGGCCTAGATCAAGTCCTGTGGTTTAGATATTACCCCTTCCTAGAACATGTGCACCTGGCCTCTCAAGAATTGGTTAGGACTTACATAGAAATAGGATCATTACAGAGAGCATTTTTAAAGATCTCTCTATAAAAAGTGGTGAGCCTTAAATCCAACAAGATTTTTCATAGCAAGAGCAGTGGATACAGAGACAGTATAGAGACACGTATGAAGTTAGAGGCAGAGACTGACTGGATCAGCTCAGGCTATAGAACACTCAGAATGTTTTTAGCCAGGGGAGATAAGGAGTGGTGGCCAGAGCCACCAGAGAGAGAGGCCTGGCCAGCACTGAATCTCAGGGACCAATGACCAGCTACCGCCTCAGAGAGGCTCAGCAGCAGGCTTTGCCCTGGATATTTTTACTAAAACATCCTAAATCCAACATTAAAATACCATACCTACTTAAAAAATAAAATGATTCAGAATATTCTATAAAAGAGTTTAAAGCATTTTTTTTCCAAGTCAAGGGTACCACATATATTTGGCCAAATACAGTTTTAGCCAGAATTCTAGCAATAGCAGTAGCTGCTCTGTAGACCATGAATAAAAGATGAACTCCGGCTTCAAGGACATGTTGGGGTTTTGAAAATGATTTTGTGTTTTAAAAAGAGAACCAGTGTAGTAGTCAGTTATGGAGAATATAGTTTTTTGAATAGTCATCTTGGCCTTGGTATCACAGTGTTCACTGCAGGGAGTTCAGTAGACATAAGGAACACCAAGAGCCTCAGAGAGCCAATGGCACTGCTCTAAGAAGGCCATATGCAGTAGGTCTGGAGTCTTGAAAATAACATACAACAGTATATCTTAAATCAATTGTCTCTCCATTGGGAGAAAAAAATGAGAATATATATATATGTGTGTATATATACATATATGTATACATGTATATATATACATATATATTTAACATATACATATATATTTAAAATAGAATTTTAATTTGAACTTTGGAGCTTAGACTAGATTAATGAATGTGACCCACTGAGACAAAATATGTGACTGAAGACTTTGATTAATAGGAATTGAATTTATCCAGTTTCTCACATTTGGAGACATAGGGTATGAACTTGAATTTTTTGATTGCTTGTTTGAGACAGGGTCCTGATAGCCCAAGCTGTTGCTCTCACAGAAATCACCGTGCAGCCAAGACTCACCTTGAAATCACAACTGCTTTCAGTCCTCAGCTTCTTGAGTGTTGGGTTACAGGCATGAGCCACCATGTCTGGCTCAAATTCCATTTGTCTTCGTTAGGGTTTCAATTGTTGGGAAAAGACACCATGACCATGGCAACTCATAAATGAAAACATTTAATTGGGGTGGCTCCCTTACAGTTCAGAGGTTCAGTCCATTATCATCATGGTGGAATGTGGTAGCATGCAGGGAGACATGGTACTGGAGAGGTAACTGAGAGTCCTACATCTTGCAGGCAACAGGAAGTGGTCTGTCTGTCACACTGAGTGAAGGATGAGCAAAAGAGATCTCAAACCCTGACTGTAATTGGATTTTTTCCCCACTCTTTGGTGGCCTGCCACCCAACTTCCAAATAAATATTATTTTTACTTATGAATGCCCAGTCTTAGCTTGGCTTATTTCTATCCAGCTTTTCTAACTTAAATTTTCCTGTTTCTCTTTAACTACATTTTGTTTCTTTATTCTTTGGGTTTTTTGCCTTTCTTTATTCTACATATCTTTCTTTCCTTCTTACTCCATGGCTAACTGTGTGACTGGGTGGCTGGCCCCTGGTATCCTCCTTCCTCTGTAATAGGACAGGCCCATAGGGTTGAGGAAATTGGCTCATACCAGTTGCCAAGGCATGCACATAATGTACTCCTTATGAGCCAACCTGGAGTCTGCCTGAGGGCATAGTCACAGACACTGTCAGAGTTCCTGGTTGCTGTCAGAGTTCCTGATAGTGCCCAGCCAGTGAGAGATGACCATGCAATGCCACTAGATTGTGACACAGACTGGGTGCTGGGAGGAGGGTATATAAGGCCTTCCCTGTTATTAAATATTTGCCTTCAACTGACTCCTGATGTCTGTGCCCTTGGTGCTGTGCCTTTTCACCTACTCCCCCAAGGGAGCCTTTAGAACCCAGAAACACTACTCTCCTTCTCCTTTTCTCACTCCTCCCCTTTCCTCTAGTGCCTAGATTTCTTCTATTTATTCTCTCTGCCCAGCAGCCCCACCCTATCCCCCTCTCCTTCCTAGCTTTTAGCTGTTCTGTTCTTTATCAGACCAATTGAGTGTTTTAGATAGGCAAAGTAACACAGCTTTACAGAGCTAAACAAACGAAACATAAAAGACTGCAACATATCTTTGCTTCATTAAACTAATATTCCACAACACATGCCCCCACAGTGACACACTTCCTTCAACAAGACAATACTACTCCAACAAAGCCACACCTCCCAATAATGCTACTCCCTTTAGGGGCCATTTTCTTTTAAACCACCATGTATTACGACCCAGCTCCATTTGTGGTGCTTCGTCAGAGCGGTCTTAGGAGACTAATGAATGTACCTGAGAGCTGCATAGTAAGGGGCAACTCAGAGCCTGCCTGCTAGCTGCAGAGGTGAACCTTTTTTTTTTTTTTTTTTGCAGCACAGCACCGGATGGTTTCTGTATCATCTAGGACTGCTTTCCTCCTATTATCATAGAGGCCAGTGGCTGCTTCAGAGACTGGATATTAACTGTCCTTTCTCAAATATATTCATAGTCTTGGCTTAGACCAATAAGGGTCCAGCTCCTAGGGCTACAGAGAAGCCTACCTTCTGTAAGAACATTACTTCTCAATGCCTAGAGAAAGGGAGGCTCCAACCTAGAGCCCAAGGAAGGCTTGAAAATGTGCAACCAAAAACATCATTACCTGTGGTGGCTTAAAAAAAAAAAAAAAAAAACATCAGTGGGCCAAAGTAAGTGCGTGGAATTCTTGCTAATTACCCACACCTGCACTAAGTTTTAGGGCTTGCAGGTGGTCTTTGTCGTTAGTACAAATTGTCAGTGGTGCTATATGTTTTGTTTGTTTTAATAGATACAATTTTGTCAGTGGATGTGAACCATAATACTCACTACAATCATGTTTGCAAATTGTGCATACAAGCAAGGCACAGCCCTCTTTGGATTCCTGAATCTTAGTAGGTGATAATTTCTAAAGATGTGGATTTAAAAACACTAGAAATTTCCATAGTGATAGAGAGGAGGGTGGTACAAAGTTCATGGGCTAGAACTGAGAATCCAGAAAAAATTATACATACAGTTAATTGAGTTTTGATTTAATGAATGAAGGGTAATCTTTTTAACAAATGGACTGGGAAAACAATTGGATAATCACATAAAAAAGATTAATTTTGACCTTTGTTTCATACCATATCCCCAAATTAATTAAGAGTAGATTATAGACTTAAATATGAGTGTAAAACTTGTAGAATAAAATATAAAAGAAAAATTTCATGATCTTGGTTATGCAAAGAATTCTTTGGTTTGGCACCAAAGGCATAATTCCTGAAAAAAAATATTAATTGGACTTTTTTTTTTGAAACTTAAAACTTTTAAGTCTGTAAAGGCACCAGGATATAGATAGCAAAAAAACTTGTACACAAACTAAATGAGTACTCACACTCAACAATAATGAGATATATAAGTCCATGTAAAATTAGACAAAATCTTTAAATACTCACTTGGCCAAATAAAATATTTAGCTAAGAATTCTGGGCAAAGATATATAGCCTCCACAGGCAGGGAAATGCAGGTTCATATGAGTAGATTCCACTTCCACTCATAAAGACAGAGACCGAGGCTATTGCTAGGTATAACACATGATTAACATGGACAAGGCCTTGTCTTCAGCCCAGAGGTGCAACACCAAAAACTGAGACAAAGACAAAACAGAAACAAAGAACAAAAGAGTAGACAGCTCTAGTTTGCTGTCTGTTTCTGTGATAAAGCATCAAATCTGCCTGGGGAGGAAAGGGCTTATTTCATCTGTGTGATGTAACCTTGGTTGTTAACGTGACTACATCTGGAACCAACTGAAACCCAAACAGCTAGACACACCTGTGAGGGATTTTTTTTTTTTTAAATTGGATCATTTGAGGTGTGAAGTCCCATCCTAAATCTGGGTCACACCTGGTGGCAGCCCACTTACAAGGACATAGAAAAAGGAAGCTTTTGTTTTTTTGCCTGCTTGCTCTCAACCCCCTTGGCAAGTTCACCTATCCTGTTGCTGCGGCATCCCTTCATTGATATTAGAACCTACTTCTTTGGGATTCCAATGTACACTGAGGACCGGCAGCTATCTAGGAATCCTCTGGGACTACAGTACCAGGTTGGGACTGTTGAGACATCCAGCCTTGTGGAATAACAGCTATGAGATTCTTGACCTTTCTGTCAGGAGACAGCTATTAATGGGGTACTGGGGACCACAGTCTGTGGACCATTCTAGTAAATCCCCATCTATTCCTTTACAAAACCCTAACGAATAGAGTCTTACACTTCATAGTTCATTACCGAGGGAAGCCAAGGCAGGAATCTGGAAACAGGAACTGAAACAGAGACCATGGAAGAATGCTGCTTACAGGCTTGCCTCCTGCTTCTGCATAGCCAGCTTCCTGATACAATCTAGGGCTATTTGCCCAAGAATGACACCTCTCATAGTGGGCTAGGCCCTCCTCCGCTTAGAGCAATTAAGAAAATGTTCCACAGACTTGTCCACAGGCCAATCTGATGGAGGCAATTCCATAATTGAGATACCTCTTTCCCAGTTGTGTCAAGTTGACATTAAGTGGCTGTGATGACACACACCTTTCATCTCAGCACTCAGGAGGTAAAGGCAGGCAGATCTCTTAGTTTGAGGGGAGCCTGGTGTACAGAGTGAGCTCCAGGACAACCAGGGCTATACAGAGAAACCCTGTCTTGGAAAATGTAAACAAGCAAACAAATAGCCACCATCTAGATAATTACGAGAGTTGGTAAAGGTGTGCGGAGACTGGGGCTTTGTAGTTGCTGATAGGAGGTAAAATAGCATGGAGACTTGGAAGAAGAACATGCTTTTCATAAAATTTCATATAATCACACTTTACCTTTGACTGAGCAGCTCTATTACTTGGCATCTACCCATGAGAAATGCAAATGTCTATAAAAAGGGCCTGATAGGTTAGTTTCATAGTGTATCAGTCATATACAGGACAATGGGAGGCAATGCTAGTGAACTTCACACTGTGAACAGATGCAGCATGCTGTTCCATACATTGCCCTGTCTAGTAGGCAACAGTGCACACTATTGAAGCATGCTCCTGAAGGAGGCATGCTGTGGAGGTGCTAGGCATAAAGTATAGAACATGTCATAATTTCATTTTTATGAATATTCAAAACAGGCAAATTAGTGGAGAAAATGAAGCTATGGTTTCCTGAGAGTGGCAGGGGGACATTAGGGGTAACAACACAAAAGGCTGTTTGGTTGTTTTTTGTTTGTTTATTTGTTGTTGTTGCTTTTTGTTTTTTGAGACAGTGTTTCTCTGTATAACAGCCTTGGATGTCCTGGAATTTGCTTCATTGAACAGGCTGGCCTTGAACTCAGAGATCCACCTGCCTCTGCCTCCCAAGTGCTTGGATTAATGGCATTCACCACCACACCTGACTGAGAGTGGGGATTTTTATAGTTGTTGGAATATTGTGAATGTGGGTGGTGGTAATATTTTTATAGCTCTGTAAGTTTACAGAAAGTCATTCATTAGACAGTCAGTGCATAGCCCTATGTAATGTAAATTAAACTCCAATAAAATTATTTAAAACATACAATGGGAAAGATGTAAAAATCCCCCATGAAGGGTAACTTTGTCTAGCAGGAAACTTGGACATAGACTCAAAAGCTTGTAAATGCAGTTCATGGCTAGCTCAGCCCACAAAGGGACTGTGGAAAGGCAGGCGGGAAAACAGGGTGATGCTTTTGGCAAAGAGATGTTCACATCCCATCATTACTGTGTATCTTAGATGCAGATCTCTGAGTTTTCTGACCTCCAAGCAATGAGGGAAAGAAGATAAGAACCCTATTAGTGAAATGAGTTGAGCATATGCTGGAGCTCCCCAGTCTTCACTTCTTTTATCCTCAGACTACTTGATACTATGCAGATATTTTTGTTCCCCTTGAGGTCATAAAATCACATCTGACATTTACAGCAGACTTTGGGGGCATCAGTTTTCCTGGTCAACCCCGTCTCCCTCTCTATTTTCCTTAATCTCCCAGCACCAATGTTGCATTAAGTGTCTGCTTTCCTTCTCCTTTTCATGTTTGCTGAGCAAAAACAGCAAGGCTGCAATCCTAGAGCCCTTTTTTGCTGGACTCTACCACATGCATAGCAATCCATCCAGGGCAATCATTCCAGGTGAGAGAGAAATTGCACTCTGCGATTGTACTTATTTATTTATCTTATTGGGGATTTCCCCGCCTTTTAACCATGTTGAATCTCACTTAAGTCCCATTTGACCACATTCTTGAGACCATGAATGATGATGAGATTTAGTTGCTAATAAGAGCTATTTTGTTCAGCTGCTAGGAAATAGCATTCAGGTTAGTGGAGGTTGTAGTTGGGCTTACTCATTCTGTCCTGTGAGGTAGGTGCTATTATTATCTCCACTTAGCAGATGATAAAGTAGTTCTGAGGCTGTGTTTAGTTAAAAGTGGCACTCTCATGCTCCCTGCAGCACTAGCACAATAGCTAAGACATGGAAGCAACTTATGTCCATCAACTGATAAAGGGATAAAGAAAATGTGCTACATATTCACAATGGGATACCATTTAGCCATAGAAAACTGTCATTTACAACAACACGGATAGACCTGGCCATCATTATCTCAAGTGAAGTAAGCCAGACACAAATAGACAAGCACCACATGATCTCATATGCAATGTTGATCCCATAAAGGTTGGCAATGGATGACTGTCTGGGGAGAGAGGGATGGGGAGAGGCTGATCAACAGGTATTACACAGTGGAGCAATTGTAGACAGTAAGGCACTGCCCACCTAAAAAGTTGGCCTGCCTGAATTCTAAGTTCATACATTCCCCATTTCTGTTAGCACTATTATACAGGTAATGTGTTTCATTATGACATTTCATACATGTATATACTATAATGTAGTCATCTTCAATCTTGTTATCATATTCTGCCCCCATCATATTCCCCTTTCTCAGCCTCCAAACCTTCCTTCTACTTTCCTGTTTCATCTCTATTCTTTTCTTTATTTATTGTTCCATGCATGTATAAATACAACCTGACGATTCCATTTAGTGTTACTCATACCTATATGATTTTATGGCCAACTACTTGGAGTTGGATAACTAGTTAGGGTTTCTGTTGCTATAATCAAATACCATGATCAAACCCAGATTAGGGAGGAAAGGGTTTATTTCACCTTACAATTTGTAGTCCATCTGCTAGGGAAGTCAAGGCAGGAACTCAAAGCATGAACCTGGAGGCAGGAAATGTTACACAGATCTGTGGAGGAGTGCTGCTTACTGGATTGCTCTCCATGGCTTGCTCAGCTTGCTTTTTTATAGCACCTAGGACCACCAACCCTGGGGTGGTACTGACTAAAGGGAACTGAGCATCCTCTCATTAATTGTCAATCAAGAAAATGCTTTACCATTTATCCACAGGCCAATCTGGTGACAGCATTTTCTCAGTTGAGGTTCCATCTTTCAAAATGACTCTAGTTTATATCAAATTCCAAAATCATCTCTTAAACTGTGGGGTCTTATAAAATCAAAATAAGTTAAATACATTCTTATTCCAAGTGGGAATAACCAGGGCCCACTCACAATCTTATCAAAGTAAAATCAAAGTCTGACAGTGTAAAATTCAGTGTCAGACTTAGGGGAGTCAGGATCTTACATGCTCCAAAGGCTTGGTAGTATCATTTGTCTAGCTCTGGCATCCACAGTACATGTAACTTGTCACTGAGGCTCAATCAAGTTCCACTCCACAATTGATATTGACCTTGGTAGTCATACCGTAGCACTGGAACATTCAAAGTGCTTTGGTATCCTGCTGCAACTGGGTTACACTTGCTCTAGTATCTTATCTGTGGCTTTCTTCAAGGGCTCTGACCCTGCCACATGATGCCAAGCCTCAATGTCTCTCCATGACCCCTTCAATCCTAGAACTGAGAATGCACTTTCACTGATGGCCTTTCCTGGCCCCTCTTCCCAATGACTCCAACCCTGAAACATGGTGCCAAGCCTCAGTTGTTCTCCATGATCCCTTCATGCCTTCAAAACTAGTACCACCTGTATGACTATTACACATTGTTAAGTTTGCATGGAGCAAAAGGTATGGCCTTGGCTCCCTATGACCCATAGCTTCTAAATGCTGACTCCGAAAGCACACTTCCCAGAACATTCTGCCTCAGTTATGCTGGTCTCTTTTTAATCACAGCTGATTCTTTAGCCCAAATTTATCAGTATAGATTATGCTAGCAAAGCCAAGGTTTCACCTCATTCGTGCTGGTCTCTTGTTAATCATGGCTGACTCTTCAACCCCAGATGAGCAGAACCACAAATTATTAAGTAAAAACATCAACTGGTTCTGATAAAGAATTTAAGGAACTCTCAAAATTCCTACTGAGCCTTTACAAGCCAGGCCTCCATCATGTTCACTGTTCTCAGCATCTTCTTATAAGTTCCCACAATAGCTCACCAAACTTCAAAGACTCAATGGCTTCTCTAGCCTGAAGTTCCAAAGACCTTCCACAATCCTCCTCAAAATTCAAGGTCACACCTGTCATAGCAACACCCTACTCCTGGTACCAATTTTTGTCTTAGTTATGGTTTCTGTTGCTGTAAAATAACACCATGACCAAAAACAACTTGGGAAGGAAAGCATTTATTTCAGCTTATAACTTGTAGGCCTTCCTCCATGGAAGTCAGGGCAGAAACTAAAGGCAGGAATTGATGGCAGAGGTCAGGGAGAAATGCTACTTACTTGCTTGCTCCTCCTAGCTTGGTCAGCCTATATTCTCATAGCATCTAGAACCATCCACCTAGGATGCCACCACCCACTGTTAGTTGGGTCCTCCCACATCAATCATCAATCAAGAAAATGTACCATAGGCATATCTATAGGCCAAAATGATGGGAGTATTTTCTCAGCTGAGGTTCTCTCTTCCAAGATAACTCTAGCTGTGTCAAGTTAATATAAAACTAATTAGCAGAAGGGCACATCTCCGAGGAAGACTGGTTCTCTCTTTCTTGGAAGTCATCAATTGCCTATAGCTCTTTATTAGGGATAGGGACTTATGAGATTTCCCCTGTCCATGTTGGAATGTCAACTGGTATTATCATTGTTCCGATCTTGTTTAGAGTACCATATTGTTGAGATTTCTCGGGTATAGCTTTCCTGTCCCATATAGATGTCTTAGTTAATTTTCCATTGCTGCAACAAAGCACCATGACCAAAGCAACAAATTTGTGCATAGAATGTCTTGGGGCTGACAGTTCCAGAGGTGAGTCTATAACCATAATGGCCAGGAAAATGACAGTAGGCAAGCAGGCGTGGTACTGGATCAGTAGCTGAAATCTTATATCAGCCCCACAGGCATGATGCAGAGTGAGAGAGAGCTAACTGGGAATGGTATGGGCTTTTGGAACCTCAAAGCCCACCCCCAGTGACATTTCCTTCAATCAGGTGAAACCTTTTCATTTTTCCCAGTTTCACCAACTGGGGACCAAGCATTGAAATATACGAGCCCATGTCCATTCAAACCACTGTAATGGAAAGGGAAACCTCACAGCACATGTCCTGACCTTCGGCTCTTGAATCTTTGTCCCTTCTTGTGCTATCTTTTCTGAGTCTTATGTGTAGGTTTGCAATATATATGTATCAATTGGGGCTGGGAATCCCATGCTCTCTGCCTTTTGACCAGCTGTGGCATTTCAGAAAGCCACAACTAATTTCATACTTGTAACTGCATGCCATGCTGACTTTTGTTCATACCCTGTACCTTATGGAGGGAGAGACCTGAACATGAGTTTCTTTGTGCTTCGTTGTACTCTGTAACTCTACTAATAGGGGAGATGATAACCTCATTTTCAAAATGATAGTAAACCTCTATTGCTTCTTGTAGATGGTACTGTCTGATGCTATGATAACACAGCCCCTTGTGGGAGGCTCGGCAAGTGGTCTCGAAGCAAGCAGTTCTGACTCTCTCCTGACCCTTGTGCAACAGTGCCTTGTGCCCATTTTGGAGCTGAGAAGCAGGACCGAGGAATGGAGCTGGGAGTGCTGTTAACTGCACTGAAGAACAGCATTGCCACCTGACCTCTAGTGTGTGATGGGGCCTGCTTTGTCCCGGGGTGAAATGTTAGAAGTCAAGTTTGAGGAGCTGTGGTGAGCAGTGCTAGGCATGCCTCCAAGCAAAGCAGAGGGTTGTGAAATTTACCCTTCCCACTTTGTCTGTATCTGCCTTGAATTTGCTCCAGCATCCATCTGGGTTAGGGTTACAGGTTGATGGTAAAATGAGAGCAGTCTGGAAACTGTTCTTGTAGAATCTGTGACTCATTAGCAGATTCTACAAGAACAGTTTGGTGGGACAGAGAAAAACCTACCCTGAGCAGACTCAACTCTGCTGAAACAAATAGGTGCTGTGACGTTGCCAAAGGTGGGACTCTTGGGAGTGCTCAGGACCATGAGACTCCCCTGTCACATTCATATATGTCACATTGTTTTTCCCTGCCACATTCAAATTGATGTGAGACACCCAGCTGCGATAACATGCCATCTCCAGTTTTTATTCTGTGGTCTATAGAGCCACTTTAGATTTCATCCCTTTCATTATTTTCCCTTTTCTTTATATTATTGTTTTCATTTCACTCATGCACACAGACACACAGACACAAAGACACACACACACAGAGACCCACAGACACATACACACCGACACACTCCAAGGAATAGCTATTGATATTACACAATACACAGAACATTTTTTTCTCTTCTCATTGTTTTACATCTTAACCTTCTTTTATTTCTCTTTCCTAAAGGAAAACTACTGGTAATAGGAAGCCTGCTGTGTTTGTCTGTAGCTAGAGTTTTCCTGCCTTGCTCACAGCCAGGACAAATCTCTGTCACCTGCCAGTCCCACAGCCGCTCAGACCCAACCAAGTAAACACAGAGACTTATATTGCTTACAAACTGTATGGCCGTGGCAGGCTTCTTGTTAACTGTTCTTATGTCTTAAATTAACCCATTTCTATAAACCTATACCTTGCCACGTGGCTGGTGGCTTACCAGTGTCTTTACATATTGCTTGTCCTGGCGGTGGCTGCTGTGTCTCTTCCCCTTCCTGTTTTTCCAATTCTCCTCTCTCCTTGTCCTGCCTATACTTCCTGCCTGGTCACTATCCATCAGTGTTTTATTTATATAGAGTGATATCCACAGCATTTGTCTGCCTGTCTCTTTTCTAAACACATAGGCAAGGAATCCATAAGTCCAACACTTCCTCCCTCTATCCTTCCTTTTCCCCTTTTTTGAAATATTAATGTGCTTGCTTCTGCAATTTATTTTTTTTCATTAAACAGTAAAACAGTGAGTTTTGCAGTTGTTCCAAATCAGTTCATAACCATTCATTGGGGATGAACCTGTGTCTTTTTATTAAGCTCCAATTGCTTTTTTTTTTTTTTAAAGATTTATTTATTATGTATACAATGTTCTGCTTCTGCTTGCACATATCCCTTCATGTCAGAAGAGGGCACCAGATCTCATTTAGATGGTTGTGAGCCACCATGTGGTTGCTGGGAATTGAACTCAGGACCTCTGGAAGAACAGCCAGGGCTCTTAACCTCTGAGCCATCTCTCCAGCCCCCCAATTGCTTTTTTATTGTATGGATTTCCTTCAAAGTGTTTCACTAGGATCCTGCTTACTGATTGCAGGTTGACTCTGAAATTCCACTCTTGCAAATGAGACTGACATTATGTCTTTAAGAAATACCTTTTGTGTATGTCAACATTTCTTGATAGGATTTTCCTGGAAGCAGAATTCTTAGGTCAAATGCTATGCTTTAAATGTTTAAAAAAGAATCAACCATATTGCTCTCATAAATATTTTTATCAATTTTTATGTCTATCAATAATTATTTCATATAAAAAGTTTTACTCACTCTAATAGTGGATGTTGACAATGTTTCTTAAGTTGGGCCAAGTTGATAAATGGAGGAAAGAGATGGCAACATAGCAGCTAGTTTGGGGCCAAGTTTTAACTTGGCTTAAACACAAGCTACATCATAGCTGGTGGTGTTTTAGTGGGCAAGTTATTTTCTTTGTCCATGGTATCTTTTCTTTCTTTGTAGGGAAAAAGGAAGCTTACTACACAGATGTGTAGTTAAGTGTCAACAATTAGCACAGATAAAAACTGGCCAGTAGCAAGACTCAGTGTGTATCAACACTATGGTGATTAGAACACTCACTTTTCTATTAGAGCAGCCCATATTTCATATATTATTGGCCTCTTGAATGTTTTCCATGTAGGTGTGCATTCTATGTGGAGGTCAGAGCAGAGCACTGGTGGTCTTCTATTGTTTTGTACCTTATTGCTTTGACACAAAGTCTCTCAATGAGCCTGAAGTTTGACTTTGGGCTACTCTGGCTGTGGAGCTCTTGATCCATGTGTCTCTACCTGCCAACACATGGGTTGCAGACATGTGCAGCCATGCTTAGCATCTTACGTGGGTTCTCATACTTGCAGAGCAAACATTACTATCCACTGAGCCATCTCTTTAACACCTTCTAGTCAATTGGAAGTACTTCATCACATTTGTAAAGTCTCAGATGTTAGACCTCTGTCTGAATTATATATACATAATGTTTTTCAAAGACACTCATGTCCTCTAATGCTGCATAGACTGTTTTGTAAAAGTAGAGAAGTTTAAAATACTTCATTCATCAAATCCATTGCCCTTTCCAGTAACATTTTTGTTTGTTTATTGAGACAAGGGTTTTACCATGTACCCCCAGTAGGCCTTGAACTTATGATTCTCTTGCCTCAGCTTCCTGTATGTGGGGATTATAGGTGTCTAACACACACCTGGCTTATGATTAATGAGTTTAAAAAATTCCAAACATAATGTATTTTAAACAAAAAAAAAACAATAAACACAAAATATAGCAACCATACTTTTGTCTATTTAATAGTGAGCTCCTTAATCCTTTTGAAATTCTATAGTTGGTGGCTTACTGATGGCACTAGATGAAAGACCTGGCTTCTTTATTTTCTAGGGACCCTGTACCTGATTAGTACTTCTTTTCTCACTTTTGAAATAGCATCTGAATACCCAGGAATAAATCCTATGTGTTCATGGAACTGTCTCTCATTCTCAAATTTGTTCATGTATTAATATTTTGCATCAGTATTCCAACAGTCTTTTTAAATTTTTTCTATTAATTACATTTTTTATTTATTTTATCTCCCAACCTCAGTTTCCCCACCCTCCTCTCCTCCTGTTCCCTCCCCACTATGTCCCCTCTATTCCTCCCCCATCCACTCTTCCTCCACCTCTGTTCAGAGAGGCAGACCTCTCATGGGCCTCCACAAAAAATGGCACATCAAGTTGAAGCAGGACCAAGCTCCTCTCCCTGCATCAAGGCTGGGCAAGGAAACCCAGCATTGGGAACAGGTTCCCAAAAGCCAGCTCAAGCACCAGGGACAGGTCCTGATCCCACTGCTAGGAGTCCCATAAATAGACCAAGCTCCACAACTGTCTCACACATGCAGAGGCCCTAGGTGGGTCCCATGCAGGCTCCCTAGCCATCGGTCTAGAGTCTGTAAGCTCCCACAAACCCAGGTCAGTTGTCTCTGTGGGTTCCCTTGTGATGACCTTGAGCCCTTGCCTCATATAATCCCTCCTCCCTCTCTTCATCTGGACTACTGGAGCTCAGCCCAGTGCTTGGCTGTGAATCTTTGCATCTGCTTCCATTAGTTACTGAATGAAGGCTCTTGGAAGGCAATTAGGGTAGTCACCAATATGATTACAGGAAATGGCCAGTTCAGGCACCTTCTCCACTATTGCTAGGAATCTTAGCTGGAGTCATCCTTATGGATTCCTGGGAGTTTTCCTGGCACCAGGTTTCTCCCTAACCCTTAAATGTCCCCCATCAAGACACATCTTTCATAACTCTCCCCCTCCATCCCTGCCCCCAACCCACCCAACCTGATTCCTAAGCACCACCCCCCTCCCAGTTTATCCAGGAGATCTCTTCTATTTCCTTTCCCTAGTGAAATCCATGTGTCCCTCTTTGGGCCTTCCTTGTTACCTAGCCTGATTATCCTTTACTTCACTCCTAATGTCACTGTGAGTGAGTACATACCATGGTTGTCTTTCTGGGTCTGAGTTACCTCACTCAGGATGATTTTTTTTTCTAGTTCCATCCATTTGCCTGCAAATTTCATGATGTCTTTTTTTTTCTTTTATTTATATAGCTGAATAGTACTCCATTGTCTATATGTGCCACATTTTTTTTACTCATTCTTTGGTTGAGGGGCATCTAGGTTGTTTCCAGATTCTGACTATTACAAATAATGCTGCTATAAACACAGTTGAGCAAGTAAGTGTTTTTGTATGATTGAGCATCCTTTGAGTTTATGCTCAAGATTGGTATACCTGGGTTTTGAGGTACATTGATTCCCAATTTTCTGAGAAACCACCATATCGATTTCCAAAGTGGCTAAACAAGTTTGTACTCCCACCTGCAGTGGAGGAGTATTCCCTTTACTCTATATCCTTTCCAACATAGGCTGTCATTAGTGTTTTTGATCTTAGCTATTCTGTCAGGTGTAAGATGGTATCTCAGAGTCATTTTAATTTGCATTTCCCTGATGGCTAAGGAAGTTGAACATTTCTTTAACTGTTTCTCAACCATTTGAAATTCTTGAGAATTTTCTGTTTAGATCTGTACCCCATTTTTTATTCAGATTATCTGGCATTTTGATGTCTAGTTTCTTGAGTTCTTTATATATTTTGGAGGTCAGCCCTCTGCCAGATATGGGGCTGGTAAAGACCTTTTCCCACTCTGTAGGCTGTCATTTTGTCTTGTCGACAGTGTCCTTTGCCTTACAGAAGCTTTTCAGTTTCACGAGGTCTCATTTGTTAATTGTCAATCTCAGTGTCTGTGCTACTGGTATTCTATTTAGGAAGTTGTCCCCTATGTCAATGCATTCAAGGCTACTTCCCACTTTCTCTTCTATCAGGTTCAGTGTAACTGGATTTATGTTGAGGTCTTTAATCCACTTGGACTTGAGTTTTGTGCAGGACAATAGATATGAATCTATTTGCAGTCTTCTACTTGCCAACATCCAGTTATGCCAGGGCCATTTGTGGAAGATGTTTTCTTTTTTCCATTGTATAATTTTGGCTTTTTTTTTTTGTCAAAAATCAGGTGTACATAGATGTGTGGATTTATGTTAGGGTCTTCAACTAGATTCCATTGATCAATCTGTCTGTTCGTATGCCAATACCATGCTCTTTTTATTATTATAGGAGAGCTTGAAATCAGGGATGGTGATACTTCTACAATAAAGGAAGTTCCTTTATTATACAGGATTGTTTTAGCTATCCTAGGTTTTTTGTTTTTCCATTTGAAGTTGAGTATTGTTTTTTTGAGGTCTGTGAAGAATCCTGTTGGAATTGGGGATTGCACTGAATCTGTAGATTGCTTTTGGTAAGATTGCCATTTTTACTATGTTAATCCTACAGATCCATGAGCATGGAAGATCTTTTCATTTTCTGATATCTTCTACAATTTCTTTCTTCCAAGACTTAAAGTTCTTGTACAAGTATTTCACTTGTTTGGTTAGAGTTAACCTGAGATATTTTATATTATTTATAGCTATTGTAAGGGTGTTGTTTCCCTGACTTCTTTCTTAGTCCATTTATAATTTGTATATAGGAGGGCTACTTATTTTTTTGAGTTAATCTTGTACCCTGCCACATCATTGAAGGTATTTATCAATTGTAGGAGTTCCTTGGTAGAATTTTGGGGGTCACTTACATGTACTATTATATCATCGGCAAACAGCAAAAGTTGGACTTCTTACTTTCCTATTTGTATCCCCTTGATCTCCTTTTGGTGTCTTATTGTTCTAGCTAGAACTTTGAGTACGATATTGATTAGATATGGAAAGTGGACAGCCTTGTCTTATTTCTGATTTTAGTGGAATCACTTTGAGTTTCTCTCCATTTAATTTGATATTGGCTGTTGGCTTGCTGTATAGTGCTTTTATTATGTTTAGGTATGTTCCTTGTATCCTTGAGCTCTCTAAGACCTTTATCATGAAGGGATGTTGGATTTTGTCAGAGGCTTTTCAGCATCTCATGAGATGATCATGTGGTTTTTTATCATTCAGTTTGTTTATATGGTGGATTACATTGACAGATTTTCATATATTTAACCATTTCTGCATCTCTGATATGAAGGCTACTTGATCATGGTGGATGACTTTTTTGATGTGTTCTTGGGTTGGGTTTGCCAATATTTCATTGAGAATTCTTGCATCAATTTTATGATTTTTTTAAATATGATAATAATAACAAAAAATGTGATCTTAAGTTTATGTATAATTGCTTTCTAAATTTTCTTTTTAAAAATTTTCAAGTTATTATTTGACATTCATCTTTCAAAGTACATTTTTATGGCTCTCTCTCTGTGTGTGTGTGTGTGTGTGTGTGTGTGTGTGTGTGTGTGTGAGAGAGAGAGAGAGAGAGAGAGAGAGAGAATATTTTATTACCTCTTTAAGCTTATACACATAATATAAGTTAATTACTAGTTTTGTGGGATGTGTGTCTGTCACATTGATGATCCAGAGTTGGTCTTCACTGCCTACAGCTTCTTTCAGAGCTGGTGGCTGTGCTGTAGCCATCCTCTAGCTTTGAAGAGATCTCTGCAATGTTTGTATTATTCATATATATATATATATATATATATATATATTCCATGTTAGATGAGAATTTATATTTGGAACATTTCCATACATTCCTTTTATTTTTTTATTTTATTTTACAATACAATTCAGTTCTACATATCAGCTACGGATTCCCTTGTTTTCCCCCCTCCTTCCTTCCCCTTGGCACAGGGACAAATAGCCAAAAGAATGGAAACAAATGAACTTTGAACCAGTGGCTGAGGGGCCTCCAACTGAATCAGGCCCTCTTAATGGGTGAGACAGTTGATTGGCTTAATCTGTTTGGGAGGCATCCAGGCAGTGGGACTGGGTCCTGTGCTCATTGCATGAGTTGGCTGTTTGAAACCTGGGGCTTATGCAGGGTCGCTAGGCTCGGCCTGGGAGGAGGGGACTGGACCTGCCTGGACTGAGTCTACCAGGTTGATCTCAGTCCTCAGGGGAGGCTTTGTCATAAATATATTTTTTGAGCATTTCCATTTACTAGGCCTACAAAATAGTCTTTAGACTTCCCGAACTCCCTGCTTTAACACAGAGCAGAGGTAGGTTTCTCTGAAATACATTTTTAAGGTTGAGGATTTTGGAACTATTTCCAGAGGGACAAAAGACTATTACCCTGGGCATGGCTATTTTCCTACTTCTCTCAGTCTTCATTAAAGTGATAGAGCCATGGTTCTCTTTCAATTTCCTATCCTAGCTAGTTATTTTCCAGACTGTCCTAAGGTCTAACCATCCTGGCTTTCCAAGCCATGCATGCTTTATCACACTAGTCTTTTAATTCATAACTGGATTTTATTTGTTTTATCATCTTGGAAAATTAAATTACTCTTTTGTTATCTTTGTAGGTTTTCTTTTGTTTATATGTATATGCGTTTGTGTGCATGTGCACTTACATGTTTGTGTAGAGAGCAGAAGTTGGTGTCAAGTGGCTTCCTCAGTGGCTCTCCACTTGCTTTTTTGAGACAGTCTCACTGAAGCTAGTGCTCACTAATCACCTAGACTGGTTGTCTGGTGAACTCCAGGAATGGACCTGTCCCTGCCCTTCCAGCACTGGAGTTCAAGACACACATGGCCACGCCTGGATTCCATGAGTGCTGGAGATACAAACAGCGGCCTTGCACAGTGAACACCTTACCAACTGAGCTGTCTACCCAGTCCCTTGTTTGTTTTTTGGACATCAAAGTTGGGCCAGTTTTATGGAAAGGTCCTGTTCTTTGAAAATGAGGGATTTTTTTTCTCATAAATTCATCTGTGTATGGAATAGCAAAACGGCTTTTGTTTGTTCTGTTTTTATTTTTGTTGTTAGAGAATAGCTTTTATTATTTTTGGAAGAAAATAACAGCTTTTGAGAAATCATGAAAATCTTTCTGTTGTTATTTCAGTTCTCAAATTCTTAAGTGATTTGAATAAGTTACTTTATTCAACACAATATATGATACAAAACTGTAGAATATTCTCTGTGTGTGTATCTTCCATCTCCCTCCCTCCCTTCCTTTCTTCCTTCCCCCTCCCTCCCTCCCTCCTCCCTTGCTCCCTCTTTCCCTCCCTCCCTCCCTCCCTCCCTCCCTCCCTCCCTCCCTCCCTCTCTCCCTCCCTCCCTCCCTCCCTTCCTCTATCTCTCCCACATTTCTTGTATCTCTGACTGCCTAACCAATTGTGGAAAACCCCTCCTCATATGCTTCTGGTTCTTTAGTTTCCCTTTTGTTTTCATCAGGTTTGGCTGCACACACACACACACACACACACACACACACACACACACACACATTTGTATATCTGTATATGCAGATGTGAGTAACTTTGTAGTTATATTCATAAAACTTACCACAATTGTGCCTCCCTATTGGATTCTATGCTTTATTCTGCTTATCTTATTTCATTCTTTACATCTTAATGATCCTGTTTTCTGCTTTTCATGTCTTCCTTGTCTAGACTCTGACTCACAGCACTCCCCATGTGAGCTATGTTGCTTGCTTTACCAATAACTAGCTGCCTGACTCTTTGACACCCACTGGGAATCTGACAATTGAATGAGATTGTGGAATGACATGGCATTAGTGCAGATCCCAAAGGTTAAATGTTCATTCCCTGAGACTCCTCACATCTCAGAGGCTAATCTCAGGTCCAGGCTACCACTGGGGGAATCAGGACTGCTTTCTTAGGTTTCACAGAATGAAGGGACTAGGTTACCATTCCCAGCTTATTGTAAAGGGCACAGTTAGGAACAGGCAAATGAACAGAGCCAGGACACAGTCTTGGGTGTAATGGGTTAGGCTGAAGAACTCTCCTTATCATCCTGGCCCCGTGCCTGGTGTCTTGGTTACTGCTATTGCTGTGAAAAGACATTATGACCAAGGCAGCTTACAAAGGAAGTGTTTAATTGGTGCTTACTTACAATTTCAGAGGGGAGTCCATGATGATCTGGAGCTGCAGCTGGATTAAGAACAGATCCAGCTCACCAGGGGTCAAAGCTAAAGGTGATCCCAGGTCACACAAGTCCCCAGAGTCTTGCAGAACAGCAGGATTAATACATGATTAACTGTACTCATTCGGGAAACACAATGATTTCCTAGTGTTGTAAAAGTTTCTAGCTAGGAAAAGATCCCTAGATCCAACCATAAAACAGTCACTTGGCTGTCTAATAAGAGTTAAATAAGACCTCCATGTCTGAGAACTTAGAAATATTCTTTAGGATTTCTATGTAGTACCTATAAGCCTAGTGACCTGGGAGATTAGAAGAGGGCACCAGATCCCATTGAACTGATTCCCTGAAACTTGTGTGATGGAGAATTGTGAGCTACCCTATGGATGTTGGGAATCAAACCCAGGTCCTCTGCGAGAACAAATGCTTTTAACCACTGAGCCGTCTCTCCTGCCCATTTAGAGTTTTTGATGGAGGTTTCATTACATAGTTGCAATTGGCAATGGTGTTGGCTACTAGTGATTAACTCAGTCTCCAGTACACCATTCTTCCCTAGAGATGGTGTGGACAGAAACTTTCTTCTTTCTAATCATGATTGTGTCTTTCAGGAGACAAGCTATCTTTTTCAAGCTACCTGACTTTTTAAAAAAAAAAAAATTATTAAGAAAAAATTTTCATTCATTTTACACACCAATCAAAGATCCTGACTTTTTCCAACTGTTTCATCATTGTAATACCAGACACTCATCATTTGCTCTATGTCAGAAAGAGGCAACAATGATCTAATGTACATTTTTTTGTTGGACCGCCGTGTATCACATTCTACATGTTTTTTAATCTTCGTTGTCCACATTGGATCTTTTAATTTCATTGGGGTTTGTGTATTCTACAGGAAGCTATATTTTTATTTTCAGTTGAAAATGGGCATTTGGGGGAGGGTTATTATGTTATTTCTCTTCCTTCTTCCCACAGATATACTTATATAACAGTCATTGTATATTCATTATATTTTTCCTCTAGTAGCATGTAATTTTTGTATCCATTTTTACTCTCCAGTGGTTATTTATTTATCTTTGTAATTCTAGCATTTTAGTCAGCAGTGATGGTATCTATATCTTCCTCTTACATAATGATAGAAAGTGTAGTGTTCTTTCTCTTCCCATTGCCCTTTCTGGCAGGCTCTCTGCTGCCAAGAACATCTGGTTCCAGATGGTTGTTTTACACATTTTTAAAACATTAAGCATCAGCAGTTATTTCAACTCAACTAGAACTGTCTGTGCTTTAATTGATCACTACTCCTTCTTGTATGGTTTTGTTTTGAATTCCTTTGCATTTTTCTGACCTTTTTTTTTTATTCTGAAATATTTGTAGGTAGCAAAGTTAACAAGTCCTTACAAATCCAAAAATATCTTTCTTTCTCCATACTTAAATACAAATTACAAACCAGACAGGGTGTGACTCTGGATTTAAACAACAATATTGGTCATTTTCTTGTAAATGAACTTTTTGTTGAGACAGGAGGCTTACACACACATGCATGCATACAGGCACAAACACACAACCCTACCCTTGAAGGGAACTCATCACTTCCCTTTTTACACTTTTTCAGAAATACCTTTTTGTACAGCATTCTGATATTTCACTGTGATGTTTAAAGCAGTGGATCCTTTCAAACTCATCATTTTGGCACAAGGCAGAAGATTTATGTGGTTTTCAGTCCTTAGCACATTTCTTCTATATTTTAAAATCTACCACATGCTTCCTATTTGTTTTTCTCGTGTTCAATTTTGTCAGAGAATCCTTAGCTTGATCTTATAGCTCTCCAAATTACCTCACCAACTTCATTATGATATTTCAATATTTGTTTTACTTTGAAGATCATATGTCTCAGTGAAAAATCTAGATGTTTCTTTTAAAGAAGGTTTGTCTTTTTTCTTTCTTTCTCCCCCTTTGGCAAGTGTTTGTTTTGTTCTATTTATTCTTCTTTTCATTTGGCTGTGTGTGTGTGCATGTGTGTGTGTGTGTGCGTGTGCATTTGCATGCTTACATGTGTGGGCACACATGAGTATATGCATGTGGAGGCTTGAGGTTGATGTTGGGAATCATCTTGGAATGCTCTTAAGCCTTACTCATTAAGGCAAGGTCTTTCAATCAAATCTAGAAGATAATTTCGTCTTGCTAGCTGGCTTGCTCTGAAGATCCAGTTCCCTCCCCCTGAGGATAGAATTATGGGTGGACTGCCACACTCACTCAGCATTTAAATGGGCTCTGGGGAGCTGAATTCCTGTTCTCACACTTACTTTGCAAGAGCTTTAACCACTGAGCTATCTCCTGCCGGCCCTTATTTTTGTTTTAAAGAATATCGTTCTCTTTCAAATAGTGAAATTCTTGGTATTTCCCTCTTGTTGCTCTTTCCCACTCTTAAATGCTTCTTCCTTTGTAATAATTGCCCTGTTTCTCATCACTGTTGAAGAGGGCTTATATTGTTGGGGCAGGGGGTAGATCTGTTGAATGGGATTGACTTTTGACATACTGGCTCTCATGGATTATGTATCCCCTAGTGTCAATTTCTTAGTTCCTCTTTGATCCACTTCCCACACAAACTGCTATTAAGTGGTACAGATACCACACTGCCCTGATGGCTTGGTGGACAAGTAGGACAGAGGTAGAGGAAATAGCAGCCTTAGGGACTCCAGCACACAGTTCAAATGCCTGCATATTTTTCTTTTGTAAAAATCATGTAATTGGAAGTTATTGGATTTCTCATTTCATAGACCACCTCTTGCACAAATTAGGCTCTTGTTTGGTATGGTGACCCCCCCTTCCAAAATATGCACAACTAATACTGTTTTCTTTCCTTCAGAGAATGACCAACACTTCTTGTCCATTGTAAAACTCGTACCTGGCGTTGCTCTTACATGCTTTCTCTTCCACATAACTCATAGCTTTCCTCTTCCCTTTCCCTTTCCTTTCTGATTCTTTCCTTCCAGTGTAGGGATCAAACTCAGGGCCTTGCACATACTTGGCAAATGCTCCATCACTGAGCGTTGTCACCAGCCCTCCTACATGGCTTTCTCCCCACTTAATGGGATTTGAGTTGGGTTAAAGGGTAAATCCACTGGGGTCAGGGATGACCTTCTCAAGTCTTAGCTTCTTCTAAGATGGTACTCTTCTGAGAAGTAAAGGACTTAGATTTTCCAGCTCTCTGGGGACAAAGGGTCATTTATTTATCATTTCACTGACATTCACTGACCCTCTCCTGGCAATTCTCTGAGAGTAAGGATGTACAATTTAGATACATCCACATATAGAGTCAGGCTTAGTTGTATATTTTGAAATGTATCTCATAATAAAAAAAGAGTTATGGTTCAAAATGTGATAGTGTGACTAAATCTCCCCTTAATGGAAGCACAGGGAATAATTTTATAGCTAAGTTGACTTTTGAATGGTTCAATCAAGAAGTAGAATGTGCAGTCAGAATTTGGGTGGGTGTCAAGAATATGGAGCAGAAGATGACATTCTAGTCAAGAAGGTGTAGGTTTGCAGCATTTCAGAGATACTGAATTGCATATTATATTTTACAGTGTTCTCTAATCTTTCTGATAGTCCTGAATGCTTGAAGGAGGAGGCAGGAGCCACATAGTAGAGGTGTGCTAGGACTCTCACAGAAGTATATACTGATGGGGGGGTGGGTGCTAGCTGTCTTCTATGAGGTTTTACAGATTCACACTTTCACAAATGTACAACATCTTTTAACTCCTCAGAGAGGAAAAGAGAGTGTATAGACACAAGATAGCTTGTGAATTTCATCTCATCAAGGCTTTTACAAACATTGATCATGATTCCTGTCTGTGGCAGATAGAACTTCTTTCTGTGTTTCCATTAATGAGTCAATACTCAAGTTGCCTGACATATAACATGCTGTATTGTGGCCTCTGATCATCCAGTAACATGCAAATATCATCATCCACTAATTGCAAATAAATGTTGATTCGATATCAGAATACTGTGACATCATAGAGATCAGATCCAAGCACTAAAAAGCTAAACAATCAGAATGTAAAAATGAACCACATTCCAGAAGGGTGCTGAGAACTGGAAGGGCTTAGGGGTATTTATACAAGGAGGGGTTTTCACATCATGTATTGTTTGCTTCTTAGAAGAAGTTAAGTGTAGAGTCTGTAATCATCCTCACTTTACAGCTGAAGAAACAGTGATGATTCAGTAAGTTGTTCAAAGTCATACAGTAAGTGAAAGGTGGAACTGTGCCACAAATCACATGCACTGAGATTTTCCAGAACGTTCTTTGTTCAGACAACGTTCATGCTGGCCCTCACAGGTGAGTATAGGAACTCTTGATGTGAGATGATGAATTCCGAGAGCACATTTGTGAGCTTGATACACCAGAACCCTCCAGATTCTGAGGAAACTTGTCCTCGAGGCAGAAGCAAACAGACAAGGCCTGCTAACTTACTCAGGAAGGGAATTTTGACTTTTATGCATATCTGGGCTTCTTTTAAAGTAGAGGAATTGCAGCAAAATGAAAGGGAACCGAAGATAAAAAGCTGTCCACACAGCTCACTCACTTCATCATATTCCACTCTTCTTTTTGCCAAGTCAGAAATATATTGCACAGAAAAACCAAAATTTGCAATCTCTTAGCATTCATTTATGTTGCAAATTGTTCCTAGGCTTTGGTTATTTCTTCTGAAAGTGATAATATAAGCAACGGACCATTTAGTTGCTGCTGTTCTTGTAAAAGATACGTTAGGTGTTTTTAATTTACAAACTGAGCGATGTATTGCTACTTCTACAGTTCAGCAATTGCTCCTTTCTCTCCTGCACTGTGCACCCTTGTCTGGTAGCTGAACACATGGCTGTGTACATAAAAGTGTGTGTGTGTGTATGTTTCAGAAAGCAGTATTTGTAGCCAGTAAATAGAATGTTTAAAGGAACTCTGCTGGCTTAGTGCTTTGTTTTCAAGGATGAGCAGCTGAAATTAGCTCCCTCATATACCTTTTTGGAATAAAACTGTACGATATGCATGATATGCTCTGTCCTCCTCCCCGCTCCCACCATGGAGTGGCAGGGCTGGAGTGGAAGTGCTTAATCCTCTTCACGGGGGATGAATTGGAAATTGAGCTTTGCAAACGAAGTCAGAGATAATTTCCCATCTTCATTATTTATGGAAATCAGTTACTTTATTTTAATTATCCAGTGCTTGTATCGTCCACATAAAATGCCTTTCCTTTTATTTAAATTGCAGATAATTGCCAGTAGAATTATTCATTGGAAAGTGGAATCTACTTTTTTGATCTCTAGAAAGCCTATTAATAATGAATGAGGATGTTATTTATTTGTTACAGTTCCACAAATGGAAACTGAAGAAAAACTCTGCATCATTCGTTTATCCCCTCTGCGATTACTTAAATAAACTTACCTCAGGAGAAATCCAAGAGCATGGGAAAGCGACATAATGAGAGTGCTTCCCCCTTTTCCTGCTCTCAGTAAATATTAATGAAAACCTCAGATGGCCAAAGTTCCATTAGATGCTTGGGGAGGGGGATAACCAGACATTTTTCCCCTTCCAGGACATAATAAACATTTATAAAATCCTTGACATTCACAAGGGATGTGCTCTGAGACCTTCATCAATTCCTATATTCGTGAGTCTGACTACAATATATCATTTGCTACATAAAAGGCAATAAAATAAAACGGAAAATGTAAATGACCCCCTTGGCCCTCTAATGATTCTGAAAATATAGGCTCAACTAATTTATAAAGCTAGTAAAACAAACTCCACCCTTAACATAAACGCTGTACAATGATATGCAATATACTCACTCAGACAATTCTGCCTGTTTAGATGAATTGCAAAAGTAGCTCTATGAATTTCTCTTCCCAGTTTCCCGATGAAACACGTGGTGAAATTGTCTATGTCTGAGTCAATTGGAGTCTAAATCTTCAATCTTCAATCTTATTTTAAAAATGATATGTGCTAGCCAAAGCATTGCTTGATTGGATCTCATTTTTTAAAGCAAGTTTCTTACTAGCAGTGGAAGCAAATGATCTTATTATAAAACTTTCTTTTCTTCATTTTTTTTAATTTTGAAGCTTCATGGTTTTCCTTCTTGTCTATGAAAGAAAACATACTAACTTGGAGATGGGAGCCGAGCACTTGCCTAGCTGTTTTCGGTAGCTATGGGGATTAATTTTGAATATCAGTCTTCACATATTGATTCAAATTTTAGCCTCAGCAAAATTAAAATATAATATCAATAATAAACTTAAAGTTCTTTGCAAACAGCCAAAGCACTGACTTCTATAAACACAATACTGTATTTACCTGTTCAATACAGGATAAAACAGGATAAATTCCCCAGGTCTAGGGACAAATAAACTACTTAAGTTGAGCAGCTGTAGGAAAGATGAAGAAAGGCTTCAGAGAGGCAGCTCTATTCCTGGGCTGAGAAAATGTCAAGGACAAAGACAGCAGAAGTATAGGACACTAAATGATCCAGAGACATGGGAAGCCTCCATGGGAAAAGGAATCTAGTAGTTATCCTAATAGAGAAAACATAGGAACTGCCTTCCTTTTCAATAATATGGCAGAAGCACATACAGTGTGTTTAAAAATACATTAAAACAAAGTTTTAATGGCCAAAGTTAATGTACAGTAGCCTAGTACAATTTCAAATGTACAGTAGCCTAGTAAGAAAGTAAGGGGAAGTTCAAGCCGCACAGAGCAAACAAGCTATCACTTCACAAAGGGAAGCTCTCCCGCAGTTGAATTTGCACAGGGAGCATCTTCTGGTCCCTTATTTCCTAGAGCTTGAATTTGAGGGCCTGTGTGTGGACATCAGAGAAGCCAAGGGCCAGAGTAGAGGGAGAGGTAGAACTGGGTATCTTCTTTTGAGCTTTGGAGCCTAAATGTGAGACCCTCAAAGAGGTAAAGGGTGAATATCTGCCGGGTAGAAGTGTAGCAGTGAGCTCAGGTTCCTTGCTCACTACTCGGAAGGACCAGTGACTTGAGGGTAAGCAGCTGGGGTGAGGAAAGTTTACAAACCCAAGAAGAGAGAGGCTGTCACCAACAAAGGGCATTTCCTGATGGTGGCCCTAGGTGCGGGACTATTTATGAAGTTAGAGAGAGGGAAGTTTGTAGGAGATAGGAAACCAAAATAGTTACAACGGTGTGGTGCTCCGACACGCTGGCTACTGTTATCCATCAATTTACTGGACATTCTGGCTTCTGTAAATCTAAAGGAAAGCCACTGGCTGAAGTTCTAGGCTTCATGGCCTCTTAGTCGTAGTCAGTTATTGGGACCCAAAAGGAATCTTTTGCCTGGAGAATTTGAGGGGATAGGAAAGTAATAGTTTCCCGGGAAGACCAAGAGCAGTAGAGAAAAGCAGCTTTGCTCTGGAGTATGGGGAGAGGCACCATTTGATGGGGACCAGGTTTTAACCTGGAAGGCGGCTGCATAGCAAGCGACTTCTATAGCAAAGCCATAGGGGAATCTTGACCATGCTGCACAACTCTGTGGCTCCCCGAATTAGTGACTATTAAAATCACGGGGTTTCCTTAGGGTTCCCCTCCATAATGGATAGAGAGGGAGCGGGGGCTGTGTGTCTGTGTGGGAGAGAGTGGTGGACCGGAAGAGCAGCCTCCCTCCAGATCCTGGACCATAAGGCTACCCTTACTTGAGAGTTCTGTGACTCAGAATTCCTGTGCTGCTTCCAGAAGCTCTAAAAGGAAAGTTCAGATGACACTTAGGGTGGTGAGACTCCAATTCTTTGAGAAAGATGGTAAATCCCCACTGAAGGAGTGCACTTTAACCCAGTCTTCTCTAATGGCTCCCACAAATACATAAGGAAAGAGATCACCAGGAACAAAAGTCAATACTTGTTGTAACGTGCAAAAGGCATCGCAAAAACTACAGATGGTACAGTTTTTCAGAACTGCAATGTAAAAAAAATGTAATTTTATTCAAAGGGATAAAACGACTATCCCAATATAAGAAAGGAGCATAATAATAATAATAAATAATAATAATAATAATAATAATAATAATAATAAACAGCTACCAATATCATTCACGTAATTACATAAAATTTTTCAAAATTCAAAACCATAATAACGGACAATAAAAAAAACCCCTCAACAGATGGATGAAAAGCAGGATAATACCTCCATCTGTGGGAGGGACTGGTGACTTGGACGGTAGCCCTTAAGAAAATGTATGAGAGGAGCTTGTGTGAGGTCATATGAACGAAGTATGTGCTGAAGTCAAGAGAGGGTGTCAGATCCCCTGGAACTGGAGTTAGAAGCAGTATGTGATCCACCATGTGGATGTTGGGAACAAACACATGTCCTCCATAAGAACAGTAGATGCTCATAACCACTGAGCCATTTTTTTTTAGGCCCAGATTTTGTTTACTCCTAATAAATCCATTAGATAGCTACTGTGCCTATTTTACAGGTGGGGGCACTTAGCCTATGCCCTTTTTAAGTCTCATAAATAGCATTTGATTAGTGTCCTTTTGTCTGAATATTTTCCTTTATGTTTAGTGTAAAGTTTTAGAAGTGAAGCTGTTTAACTCATGAACTTCCGTACAGTTAAGGGCACTGATGCTGCCAGTCAGCATTCTAGGAAGATTTGACTGATTAATACTATGATTGGGACTTTGGTGGAACTTTGGTAAACTGAATGTTGACACTAGTTGCAGAGCTTGGTAGCTTCCATTTCTATTTTAAGGGTTTTTAATAAGGTTTTCTAAATGTATTGTCATCATTTGTGTGTGTAAATATTTTTGAATATTTGCACATGTAATATTGGCTAGGTGTGTTCTTTCTGTGTGTATGGGACACTGAGGATTGAGTTCAATGCCTTGGTGAGTGTTCTATTGGTACATATAAAGCCCCAATCATCTGTTTCTTGGTTTTGCTAATTTTCTCTTGGTGTTTTGTTGCTTTCCTAAGAAGGCATTTGCCTGTGTGTTTTCTTACCACGCACAAATAGCAGTAGATTTACATGACATGCATGTGCCATGTATTCCTTAAATATGTTTGACTATTATGTTAATGTTCTGCAATTTTTGGTATATCAGTCATGTGGATGTTTTTCTTTTCTTTATTTTTACTTTATAAATACTTTGTTTCTGATTAACATATATTGTTTCATTATGGGGTTTTATATGATAATTCAGCAAAGGCACATAATTCCATGTCCATATCCTTTGCCTTTATTTACCTTTGTCATCACCCTTGGCAAACTCTGGTGACCTTTAATCTACATTTAGCTTAATTTATTATCAGTTCTAGTTATTCTCAGTATATTGCATACAATCATATGTCTACCAATGCATGAATGAGTAAAGAAAACATTTGATATGCATCCAATATTTTAACTATTATTCATTTTTAAGAAGAATTAAAGTCTATTATTTGTAGCATAACTGATGGAAGTGGAAGCAGCTACATAAAATAAAATAATGCAGACACTGGAACTCAGGAGCCATATTATCTAAGATACTATGCCTCTGATACCTAAGAAAAAGATTACCAGCCACAATATATAGTTATATATTGATAAGGGAGTTAAAAATGTAATAATACGCTAGGCAGTGATGGTGCAGGCCTTTACTCCCAGCACCCAGGAGGCAGAGCCAGGCAGATCTCTGTGAGTTCGAGGCCAGCCTGGTCTACAGAGTGAGATCCAGGACAGGCACCAAAAGCTACAGAGGGAAACCCTGTCTTGGAAAACAACAACAACAAAAATGTAAAATGTAAAAATACAAACACAAACTCTCTCTCTCTCTCTCTCTCTCTCTCTCTCTCTCTCTCTCTCTCTCTCTCTCTCTCTCTCTCTCTCCCTCCCTCCTGCCTCACAGTCTTGGGTTTGCTCCTCTTTCTTGTCTTGATTCTTAGTGCTGACAGCTGACTGCCTCCTTCTTTCTATCTTTGCTCTCATTATGAACTCACCTGTGTGAAACACTCTCCATGTCTACTGGGTTGGCTTTGTCACCTCATACACTATCATGTGTGTCAGAGTCTAGTGCTGAGCACATTTTGTCTCTTTCATCCATCGTCATGTCAGTTATTGAGATTCTTGCATCTGACCTAATCACTAAGATTTTGTAAAACATATGTCATGTCCAGTGATGCAAGTCTTCCTTATTCTTCTTTTACAAAGTCCCCTTGGTTAGTCTTTGCTTTTTATGCTGGCTTAAATTAAAAGCACTTTGTCATATTCTTACAAGAAAACTCAAGTTGAGGTTCTTGTTGTAGTTTTACAATTCAGGGATATTCATTTGGAAAGAATTCTTATGACATTTGTTCTTTCCTTTCTGAATAAAAGCTTACTTTTCTATTTATTCATCTCTTTTCTTTTTGTCCTGAATTTTGTGGCTCTGTTTTTACCATTTCTATACTTTCTCTGTGGAATTTGACTCAAGATGACTTAGTTATTGGTATATGCTTCTTTTCTACTAAAGTCTATTTTTACTCTTCATTCATCATATATTTTCAAGGTATTATTTCCATATATAGATGTTTATTTTTCATTTTGTATTCAATAACATCGGTGTCAACATCTTGTTAGGTTTTTTTTTATTATAAATTTTTAGCTTGTTCTTACATTAGTTACCTTTGTCACTTTGACTGAATACCTGGAAAGAAGCAACTTAAAGAATGGAAACTGTACTTTGCTTTAAGACACACTATAGTGAAGCTTATTACAGAGAAATATATCCTAGAGCATCTGTGAAATAGGTCTTCAATTGCACCTGTGAGGGTGTTTACAGAGTAGATTAACTGAGGCAGAAAGAAAGACCTTGAATGTGGGGAACACAGTCCTAACCTAAGGGCCAGGTTTCAAGATTGAATAAAAAGGTACTTTTTAACCAATTATGTTGACAATCATAATTAACTACCAATAGTCTCTTTTGTTTCCTATGTGGCACATTGGTAGTTCTGACCTGTTTGCTATGTTATAGCTCACTGACTGAAACTTTCACATGACTGATGAGGAGAGCAGTATAATTACTGACCTATGTCTATCTTCTCCTTGCTCACTCTTGAAACTGGCTATTTTCATCTCGATTAAGTATCTTGGAAATTCATGATTACTAAAAGCTACTTTTGGAAAAAGATGGAATCATTGGGATATTTATCTTCTGCTTTATATGAAGTTCACATTATCTGTTAATTGGCTTAAGAGAATTTCCCCAAATTAACAAATTGTGTTTTTATAATATACTATTGAGTTTGATTTATTAATGTTTAAATGAAGATTTTACCAAGTGTGTCTGGTCTGTAGCTTTCATTTTAATTCCATCTTTCATCAGCTGTTGAAATTGATGTTATGGTATTTTTATGAAATAAATCGAGATGTAATTTGTCTTGTTGCATACTTAGAACAGAAGACAGTTATGAATATGTCTATGAGTGTAGGTGTATATGCATATGCAAATGAGGATATTTTTATGAAGAGTAGGTGCTTTCCATAGATTTGACAGAATTTATTAACTACCTGGTCTCAACATCCTCAAACTTTTGATAATTTATTGATTTCTCTCCACCATGGTTACAGGTTTATTCCAGTTTCAACTTTTAAAATGATAGCATATTTTGTTGTTTTCTCAATAAATGGATAATTTAGCTAAATTTTCAAATTATAACTATGCACATGTGTATAGTATATGGCATTTTTTGAGAAAGGTTCCCCCATATCTCAAGTTGGCCTTAAATCTACTATGTAGCCGAGGATGACGTTGAATTTCTGCCCTCCTGCCTCTGTTTAAGTACTGGGATCACAAGGATACATTACCACTTTCTGCAGGTCTAGGATTGAATTCAGGGTCTCATGCATGCTAGGCAAGCAGTATACCAACTGAGCTATGTCCTTAACCACCACATTTTATTTATTGATTTGTTCATTCATTCATTCATTCATTCATTTATTTCATGTATTTCAATATTTGTCTCTATGTATGTTTGTGCACTGCATGTGCTTCTAGGGCCTACAGAAGACAGAGAAGGCATGGAATCCCTTGTCGCTGGAGTTGCAGAGGTTGTAAGCTGTCATGTGGGTGCTGGGAAATGAACCTAGGTCCTCTGGAAGAGCAGCCAGGGACCTTAACTGATGAGCCAGCCATCTCTCCACTCCTCCAGCATTAACAAAAAATGTGTAAAACTGTTTCTAAATCTATTATGGCCCGGAACTTTTTAGTTCTTTTTATATTTATTTCTCCCATTTTCTAATTAATTTCCAAGTAACTATTTAATGTTTTCTTTCTAATACAAAGCATTTAAGATCTGCACCCTAACAATTGGAGAAATTTTATATTTTGCTTTATTTTTGTATCTGACATCACCTTTAGTTTGGCCTTTGATCTTATGTTCATTTTGTAAAAAGATTTTTAATTATCCTCTAATAATATTTCTGTTTATTTTTAAAGAGTTGTTATGATTTTTCTCTCATTTTAGTGGAGTTTGAGAAAATAACTCTGGTAATTTCTGCACTGAAAATTTATTGATTTTTTTTGTGATAATATAGGTTGTTTTGTAATGTCCATGTCCCCCTGAATTTATGGTGTATTCCTATTTGTAGTGAAGAAAACTTAAAAGTTTCATCTATAAGTCACATCATCAAATTGTCTTATCTTGAATCTTAGCTTTTGCTTCTAAAGGTTAAGTTATTACCCAGCTATAGCACCTCAAGGAAATCTTCACCCTGCCAGAAGCTTGTCCATTGGGTTATGCATTATAGGTGGATTCTTGTATTTGTTTATTTGCACAATTTTTTTTCAAACTACCTCTACATTTAGAAATGTCTTCTTCTTACTGCCATGTCAAGTCAGCTCCCTCATGTTTTGACATCTACAGTTACTGATACTCATATTTCTACTCTGTTTTCTATTTGGAGAGACCTGAGTAAATAACATTCTGCAGTTTCTATTGACCACAAGGTTCTTTCACTACCCAGCAAGTGATAAGCCAGGGACTATCTTCAAGAAGAGAAACAGAACACAAGATACCCCATCCGTAAATAGAAGGGTAGTTATTGTGTTTAAAGGGATGGCACCCAGGCCATCGTGTCCTATCCCAGCTGTCCTCCTCCCTTACTATATGTTTCTTTTATGTATATAGAGTTTTCTGAGCACAATGGGGGGTATGAATACTTTGTCTATCTTGAATGGGGTTCAATTTAGTGTCAACCTGAGGCTCCTGAAGCACAGTGGAATGGGGGTAGCTGTCTGTTTCTTTTTGTGCCCATTCACTGCACTTTAGCTAGTTTATAATATGTGGCACTTTAGTTGTCTTAGTATATAAATATGACTCCCAAATTCTGGCAATGAGAACATCTGTGGGTCTGTCTCCTTGTAGGAAATTTTTCTGTGTTATTTTCCTCCTTTTCCCTCTAGTGTCTTCATAGTCTCTCTCTCTCTCTCTCTCTCTCTCTCTCTCTCTCTCTCTCTCTCTCTCTCTCTCTCTCTCTCTCTGTGTGTGTGTGCAGGTGCATATTAGAAGTTCATGTCACTAAAGTGGTGTTTTAATGTGAGTTCTGGTAACCGAATCCAGGTCCTCACATTTGCATAGTAACCATGGTACTGACTGAGCTATTCCCTCAGCTCTTTATGGGAATTTTTGTGGAAAGTTAATGGACAGAACTTCAGGAGCTGCTTAGTCCAGTAAAAAACTAAAAACAAATCCAAACAACTTTGCTACAAAAATGTCTCTAAACAGATGTGGTCTATTCAGTCAGTGCTAAATTTGAGAACTCTCCTCTGGCCAGATTGTACCAGAATGCTTAACTCAGATGTAATCAGGGCTCCAGGAGAAGCCATGCACCCCTGAGGCTGAGAATGGAGTGAGAAGTCAGTTACAGAGATCAATTAGAGAGGCCACCACATGTGAACACATGAATTTATATGCAGCTAGGAAGGTACAGACTAGAATATAGGGAAAGAACAAAGGTGTGGGCTGAGACCAGTGTAATGCTGAACCTTCAATCCAAAGCCTGGGCTGGGGGACAGGTATTTGTAATGCTGCCAGAGGAACACCAGTTTTTGAAAAGAAAATAGTTGTACTTTTTTCTCTTTAGTAAGAGGTCTTTATTTTATGAAGTAATGCATAGGGAAGAAGTAAACTGCAATATAATGCAAAGCTAAATTATTTAAAGATTAAAAAGCAGTGGAGAGGCCAGGTGGTGGTGGCACATGCCTTTAATCTCAGAACTCGGGAGGCAGAGCCAGACGGATCTCTGTGAGTTCAAGGCCAGCCTGGTCTACAGAGCGAGATCCAAGACAGGCACCAAAACAACACAGAGAAACCTTGTCTTGGAAAAAAAAATAATGAAAGTAAATTAAACAATAAAAATAAAAATAAATAAAATAAAAGCAGTGGAGAAATTTCAGTCAAGGAGATGAGTGTATTGATGCATGTTTTAATTTAACTCTTTTTATATTTCTTCATATGCAGAAAATTCTTTTCACAATAAAAAATAAAGAAAAAAAATGAGGCTGCAATGTAGAAACACTGCCCCAAGGTAGATCTCCTGTACCATGTGATGTGGGTGGCACTGAGAGGGGAGTCTGTCTGCTGATTAAAAGGAAGGGTTCCATTTGGGTACCATAGATTGGGAAGTTGCACTTCAAGTTACTACACATTGAAGTCGAGTTCCCAAAGCCATGTTAAAATGTGTGGTATTTGGGAATTTGAATACTAGTGACTGTATGGGTCTGCTTTGTGTCATTATAATGGAATACCTAGGAAGTTAACTTAAAAAGAGGAAAAAAAGGTTACTTTGGCTCATGAGTTTGGAGGCTCCAGTTTAAGATATTGTAGATTCATCAGCTTGGGCCTCAGGTAGGAATACCAGAGGGTAAGAGTAGAGAGGATGTGGATGGGGCTAGGGGTGGCTCTTACTTTACCAGTCAGGAAGTAAAGAAAGGATGAAGAAGAGACCAGAGTTCTATAATTGCCTTTGAATGCACACCAGCAGTGACCTAAGGTCCTTTTGTAAAGCTACCTTCTAAAGGTCTCTTCCCCTGCTGCTCATGCCATCCTGGGAGCAGGACTTTAACCACGGACCTCTGAGGTACATGCACATTCCAGACCACAGCAGTGCTTGGCTAGTAGACTTGGGACAAGGATGAAATGATAGAGTGGGGACAGAGCCTGGCACATGTCTCTGCATGGCAGTGGTTTACCCCAAATGATACTCTCTTGCTGAGAACCTCAAATACCAAGACAACAAAGCCAGGTTTGTTGTCACTAAAACCAGAGCACAACTGCCATTTAATTTAAGATGGTAGGACAAAGGTAAGGCATCTATCTATATGATTTGGAGGGTATAATGAGATCTGCTTTGGACTGAGCCAACGTTACGATGCACAATTTAGGATGGGAAGACTGAAAAGCAAGGTTTTTGACACAACCCTTCAAGATCAAACATTGTAACAATCCCAACTGAGCAATACCTTCTTTTAAGACATTTATGTTCCATGATGAAAGCAAGTGGAGGAAACTATTGTTGAAATAAATACATTTTTAAAATAATTTTTTACTTTTTGCGATCATAATATAATTACATCATTTCTCCCTTCTCTTGAGATCAGTAACTTTTTCAAACAGTTAAGCTATTGCTTCTTTACCTTCTTGGTATAGACTTTTCTGGAATCATAAAGTCATTGTTATAGTCAGCTTCAGCTGTCAACTAGGCACAACCACCATCATTTAGCCTCAATTGAGGAATTGCCTAGATCAGATGGGCCTGTGACCAACTCAATGGGGGCACCTTCTTAACTGCTAATTGATGTAGAAAGGCTCTAGCCAATGTAGACCTTGCCATCGCCAGACAGATGGGACTGAGCTATTAGAAGAAAGGTAGCAGAGTAAGCATTGTTCCATGGTCTCTGCTTTAGTACCTGCCGCCAAGTTTCTTCCTTGAGCTTCTGCTGTGGCTTTCCTTGATGATCGTGTGATATAGAAGTCTAAGTCAAGTAGACTTTTTTCTCACCAACTTGGTTGTAGCCCTTATTTATCACAGCCACACAAAGCTAACTAGGACAGCCATATAATAGAAGCACCAACTATAGGCTGAGCATCACTTATCTCAAGTGTCTGGAGACCAGGATTTCAGACATTCAACTTTATTCTGTTTATTTATAGAATTTTATTGAGAATTTCATACATGAATACTATATTTGCATCATTTCTACCCCTCCCTCTACCCATTCCACCTCTTCTTATACCCTCTCAAATCATGACCTCTTCTTTACTTATTATTGTTACATACACATACATATACACACACACACAACAACAACAACTTACTGAGTCTATTTAGCATTGCTTGTGTATGTGTTTACGACTGATCGCTTCAGATTGATTAACCCATCAAGGAGATCTTTTCTGCAGAAAACTGATTCTCTCCCTCTTAGCAGCCATTGACTGCCTAGAACTCTGCATCTAGAGGTGAAGCCTTGTGAAGCTGACTCCATCCATACTGGCCTGCTCCCATCCACATTGGCCTGTCAACTAGTGTTGTCATTATGCAGGTCTTGCTTAGGTAACCAGATTGTTGAGATTCTATGGACACTGTTTGTATGTCACATCTAGAAAACACTACTTCAAAGCAGAAGCTCTGGTCCTCTGGCTCTTATAGTCTTTCAATTCCTCTTCAACAGTATTCTCTGAGTCCTAGATGGAGGGGTTGTATTGTAGATGTAACAGTTGGGACTAGATACCTACAGTCACCTATTTCTTCTATTCCTCACCAGTTGTGGATATCTCTAATAACTCTATCTGTTGCAAAAAGAAGCTTTTTTTATTTTTTTTTTTTTGATGAGGGATGATAGCTATACTTACCTGTGAGTATAAGGATAAGTATTAATAATACAGTAAGAAAATATATTGTTTTAGGAAAATAACAGTAGTAGACGTTCTTCTATGGTATATGAACTCTCCAACTAGAGGTGGTTTGCAGGTTTACAGCACCAGAGATGAATTCCCTCGTACTAAATAGACTTTAAATCCAATTAAACAACAGTTGTCGGTTACCCTCAAGACAAAAGTGCCACTATTGCACCATTGGTGATGTCCTACTGGGCTTGTCATTGTTGTGGTTCATAGACTTTATAGTTGGGTAGGACTGTTGATTGTTTTTCTCCTTTGGGAGCTTGCATACCTTCCAAGGCTTCCAGCTCAATACCTCAAATTTCTTGGTTCACAAAAATGAACCAAGTGGTTTCTTCAGCAATAGGTCTTATCTTCAAGTTCTGGGAGGCAACTAAAGGCAACTAAAGGCAACAGCAATGATCTATATTGTTTTGGAAGTCTCTTGTCTCTCCTGACCAACAACTGAAAGGGAGGTTCCCATGCCTGGGAACTAGGATTTTGTAAGACAATCTTTGGCTCTTTTGGGAACATTATCATTTTGTGTGATGTAACTTCAATACACACATGAACAGGCACACACACATTTGGAGCTGAGGTCCACAATATGAAAGAACAGTGGTGTTTGTCTCTATGGTGTTGGCTTACTTCACTTAGTATAATGCATTACAGTTTCATCCATTTATCTGCAAATTTAATGATTTTGTTTTTCTTTATACCTGAGTAGTATTCCATTGTGAATATGTACCACATTTTCTTTATTTATTCATCAGTTGAAGGGTATTTAGGTTGTTTACATTTCCTAGCTATTGTGAGTAGAGTGGCAATGAGCATGGCTGAGCAAGTTTCTTTTTAGTAAGACATTAAGTCCTTTGGGCATATCCCAAGGAGTGGTATAGCTGAGTCATGTGGTAGATCTACCTTTAGGTTTTTGAGAATTTTCCACAATTGTTTCCATAGTGGATACACAAGTTTACAGTCTCACCAAGGGGAAACAAGAGTTCCCTTTTGGTTTCTACTTCCCCATCATCATTTTCTGTTAATCTTTTGGGGGGAGAGTCAGGGGTGAGTTAACCATTCTGACTGGGATGTATGAATTCTCAACATACTTTTAATTTGCATTTCTCTAATTGCTAAGGATGCTGAGCACTTTTAAAGATATTTCTTAGCCATTGTTATTTCTTCAATTGAGAATTCTCTATTCAGATCTCAGGCCATTTTTAGGTTGGGTTGTTTGTTTTCTTGATTCTTTTATTTAGAGTTCTTTGTAAATTCTGGATGTTAATCCTCTTTCAAATGCATAGCTGTTAAAGATTCTCTCCCAGTCGATGGCTCCCTCTTTACTCAATTGTTTCCCTTGCTGTACAGAAGATTTTTAGTTTCATAAGATCCAATTTGTCCCTTATTGGCCTTGATTCTAGGCAAATGAGTCCTATTCAGAAAGTCCTTTCTTACATCTACACTTTGTAGGATACTGCTCATGTTTTTTTCTAGCAATTTCAGTGTTTTGGGTTTCACATAGAGGTCTTTGATCTATTTGGGATTGATTTTTGTGCAGAATGATAGATAAGGGTCTAAATTTATTCTTCTATATATGGACATCCCATTTTCCCAGCACTACTTCTTGAAGATGCTCTTTGCCACAGTATGTATTTTTGGCATCTTTGTCAATTAGCAGGTGACCACATGCACTCATGTTTAGGTCTTCTATTTGGTCCATTGATCTACATGTCTGTTTTGTGTTAATATTGTGCTGTTTCTATTAGTTTAGATCTGTAATATAGGTTGAGATCTGGTAGGATAATCACTCTAGCATTGTTTGTTTTGCTCAGGATTGCTTTGCCCATCCAGGGTCTTTTATAGTTTGTTATGAATTTTAGGATTTTTTTTATTTCTGTGAAGATTTTCATGAGATATGAAAATCCCTTTAGGATTTCTCATGAATCATTCTTTTCTATACTTTAGAAATGTTTCATGACCTCCATTGTGAGGAGTGAAGCAGTCTAGAGATGTAAATATTTGTCTACAGGTACATGTCAGTCATCAGCCTTCATCTGGGAAAGAATCCTGAAAATATTGCCCAGTTACACTTACTGGCAGACGCAGCCCCGTGGTCAACAGGTGGGCCTATCAAGGGGAAAGACACCAGACATACAATTCTTTTGTTTGAAATTCTAATTACTGAAACAAAAGAAAAAATTATAAGATGGAAAAAATTCAGAAAGAGACAAGTAAAATGATCAAAGGGGTAATTGAGTACTAAAGACAAGGATTGCAACTCTGTGAAGAGAGATAAACTGGGAGATGAAGTTTATAAGGTCTTTATAAGGTCATGGAAGGCCACTAAAAGTCCATTTCTCAATGGACCTGTAGGTGTGTCTACTTTGGAAAGTAAGAGGAAGGTTAGAGTGTCTCTGGACAGAGCAGTGGAGAAGGGGTGAAGGCACATAGACACCAGTCCAGGGCTTTTTGTCTCTGCCAGGGGTCTGCCTCTAGCCATTTCAGTGGTCTTGACTCTCCTCTGTGAGATGTAAGCTTCATATGCATAGAATCTGGAACTGAGTTAGCTGGGTTTCCAATTCTTTCTGCTTCAAAAAAGATCTGCTTGATTTTGTGCTCTGGTTTGTAGATAGTTTAATGGTTCAAGTGCTGGAGTCTTGTCCTCTATGTAACAAATGAAACCTGTAAGATGTGAGGCCTGGCAGTGATTCACTAGGTCCCAGAGTGTCTGAAAGGACTAATTCTGTCTTGGGGAACAGGGAGGGAGGGGTTTCAGATCTGGTAGGAGTAGATTAGTTTTTTAGTGAAAGATTGTAGTTAAAGGGAGGCCAGCCACTCAGCTCCTTGTTTTTATACATCTTCCTGTGGCCTTCTTGCTTCTCCTCTGGTAATCAGGAAGCCGGGGTACCTCACCATATGCTGGCATTGTGCTTTCTAAGCTCACCAGCTGCTAGATTCCATAAGTCAAATAAATCTCTTCAAAGTTATCCACTATCATGCAACTTGTAACAGCACAAAACAGATGAAGACATCTTGTGCTATGACAAGTGGTTTGTGCTATCAATAGATCATCAACATATTATACAGGTTAGAAATATGAAAGGATTTGTGGATACTTTTGTGTATTTGAGGTTCCTAGTGACATAATAATTGTTTTAAAACAAAACATTCAATAGTGCATGCAGCACACTGAATGAGGGTGTCCCCTGGCAGCTCCCCTAAGTTCTCCCTTAGCAATGATGGCAGATAAGACAGGTTTTCAGTGAGGCCTATATACAAGGTACCTGTGGCCGAAGAGAAAAGATAGACTAGCATATGACTTTGCTGGGATAAAATCGAGAAGGATCATGGACTTGTGCATGTCTCCATCTTACTACATTTCTTTGTACTTAGTGACTCCTAAAATAAAGGTATAACAATTCAGATTTTTTTATTGGGGCAATGTGTTTTCAGGGAATGACAAAACCAATCACGATGAAATACAAATTAAATTGTAGTTTTCTTATAATGTGGCTTCCCCCATTCAGCCAAAAGGTTAGGTTCTCATTGGCACTATGTGTATGTGGGGGTAAAATGGTTTTCTATGGTCTCTCAGCCCCACCTTCTCTTTCACCAGAGCCTCTGAGGTAGAAATTGTCAGTCTAGCCTTTTTCAGTAGCCTGGGCCTGACTCCCACCAAACCCCCGAGGAAAGGAGCTCAGGCAAATTGGAAAGTATGATTGTTTCAAAAGAAATTCATCAGACTCCATCTAACAGAATAGTGTTCAAATAGCAGAACTGAAAAAAATTAAAATTACTTTGATGAGCTAAAAACATAGGGAATAATAGCAATTTGAGTTAAGACTAGGAAAACAGAAAAAGGATCAAGAAGACTATTGAATATGAAAAGTATAATAGTCCAGTTTTTAAAAAGCAGAAGGGATAAGTAGAATGCTATAATTGAGGAATCACTTGACTCATTGTAACAACATACTGCACAATTCTTCAATTCAGAAGAAGAGAGCCCAAATAATGGAACATGGAATATGTTTTTAAAATGTTAAGAAACATAAAGGATGGAGACATAGTCACATCTGGAAAATAAAGATCTCAACAATGACACATTTTTTGAGAACATAGATGAGAAAATACTTGAGAGGATACACATTTGAAATTAAAAATCAATAAAAATATTAAAGACAAAAAAGATTCAAGGAATGTGAGGAGAAAGATAGAAAAAATCATTATGGCATTTAAGAACATTAAGTCTGGAAAAATTAAACCATTAAAAGCATACAGAGAAAATAAGAATGAAATTAACAGTAGACCCTCCAGTGCCAGGAACAGATGCAAGAAAGCAAACATTTGAACATCTGGAAGTTGATATACAGCTTATACAGACACATAAATATAACAAATAAGGTTTTTTTATATGGAATCAGCTCATCAAGCTGTTGAGGCTGGAAAGCCTAAAATCTTTAAGACAGGCAAGCAGGCTAGAGCAAAAAGGCCAGCTGATGATGAATGCCATCTACTAGAGAATTCTTTCTTTGTCGGGAGAGGATAGTCTTTTTGTTCTGGGATTTCAGCTGATTGGATGTGGCCCACTCATGTTATGATGGACAGTCTGCTTTATTTACTTAAAGTTAATGTCACTATCATCTGCTTTACCAAATTAATATTAATATCACCAAGAATACATTTTTAGAAATAGTAGTAATATTTAAGCAGATATTTGGTAGTTTGGGGCCCAATTGACATAAAAATTACCCATTATAAATATCTAGGACATAATACAGACAAACAAAATTTGCAGAGTAAGTATGATACTGAGTCAGAAAAGTTTGAAACATTTGATTTAAACTTAGTGGATGTCAAGAAGTTGGTTTTCAGTACCTATTCTCAAAATTGCATTGAGAGTTTCAATGTAAAGAGAAAAGGATTAAGAAGTTATATATGCATAAATTATGAGTGGCATACATTAAGATGGTGCATAGAAGATGATGCTACTATTTGCATTGAAGACCCAGATTAATTAGCAGGAAGATTACAAATGTAATGTGTGGAGGGGCCCCTAGAACAGCAGCTGCTGCTGCATGCACAAAACAATCAGATGCTCTTTCATGGCCAAAGCTAGAAAACCATATTGCAATATTAATGTGTCTATAGAAAAGTGTTCTGAGCTTTTGTTTAGTTTCATTAAAGAAGTCAAATAAATAGGACATACCATATTCATGATAAAAGGCATTATTACATAGACTTGAAATCTCAAACTTGTCTAGATGTTCAATACAATTCAATCAAAATCGCAGTGGGGAATTTAATGGATCTTGATGGTTTTTTTAGCTGTATATTTGACTAGAGTCCGCAGCTGAATGAGGTAAAATATGACAACAAACCTGTCCCTCTCCATACTAAGATTTATAAGAAAGTAGTGCTTACTGAGACACAGCACCTGTGCTGGCTCAGTCCTGCAAGCTCAGCACTTGTGAGGCTGAAGCAAGAGCTTGCCAAGATAGGAAGTCCAGCCAGGTACACAGAATGCTGAGAGATGGACAGACTGACAAATGGAAATGTACAGGAAGTTTAGGAACAATCCTACACGTGGAATTTTTATATCAGACAAGGAGCACATAAAAACAGCTTGAAAGTATGAAATTAAAATTCTGATTTTAAGGATTTTTAAGGAAAAATACAAAATTAGAACTCCTCACCCGATAAACAAAATAACTCATAAGGATTAAATGCATGAGCATGGGAAAAATAAGCTTTGAAACTGATCCTATAGAAAATATGTTTCAGAATATATTCAGACATTGAAGGTGTTATTGGTCAGTGAGATGATTCAGTAAGTAAAGGTGTGCAAGATCAAACCTTTGACCTGAGTCCAATCCCTGGGACCAACACAATGGAGAGAAAGAACTGATACACATAAGTTTCTCTCTGACCTCCACGTATGTGCTATGGTGTATTTGCCCACCTAATAAATAAATAAAAATATAATATAAATTTTAATTAGAAATAATTACTATGAAAACATTATAAATTCAATCCTTAACTCCTTAAGTCTGGATGCTCCCAGATTCAAGTAGATGTGCAATAAAGGGATGTTTAAATGTTTCAGGTGTCACCCTGTTCAGAATAGTAAGGTCTGGTACCACATCAATGTCAATATATGTGGGGAAAAAAGTGGCAGCATGTTTAATTTTTAATGTGGAGGTAAAATGGGACTTCCTTGACTAGTGATAGTAAATGAGGTGGCATAAGGATGTCACATGATTAATTACATATGGATACTTCTAAAAGTCTTTTGCTCTGGATGTTGGGTTCACATGTAACTGCTATATTATTATAAATGAGCATGGCTTAATCAGTCAGTCTGAAACATTTAATCTCCCTCACTCCTCTTTAGTCAATCCTGCTGCAGTCATTATACATTGTTGGTTAGAGAATGCAGTGTTAATTTTCTTTTGCTGTGTAACACACTTCCTCCATCCCCCAGTTAGGGGCTTATGCTAAAAGTAATCATTATTTCTTTTAGTTCCTGGGGCCAGGAATTCACACAGGCTTCAGTAGAGTTGGCCTGTGGTTGTTCATTCCGGGGTGCTTGTGGACTCAGCTGGAAAAGAGTTGACGCCCATAGTAGGGTAGGATGTGACTTCCTACACATGAGAAGGAAGCCAAGATTTGATAAATAAAGGGCTCATTTAGATCTACAACAACATAACAGTGAATGACTGGGTCTTAACGTTCAATGATTGCCATTTCCCTCTCGGTAGCTGAACTAACAATCTCAACTATGTAGTTAGTTTGCATAGGTTGTGGTGGATTGAGGAGGAAAAAGGCAAAGTGTAAAAATTATAATTTTGGTTATATATCTGAACTCTACCAAGGCTTAATAGTGGATAACCCTTCTTGAAACACCCACACTTCCTCTTATGTGTATACTATTATTCTTTATTTTAAGTTCCACCCTATCTCTCATATACTTGTGCTTAAATATATATTAAGACCTTTTCTTAATAAACTCAAATTTGCTTCATTAAAAACGTAGTGAGAAGCAGACACAATGAAATCCCCTTTTACTTCTTACAATTCTCCAAATGGTAAGCCTGTGACCTAGTCTTCCTTTGATGCCCTGGTCATCCCTAGATGCTGTTTGGCTGGATTTTGTTCTTTGGTGGAATACCAGCTGCAGGTGCTTCTCTGGTGAAATTCAACAGTGTGAAGTCAATCTGGACAGCCAGACTCTGACCTAGGTTTCTGGAGCACTTTCCCCTTCCCTATGTAACTAAGGGCTACCACTATATCTATATTCATATCTATATCAATATTTATATGTCTGTCTATTTCTAATTTTGTGTGTTTGTGTGTCTGTGTGTGCCTGTGTCTGTGTGTCTGTGTCTGTGTCTGTGTCTGTGTGTCTGTGTGTGTGTTCCTAACAAGACATTCATTGGGGAAATTTGTGAAACAGTGACCTGTTGTTATAAATTACGCTTGCCTTCAGACAATCAAGCAGGATCTCAAGATGAAAGCCAGAGCCCATGGTACCCTCCGATCTAGTTGAATTTGAGCTCATGCAGCTCTTTTCTCCTTTTACCCCTACCTGGATCAAAGATCTTATTTTCAAACCAATTAGCAGCCACTGTGATTCTTTTGACTGTTTTCCTTGAAGGCTCACGGGACACTGATAAAAATAGAACTGGTTGTGGCTGCCAGGACACACCAATATTATCTTGGTGTGAGATCTCCCTGTGTTCCTGGGCTTGAAATAATACTATGCTAGGGGTTATTGAATTTCAACTTGAAGGCGAAATTCTAGTTACTCTGTAAACCTCGTCCCCAAGCCCTGTTATATATTTCAGTGCCTGTCTAGACTCATCCTTTTCAACTTGCTGATTAGAAGCAAAACTTCCTAAGGCTCCCATACCCTTAATCCCATGATCATTACCAAGATAATGATAAATGATAATGTTTCAATGTTAATGAGGGAGTAAATAGCATGTTAATGACATTTTCAGATGTATCTAAATTAGGAGAAGTTGTTAATAGCAAGGAGCCCAGAAAGCCAATCATAAAAGTTTTAAAGAAGTACAAACATACAAGGGAAAAAAACACATAGTAATGAAAACAAACTCAAGATTTGACTAACATAATATATATTATTGTGAACAACTCCTTGTTAAAAAGTGCCAACTCTCCTTCTGGAGACCTACAGACAGACACAAGCAAAGAATAGCTAAAGAAGGCATTATGGCTGACATAAAGGATGTTCTGGTTCAAAAGGCTTGCATCCTCCAAGTTTTGTGTTAAGAGCATACTAAGTGGTTGTCCAGTGCCAAATAGTCAGCCCTGAAAACATACATACAGGTAGCAAGATATAGACTAACTAGGTTATAGTTAGGAATCTATGTATACACACATATATGCATGCAATAACAGTAAAAAAAAAAAACAAGAGGTCATGAATTTGGAGGAGAGTGGGGAGAATTTTAAGGAGGAAAGAGAAGAAAGAAATATGATTAAATTATATAAAAAAACTATGTTAATGGGAAAAAAGCTTGCTACCCATTGTGGCAATGATATTTATGAATCATGGTCTAATACAAGTTGAGTAGGTCATGGGTGTTCCACTCATAAGAGACTAAGGCAGATCTCTTGGTTCTAGTAAGGCTCCTGATTGGTGTTAGTAAGGATGGGCTTTCATAAAGAAGCCTGGCCCCTCTCCTTGGGCCTCACTTCACATTTGCTTTTGTCTTGCCATCCTATCTGCCATGGGGGCCTCTCCACAACTCAGCAGGTGCCTGGCCAATGCTCTTAGGCCTTCAGAACTGTGAACTAAAGAAACTGCTTTATAGCCGGCCGTGGTGGCATAGGCCTTTAATCCCAGGGAGGCAGAAGCAGGCCGATCTCTGTGATTTTGAGGCCAGACTGATCTACAATGTGAGTTCCAGGAAAGCTAGAGAAATTCTGTCTCAAATGAGAGAGAGGACAGGAAGAGAGAGAGAGAGAGAGAGAGAGAGAGAGAGAGAGAGAGAGAGAGAGAGAGAGAGAGAGAGAGAGAGAGAGAGAAGAGACTGCTTTACTTTATAGAACATAAACCTCAAATACTTTGTTAAAGCAACACAAAATAGACTAAGGCACGGGATGCATTTCAAATTATTTACAAATAATGACTATGTGATGGTCTTGTAAATTCAATAAAGTTAATTGATTTTGGAAAAATTCTTTGATTTTTGCAAAGATCTTACAGCCATTGCCAATCTATCATGAACAAGTGTAGTGCTGACGTGGATACAGGTCGACACTTTCATTTAGACAAAGATGAAAAGGAAACAAGGCTGCCTGTCAGAACTTTGGTTTGGTAAATATTGAACAACTTCTTTGCTGAATCACATAATGATTTTTGAACACTCAAAGCGTATTTACATAATTTCGGTATTGTTCATGGTGTGGCAGTTACTGGACCCTTACATTTAATCTCTATTACTAACATTTTCTCTCTGTCTTTCTTAATTGTAACAGTGAACATTAAGTATTGGCTTGCAGTGTTTGCTGATTTTTGTGGATAAACACCCTAACCATGGTCACTTTCAGGCTAGCAGTTTGATATTGCTCAATAGGACTTGCAAGGGGTGCACAAAGCCATCATCATATCTTTATAGAACATTTCACCATCTGGAGGAAATGTACATGACTTGAAAAACATGGGGAGCATGAAGTGTAGTAAGATAATTAGGAAGTAGTAATGGCTGTTGAGGATTCCCGCCTTTTAAAATGCAATTAGTCTAATCCAAACTTTACATAATTTGATTTTAACAACAACAGTGTTTAATCTTTAGATTATATAATTCCTGAGACTTTAAATTCTCTCTGGTAAGTCTGACTATGCCAAGTCTAGCAAATTGTTCTCAGGGACCTTACTCCTGGGACCAAGGCCTGTGCCAGCATGTTCTGGGCACTGCACACATTCAAAAGCAAGAATGTCTACCTCTTCCAAATATGACTAATTTTGCCTCAGCCACACACGCTAGAAACACAAAAGCCATTTATCACTCCTTCTCTGACTTTAAAACTCACCCATCAACCTCCAATTCCTATTTATGTCACTTCTTAAATAACTCTTGGATTTGTCTTCTGTGATGAATTCCAAAGCTCACAAATCCAAATCTAGATTATGGCTGCACTGGACCTGCCTTCTTGAACCTCTTGCATCATTCAAGTGTTGCTCTTGAACTTGGTTTGCCATTCACCACAACTATTAGGTAAAAACAATGCACCCCCTGTGCATAAAAGCCAGGAGCTTTGCCTTGGTGTCCCCTCCTCCTCTGGATTCCAACTCCTCACTGCACACTAGGACAAAATTCTTCCTAGGTAGTGTTCTGTGTTTAGGTGGCTGGCTCTGTCTGCTGAGGTTATTCTTCCTACATTTTTTCAGCAGAGAATATTGCATGTGTCTCTCAAGATTTTACCTGACTTATTATTGAAGAAGAGCAACCTATTCCTTCCTCTGGATCCTCATCAGCAATTGTTCATATTTTGCTCAAATTAAGTATCATCTATGCACAAAGAATGGCATTTACAGAATATTCAATGTGTAGTCTCTTTCCTAGTGTCCTGCTGGCAGTGACATGGAGATTAAACTGTTGATCTCAGTGACTTGGTAGTTCCTGGCAAAGTATAGAACCTTTTTATAGTTTAATTTCTTCATCTACAAAATTGAGTGAGTAAGTAACTCCTGATTTTTAGAACTGTTGGAAAGACTAAGCTAGATATTGTTGCTAACGTTCTAGTTTCATTTCAGATATGTGATTCTGATAGCTAATGTGCTAATCACTAGGGTGGATTGAGAAGTCTTATGGGGTTACTAGAACACACCACTATCATATGTCTGTGATGGTGTTTCCAGAGACAGGGAGTGCCTGAGGGCTCTGATCTCATGAAGGTGGTAATTCCTTAGTGGATTCATAAAACGATAGAATTATTGAAAGATGTCCAAGAGTGGGAAGTGGGGTCTAGATTCAAGAAGTGCGTCACTGAGGAATGTCTTTGGGGACTGTATCAGGCCTGCAACCTCCTTTCTCTTCCTCCTGGCCACAGTGGTGTGAATTGCTCTGTCCCACCCTGAGCCTTCCCTCCATGATAAACTGACACATCCGAAACTTCAAACAAAATACAACCTACAAGTTTTAAGTTGTTCTGTCTAGTATTTTGGTCACAGCTACATAAAAATAACTAATAACTAGTGCTATTTCTCTTCTCCAACTGCAGGTTTTTTTCAGACTGTACATTACCTTGTCCTATGTGCTGATTTCCTGTAAGATGGGGAGGATTTGGGGTGATGAGATACTGTCCGTTTTTTATGCTTTGTTGGTCTCTGGTGCTTATCCACCAGCTGTTTTTTGGCAGAATAAAGAAGGCATAGCTCTTAGAGTTTCCTGTTGGCCAGGTTTAATGTGGACAGTCTAGGAATCTGGGAGCAAAGTAAGTCCATATAACAATTCTGACAAAGATGAGCTTCTGTTGTGGGCAGCATTTGAAGGAATCTGAGCCATGGTGATTTAAAGGAACTTACCCTCTCTACACCAAACATTTAGAAAAAAGATGAAAATGCTTGACATGGATGCCAAGATGAAAATGCAGGCCCTCTTTATGCAAAATAGTCCAGCAGAATTTAAGATATAGGACCTTTCTCTAGTGGGCAAGCATATCCAAGGATTAGTGGAAGGGTGAGATCTTGGACTTTGAATGTTCTATTAAGAAAATGAATGAAACTTTAGCTACTACTAATGGTTCTTGTTCAGTGACATGGTACAATGAAAACACTCACATAAATTAACACAGTCAAGTTCAGCATAAATGTCTGAAAGAATTAGCCATTTGGAAGACCTCTTTCATTAAAAACAAAACAAAATGACCTACTCTGAGATTTATAATCTAAATCACATCCCTGTAAAATTTGTGTGTCTTAGCAATAAAACACATATAATGACTTATTGCTATTCCTATGGACCAGTGCAACACCCACCTTCATCAAAGAAACTTCTTCTTGTAGTAGATGGTGATTAACACCAAACCCCACAGTGGACAACATGCAGAGAGTAAGGAGTAAGAGACTGGAGTTCTCAGCCCTGAATGGGATGTTTTCATCACATGCCTCCCATCAATTCTAAGGGATATATATATATATATATATATATATATATATATATATATATATATATATATATATATGGAAGGGGGCAAATATTTTAAGATCTACAGGTGGAAAACAATTTTAAGAAAACAGCATTTTCCAGACACAACAGGGTTGATACACTTATTAACTCACAGACTGTAACAGCATGCATAATGCTTGCACAAGTTCTAGTCAGAAAAGAAATCCTTCATGAAGGAGGGGAATTGGGTACAAAGTCCCACCAATAGCCAATTGGTTATTTGCAATTGATAATTTCTGGGGGGAATTCAGTTTTTTTCTATCAATGGAGTGATAATGCTATCAACCATACTTCAGTGTGGGCCCCATGCTCAGGTGTAATTGTCCAACACAAAACAAACACCATGTTTTTCAGTGTTCTTTTTATAATTATTATTAGTTTTAAGAGAGAGAAAGAAGATGAATTTAGAAAGGATAGAGGAAGGAAAAAGTTGGGCGACCAGAAATAATATGTTAACAAATACTGTATGAAATTGTCAAAGAATAAATTTAAAAAGGAAAAAAATAAAATTTCTATGTTCATGCCTGAATTCTAGCACCTCAGCTATAAAGTATTAGGAGATACAACCCTTAAAGAAGTCAGGTGAAATGGTTATATACACACAACACAAACCAAAGGGTGACAGCATATGGATATGACAGGAAGGAAGCCACATGTAAACCAGGGAACAGGCCTCAGAAGAGACCATCTAACTGACGTCTTAACCGTGGACGTCTTTTTCTAAAAGGATACAAGAGTGAATTACCATCGTTTAAATACCAATGTGCACTATTGGTTATGACAACCAAAGAAAACAAATGGAATGACACAGGCTGACAATAGTGACGTGGACCCTAAGTCTGTGCAAAGGAGTTGTGAGGAGAGCCCAGGAGAGTCTAGGATTTGGGGTTAGCATTGATAACTCAAGCTTTTAAAGCAAAGTCAGTTGGTGGTCCATTAAACCTTTGGTCTCTTCCAATTAAGTTCAGTTGGTTTCCTGTTCACTTCCACCTTCTCACACCATTCCCTATTTGAGCCCATGTTGGAGGTCTATCAAGCTTTTTCCATGCTCCAGTCACACCTCCCTATGTGTAACCTGTCCCATGCCTCTTGCTTCTTGATGTTGACCTCACAGAGTTCTCTGGCTGTATTCATCCATTTCCTTCTTGAGCCATGAGTCAGTTGGTAGAGCTAGTTTGATTACAGAGAAGGTCATAGTGACAGATGGACTGGACAACTAAATAAGGACAGCTCATAAAGACATTTTAATTTCTGCCTAGAAGTTTGAAACATGAAAGGATATTAAAAATACTGTGTTATGATTATGATGAAAGTTTGGCATACATTCTCTCTTTCCTTGCTGTGCATAATTAATGAATTATATAAAAATACTAGAAGGAATTAGACCATCTTTTATTGTGACAATGGAAGAGTGTTTTCTTATCCTTGAATGGCCAACAGATGGGTACTATATTAGTTTTATGGTGTGCAAAGTGCCCCACAAGAATATTTAGTGACTTCAAACAACACAAATCTACTATCTGATGGCCAGAAGTCTCATATAGGTCTTACTAAGGTAAAATTAAAGTACAGACAAGCCTATGTTCCTTTATGGAGGGTCACTTTTGTTCATTACGAGAATTCAGCTTTCCATCACTTTTAGATAGGGGCATTCAATTTCCTTCTTGGCTATCAACTCGAAATCACCAGAAGCTCCTAGAGACCTCACCCCTGTTTCTGCGCACTGGATTCTAAGCACATGGGCATCCATTCCTCAGCATGTCACCCTGACTCAGCCTGGGAAATTTGTGATTACTTGGAAAATCAAAGATCCTCATCATGGGCTCCTATTCTTGGTCTTATCTGCAAAGCCCTTTTTGCCAAAATATAATTGAATATATTTGTGGATTCTGGGGATTCTGACACAAAAATCATTAGTGGACCATTGTTCTGTCTACACTGGGCAGTGGTCTCCTTCCTCCTTCTCTTGTCCAATTGCATTGCTGAGGGGATTTCATCAAAAACACCCTATGTGTTGAGCACCAAATTTTCCTCTTCATCATTTGGTAACTTGTAGGAACTGATGCCAGCCCTGTGGCCCTTTCTGTGTCTGTGTTTCTAAAGGGAGAGGCTCCAAGTTCAGAATGGCACAGCCAGCAAGGGGTGGAAAGTATAGAGAACCCTGGGGTGAATGCTTAAGAGAGGAAAGTGCTTTTAAATGGTGCAGCCTGTTCAGATCTTTATGCTCATGAGACGAAGAAGAGGCAGGGACTGAGAATTCTTGATCCCCAGATGTTAAGTGGGTTTCTTGGGGAGTCATTAAAGACAGAATTCTTTTCTTCTCAAAGTCTGCAGCTTCATATAAAGTTGTGAGCCCACTGGGGCCAAAGCCATTTGTGCTCATGTGAAGCAACTGTACACCGAGGACATTAGTTGAATTTCTCTTGTTAACATTGCACCTCCAGACCAGCACACATGTCCATAGCTAACAATAGCCCCTCGCACTTTTGCTGTGTGCATGGAAAAATCACTGTGTGTAGGTGAGGTGATGTAGTGAGAGTTTTTCTCCCAGCGTGTCTCTCCCTACTTTCAGCTTCAGGAGGGCATCGGCCTTCTAAAAATACTGCACAAACCTCAAACCTCTACCAAGGCAAGGCTCCACTAACAACAGAGGCTGAGCATTCCTACTGTCAACCATAGAGACTTCTGTAGCCTGACACTTTACCACGATCAGCACACAGATACTATAACTTGCCCAAACCAGGGCCCAGTCCCTCAACAAGGGACAGTGTGCTTTGTGCATGTAGGCTGGACGTAGGCAGCTGTTGGAAGGAAAGCACATGAATGAGTGTGAATGACTGTGATTGGGTTCTTTCCCATCTGCCACACTTCTAAGTGAGCACTTAAATTTAGGTAGCTGTAGGGAGGAGAGAAGAAAAGGGCCACTTCTCCCTGATTACTCCAGTCTGGGGAAGAGCAGGCCACAGTGCTCAGCCCTCTGCTCCCAGGCTCTTCTGTCCCCAGTGGCATGTCCTTGGACTGAATAAAAAGAACTTTATTAGCTTTCCTTTCACACCCGACGGGCGCAATCACTCTTGTAGGTTTTAATTAAAATGTTTAATTAAGCACAGTTCTAGCAGTGGGAAGTTAGCTCCCCTTGCTGGACAAGTCCCCAGGCTTGGAGTCAAGGAGAGAAAAGGAGGAAAGGAAGTACACTCACCCAGTTCTTGGTTCTGCCTCAGCTAAAGAAGATGCCATGATGAGTAGGCCAAGATGCTCAGTTTTCTTTGCACTTGCAAAGGACATTGGATGAAATTAGGAAAAAAAGAGTTTGAGCTCCAGTAGTCTCCTATGGCTACTGTACCAAGTTCTTTCCTACCCCTGACTTTTGGACCTCTAGGCTTTCTACAGGTCTCCAGGGAGGCCTACAGCATCTTGTCAGTTTGGTGTGCTCTCAAATTCTCCCCAGTCATCATTACCTTCCCCAGATCTCACCCTGTTCAAAACTTGGCCATCCTAAGTATTTGCCCTCAGGCCTCCACTCTATGGATAGTCACCTAACCTATCAGCTGTGTCGCCCAACCTGTGTAGTAATGATGCTGAGTCACATTCCACCTCAGTAAAAGCCATGGCCTCCAAGGAGAGCCTGCAGACTACTAAAGACAAAAGGAAGCAACACATATGTTTGATGAAGAATAGTCCTTGGTGCTCCTCAAGTCAAGTCAAGTTTACAACTTGAGAACATTTTGTTCTAAGTATGACAATTAGCCAGTAAACAGTCTCTACCCTCCCATGCAGAGCTCCCCAGCCATTCTTAATTCCAACATTCTGTTTAGCACTTCCCTTCTAAAACCAAGGCTGAAGTATCCAGGAAACACAAATAATAAACTAGTCTGGAAGGCTCACTGAGGTATGGAGAGGGGGTGTCAGCCCATTGTTTTTTATACTTGTCTTCCACACCTGGCTTGTGGTAACCAGGAACCTTGTTATTTGTAGAAAATGCACTATACAAAGTAGGCTCCAATGCGAAAGAAAGTAATGTGACCATGTTGAGGGCAAAGCATTTCTAGAGATCTTGTGCTCTGTAGCTGACTGTATTACCCAGAGCAATGTGTCCTCTGACTTGGTATGTTTTCTGATTGGTTTGGATAGTGGAGAATGGTAGTGGAAGTTTGGAAGAAGGAAATAAGGTTCAGCCTTTTCCTTTCCTGGCTCTCCTGCTTGGGTACCTGTGTGATTGTGGCATTCTTCAACAAGAGACAACATTTCTCCTTCTGCTGAGTGGGCCTTTCTAAAAGCTCTTTTTAGGTCACTGTTCCAGCTATGGTCCTTCCTTTGGGTCTAGGAATGGTAACGGTACTCAGGATCACAGTTCTAGGAATGCATCCATCATTTCTGTGGGCTTCCTCATACTCATCCCTGGGGGCTATTGTCTTGACTGTGTCTTCTTTATAACAGCCAACTGGAATGTGCTGTGTATTTCCACCCAGGAATTCAGAGTGTCCTGTACTAAATGAGCAGATAAATCTGGAGGGATGATAGGTATGCAGCTACTCTGATGACATTGAAGGTGACAGGCATCATGTTCACTGATCCTTTTTGTGTGACATAGAGACACTGTCCTTTCCTTTTGTCTTACACTGATGGATGTACTTGAAGATAACAAGAAAAGGCTACAGTTGAGTGGAGGTGCACCTTCCTATTATTTGCTACTGCAGAAGCACAAGAAAACCAAGGATTTGGTAAACTTTGAGCTTTGCTCTGGGCTCTACTCACTGAACCTGGCATTTGTTCATTGATAAATTGATGTAGTAATGTAATATCCACCCACTGTCTCTTAGGTTTATTATGATAGCAACACAAAACAATGCATGTAAACACCATAAGTTGCTGTTCTCAGTGACAACTAAAAATGTTTCTAAGACTGAGGGGTAATAGGGCCCAGATACAGGAATTATGTGATGCATATAGACAAGCTTATCCCAACAGCAAGGACCAGCCAGGCCTGGTTAGCTGCATCCCACCCTGAGGGCTTCTTTCCTACTACTTCTGGCTGCCCCTGGCCTCCTTTGGCCTGGTTTCCTTCCCTTAGAAGATTCATTCAAGGACTGTGCTAGTCCCTATTGATGCTTTCAAAGGCAAGTGCAGAAAAGAATTCCTGGGGTTCTGCTAATCAGCCACTGCTTTAAAATAATGGTGGGGTCAAAAAAGTGCTTGTGAGCCTTGCTCCAACAATTTAGATGTAGACTAAAGATCATATATGCTTTTAAAAAGCTAAATCACTTTAAGTTCTATTTTGAGCCCATTCCCCCACCAAGCTCTCTAGTGTGTCCCTCTCACTATGGACAACTGTTATTCTTGCTCTCTTTAATCTTTGAAGACAAATGATACTGCATCTTCCATTCAAGCTTGGAAGTTTAATATATTTGCTTCAGTTCCAGCATCCTTACTTTGTCTCATCTACTAGTCCCTTATCATCCATTTAATTCCTTGGTACCTCACCCAGCTGTAGGTCAAACCAAAGGAGATTAAAGAGAAAGAATACTGGAGGGAAAGAAGAAAACTGTTGGGTAACTATTGGGGACCATGTCTGGATTTGAAAGCATGTTCATTGTTATTGTGGGTCAGGACTTGAGTAGTCCTGTTATTTCTGAAGTTAAGTTGGGGGTTCTTTTGAATTACTTCTTTTCTACACAAAGCCTTTCCTGACAGCAGGCAGAGGCGAATCAGAACATACAACAAATCGCCAAGTGATGTTTTCTGCTTTAGGGCTTTATTTAAAATATATTTCTTCTTTAGAGCCCATTTGGAGACTTGCCACTGCATGCTTTGTCTCCCAGCAACATCAAAGGAGCCAATGGGAATGAGATTTTCTTTCCCTTAACATATGTATGCTTTCACTCAAGGGGAGAGGGAAAAGCACCCCACCCCAACTTCTAAACTGGTTCCCAAAATAGAGCCAGACAGCAAGAGAAGCCAACGCAAGCCTCACAACCTTACAACCCTTCTCAAGGGAGCAATTACAACCTAGAGAAAAAGACATCCTGAATGCATGGCTTCTTGAATCAGCTAAGTGCTGAGGTATCTCCTGCTCTGCCTCTCTCCAGTAATAGATTCATCACAAGCAAAGCAAGTCACTGGGGGCCTCAGAAGTGGTGGTGGTGAGGGATGTCAGATGAGTTCTGGATAAGCATCTGATGACATGGACCTCAAACAAGTACCTTAAGGCCATACAATGTTTGCTTGTTCATATGCTGTCCTAGTATAACACTTTGTGGTGGCTCTCATAGGCTGCGTGTAAGCCTTCTTCACCCCAGATCATCCCAGGTTCCTGAGCTTCACCACTTTAACTTTCACCCCCAAGCCTTGGCATGATCTGTCTTCTCAGCCAGCTCTAGTCTTCATTACTTCTTCACTTCTAGCACGTCTTGCCTTGGCCTATCCCTGAATGTCTTCTGTCTACAGGTAGATGGCCCACCCACATGTTGTCAGAGCACAGAGCATTCTCCTGATTATGGGACTGACATGTTATGAGGTTTTCTGTCTCTCTGACTAGACTTTCAGGGCCCTAAGGCAAGAGATCTTTTTCATTTAGAATTTTATTCATTTTATGTGTGAGTGTTTTGCCTTCATATATGTATATGCACCATACATGTAGCTGGTGCTTGAGGAGGTCAGAAGAGGGCATTGGATCTCTTAGAACTAGAGTTCCAGATGTTTGTGAACCACCATGTGGGTGCTAGGAATTGAACCTAAGTCCTCTACAAAAACAACAAATATTCTTTAATCATTGAGTCTTCTCTTCAGCCTCAAGGCAAGATTTTTTATTCGGTGTCTACGGGCCATACAGTTCTTGGCACTGTACCTAGCATCTACTTGTTGTTTAACTGCTGATTAAGCCTTTAACTTAAGAAACTATTGTCCTTGTTTTGAATTGGCTGAATTCTTTTACTATCGATAGGACTCAAGATGACTGTCCCCATCTGCTTGTGAACTCTATATTGTGGCCAGTAATATCTTTTACAGTTGACAGAAAAATTCAGGCCAGAAATATAATGCAGGATAACTCAGGTGGTTAAGTTATTTGCTTCCCAGTCTGATGACCTGAGTTCAATCCACAGAACCCACATGGTAGGAGGAGAAAACTCATCTCCTCTGACCTCCATACTTACACTGTGGTATAAACACACACACACACACACACACACACACACACACACACACACACACACACACAAATTAAAAAAATACATAGATATGTACATAAGAATAAGATTTCAAGTATGTAGCTCATAATCAGAGCTTAGTAGCAGTAATTATTATGTGGCTTAGATTAGTATTAGAGAAATTTTGTTGTTTAAATCTCCCACCCAGAGGCAAGGTGCTTTTAGTTTCTATTCATGGAGCAAATATTCTCCATGGTAACACCAGCCTTTGCACACCAGCTCACTCCAAGGATTTTCCTGTGCCATCTCCTAATCACATCATTATTTCCTCTGCTGAGCTTTTTGAACTCACCACTTAGCCCTGAAAGAGCCCTGGCACAAGCATGCCTAGCCCTGCTTTACAACCAAGAACCCAGGCTCCAACACTGAGTTCTCTGTTGCTGTGACTGTCTCCATCCCCCGGTTTTGCCATCTGTGAAGCAGATACTGTGACGCTCCCTGCTCCCAAGGGTCACTGCCTCCTTCTGTTGGCAATCTGCAGTCCTTTCTTTTGATCTGTCTGCTATTTGCTTGTCTGTCCAAGGTGTACCAGGAACTACAGGAAGCCTATGGCTAAGTAGGTGGGGAAAAAAAAAAACTCAGCAGAGGATAGGCGCTGGTTGGCAGAGATATAGACAAGGTTATTCAGTGGCTGAGAGGTGACTGCATTAAAGTTTCTAGCCCCCAGAGGCTGCGATTACATTCTAGGACTGCAAAGTGCCAGGCACACTGCATGTGTTCAGCTTCTAGCAAATACAGCCCAGAGTCACAGAACTGAAGATGTGGGAGAAGCTCTGAGCTTTGTTTAGCTAGTGAAGCAGTGATTCGGGGTGATTCAGAATTAGTACCTGGATTTCTGTTCCTCGAGGCCCTGAATCAGCAGGTCTAGGGAAAGATGAAAACATACATATTTTAAAAGTACCCCAAGCAATTTTGGTGGCATTTCCTGGTCTGGTTCCCTTTCTCTAAGGTAAGTCTTCAACCTGTGAAATCCCGGCTTCTGCGGAGTGATTAGAACCTTGAGCGAGAAGGCATGAAAAGTGACAGACATTCAAAAATAAGCCTGGGCATAGGCAGCCATGACCATTTATGTCAGAGAACTACTGTCTTTGGTAGCTAAACAACTGTGAGCTCCTGAGTACTGTGGTGAAGGAATGATCGCGAGCCCATCTCTGCCCTGTCATGAAGGGCTGGAAAGAAACAGCTTTCCATCACCTTCCCATTGCATTCTGGGACATACTCCCATCATGATGCTCTCTGAAGCACAAAATATGCATCTAATGGAATGTCATTTTTCAAGGTAGAAACTCACATGTAAGCACAAACATTGACTTTATTGCTTTATATCATGAAGTACAATAGATTCTGAAGATTGATGAGGCTGTTAATCCTCAAATCCTAACTCTAGGGATTAAAATTGGGCATCAATTCAAGCATTGTCTTCTGATACTACCTCTAGGTGTTGGTTTCTTGGATACTAATAGAATACCCTAAAAGTCATTCTGGGGCTTATTCTTGGTGCAAGCCCCATCATTCTAAGATATGTTTATATTACCTGGAAGTAGACTTTGCTGGTAGCTTCAGCTCATACCGAGAGAGGAGAAATATATTTCTAAGTAGCTTGATGATGAAGGAGGGTGGGAACAGTCAGAAGATGGAGTGTACATCATTTCCCATGCTGAGTTTTGGAAATTGTGGCTGGAAAATGACATTCCAGGTTCTCTTCCATCAGGTGATCACTGATGTATTTATGTCTCTGATTAATGAACTTTGCAAATTAACCTCCATACTGCTCTGTAATTGCGATTAAGGTTTCAAAAAATCACTTAAGCGTATGTTTCTGCTACTTCAGCCCCTATTCCAGCCGGATGGCCAGCTCCCTGTTCTGATTTCCCAAAGATAATGCCAGTCTCCTGACCTCTGAATTTACAATTAATTACTGCATTCAGCACCTAAATTACCCCCATTCTCGGTGTGCCTGGCTTTATCTCTCTGCACACACAAGCCTGGCTTTTAATTAAAGGCCCTCCAAATTAAATGAAAACAAATTCAATTATTACATCTCATTGGAAGAGCTCACAGCATATCCTGACAGCATTTATCCAATGGGCAACCCAGGGAGAGCTCGGCTCCCACAACTTAAATTAATGTGCCCAGTAAATGATTTTTCTTATCATTGCCTGAACAGGTTTTCTGCCACTGGGTCAGCTCTAGCTGTGGTCTTTGCTGTCTCAGGGAAAAAAAAAAAACATATGTTCTAATACAACCCACTTTCCTTTATCTGTTCTGATCGCTCCTTAGTTCTTATTCACTGTTTCTGCATGGAAGGAGAAGGTCTCCTATTCTGCTCCCTCTGTGGCTAGGAGATAACTACCTTCCAGTCTCCTTAGGTCTAGAGGTGCATCTCAGACATGTACCCCTTAAATTTAGATCCTTATCCAGGACACTTAAGGATATCCAGGGGACCATGAGTATGTTCTTGGCTCCCTAAACAGCCTGAAGTATAGAAAAATGTGCACTGAATTGCAATTATTGTTACTATAGATCATAACAATAATCATAATAATAATGTGTTTATTGAGAACTGTAATGTACCAGGCATTGCAAACAGCACACAATTAGACACCATCCCTCCCCAGTGGATCTATTATATTTGTGGAAGCAAAGTAAGACCTAAACAAAAGGAGCAACATAAACGAACTGCAGAGAGAGTAGAAAAAGGAAGAAATAATTTCCTTTCTGGTTCCTGCCTAGCAAAGGCATCTCTTTCTCTTTCCACTGCCCAAGCCACACTGCCCAGTCTTCACTTTGCTCAGGGTTTTTCTTTGTGCTGTCGATTTCATAAAGCATCAAGTAAGAGGGTTTGGAAGAGGAGGGACATCTGGTTTGGAGGCAAGGCACCAGGCCTGGAGATGTAGACATCAGCTGAAGTTCTGGGATAAAGGTACAAGACAGATCCTGCTGTCTCCATTCCTGGCTTTGGGCAATGGTGTGGAAGCACTACCTCCATAGGCCATGAGCCAGGCTGCAGAGAAAAAGCCAGGGGATGGGAGAGGCTAGAAATAGAGGTGTGTGGATCTGTGTGAAGACCAGCAATTTTCAGGTCTTTTGTGTCTCATATCCTATGGTGTAGAGCAGGGAGGTCCAATTGCAGATTGTAACAGAAAGAAAACATGTACACAGGTGGTGTTTGTGTGTGTGTGTGGGGGGGGACAGGAGAGAGATGTGTGGGCAGTGGAAGAAGAAGCTGGGATCCCAAGCCTGTGGCTGCCAGACACTGTCTGCCTGGTGTGTCATGTTCTTCCAAACTCACCCCACACTCTCAGAGGAAACAGGTGTGCCTTCAGAACTCTGCTGAACTCTGACACTCTATGAGAAGGGACATTGTGCTTAACAATCGCGAATGTCCCTAGTGTCTCCTATGGGGTGTCAACCATCTGGGAAAGACGAGTATTTGAAGGACAGGAGTCGCACTGTCATATTTTTGTATTTTTCTCATACTATTGGCTGAGCAAGCATCTTCTACAGCTGCATTTGCCGTGTGCCCTGCCCTGTGCACAAGAAGCCCAGCAAAAGCCTGTTAGGGATGAATAAAAGAAAATAAAATGGAATGACATCTCAAGGTATTTGTGTTCTTATTGGTATACGGATATACACACATGTAAGGAAATTGTACAATGTTCAGTTCCATTTCCTTGTGATGATTCCTATGGTTTCTCCATATGCTTATGACTCGTCACAACACATTACGTAGATATTAGCTGCTTATATTTTATTCTGCACAAGACCAGGCTTTGTCAAGCTGGATTTGTAACTTTGTTTGTACCTCAGAGAAGTTGTGGACCCCTCACCACCACCACCAGCAGCAGCACTGCTTTTGTTATGCAGCACTGCTCACTACGTACTGAGTGAGATAACACCTCAGTTCACATGGCCTTAGTCAGAGCAGTGTCACCTCCCTCTGGACTCCCCTTATCGTCTGTGCTTTTCTTCTTGACATTGCTTAATCAGCCTAGGCTCATCTATGACCTGCAAGAGACAGTGTAGCCTAGTGGTAAAGAGGCAGCTGTATTGGGGTTAGAGAGATGGCTCAGTGGTTAAGAACACAAGAACATACTTCTGCAGAAAGCTTGAGTTTATTTCCCAGCACCCCTTTCAGGGGTCCGACACATGTAAACCCAGCTGGCATTCTCTTTTTACCTGTGGGAACCTGCACTCATGTGTGCTTACCTGGACACATTCATGAAAGTGATAAGAATAAATATTAAAAATAAATTTAGGCTGCAGCCATATGACTTTGAGAAGTCACTTTATCCCTAGTTTGTAAGCAGGGAGGAAGACACGGGTACTTGATGGAGTGTGGTGAGGCTTCCATGAGCAGTGAATGATGTGTGAGTTGAAGAAAAGCTTGGCACGCAGTGTTATGAAATTGGTAGCTTTTATTCTCCAAATCATGAAGGGTACTATTATAGGTTCATTTGTGTCCTCTGAAAAGATACGTTTACATCCAGCTGCTCAGACCAGCAAACATGACCATAATGGGAAGTTATATCTTTGAGAAGGTTAATTAGGTTAAGATGGCGGCAAAGTGGAGGAGTGTGGACTCATGCAACGGTGCTGGTTTTTGCAAAAGGAGATGAATTAAGATTTACATTGAGGAAGATGCAAAGACACAAATGAACACATGACAAAATTCCACGTGAAGAGAGAGAGAAATTGGAGTGACGTGTCTGTAGGAAATATCCTATACATAAGGATATACATAAGAATGCTGGCTCTTGAGGTACACAGAGCAGATTCCCCTCCAGAACTTCTAGAAGGAACTGTCGCTGTCAACATCTAGATTTTGGATTTCTAGCCTCTAGAACTATGAGAGAATAAGTATCTGTTGTTCATAACTACCTAGTTTATGGTGACTTACAGGCCAAGGAAGTGCTCTCCGGGATATTCACTGAATATCGAATGGTAAGAGTGCTCGGACGGTAGAAGATGTTAGTCAATGAACATGTGTTCAGTTGGAGATAACCCACCATGAAGTCATTAATGTAAGTATAGAATTATGGGGTGATTTTCGCGGAAGTAGAGGCTATCAGCACATTTTATGTATCGACCACTGTAAATTAAAAAAAAAAACAAGTGTATTTTCTCTCATTCAATTGGATGATTTTAATCATGTTGTGAGATATAATTGGTGTGATGACAGTGCACATCCAAATAACTTTAAAAATAGCATGCATGAAAGGGAACTTTCCATAGGGGGTTACTGCCTGCAAGGACCTGTTCTTGGCTCCATCTGTCAGCTTAGCCCCTGCATATACTGATTCCGTTCCATGCCTCCACGAGTTCCTTCAATGATATTTGGTAAATCCCAGTAAAAGCATTTTTAAATTAAGCAAATAAGTCAATATACACTAACTCATGTTAGGAGTATATGTAGGATTGTATTGATCTTGAATGGGATTTCGTTCATAAACATTAATAAAGTGATCTGTTATATGCCTGGCATTATCCTGAAAATAAGAGGCAATGGTGAATGAGACAATAAAAACAATAGTTAAAATTTTTAAAAAGCTGAATTTTTTGGTTATATATATATATATATATATATATATATATTATATAAATATACATACATAAACATATAATTATACCTTGGTCTCATTCACTATTCCCTGTCCCTCTGTAACTGCTCCTCTTTCCCCTCCCAAATAATCCCCTGGTCTACTTTCAAAACATATCTTTTCCATTATCCTCTTTTGTCACCCCCACCCCGCCTTTAGACTCCTTCCCTCTCATAGCCACTTTTCTACTTTATTTCCTAAACACACACACACACACACACACACACACACACACACACACTCACGCACGCACACACGCACGCATGCACACACACACACACAATCTCCCAGTAGAGTTTTGAGTGTGGCAGTAGAAAAGACCAGCAGAGAATCACCCTGGTTAAGGGAACAGCGCAGGTACAGCACTTCGCGATGAAGTCACTGTTTCCCCTTGGTGGGAGAGAGAGGAGGCAATAGCACCTGTGGCTGATTCATCTTTGCTGCAGCTGCTCTGCTTTGGTCCAGGTGCCTGGCCTCACGGAGGAGCTTCTGTGTTTGGAGGTTGTACAGCTGCCTGCCAGGCAGAGCCATAGTCTGCTTCCCCGAGAATGTTCAGTGGGGCACCACAGGAGAACAGCCTGAGCTGGGATGGCCACATACCCCGCTAGTCTCGGGCTCTAGAAATTTCTCTCTTGCTATCCTCATTGTCTTGTCAGACCCAAGAGATTCAGAGTTTCCTGACTCCAGGCAAGGTCCATATTTTTGTAGTAAGTAGGAAAATATCTTTTTGTCCTTTCAAAGACATGAGATCCAAGCTGAGAAGCTGTGCGATTATGGGAGAGCGATCACCTGTCTGCACAGTGCAGCTGCCAGCCTTCTCTACAGTAGCTGTAAGGTGATGAAGTCCTCACGAGGACTTCCAGAATCTTTTTATATCTTCCTGGAGTCTGCGCACCTGACTTGCTCATGGCCCAATTGATTTTAGAGATTGACAATCAGCACATATTCTGTTACAGAACCCACGCGGTTGTGGCGCAGGGAACTCACTGCTGTGAGCATTGTCTCCAGCTTCGCTGAACTTCCCAGATGTGGCCTTTGAAATTTTCCCGCTCAACAGTCTCCCCCACTCCACTGAAGCCTTGAAAGAGGATAAGCCTGAAAGAGGTCTATTTTTAGTATGGAGTTGGTTGTGAAGAGATCATGAGTGGGAGAATTGGCTTCTAGGAAACTACATAGTCTCAAGCTGCCATTTGATTGTAACACCCCCTACCACCACACACACGCCCCCACCCCCACGCACCCCCACCTTGCCACCCAGCATCCCCCTTTACCTTGTCAATTTTTAAAAATTGCACGCTACTGTTATTTGGAATAAATTTCTCAATTCTTAATCCTATTAAATCCAAGCCTATCAATATGCAACTGGAAACTTGTAGAAAGTGTGCTAACAATAATAAAGTCAGAACAGCATTTGAAAGTAGATCTGCTATTTGATCCAACTCTACCACTTTCCACCTGATATCCTAGAAAAATGCAAACTCTCAATCCTTCTGTTACCCCTTAATAAAAGGAGAATAACCATAATATTATCTGTTTATTTTGTAGTCTTTATGCAGAAAAAATATATGGGAGACTATTTTGCAAGTTGTAAAATATTGTATAAAGCTTAATTATATTTACAGAAATGTATATGGATTTTCTTCCCTTTTAAATTATTCATTTTCTATCGCTTTTTGTAGCTTGGAGAATGAAGTGTTTGATTATTAATTCCTTGGAACTGTGTGTACATTCACATCAATTCTTTCATTTTACTCCCACACCATTCCTGCTTTACCCTGCAGAACCCATTGTGAGATTGAGTTGTCTGATATTTAAAGTAAGTTGGGCTCTATCTTCTTTTGGTATTTATTTATTTTCTGGTTGCACTTATTTATGTGTAAAGTTCTGGAGATGGTTAGAATGAGTAATTGGCAACATGGATTTATTTATAACACTTACTCTGGATTCTGAAGTTTGTAAAGATGAGAGCAGGTTGTGCTGGAAGGGAAAGAGTCACCGTGTCCAGGGAGGGGGACCAGTGTTCTCTGAAGGTGTGGCATGTTTAGAGCATGAGATGAGGATCCTTTCTGAGAATCTTCTGTCTTAGGTGGCCGTCTAGTTGCCTTTCCTGCCACTGTGATAAAATACCCTGCCAATGCACCTTAGGAGAGAAAGACAGCTAGTCACATTAGTCAAGAGCAGAGAGAGAATGGATGCATGCTTGTGTTTGAATCTTAAATGGTTCAGAGTCCTCTGCCTAGAGAGTGGTGTCACCTACAGTCGGCAGGTCTTCCCATCCCATTTCACTCAAGACAATCCCTCACAAACAGGTTCACGGGCCAATCTAATCTAGACTGTCGTCCCTCATGAACATTATCTTCTAACGTCATTCTAGATTGTGTCAAGTTGACAAACCATTTAATCATCACAAGTCGACTCCTTGGCAACTTAACACAATACAGGATCACCTGCAAAGGGGAGTCACAATGAAGAATTATCGGTAGTGGATTTGCTTGTGAGCATGCCTGTGAGGAATTTTCTTAGGTGGATCAATCGAGGTGGGAAAATCTATGTTGGATGTGGGTCACACCATGTCATCATCTGGGCTCTGGGCTAAGACTGGAGAAAACCAGTTGAGCACTAGGCATCTGTCTTAGTTAGGGTTTCTATTATTGCGATGAAACACTGTGACCAGAAAGCAAGTTGAGGAGGAAAGGGTTTATTTGGCTTACACTTCAGCATTGCTGTTCATCACTGAAGGAAGTTAGGATAGGAACTTAAACAGGGTAGGATCCCGGAGGCAGGAGCTGACGCAGAGACCATGAAGGGGGGCTGCTTACTGGCTTGTTCCCAATGGCTTGCACAGCTCACCTTCTTATAGTACCCAGGATCACCAGCCCAGGGATGGCACCACCCACCATGAACTGTCCCCCATCGATTGCTAAACGAGAAAATGCCTTACAGCTGGATTTCAAGGGGGAATTTCCTCAGCTGAGGTTCTTTCCTCTCTGATGACTCTAGCTTAGGTCAAGTTGACACACAAAACCACCCAGTACAGCAATCCTGCATGAATTCATTCCTCTTTTCTCATAAATGTGAGTGCCATGTAATTAGTTCTCTCCCACTCTTGTCAATGTAACTTTCCTCCTAGGATGGACTGGAACCTGGAACCATGAGCAAAAGGAAACTCCCCCGCTCCCAAGTTGTTTTTGTGAGGGTATTTTCTCACAGCAATAGAAAACAAACAAACCAAAACCAGGACAGTTGGCTTAAACTGAGTAACGATGTCTGAACCCTGGTGTTTTGAGAGAGGCTGGAGTTGAGTCCAGAGGTGGTGCCATGCTTGGGGACACCACTAAACTGAGAACTGGAGGCCACTCTAGGAGCACTGCTTATTTTTAAACATGCCACTTCCCTTTCCAGGATTGGCCAGCTTCCTACTTCCCTATTTAAATTAAAATGTTTTATTACAACAAAATACACATAACATAAAATTGACCATTTTAATCATGTTTTGATATACAGTTCAGTGGCATTAAGTACATTCTCATTATTATGCAACCATCACCACCATCCATCTCCAGGGCTATAAGGGTTGTTTTTAGAGAGAAATGAAATCATTTCTGTGAAGGCTCTTAGAAGAGCATAATTCACCATAGGAATGCAAAATATTGTCATGCCTCTTATTGCCCAATAATTTAGCAGAAGGGGCAAAGGTCACCTTCAAAGGGTTGCTTTACTTGTAAATGATTGGAGAAGGCCGAGCAAACGATCTCTTTTGAAGGATTCAAATTAGTGGAGATGCCCTAGGGATTACCTGTAGCAATTGAAGTCATGCCCAACTTGAACTTTCAACAAATTTGCATCAATCACTTCCTCATTTGAGCCTAGACTTAGAAGATATCATTTCCCCCCTGCTGCACATTTGAAATGAGTGGGTCAGGAAAGCTGAAGAAGTCAGGAGATGGAGAGAGCACATGAGGCCTAATGAATCCGTCTAAAAATAGTTGAGAGAAAGAACTCTCCCAAGTGTGATTTTGAAGTTCTCACAGATGCTGGGTGGCCTTCTGACTTTATCCCAACCAATTCTTCCATCCTGAGTTCTCACCAAGGTTTGTCTACCTTGTATAGTACAATGCAGCTTGGCCCTGCACATTCATTAGTAGATAAACACATGAAAGCCGTATTAGAGAGAAGACAGATGTGGAAATGATGTGCTCCTTTTGAGAAAACAAATCAGATGACTTGGGTCTGTGTCTGGGTGTTTTATTTTCACCAGTTTCTGTGGAATTAAATTTGGACCAAGTGGTCATTTGTGTCTAGTGTCCAATTCTTTACTCATCTAGAGAATGAAAGTAAAGTGGTGGAGTATGTATTTGTGCTGTTCAGGACTGGGGATAATAGTCCATTAGAAAAGCTCTGTCTAGCACGTATAAGCTATAGACTCAATCCCCAGAACTTACAAAAATAAGAAAAATAAACCAATTCATAGGACTCATTCTGCTCTGACGGCGTGCACACACCATGTGCCACAGTAATGAGACTGGTTTACAAATGCACCATGAGAGAGAAGCAGGAAAATGTAATGGTAGTGATGACAAGGGACAACTACTGGCATTTATTAAGAGCTTACTGTGCACACAACCTTTCATGAAACATGTCAACTAACTTACTTCTTACTCGTCAAGCTCATTAATGCTTAAGACGGTTATGCAAATTGTCCTAGGTCATACAGCTAATGAAGGCGAAAGCTGTGTTCACATCCAGTCCCATTTTACTACTTAGCCCAAAGACCACCCTCCATCCTCAGTAGAAATAGCAAATTTGACCCATTTTCTCCAGGAAAAAGTCGTAGAACGAAACAAAAAAGTATCTTCCTGTTTGTCTTCTTCTCCTTTATATTATAGTTTCTTCCCTAATTTTCCCTACCTTGAAAGGAATATATAGAAATCATATTTTGATTTGTTACAGATGTCAAAAAATGTTTAAAATAGTATAAGCAATTAAATACCAATGTTCTAGCTGAAGAAGAGGCTCCTTCCATCTAAGTGGTGTTCCTAATGGACCCCGTTCTCAAGAATTCATATTTGCCTCTGAACTCAGCAGGTGTAGCTTTCCTTGATGCCTCATTGACGTTGTTCGTTGCCAGTGGTCCAACCTTTTGCATGAAGATGTCTTTCAGAATAGATGAATGATCTCCACATGGGAGAGGTAGGCTGATAGAAAAGTAGGTTTGGTAAAATGAGGGACCACTTGCAAGGAGATGAGAAAGAACTGCCTGACATTTGCCTTGCGTGCTATTGGAATTAGGTTGAGGAAGTCTGGTTGAAAAGTATTAGAAAAGGATCTGAAGGTGTACGCACAGCCTGAACGGCTCTGTATTTCTTACAGTGGGATAACAAAACAATTTAGAGCCTTGAAAACTTGTTTTGAAAATTGTGTGTGTATAATATATACATGATATATATATATACATATATATAATATTAATACATATATAATGTATGTGTATACACACTCACACACACACACACACACATGAAATTGTTTTGTGTGGACATAACAGGGATCTGGCTTCTCAAGGGGCCACATTGTACTACAGAGGGCAGCCCTGAGAGAGACCCCTTCTAAGGTAAACATGAGAGCCCAAGCTTGGAAATGTCAGAGAGAGGGCCTCACTTGCCATGAAGGATGTCTGAGTTGTGTGCTGGCTCTTGTCATTTGTTAGGAGTCTGTCATTCCTAGGCTCAGGTCCCTGTCAGCAAGCCTCCTCCATTTGTTTCTCAGGAGCTTGCTCTTGACAACAGAAGCAGTAGGTGACAGCGCGGGGTTGGAAAAACTCAAATCTATCATCGCTGTTAGAAAATAGTTCAGAGAACATGCCATACTAATGATGGGTAGAAGGCATCCTCTTCTTGAAGAAATGCCCTCGCTGCATCAAGATTTAATGGAATGCCTGTACCTTTACCTGGATCAATATGAGACCTGGCAATTGAACAGCCTCTCTGTATCTTTTGTAAAAATTGCGTTGAAGGTACTTTTCCACTCTGTCACTCAAAGTCCTTTTTATAAATCCTAGTGATTGCAGCTCCACACTGTCTCACAGTAAATTTCTACTTAAGTTTGGTTTCAAGCACAATGCTGTCTTTGCTGGTGAATTTGTATGTGTTCTGTTTTTAGAGAGCAAGTGGCACAAGCCGGTGTCCTTCCATTTGCCTTAGCTAGCACAAACTCAGAGGCAAATGCAACGTGTTATCTGTTTAGTTCAGATACCAGGAATGTCCCCTCCTTCTGTTCCCTCCAGATGATGTATTTTGCCTTATCATTAAAAGACTTGCTTTACGGTGTTGGGCCCATGTCCCTCAGTAGGCAGGTAAAAGAGGAATGGAGATGATTTGTTTTTTGTTTGTTTGTTTGTTTTTGCATATTTACCTGTATACCCATCTGTTCTTATTTGTATCTGCTGTAACAAAGCAATCAATTCCTGTCAATGATTAAGGCATAGTGTTGCATCTTACTGATGCCTGAGAATACAGAGAATAACTTCAGTTCTAGTCCAATCTTTACTTTTTGAGCAATCCTGGGCAAATTACCGAATTTCTTAGAATTGTGTTTTCCTAATCCATTAAAGAGAAAATACCTAGCTTTCAGACTGTTTAGAGTGTTAAATGATGTAATGCATGTAAAAGAACGTTTGTGACATGTAGTATTATTAATAATGAGGTAACTGGGTTTCTGAGACTATATTGCAATGTTTTCTAGAGATTCTGGATACACTTCTTAACTTCACTAGCAAACTTTCTTCCCATAAAATACATCCTTGGAATAAATCTTATGTTTTTTTAAAAAAATAATTTTTGTTTTTATTTATTCTTTGGGTATTTTATATAATGTATTTTGATCATATTCATCTCCCTCCCTCAACTGCTCCTAGATCCTCCCCCACCTTCTTTCTACCTATTCATCTTTTCTCCATGTATGTCTCTGCCTCTGTCTCTCTCTCTCTGAATCCTCTGTGGCTTTTTGTAAGCTACTCTGAGAGCTGAGGACTGAGCAATTGCATAGAGGCTGCCTTGGTAGAGAAAAGCTGTCTGCTTCCCAGTATTCCCAGTTCAAATATCTTTAGAAGACGTGAAGAACAGCTATCAATAAGAAACTGAGCTTTCCAGGAGCTCTGGGCATACTGGGCAACCAACCATAGTAATAGGGAACACGAAGCTACAGACAGATCTCCTTGTGGGCTTGTAGAAGCAGCACTGGGAGGTCGTTTTGCAGCCACAAATGTGTCTCCAAGGGTACATATGACTGCATGGGACCATTTATCTTGGCTGCCTGTCCATGCTGCTCAGCAGGGTCACCAAGTGTATGCCAGGTCTCCCCTGAAAGCCATCCATTGTGGAGCTGTTGACTTTTATCATACAGCTGATCTTTCTTTACCTTCCTCTTCCCTAAACTTCTTCCACCGAGTCATGCAGGTGGGTAAATCTTCCCCCGACTGCATCCACATGCTGGGGAAATTGGCTGGCTCTGCTAAGTGTGATTGAGCCGTTTGTTTTTAAGCTGCACATAAGCATTGGACGAGATTTATAGCACTTTCCTTCTTGCCGAATCGACCCACTGGGAGCCATTAAAGTTTTATTGCTCTCTGCAGTTGCCTGGCCAGAGTGGAATTGAGGGGGTCTGCAGTTGGAAAAGCTTTTTCTTCCATTGGCTTATTCACCAGAAATTTTGGGGGTATGTGTGCCTTTTGTTCAGTCTCCTCATTTTGGTCCCAGCCCTGTGTCAAACTGCTTTGAACTTTTGGGTTGACTCCTTTGTAACTATGCACTCAGGCTTTCTACTCTGTTGCGTCTTCTCTGAAGTCCCATCACGCCAATGGAGTCCTATGTGGATCAACTAAAGGCCATGATTCTCTCCTTGTTGTCCCCTTTTTTTGGTTGGATGAACTCAAGCCTTTTCCAATGTCAGTGGTCTCCACCTCACTTTGGAGACCCACTTTCCTGCAGATTTTCATCTGCCTCTTCAGGTTGGGTCAATGGACAGAAGTTCTTGCTATAAATCCTAAAATGTGAGAATCCCTAATCTGCAAGAAGGATCAGAAATCTTCAGTACAATGTGAATTGAGCTTAGCATGAATGTTAGAATGAGTAATGCCTTATAACAGTGTCCAAGTGAAGGATGTCTGGGCTTTGGGAGCATTTATTGACCTGTGATGGTCAAAGCTAAGCCAAAGTTATTTCAACTGTGTAAGATACAATGTATGTTAGTAAGAGGTCGTAATAACAACCACTACCATTAAAACATGTTTCATTCAGGGCTGCACTAAACACTTAGATAATTCTGTTTTTCATTCTGAGAGAAACCTTACAAAATAGATATAAAGAAGCCAGACCTCTGAGAAGACACATTGAGTAGCCATGCTATCTGCAAGAAGCCCGTTGGGATTTAGAAGGCAAACAGAGGCTCCAACCTAGACATGAGCTCTCTCTGCTGCTCTGTCAGCTGTGGGAAGGGATACATGGTGATGTCTCTTTCAGAGTAAATTCAAGCTGTTGTTAAGTTTTATACATAGAAACCACATTTTAGGATCAAAAGCCTTGTAAGATTCTATCATCCAGGATAGGGATTTTGACATCTTTCTTTTTCTTTAACCATAATTTCTTTACTGATTCTTTGGGAATTTCACATCATGCACCCTAATTCTACTCACCTCCCAGTCCCCCCATTTCCTCCTCTTACCTCTGTAGCATGTCCCCAAAAAGAAAATTAAAAAATTCAAATCAAAACAAAACAAAGCAAACAAACAAAAACAAGAATAAAACAAAACAACAACAACAAAAATCACCTCTTTGTTCCTCCATCTTTCCCGCCTCTCTCACACCTCTTCATTCGTCCTGGTGGCATTGGGAGTGGTATGTCACATAGTCTACCCTTTTGTCCAGTCAGCTTTACTAGCAAATGTTCATTGCAATGAGTTGTTGCTCTGGTTCAAGGTCTCTGGTTTCTGGTATGTTTGTCATCCTTCTTGTGGGAAATCAGTCACAGAAGAGCTAAGACTGTCAGTTGTTATTCATAAAAAACTCCAGGTCACTAAAGGATGAGAACACAGTGAGAGCTGTTAGTAAGATCAGAGTTCTAGGGTCCAATTCTTATTTCTGCCAATCACTAAGTAGATAAACTTAGCCTTCGTTGTCCCTCTGTTTCCTCATCTGTTACATGAGGATGATACTTTAAAAAAAATCTACTTGCCTGTATTGCAGCCTCTAAAGCACTGGCTACTCAACTTAGAATATAATAAATCCTCAGTAAATGTAATGTTTACTATCTCCCATATTAAATTGCCAAGGCAATTCACATGTATCTCACGTTGAGCCTCAAGGTTTTGGGGAAAGGTTAGTATATGATAACTTAATTAAGATGGTATTTTCAGGCAGAGAGAAAGCAAGACACATGCCCTGAAGCATTGGAATCCCCTGAAATGACCCCAAAGTAGAGTAGAGTACATCCAATGCCTCATTATAGCCCCCCTAGAAACCAATATGTTCTGCTTGCCGTAGACAGAAACCGGAAATCCTAAGGAGCCTTTTTGGGTTTGATTACAATTTCCTTGAGCGAGGCACTGATTTTACCTTATCATCTGCCTGGCAGCTTGTTCCTGCACTGCAATCCTCTCCCGTATTGCCAATCTTTTGCCTGACCCACCCAAAGGGGAGGAGCTAGAGTGAACATCTGTCCCTTCCTCAAGTGTTCAGTGCTTTTACACTTTCCTTGTGTCCTCGTGAGGGCAAAACTAAACAGGAGGATCTTGATGTGAGTGACACTCCATGTGTGTGTCTGTGTGTCAGGCAAGCTCCTCTCCTCTTAGCCTTCATTATAACACAATAGTTCTGGTTGTAAGCATGATTAAGGTAATTATAATCAGAACGCTATCGGTGTTTGCTAGGGGCTAGCCATCGTACCAGGCAGGTGACAGTTGTACTGTAAGAGAACACCCACTTCCGAACTTCCCCTAAAGCCCAAGACTAGAAGCCAGGGACAGATGCCCCTCTGTGGTTTGTCCCGTGTGTGCCCCTCTCATTCACAGCAGGGTTACCACCTTAACTTTACAAAGCTGGTTGTTGCCTAGGTTGCTTTGCACATGGAGGACGTCTCAGAGGAAATACTCTGAACTGCCATCTCCTTGGGATATTTGTGACTCTGTGAAGTTCCTACCTGAGATAGATATATCCTTACAGAACTTCTGAATAAACCCCAACCCGATCTTCCATTTGATTCACAGTGCTTATGACTATAGGTGATCATGTGAGATGCTGGAGAGACCTGACCTCTTCGTTAGGAGCTTGAGCCATGGGAATGAGGCTTTTGTCTGTTTTGTTCATCCCATGTTTCTGCCTGGGGAAATGGTTGGGATATAGGAAGCTGTGCATAAATATTTACAGAATAAATACAAACACCGGGTGAAAGAATTAATCAACTAGCACATGGCTTAGTTGGGCAGATTAGTTTCCTAAGCTCAAATGTCTGTTGAGTTTGTTCCGAACCTTCCAGTGAACCATATGGCAGTCAGGGAAACCTACATCCCTTCAATGTCCTGAGAGGCCAGCCAAACTGAGGTGGGACAGGCAGACAAGAGGCCCATGACTTTCATTTGTGTACAAAAGTCAGATGAGATGACACACGGGCTGTGTCTGTTCCCTTGTCAGTCTTAGGGTCTCTTTGTGAAATGGGCCAGCATTGAACCCTTCAATGTCATGCATGTGGCATTTGTATTGAGACCAGACCATTGACTGGTTATATGGTAGTTCTTCCATACCATAGACAGGGCCACTCTAAGCTCTGAGCAAAGATCTGTTTTCAAATTTAAGCCAGGCACTGTCTCTTCCTAGGAATTATCTCAGAAAGCCTGGCCAGGTGTTTGCAAACATTTGTGTGCAGTGTAGCAGGAAGAGAGTTCATGGAGAACCAGAAGATCTGAACTACCTCCAGGGCCAGTTTACAAACAGACCCTTCATCTCCAGAACCCGTGCCTTCATCTGAGATGGGAAGGTGGGCAGTACCCTGCGACACTTGAGGTCAGATCACCGTGCTCTGTCCTATCTGCTACTGTGATGCTTCCCTAGGCAGTGCTTCCCAGAATCCTTCTTGGCCCTAAGTGTCCAATCAGAGGGGAGAACAGGCAGCCTGGAAAGAGGTCTTGGAGAAGTGCAAAGAAATGAGGTATCTAGTAGCAAGCCATTGTTTAAGCCAGAGGTGCCTACCTCTGTCCTCAACCCAGTGAATGCTACAAGTTCATGTGACTGGGAAAACAGAAGTTTTAAACCTTAAGTTTGCTTTAGACCTATGTGCCTAGAGGAGTCTGTGTTCTTGTTCTTTAAGTGCAGAGGCCCACAGGATAAAAGGTAATGGAGAGAGCCCTAGAGAGAGAAACAGAAAAAATCTGGGTGCTGTCCAGTATGTCTTCTAATTTAATTACTTATCTTCTCCTCAAATTGTATATGGTACACTAGGCTATTAAATGCACCATAAGCAAACGGCTCTTGAAAAAGGAAGTAGATTTATTTGTTTTAGTTACCACTTCAACAAAAGTCTATTTCTTCCGCTAATTAAGACTCCATTCGCTAATTTAAATGCTATGCTAATTAAAGTATAATTCTAAAAATGTAAAAAGGACTTAAAAAAACTGAAAAAAAAAAACCGGGGTTGGCCTTTAGGAATTACATTAAATTTATTGCATCGTAACAATGGTAAGCTGGGTAATTATTTCATTTGCCGCCCATGCTGGATCCCGGCTGCTGATTCATACCCATTCTCACACTTCAGCTCATTAACACACACTTCCCCTTTCGCTCATTAATGGGGCTTTTCTAGTGATGGTTTAAGATGAGTTGTGAGTTAGAACCTTGAAGCAATGTTTAGAATTTCCTCAGCTGGGCCACACAGTGTGGAACAAGCTGCTGCTTGACTTGATGTTCCGTGAGAGACTAGGGGAAAAAAGGAAGAGAGAAAGAACATCTGGGGTCCCACCTGGTAACCGTCTTAGCTCCTCTGCTCTCTCTAGAAGCCATGGTATTTTACAGAAGGAAGAGTTAATATCTTACAAAAAAAATAATAAAGAGGGTGTGTTTGGTTGGGTTTTGGTTTGGTTTGGTTTGGTTTGGTTTTGGCTTAGTCATGTCTGATCTTTTGAAAATCTGACCTTAGCTCAGAGATAAGGGCAAGAGACATGGGCCTCTGGGGACCATCAGGGGCCTTCATGGCCAGGGCCTCCTCATCTGTCCCAGGAAACCCTCCAAGGGTTAAAAGCATGCCTGCTTGTGTGAGAAAAAAGGTAGCTAGGGAAGGAACATAGCAGGCCACCCCCAACTCTCTCCCCCATTTGGAAGCTGAAGCGCCAGGGAGAATAGAACCCTGAGCTCCCTTTCCTGTGAAGCATGTGGTCTCTGTCTGCCAGTCAGGTCAACACAGAGACAAATGTGTCTGCTGGTTAATGTGGGCTAACTCCTAACTACCCCACAGACAGCACATTATTACTGCAAATGTTAGTCTCAGTTTCTGTGGTCCAGAGCTCAGTGCTGCTTTTTTTGTTTGTTTGTTTGTTTGTTTGTTTGTTTTGTGTTTTTCTTTTTTGGTGTTTCTGGTTCCAGCCCGTACAAGGCCCCGTAACCCTGGTGTCAACGAATGTGGCCGTTTGAGAGTCCACACTAAAAGCCACTGCTGGGCCTCCCTGCAGTCTGTGATCCCTCAGGGAAAAGAGCGGCATCCTCACCTTACTTCTGCCCTGTCCTACTCATTACAACCTACCACGTCCATCCCATAATCAATAAGGAAGAGTCTCCAGAAAGGTGTAGACACCAAAAAGTAGATGTGCCATCCTGCTTCCTCAGCTTGGGCTCACAGTCATTGGTGCAGAGCCTTGATCTCAGACCTTCCCTCTCTGTCTGTGGTTGACACTGTGCCATTACTGGTTGTGAGAAGGTAAACTTCAAAGACTTGCTCTGACTCACTTGTCCTAGGGAGAAGTCACTTTCCATTTGAGAGGGCTGTGGAAAATGTGGGTGGAGCAAGCGGCTTTCTCTTGAAAGGTTACAACTGTATTTTTATCTGCCTCCCGGCTCTGAGCTCAGCCTCCCGGGTGTGGGCTGCCTTGGAGAGACAGAACCAGCGGACAAGAGACCTTCCTTTTGGGGTAAACAACCAGAGCTAGAGTAGAAAGTGAAGCTCTTGAAAGAGTCAAATTTACATCTCAATTTGATCGTCTCTGCCACAAAGGAGAGAGCTGGGGCAGAGTAGATTGACTTCCCTTTCTCATATGAATGGGTTGGCCCCTGCTTTCTGTTAGTGACTTTCTTGCCAACAGCTGAGTAAGAAGTTAGTTCTGTCAGCCTAAAGCCAGGATGTAGGCTTACCCCCCGGAGAGAGGCTGCCTTGCTCAGGTCATGGCTCAGAAAGGAGAAAAAGAGGAGATAGGCAAGAGGCAGGGATGGAAGATAGGAGGCAAAGAGATCAGCCATTGGCTCTCTCTCTCATGGCAGAATTACCTTTGCAGATATATTAATCTGCAGAGATATGGGAACAATTATGTCAAAAGCCTCTCCAGAAACTGGATAGGATGTTGTTAATTCAATCGCAGCTAATGCAACCTGACATTCCATTGGCAGGCTATAAGTATACTTGCAGAGCTTTGAACCTTTGAAGATGCTGAGGAGAGGCCAAATTGAGGGTAGGGAGGATGGCAACTTCCAACAAAGATACACTGGTAAGGCAAGGGGGATGGGGATGACAACATTTGGGGGCCTTGCCTGCAGGTCCTTTCTGTGACAGGGAGAGTGGTCAGCTTGCTCTAATGCTCTTATCCCTTCCACTCACTACAGTACAGACCTTTTGCCCAAGGCATAGAGAATGGTTGCAGACTCTGAACCTTTAAAACAGGACAGTCTCAAGTGGCAGATTGTATATTCCTGCTTATTTACCCTTAACACTGAGCAGATGATTCTAACTCAATTAAGATTTGGATGCTTCCTTCTAAGAATTGGAAACACTGTTTAGTTCCTAATGCTTGCTCCCTAAGAAAATGCCAGGGGATATGTCTGAAGGCACACTTGGCCTGATCTCAGGACAGAGCTCCTGAGTACATTTTGTGAGCAAATATTTGTCCAACATCTACTAATGTGCTGGCCTGTGTATTTGACACTAAGAAGCATGTGGTGGTCTGGGAAACAAAATAAGATTTGATCTATGCCCTGTAACAGTTGATGGCTGAGAGGGAGTTCATATCTCCTGGGGGTGAGAGCAAATTTCAGGTGGTGTGACTCTGTTCCCATTGCTGGGACACTAGCTGTGACTTTGGGTGAATAAACCAAGCTTTTACAATCAAAGGAATTATTTGAGCAGAGTCATTGCTGTGAGGGGTTTGATTGAGGGTGGGGCCGGATAATGGGATGAATGGATGAGTCCCTCTGAGCATGGGGGCTGATGCCAGCATCCCCATGGCAGGGGACTTCAGCATGAAACAAAAGTCCTGTTTCCTATCCTCATGTGCAGCTAGGGAAATGAGTGGCGACAGCTTAGGAGCATCACTTGGGTGTCTGGGCAGATGCTGATGCTCACAACAAAGATGGGGACCTCAGGGGGAGAGTGGGGAAATGGCAAAGGGGAGAAGTCTTCCTTTATCTGGGTGAGGTACACAAAGGCTTTCCCATGCCTGCCTGCGGGGTTACTCTGAGATGTGGCTTCTGTTGCTCAAGCCAAGGAGGTCACCTAGAAGTACTGAGGGTCAAATAGGTGACTGGAGCGGGATTCCAGTAACAATCTTAAAAACCCTTTCAGAAGAAGGGTAAAATAAATCTGGCAGGATGCCCTCCCCTTCCCCTGCCCTCGCCCCTCTGAGGCCTCCCCTTTGTCAGGCTGGGTGAAACAGGGTGACAGGACATCGATTCGTAGGAGATAGATGGAAGGAAAAGCCCTCATGCCCACTGAATCAATGCCCCCTAAAAGACTGCACTGAACAGGATTAAAGGTTGAAAGACATTTATTGAGGGGCAACTCTGAGTGTATGTTTTATTAGTCAGGCCCGGTACTGGGTTTATAGAAATGCCCAGCCTAGACGTTGCCAAGAGCAATAAATCAGGGCTTCCTTCTTTGGTTGGCTGCCTGTTCAGTGATGTGGGGTGTGACCCCAGGCCAGAGGATGGAAGAGGGGGTTACCTTCAGGCCATCTGGGGTGGGCCAGAGTCTGGAGGAAGGGATAAAATCCCTCCTAGCGCCTCCTCCAATTATTCACAAATGAGATCAATGCACGTTTATCGCATTGGTAGATAGCTCTGGGCTCTGTCAGAATTAGGATGTCCCTGTCTCTCCCGCCAAAATCATTTGTCTAGCCTTTTGCCTGACTGACTCGGAAGCTATTACATGTATGGCATCCACACAGCTGGCCATTAATTGGAGGCCAGAGCTTGATTAATGAGCACTATGCTAATGTGGGGTCAGGGAGCAGATTATGTGTAAAAGACCGAAACAGAAAGCCAACTCAAAAGCAATAACACCACCTTCCATCCCACTGCCTCCCAAAATAAGTTGGCAGCCAGAGGCAAGAGGAAAAAGGCATACTGATGAGACACACACCAGCCCGACACTTGCCTTCCTCCCAATCCTTTACAGTGTCTTGGGCTTGTGATATCTATGAACCTCCAAGGAGCAGCTGCAGGCACCCTAGAAAAAGGTACCCTCAAAAAGAATGTTTGGAGGGGGTGCTGGTGACTCTGAGACTCTGGTTTATACGAGTCATATTCTCAGACTTGTGTCTGTTTTAAAACTCTCACACACAAACAGATGATAAATGTGCTGTTGTGAATGTGCTCACATAAAGCATTCATGCCCAAGCAATGGACTTGGTAAGGGAGTTCAAAATCTGCCACTCACTCCTTGGAAGTGCTGACTCTTTAAGCAAGTGAAATGCTCTTCATTCACTTCTTATCTGCCAGTTGTGAGTTTCTCTCCCTCTTGTTCCTCTGCTCATCCTCTACCTTGAACTCCAGCCCCCTGAAGTTCTTTCTTCTGTCCCCCTCTCATCATGCTCCACACTTTGCAAAGGAGCGAGTGTACCCCTTTCATGATGTCAGTCATCAGGGGTATCTCCTTAGGCTTTCAGTGCCAGCATGGCACCATCCTTCTCTAAGCTCTGGGTATTCGTCACAGCCACGCCAACCAACAGCATCAAATATTGCTCCGTGTGCACCATCATCCGTGCTGAAGTTGTCTTTAATCGTTGTCTTGGTTACTAGCTCCCATGAATTTGATTGACCCAGTGATACAGAAGTGTACTTCAGCCTGGGCTCACACTGCTCCAGTTCATACAATTTCTAAGACATTTCTATCTTCTAAGTGGCTTCTTTTGCCACTTATTAAAATCTGGATTCTACCTATCATTCTGTTACAGTTTTTCCCAGCACTTACTACTGTATCCAATTACTGCCTACACTGCCATTCCTAAGCAGAATAGATCTCTGCTCTGAGATGGCTGGGCTTCCCCACTGAGACTCCTGTATGTGGCAGTGATGACTCATTTTACTCTAGGAGGAGCTGATGTTTAGGTCCCTCATCCTTATTCCCCATTCTGGGTCTAAGGGCATTACCTGAAGAAGGTGACACACCCACACTTCCCGTGGTATGTGAGGAGGCAGGGGCCTCAGCTCTCTGTCCTGGAAATGTGTTTTTCTTTTTTTAGGTTATTCATCAATTTATGTAGCAATATAGTAAGACCATCTACAACATCACAAATGACAAGAGTGAGGGAAAGAAGCTAGCTATGTCAGCCAGCGAAGATCACAGTCATAAATGAAACTGGCAGGCTGGGAATGGGAGGTAACAATATTGACCTGAACTGTGAAAATTGTATTCCCGATTTCAAGTGAAAACAACATGTAAAAAGATACAGAGCAGAACAGGGATGATTTAGTTAAGGCATCAATTAAAAACAAATCTTTCTACTGACATAATTTAAGGTAGCACAATAGATAGTTACCCTAAAAGCAGACAAAACCCCAGGCAATATTGATATGACCTATAGCGGGTATAATGTGTCTTCATTTATTCCATCAGACATATTACATTCAAGTGCAATATTACACTGAAAAGCTAAAAAATAAAAAAGGACATGTTCAGAGGAGATCAAATTGGAAAATTAAAGAAACCATAACAAGTGTGAATTACTAGAGGAATTATTTTCTTCAATGTTTTTTTCTAAAACTGACATTATATGACTGCCTTCCCCTCTACTTCCCTCAAAGACCCTTTAAAATATTTTTTTTTCTTTTGGTTCTAAGTGAAATGACACCTTTTGGGACCCTTTTCAATGTATTTCATCCAAGTTTACCACATCCCCACACCAGTGAGTAAAGTTTAAAAAAAAAAAAAGACTTACTGAAGGGTATGGATGCTCAGGAGAGAGCTAGACCACAAAGCCAGTGGCATCATTGCTCATTTTGGTGTCTTCAGTTGTTGAACTTCAGAGAAAGCCAACTTGAAAACTATCCGGGAAATGTAGTTCTTGACACTCCAGCCTCAGAGTGTCAGAGCAGAACACGGGGTAAATAATCATCAGGAGCAGTTGTCGGCCATTGGCACAGGCGCACCTTCCGTTCTTCAGGATCCACACACATTCTCTCTCACACACACAGGTTCCCCAAACAAGAGCAGCCTCTCTAATCCCTCTTTGTTACCCATGTGTCAGGCCCTTTTCCTCCACTCGGTGACATTTCCTCCCTGAAGACAGAATTACAAGTAGCCTAGCCATTTCTGTTTTATACTTCTATTCTTTGGGCGTTGGGAACACTAGATGGTATGCTCCCTGCTCGCTTTTTGCTTTCTGTCACATTTCTTCTATTTTCTGCTTCCCTTCCTGTGTGTGTGTGTGTGTGTGTGTGTGTGTGTGTGTGTGTGTGTGTGTGTGTGTGTGTGTTTTGTATGTATTGTGTGTATGTATACATATTCCTATGTGTGCATGTGTATGCACATTGAGGCAATACAACACATCAATTGTAGGTGTCTTCCTCAACTAGACCCACCTTACTTTTAAGGCAGGGCCTCTTCGCTGACCCTAAAGCTCACTACTTCAATCTGACAAGATTGGGTAGAGTCTCCTGTCTCTGCTTTCCCTTTGCAAGGACTATAGGTGTATACTATGGCACCCAGCTTTTTATGTGGGTCCTGGGGATCAAATCTCATGCTCCACGTTTGCCTGGCAAATAGTTTATCATGTGAACCATTTCTCTAGCCCCTCACTTCCTCTTCTTGATGATCCTTTATTTCTCATTGTATAGAAAACACCTGCAATGCTCACAGTGGCTTCCTCGCTTTCATGCTTGTCAGATTTTGAAACATTAATGTTTTCGATACGAACAGCTTATTGTTGTCATGGCTGTTTTGTGCTATCTCATTCCACTGCACTGATCTTCTTTGTACCCCTGTATGGTGTATGTCTGCATTCTATTCCCTGATTTCCAAGTTATTCACTTTATCAAACTATTCATATTTACTGAAGAAATTTTAGGAAAGGCAGATAAACCAAAAAGAGCCAAAAAACCCACAACATTACCTACAAATGATTGTTCCTAGTCAGATGTTTAATATCCTTGGCATGTAGTCATTCTCTTATTTCATAAACCATAGTATGCAATTATGAGTTAGTATGTGTAAATGGAATTGTATACTTATATCATTCAGTAAGATGGTTCTAAGGAGTTGTATTCATCATTGGCAGTATTCCTGTCCAAAATCATCATAATGACTGCTGACACCTGCACAGAGCTGTAGTTTGAGGCTTCTTCAGTTTTGAGTTGGCTAGGGTTCTATCACTGGACATTTGGCTACTTAGAATTTTTGCTGTCATTAGTATGTGTGTGTTTAATTATTATGATACATTAAATTAAATGCTTTCTTTCTAGTTAACACATTTAAACATTTCAATTGCCAAAATGTCTAAGCATGTTTTCTTTGTCTTTCTTTTTTTAAATGCAATGTTTATCCCTTTTGTAAATCTTGGTCTTTCACTCAATCTGTTTTCCCCCAATCTAAGGCTTTTATCTCTTGATCCTGCATGATATGCAATGATAAATTAAGGTATCTCTTTTCTATTGTTTCCTTAGTGAATCCTCTTTTCTGGGGGAAAATTTAAGTGCATTTACCTGGTAGTATAGTTTCTGCACCACTCCCCTGTTCTTTGAAACAAAACATCATTTTTAAAATACTTCAAGTGTCTGGAAATCCAGAACAATGGGGAACTTTTGTCATGAGATTACTGAGAAACTCTTCAAATAATTTTAATCTTGTGCAACAAATATTTATTCATTGACTTTTGTGTGCTCAGTACCGTTTGCTGTGGGAACAGGCATGGGTCTGTCCTCATAAGCCTGACAGCTTGATTAGGCAGAAAGCTAGGCAAGTGATCATAAAAATTAGTAATGAGTTTAACAGATGCCAAAGACTCAGGAAAAGCTGAAGATATGGATAGAGCAATGTGCGTACAAAGGGAAAATGGAGCCCAGGAGGCAATGAGAAGACCTCTTGTGCTCTCTGCTAGCCAGGACATACAGTACAGTCATGTCAGGGCATGACCCAGACATGGGGCACTGTCCTGTGGACATGGGGTTTGAAAGTTTCGTGCTCAGGTGTCACTAGAAATAACTCTGGAGTCATTTTCTTCTTGAGAGCTGAGAAATGTGGCCTAAGTAATAATGACTCATGCCAGAGGACAGGGGCACTGGACATCTTCCCTTTCACCCATAAACAGTATTTGTGGCACATCATCATGAAGGCACGGTGGAAAAGGCAGCTTGAATCAGGCTAGCCTGTCCCTGGGCATCTTATAGATGAAGGTTGACAGAAAGGCACCATGATGTTTGTGGCAATCACAGACATGCCTGTGAGAAGTAGAAAAGCTGAGAAAGTATCTGGACACAAGGACATCTAACATATGAAGAGAATTCAGAAGACTGTGAAAGATCATAAAGGCTGAATGAAACTGGAATGTGTAGAAGGGGAAAACATGTTATGGGTGTAAGAGACATGGGTTCAGACAGAGTATCATATGCCAATCATAGCTTTAAATCCTCCTGAGAATATTTGACTTCCTTACTAACCATAACCAGATTATAGTCATTTTACCATTTTACAGATGAAAAAATTGAGTCCTATACATAAAGTGACTTGCTTCAGTGGCCTTCCCTGCTGATGACCTAATTTGCTTATGGCACCTGGACTGCATGAAAGTAAGGAGTGAGGGGGAAAGAGGCTTTTAAAAGAGACTGGGGCAAGGTAATCCAGCATGGGAAACAGGTTCCCAAAGCCAGCTAAGCACCAGGGACAGGTCCTGATTTCACTACCAGGAGCCCTACAAACAGACCAAGCTATACAACTGTCACATAATGCAGAGGGCCAAGGTCAGTCCCATACTGGCTCCGTAACTGTTGGTCCAGAGTCCATGTGATCCCACAAACTCAGGTAGCAGGGGGAGGAGCTCAGTCCTACTTCAAATTAGGTATGGCATGCTTTGTTCAAGCCCATGGGAGGCCTATCCTTTTCTGAATGGAGACACAGGAGGAGAGGATGGGGAGGGGGGTAGATGGAAGTTGGGGGAGAGGGGATAGGAGGAGAGGAGGGAGAGAAAAATGTGGTTGTTATATAAAATAAATAAAAAGTGTTAATTAAATAAAATAAAAATATATCTATATGAGAGAGAGAGACTGGGATCAAATAGGTCTCAGAAACCCTGATAAGGGGTTCCATGTGGAGACTTAATTAAAAACTAATGCACTAGGTACTGAGAAGATGAAAAAAATTTGATCAGAGCTGTGCTTTAAGATTCACCCAGCTTCACGAAGGGTCTGGAAGGCCAGGCTAGCAACCTCGTGACCTGCAAAGAATCTATCATAGTAGTTAGTATGTTAGGAAGAGAGAGTTCAAGGAAAGACTTAGACCAGTTCAAAAGAATGTTCTAAGCAATTCACACATGTATAAAGTAGCATTATACAATGTGGTATGGCTGACACATGAACGACATATCTGTGCATAGTAGGCATCTGTAATCACAGTCATCACAGTCAGTACAGGAACACCACCATCACCTCCAGCATCTCATCCCCCTAAGGAAGCTTCCCTCCACCTCTCCCTCCCTCTTCTTTGGGCAACCACCAACATACTATCTTTCATTGCAGTGAAGATGCTTTCTAGAATCCATATGCACAGACTCACGGTGTGTATTATGTCTAACTGCTTTTGATGAGCTTAATTCTCCCAATACTCATTGCTACTGTTGTATTTATCTTTTATTTTTATTCTCTCTCTCTCTCTCTCTCTCTCTCTCTCTCTCTCTCTCTCTCTCTCTCTCTCTGTGTGTGTGTGCATGCGTGTGTAGTACCCTTGGAGGCCAGAAGAGGGTGTTAGATTCTCTGGAGCAGAGCTGGAGTTACAGGCAGTTATGAGCCTCCCAGTATGGATGCTAGGAACTGCACCAGCAGTGTCCTCTGGAAGAGGCACATGTGCTCTTAAATGCTGAGCTGTCTCTCCAGCGCGTAATTACTTTTTATTGCCTTATCATGTTGCTTATAGACCTTGGCTATCACAAATAACACTGCTATGCATATGTGTGTTCAGGTCTTCTATAGACATAAGTTTCATTTCCACCAGTTAAGTACTACAGGCAGAATGACAAGACCGTATGATACGCATCATTTTCACATGTTGAGCGAAGAGTGTATAATTTTTCTATTACTGGGATATTAGTAGTAGTTTAAATGTAATTAAATATATTATGATATATGCAGGTAATAGAAAGTTGTGAAGCTTTTTTAATAATGATAAATATGAACTTCGAGTTATGGCACAAAGACAACCACAACCTAAGGAAAAGAAGGTTGCAGACTGCTGTAAATATACTCACCAAAATCTTAGTGGTGTTTACACACATTCATTTACTTATTTAGTTATATAAGGTGTTAGGATGTAGTTTTAATTACTATTTAATTTGTTTTCATAATTAGGAAAAATATTTTATAACTTTCCCCCCAAGTAATTATAGCTATTCTGATCTCAGAAGGTATAAAGGGAACTGGAGAAAGGTTCAGCTAAATAATCACTGGGTAACTGTGGCAGCTTTTACAAGGGTGGGAACTTATGAAATGAGATGTGAACCATAATCATATTATAATTAATTTTCTATTTGCTTTTAAAGTTTTAACTATATAATTTTTCCTTAAAGAGAAGAACATTTTATTTTTCAGTATACATAAGGAAACAACCAGGAATCTGTGTTAATAATAGCTTGATTGTTTCCTACGCAAATATCTAACTAAAGTAACCACTGATGTATAACCTATGCAGATCTATGCAGATCTATGCAAACAATTATTTAAATTGGAAGAGGAAGGAAGGGGTACTTGAAAATGGCAATATTTGCCAGATTGCTATTATGTCAGGAGGGCTCCTTGGTACAAGGTCACCAAATGAGAAATGAAGGACATTGAGCTTTGAGAGGACCCAGCTATCCTTGGTTGGAGGGTATTAGAAAGCTCAAGGTTAACCTAATTTAATAACAAACAATATGAAGTACTTTATTGTCTCCTAAATATCTAAAAGCATTAGCTGCCTTAGGCTTGTGAAACCCAATGAGGACCAGGAGAGGGATTTCATCTTAATTTCCATTTCATAAGTGAGATGAGTAAGGTTCATAGGAGTTAAATAATCTGACAACAAATATTAGCATAACTCTTTAAAGATTTACCAAGTACACTCTTACACATTTTCTCATTTAATTCTCACAACAACAGGGTGGAGCATGGAGCAGATATAGCTTTTTTATTCTCCTTACTCATTTTTCTGGTCAAGAAATTGAGTGTGAATATACACTTCTTCCCTTATAATCATTGCCTTATTTACTATAGTACAAAGCTGAAGACATAGATAGGTAGCTAGCTCTCTCTCTCTCCCCGCCCCCCCCTCGCTCTCTCTCTCTCTCTCTCTCTCTCTCTCTCTCTCTCTCTCTCTCTCTCTCTCTCTCTCTCTGTGTGTGTGTGTGTGTGTGTGTGTGTATGGAAGAATGGAAAGGACACTATTATTTTTACACCCATGGGCTTTGATATACCGGCCATGGTGACACAGAAACTATTCTGTACAGTTCAGGACTTCTGTTCCTTCTGACACTATCTTATACTAAGATGAAATAAGGTGTGTTTAGTTAGAAAACAAAGACATACCAACTGTCTCTCAGCTTTGATTCCATTATTTTTTGTTGCTCAAAGTTAACTTCTCAGTCATTACCCTGTTAAAAATACTTGCTCCTTCAGTAGTACATTCAAGTAAAACTAATGCTTGTTATTGCTCTTAGAGATTCTTTTGGGAAGCTTTCTTACATTGACAAGTTTGAAGATCATAGTCATGGCAGTATTTCCTACAAAGAGTAAAATGATTGGCTTAACATAAACTGTGTGGTAATACCACTCTCATATGTATTTAATCCCAAGTAACTAAAGGCAAGAAATCTCCACATTTAAACTGATAATCCATTAAGTTATTGCCTAACGAATGATCATATCCATCACAAACTAGTCAGGGCCCCTGGTGGGTATTTTGTTTGTTTTTCCTCAAAATAAAAAGGCAAACAAATGCCCTTGGAGTTTACTCAGCCAATCTCATGATACTTGGCTGCCCTGAATCTGGTTAGTCTGGAGGTTATGAGATGGGATCTCCTGGCCTTCTGCCTATGAGCAAAATACCTTTGATTTTTTTTTGTATCACCCTTCTTTGGGAAATCTAATATGACTTCTTTCAGAAGTTTGAAATTCATTTAATTGCGTAGCTGTGCTTATCAGATACGGAGATGTCAAATAAGGAATGAGATATCTGGGACAAAGTCTCCCATCTCGGAGTGTAGCCTTTTACTCTGCCAAGCTGAATCATGCTGGGAGCAACAGCATCTTCATTTTAAAAGTAGAGATCACATACACAGTGCATGCCTCATTACTGCTTCCAAATCTGCCCTTTGAGCTTTCTTAGCTAAAGACTCTGAATTTTAAAGATGATAGGAGGGAAATAACTTGTTTTGATAAAGGTAGGATATTTATAGACACATGCAGGTAGAAGGAGAAAGGTCTAAGGAGCATCTTTGGGATGTTGTGAGTAGAGGAAATATCTACAGTCTGTCTCATAGTGTTTAACCTGCTGGGAAACCCTCCAGGGATCCATCCCTTATGTAGTGTAGTGTAGGCTTGGGGAGGTAGGACCATGCTTGCCATCATCCAGAGTGGCCAGACAACATAGGCTTTACTCTATTACAGTACTAGATGCATGCTGACCTCAGTGGATGATCCTAACTCCCCGCTCTCAGTCTTACTGCTCTTCTTTACCTTTCCATTCCTTCATCTTTGTCTCCCCTTCATCTGTCTCTTCCTTTCCTCCCTCGTGATCTCACATCGAGCTAGCAAGAACCAGAGGGGATGTAAGTGTTAGGATTTTGCACTTTGATTCCCTACCTCAAGCAACACCACAGAAATTACCGTGACCAGCCTTGGCAGGGTGTCCTCCTCCAAGGACTGCCGGAGTGCTTTGCATCAATTCTCACTTAGCCATTGGGAGGGAAAGAGGAGCAGAGTGTTATTTTCCATCTTTGGAGTAGACAGGGAGACAAGCTAACAGGAACAGTCAGGACATGTGGTGAGCCAGGGAACAGCACCAGGTTACACACAGTATCTCCAGTGCTCTCCAGTAATGGGCTGGTCTTCACAGGAGAAGTAGCTAATGGGGTGCTGAACAGAAAGCAGAGGCTGCTCCCCTGAAAGGAAGCAGAACTCTCTGTGGGTGCTTGTGAAGGTGTTGGAAGAATGACCAGTGGGTATGTTATGAGAAAATGCCAGGAAATTAACTAGTTTTAACTTGCACAAAACTTTGAAAGAATAAAAACATGGGCTCTTTTCCTCCATTGGACTATTAGTAGAGACTGAACTTAACCACTCCTAACTGCACCCTCACTGCCCCTACCCCGTGTAGGCTTCATTGGAGATGACTCATTCATACTTTCAAGGCTTTTAGTGAAGGTGAATGAAAGAGCAACCATGTCATGTTTTCATTGTCTGCCTTCACCTAGTCATCCAAAGAAGTGATATCTTCAAAGATTTGAAGATGGACTTAGGTACTGACTGGGTTGGGGGTCCTTTTCACTATAGAGTAAGTCAATGGCTTTCTGAATATGGAAGTGTCATCTTTGTCCTTGGTTTCCATTGATGCAATGATGATAAGTTGGTAATCATGCTGGGGGGGGCATTAAGAAACATACATGCCGTCCTTAATTACTTAATGACCCCTGTTTTAGAAAGCCACTTAAGGTCATGGACAAGAGGTCATCCAGTGGATATGAGAAGGAGCCTCACTGGGCTCATCCTCTTCAGTTCATCTCACTGCATCATATGTCTGTGGCCACCTCCTGAGGGAGCAGTGAGTGGAATCTTGGACAGCACTACTGTTTTGTGTTCATCTCTTCAAAGTGGCTCTTTGTGTGCTACAGTGGAGGTAGTCTCAGCATTAAATTGTTCTGGAAATTGGACATGATGAACACACCGGCCAAATGTGCTGTTGCTACTGCAGAGGAGTATCAACTTGAAGTTAATTTTATTCCATGTTATCCTGCACACTTGGGCTAGGAGGGTTGACACTTGTGTACAGACGTTTCCACATTTTTGTCTTTTATTCCTCTCCTCTATCCCATGCAGGATTAGCTTTGGAAAGGCAGGGAAAGAAGAGCTGTTTTGCTTTGACTTATAGCCTTTGTTTTGACAGTTTTTATCATGTTCTTTAGACACATTAAGTTCTTTCTTCCCTGTAGGGAGAAGATGGAAGAGTTCAGCTTTACCTCCAGTCATACCACCCTCCTTTTCTGATCCCCTAAAAAACAAAATAGCTGACACTCACCTGCTCAGGGGCACTAAGTCATGTGTTTTATATTCTTACAGGCTCACCTCTCTCTCACACCTTCAGCAACAGCCAAAGGCTGGGTGCTCAGCATCACCACACTCTCCAACAGGATCTGTATTTGTGACCTGATTTACATTATTTTTTTTTCTCCTGCCAATAATTGCAGGGTGAAACATTAATTGAGAAGGGAAGGAAAAAGATGGTATGGATTTGTCTGCCCATTCATCCCACTAAGTGAAAATGCTACAAAAGGTGTGTATGTTGGGAGGAAGGGTGGAGTCCAAAGAAGGTACTGAAAGTGCCCTGTATTATTCATCTCATTCCTTGCTCATTGGACCCTTTGTTTGAGACAACATGTCCCAAGGATTGGCCAGGAAGCAGGCTCCCATTGGCTGGGTATCAGATTTGCTGGTACCCTGATACTGCATTTTACAGCTTCCAGAATTGTGAGGGATGAATATTTATAGTTCAACCCCCTGCATCTATGATACTTTGTTATAGGAGCACACAGACTGTTTTGGCCAGTGGGATATAAGTTGAAGTTGGTTTCCAAGAAAGGCTTCCTTTAGCAGAGGGAATGCTCAGGTGCTGCTAGTATTCAATCCCCCTCCTTACCTGGATATAAGTAGCCACAGTAGAGGTAACTAACAATGTATTTTAGGCTGAGAGACAGAGCACAAAGGCTGAGCATAGGTAACAGATAACATTCCTGAGAAAAATATTCATTTAATTAATCCATAGACATGTGTGATGTAAGCCATTTAACCTGATGCCCATCACTTTCTGAAATCTTAACCATCAAGGTTGCAGGGTCAGGAAGAAGGATCTTGGGGAAGTAAGTAGGTCACAAAGGTGGAACTATCATGAATGGAACCAAAATCTTTATAAGGGGAAATGAGATGTAGGTAGCTCCTGCTCACTATGTGAAGATACAAGGAGGTAACCATTGGGCAACCAGGAAGCAGGCTCCCAGTGGATGAGCATCAGATCTTCTGGTGCCTTGATACTGGATATTCCAATCTCCAGAGCTGTGAGGGATGAATTGTTTATAGTTCAGCTACCTGCAGCTATGGTACTTTGTTATATCAGCACAAACCAAGAGAAGAAGTTGTTACTTCCTCTGCTTGATCTTTGCTGCAGCATTAGCAGGGTGTGGAGGCCTAGTTTGATCTTTACATGATCTTAGCTGTGATCTTGGGGTGATCCTGATATGATTCTGATATGAACTTGGTGTGATCTTGGTATGATCCTCTTAGGATTCTAATGTGGACTTGCTGGGAACCTGAAATTCTATTGTGAACTTGGTTTGATCCTGATATGATCCTTGTGTGATTAGGATGCAATCCTGTTAATGATATGATTCTCAGATGGATTAGTGTCATCTTTTCTTCTAAACATATGAAGCAGTTACACAGAGTAGTCTCCCGCAGCTGACAGTGAGTATGTAAGGGAATGTTTGTGTGCACGCACGTGCATGCATGCCTGTGTGTGTGTGTGTGTGTGTGTGTGTGTGTGTGTGTGTGTGAAGGAGTAGACATGATGAAGAAGTCAAGTCATGGAAACTATGCCCAAATCAAATACTTGAAAAAATGTAGCATCTTCATTTCAATTACATCAATTCTGTTTTTTAAATCTCACAAGGCTCCTCTCCCTAACAGACACTTTTCCCTTTCAGGAGGACCAGTCTAAATACATTTATCCCATAAAAATTCAGAGTCCATCCTAAGTGACAGGTTCCATAAGGAATTTGAAAATAAAAATAAAAACAAAGGCTGAAACTTACTTTCTTATGTGTGTACTTATTTTTCAGTATGTAACATATACAATTATATTTGATATTTAAAGTTATGTTGTAAAATGAATAGCTTTTATTATATATGTTATTATTTTTCTAGATGGAGAACTGAGGCCTAAGTTCAGTGTTCTCTAAGATCATACAGCTAGTCAATGTTGGAGTTAACATTTGTATACACATTCAGAGTCTCTTTAATTTCCCTGAAGTAAAATATTGACTTCTGTCTTTTAAGGACTCCCAGTCCGATGAGAAATATAGAGAGAACAGAACTGGATTTCTGTTCACTACTGTGTATTTATGTATAGAGTGTTGTCTCAACATATCATTTTGAGAAATGGGAACATCAATATTTACTTGATGAACCAGAATTTAGTGGATATTTAATACATGACAGCTGACAGGATAGGTAGTCTATGAATATGTGTGTATGCACATGTGTATCAGGTAGACATTTGAATGACAGAAATCAGATGTAAGCATCCTGTTTGCTATTTACAAGGAACTGTAATTGACTAAGAGAAGTTGCTGAATCCTTGAGGAAACTTGATAAGAATATCACACAAAGGGGATATTTTAGCTGGAACTTAAAAGGTGGTAAGAGTCAGTAGGTGGGGGAACTGAAGTGGATGTAGAAGGGCCCACCGTACTGAGTTCCCTGTGTGTGAGGATAGAAATGCTATTCAGCACTGGGTGCTACAACCACCCAAGACCTCCAACAGGTCATGCCAGCTGAAAGGGGAAAGGGAAAGATGAGGGGAATGAGACTTAAAATGTGGGTATAGGGCATGGGAAAGTTCCTGAGTTTCACGGTAAACCAAGGGAGACATGCAACCTGGAAGCTAACACTCCCCTGAGGACCATTCAGTTGGCTTAGAACCCAGCTCACAGAGTCAACAGGCTGGCACATGGACAGGATGACCCTCATGATGACAGTGTTACTCAGGATGGGGAAGGTGATTGGCTTCTCTACAGTGTCCTTCACCCATCATGCTCCATGCATAGCCTACTTCCTTGAAATGCTCCTCCCCGTGTGTGAGAGAGAATTCATCCATAAGAACAAACTTGAGCCATTGCATCTCACTATCACAAAAGCATCTCTTAAGGAGGAAATAGCCCTAATGGACATCTCTATTACAGTAATAGCCAAAGGCATTGCTTTCAAGTAGTATTAGGAGGCAGAAAGGAGACAGCCAATAATCTATGGTTTTTGCTTTTGGGGTGTTTTTTTTTTAAGTATGAGGGTATGTTGAGGGGATGGTCATCATCTTACATACAGAAAATTTCTCCTAAGCCAGGTAAGCCTGGGCTCTCAGTGAGAGGACTCATCTGTAGGTCATCCTATTCTGCCTGAACCCTTAGCTGTTCATATTGTTTTTGTGAAGTCTTTTTTTTTTTTTTTTAATTATCGCATTCTGTTCAGCCCAGGAAGCCTTCTAAAGTAGGTATGGGAACTGATACCTGTCCTGCCTCTGAGAAGCCAAGTGGAACCCCAAGCTGGGGAAATGGCAGGGTTTCCTGAAAGCCAAGGCCCTTTTATTCCTTCCTTGGCTCTGGAGAAATCACAACTTTCTGATTGCCCCACACAGCAATTGACCTGCCCCATTACCCTTGGGCAGTCCTTCCAGGGATTCTTCCAATAGGGATTTGCCTACTCTTGTGATATACAAATAGCCCGAAGTGCCACTCATAGTCTCCCCTACGTAGCCAAGCTGCCCTGCCATTCAGAAATTGAGTCTCATGGACATTGATTCAGTTCACCTCACTTTACCATGGATTGTGTCCTAATAACTCTTTAGAAATTGAAAATACTGTTGTGTTCCAAAACACACTTGATATACCAACATATTGACACTATAGATCAGAAACAGAGATGGAAGAATCATCTCTACAACCTAGTGGTCAAAACCGTTGTCATGGTTTTGCCTAGCCCTACCCTTGTTGGAAGAAGTAAATTTACCTTGTGGATCATTCCAGGGTGTCACTAAAGGAGTGGGTGGTTTTGGAGTGGAATAAGTATGCATTGTTTTACTTAGGGACTCCTGTTTTGGTGCCATCGAGGCCAGTGCATGTTTAGAAGTGGCCTTTAACCCCTAGCTTGGTGTTCCCCCTCTTACTTGGTTTGTACACATGCCACACAACTGCTCTACCCAGCCCATATATAGTTGTGTGTGTGTGTGTGTGTGTTTGTGTGTGGTGTTTTTTTTTTGTTGTTGTTGTTTTTTTTTTTTTTGTTGTTGTTGTTTGGAGCAAGGTCTTTCTTAATTACTCAAGCTGGCCTTGAAGTCACTCTGGAGCCCAAGCAGGCTTTGAATTTGTGATACTCCTGCCTCAGCTTCCTCAGCTGGGATTACACTTGAGTAATTGAGATTCTAGGTCAATGTGTGCTTGGGAGAATATTGGCATCTAAAGGACTAGGGTCTTAATTTTTACTGCTCTAGTTACTACCAATTCAACCTTGGGAATGTAGTTAAGGTATTGAATCTTCCTAATCATTATCTGTGAAACAGACATGAAGACTTAAGTGACTGTCTCCCAGAAGCATTACAAATATTAAATGAGAGTTACTCAGCAGTGCTGGACATATGATAGGTGATAAATTAACATTAGCTGACATCATGACTAGTCTGGCATTGTCGGCAATTCTATGCTGGGTTTTGCATCTTTAAAAGAAGACATGGCTAGATTTGTATGGAGAGACCTAATGAATGTGAATGACCATACAAGAGATACTCTGGGGGGAGAAATGCTAGTTCCTGAGCCTCCTTGCAGCAGACATGAGTACAGACCTTAGAGTAACAATGTGGGAGCTGAGAACATAGGGGAGAGCAGTATGAGCCTAGGCTACAGAGACATCTAACAAAAGCATGTGGAATTCATTCCCTTAGGAAAGAATGAGCAAATAAAACTTTAAATCAAGGAAGAATGTGACTAGAGCTGTATGTGGAGAGGTTGGGTTATAGTTCCTTTAGAAATTCTTCTAATGGCTCCTGTATAGTGCAGAATTAACTCCAAAGGTCTTATGGCCTACCAAACTCTCCCCACCCCGATTACCTACACTCCAGTCTAATGGGCTCCTCATTTTCCTAGGCCCATCAAGCCTTTGCCTCTCAATCTACTCCACATGCAGTATTTTCAGCAGGTTTCAGATAGTGGTCTCCCTTCTTAGGACTCCACTAACATGTCAGAAGACCATTCTGGCCACTCTCCTTGTGAACATTGCACTGCCCACCTATCTTCCTTGCTCACTTGGTTTTATTTTTCATATTCCATGCAGGCTGGGATCTTATTTACCTTGTTGCCTCAACCAGATTGTTAACTACATGAGAAGAGGACATTTAAAGTTTTCCAGCCTTCAGAGCAGGGCCAGCACTGAGGAGCTGTAGAACTATTTTTGAACAATGGAATCCTCTAAATGACAAATAGGCTGGTTTCTCAGTGCAGGTGAGAGACAGGGAGGCCACCAGGTAAGGCAAGGTACAAATAGATAGCCAATACTGAGGTTCCTGACACATTACTTTTACAATACTGAGTACCACCTAGTTGAGTCCTGTGGTGAGTGCTGAGGACACAATGTAGGCAGGATCCTTAGAGAAGACACAGCACTGAGACCAGATCAAGGTGGTGATAATGGAAAGTATAAGAGATCCAGAGACACATTATAGAGTATGTGTAGAAATGAATGCAGTAAATGTTTCCATCGATTTCGTGTGCATTAAACCACTTGAGAACTGGAGAAGGAAAAGGAAAATCTCTTTCCCTCTGGGGTAACTGAAACCAGGCTTCAGCTAGCACAGATGAGAATCTGACAGAGGAGCAAAGAAGAGGTAAGTCTGTGACATGCAGTGGACTGGGCAAGAGACAATGGAGGTAGTGGAGGTGGCTCTCTCCCCTATAGTGGGCAGGAGAAGGCTAAAGAGTGAGTCAAGGGTAAATGTTGGAGTTTAGCTCTGATTTTGATTTTGATTACACTTATAGAGAAACTGAGGAGACATGAGTGTGTTTCTAGTCTGAGAATAAGAGGGTTACATGGAAAGAAGATTACATACTCTTTTGATTTGACAAAAGACCACAGAGAGGAAGATGTATGATCAAGAGCTGAGGACTGATCCTTGGAAAAGGAGGGGAATTCTTCTTCAGAATTATAGCAAGATGATTTAAGATATGGACCCCTCCTCTCTCTCTCTCATGCACACATTTTTCTCTCTGTCTCTCTCTTTCTCTCTCACATACATACACGCACACACACAATATATTCTTATATATGGGAGGGTTTGGAGGGAGGAAAGGGATAAATATTGTAATTATAATTTCAAAAAAGATGGATTTATTTTGCTCTGGATGAGAGCTGTGGTTCCTCATCAGATCTAGATCTTTTTGGCAATAAATGAAAATGAGAGGACTTTAGAAGGTCTGGTTTAAAAAGCTATATGAAGACCAGAAGACAAGCTCAGTAGTAGCTTTAAGACAGGGATTGGAATTTGACCCAGAAGAGTTACTCCTCATCCTCACACAACCCTTTCTAAAGAGCTGGCTTATTATCCATGTCCAAAAGTCAGACCTGGCACATGCTGTCCAAGTATCACCTCATCCCTTATCACCATCACTTCACCATCTGTAGGAAGCTCAATGACTGGGCAGAGGTAACCAGCTATTAAGAATAATTGGATTTAAACCCAAGTCCAAGCAGGTGTCAGTGTATTACATTCTTTTCCAACTAAACAGCCCAAGACAGTTGTTTTACTAACAGTGACCCTGCTTGAACAGGACAATTATTAGGATCTCTAAGTCAGAGGTAGCCCTAGCAGCTTCAGGAAGTGGCTATAAAAGTCTCCCCCAAAACAGACCAGGAAATAAGTGTGTAACCATGTTCAATATATCTGAGAATGGCCACAAGAGCCATCTCTGTCTTGATGGGCAGAGCCGGTGTAGAATGCACAGAATCAACTTCAAGGCTGAAAAGTGCTTGCCTAGATTCCTTCTGCAGGAAGTCCTCAGAAATGGAGCTATCTGCCTCGCCTGGCCTGTGGATGGACATACGTTTACAGAAGCTCTGAGTCTGACCAGGATGAAACCCTGAGGGTCCAGAGTTAATATATGCCCTGTCCCTGCCACACCTGTGACACTGAGAATTTGTAATCACAAACAAAACCTGGACAGATTCCATGCCAGCCGTGACTTTAATTAAAGCTATTTAGAGGGGCTGAGGCTAATTTAAAGGTGATTGCTAGGTGGGTTTCTCAAGTCAGAAAGTGCTAGTTTGACAATTAATGATAGTGCAGGGCTTAATTGGATTCAGTTAAACAAGAAAAGACAGAGGAAGAGCACAAGCTACTGGGACCCTCTGACCTCCTGGTGGCAGAGAAAGAAAGAGATAGGTCTAAGTTCTCATGGGAATGAGAATTGTGGGAAGTAACTTTCCATTTCTTCTGTTTGCATGTGAAATGAATGCCAGTTGCAGCTCATGTTTAACAGATTTAGAAATGTAACTGCTCAGAGCATTAACTGGGACATAAAACCACAAACCAGGACACCTCACACACCTAGGGTATGATGCTCGTTCTTTGACTCAAACTTAGCACATTAAATATGCCAATTCTATTTCTCAATAAACAAATTTCGGAGAGGTTATCATATTAATGGACTTTTAAAGAGTAGTTAGAAAATGCCAACCTGATTCAAATTATCTCCTGGCATTCCTAACTCCTTGGTTCTTTTTAAAATGTATTTTTTCTTATTCACCCTCTCAATCCTTCTCCCTATTAACTTTGTGAAGTCATCAGAGATTTTCTTTACTTGTGAACAAAATCTACAGTTACAGTGGATGTCAGCTTGATTTTAATCCCTCTGGGCCTTACTACTACTGTAAAAATAAGAGGGCTCATTGCGGTGGCCACTGGGAGCATGGCTCTACTCCACAGAACCAGAGACTCTACAAAGTATGAGGCTTCACTCACAGACTGCATGTTTCTTTGACCTGTACAGCCCTATACTAAATTTGACCAAAATTCATTTTAAATGACTGTAGATGAACCCATTTGTCTTAATTAGGGTTAGCATTGCTGTGATGGAAACACCATGACCCAAAGCAACTTGGGGTGGAAAGGGTTCATTTCACTCACAGTTCCATATCAAACAGCTCATCATCAAAAGCAGTGAGGGCAGGAACTCAAGCAGGGCAGGTAGCAGGAGCTGATGCAGAGGCCATGGAGGGGTGCTGCTTACTGGCTCCCCATGGCTTGCTCATCCTGCTTCCTTATAGAACCTATGACCACAAGCCCAGGGGTAGCCAATCCCACCATGAGCTAAGCTCTTCCCTATAAATAACTAATTAAGAAAATGCCCTACATGCTTGTGTGTAGCCTGAGCTTATGAAGAGGTTTTCTCAACTGAGGATCTCTCCTCTCTGATGACTCTAGCTTGTGTCAGGTTGACATAAAACTAGCCAGCATACCTTTTAAGACCTTGTCTCAGCTACCATCTTGTTCTTAGCATGGCAGAGGAAACCACTTCAAATTCCTACAACTAAAATGAGTATTGTTACTACCTGTGTATCATGGAGGGTCCAAAGCTGAGAATTACAATGAGTGACCTACAGGGTGGATGCACACTTTACAGGAAAGATCCAGGCCTCTGTGCTTCCTCTATATTATAGCCCCTCACCTGGTAAGCACTAGTTGTGCTCCCAATGGTCTAGACCTGTCTTCCTAACTCTGCATCTACAATTTACTTGTAGTGACTATTTTGGCTCAGGGATAATATGAGTGTTGAGTTCTGCATCTCTGACTCCTGATGTGGTGCTCTCTGCCAGGCAGGCTTCTAGTAGGCCTCCACACATGTTGTGAAAATTGGTTAGCTCTCTTAACAGTTGCTGTGGAACTGAGAAACAGGAAATGCTGGACAGATGAGCTGCAACAGAGACCTCATTTCATTCGGTCAATTAGAAAATGGACTGAGGCTTCCACATCTATTCCATGTGGGCAGCTGCTATTAGGCTTAATTTGAAAAGTCATTGGCATTGACTTCAAGTTTGTAGAGCTGTTCAGAGTCACTTAACTCTGAGCTCTTAACCTTGTATTAAGTACTGATTACCTTTGTTCAGCAGGGTGAGCCTTATGACCTTCTCCTTGTAGGAAAATAGAGTCAAGAGATTGGTGAGATATTTGTACAACTCAGTAGCTACTCACTTGCTACTGACTCGACCCTGTCCTGCTTTTCTCTAGCCACATTTGGGATTCTTTTCCTATTTCTTCAAGAATTTCTACAATGCAGGTAGTGGCTCACACCTGTGATCTCAGCACTTGGGGGGCTAAGGCAAGAAGATTGCTGCAAATAGAGTGATAGCCTGAGCTAAAGAGCAAGATCCTGACTCAAAAAAAAAAAATCAAAAATTTGATTATCTACTTTTGCTGTTGTTGTTTGGCATGTGTTTGTTTTCGGTCTTTTACTTGTTTGAGGAGAATGCATTGTTTTTATAACTGAACATTCTGCCATGCACAGCAAGTCATTTTTGTTGCTAAGGCGTTTACAAAGCTGGTTGCCTGAACTGATTGCTCCTCATTCTCTAAGACAAGCCTCGGCATTCCAACCATGGATTTTTATCTAGAAGAGAATGTTGATCTAGGCACAGCAGCAGCATCTGTGATCCTAATACCAGCACCCAGGAAGCTGATACAGGAGGACTGCTGTGAGTTCAAGGGCAGCCTGGGCTAGATAGCAAGAGTATCTCTAAGAGGGACAAGAAAGGGGTGGAGGGTAGGAGGAGGAGAAATATGTTTAAACCTAGTAACTTTTCACTACTTATTATGCAGCTTCTGCAGCACTGGAAATATTGAACACACATAAAATATCACTACGGGAGTGACAGCTACTCTACTACTCTCAGTTAATCAATGATGAAGTTGAGATACTTATCAAAGTTGATGGAAGTTAAAATAGCCTTTGGAGTATACTGATATTGTGGATTAGGTGGTCTGTATGGGAATCCCAGCCAATAAAACTATAACATCTCTGTCCCCTACTGTGTCTTTGAAACGTAATGATATCTGTCTTCAGCCATGTTGTAAGAATAACACTTCAGTAAAATCCCAGTAAGCATTAGTTTTTCTTTTCTTCTTTTTGTTTTATCTCCATTGCCATCACTACAACAACTGCTGCCAGCACTACTCATTGCCACTAACCACCAGCATCAGCACCACTATCACTACCACCACCACCACAACCTGTAACACTACCATCACCATTATTACTTCATCACCACGCCCTCTAGCAGCTCCATCATCCAGCTGGTAAACATCACCAGCAGGACCCAGAGACCTACCACTAGCTACATTTGGATAAAGGGCCTCTTGGTCCAGAGGCATAAAGCTGGAACAGCAGAAAATCATGGCCAACTTAAACTTTGAAAGAACCTCGGGCTGCATTAATGAGCCAAAAGAGCAAGGGAGGAGGAGACAGTCTGCTTCTGTAGTCTGCAGTAAGTGGTCGATAATAAGATTCAAGCTGTATTAGTGTTCCTTGGGAGGAGGGAAGAGAGAGGTGTCATTCCAGTAACCATGTCCATGGAAAAGGCAAAGTCGATCCTTGAAAGTGAGGAGGAGTGGGCCTGACGCTTCAAATTTTGTTTGTTCTACATCATCAAAGGTTTTCATCCCTGCAGTTCCACAATATACAGTCTGGAAAGAATCTGGCATGGTTGCAGAGGGCCTGGACAGAGTTAGCAAGCTCCTGCCTGCCAAGTGAGGGTCTCAGCAGTGGGACAATAGTGGCAGAGCAGACGACAGTGAGCTCACTGATTTCCTTGGAGAGAAGGGACCAGAAGATTTGCACAGACTGAGTCCTTCCAGTCTTCTGTTTTGTAGTCTCATCAGCATGGGGCCTGAGCACTTAAGATACTTAGCCAAGCCAGCTGCTCCCTGCCATCCCTAAAGAGAATCAGCCAGAATAAGGGCTTACAGTACAAACGACTCATTTGCATAGCATGGGATTCTCACATAGATCCTAGCGAAGAAGACTGAGTCCCCACCTTTGGAATTTTTATATAAAGAAACAGATATTTAGACACGACAGCTGATAAAAGAGTCAGCACGTTATGAGTGTCTGCTGTGTGTCAGAGACTTTCTAAGTATCTCATTTAATCTCTGTGAATAATGGAATAATATTGCCATTTAAGAAGTAAAGAAATGAAAAGCCAGAAAGTTTCGGACTGTTTCAAGGTTTTGCAGTAAGTCTTACACATAGCTCTAAGATTCTAAGATGAGTTCTGACACCTTCCTTATGCTCCTTGGAAATGTAAATAGTGACCTTTCTCAGTACTTGAACTCACACTCCTCTTGTACTCTGTGGAACCTCATCCATCCGTTAATTCATTCATTCATTCATTTATTCATCCAATGATTTCTTAGTGTCTGTTATTTCATATAGCACAGTAAGCATGTGTGGTGGCACACACCTTTAATCCCAGCACTCAGGAGGCAGGGGCAGGTGGATCTTTATGAATCCAAGGCTAGCCTGGTCTACAGAGTGATTTCCGGGATAGCTAGGGCTACACAGAGAAACCTGTCTCAAAAACAAAAACAAAACAAAACAAAACAAAAAACCCAAAAAACAAAAACCAACCCTCCCCCAAAAAACAAACAAAAAACCCCATATCAACACAAAAGAACATAGAAAAGAAGACAGAGTCTTTGTCCCAAAGTGTCTCCCCTTATGTTGATGTAAAAGGTATAATAAACATGAAAAATGCATACATGGATATCTTCTATGAAATAAAGCAGTGATGTAAACATCATTGATGATGAGTCTAGGATACTTCAGCTCAACCATTCAGAGAAAGCTTATGTGAGAAGACAGTAGTGACCTCATCATTAAGGGGGAATATGCCCGAAGGATGAGAAACCAGGGACAACAGGCAGGGGTAGCAAGAGTACTGTCTCTCAGGCTGTTGAAATGCAAGCATAGTGACAATGTCGGGTTCCCAGAATGAAGTTCATAAGTTGATTTGGCTCAGATCATCTGGGGCATTACAGACATGGTAAGAAATTTGGAGTATAGTCTAAATGCTATCTATAATAAGGCAGTGACAGACAAACCATTGAAGTGAAATGGTCCGAGTTAAGTGTGAGGATAATCCTGGGTATTAGATATTGAGTGGATTGTAAGAGAGAAAGCAGAAAGGGGTAAACCTGAGGGTGACTATAATAATCTGTGGAAGAGAGTTGTGTTAACTAGGATGATAGTAATAAAAATGCAAAGGACACACACACACACACACACACACACACACACACACACACACGGAGGGGTGTTTGAAAGGAGTAAGGGAACCAGGAGAAGGGAAGACACAAGAGGATTGGGTGTTGCATATACACAAAGTACATGGTATACATGTATAAAACATCATAATGAAACCCATTATCTTATAAGCTAATTCTAAAATTAAATATATATATATAATATATATATTACATATATATATTATATATATATCATATATATGAAAGAACTAGCCAAAGAAAAAGTTGCTAAATTCTTTGGGTTGAACAAAAATTCAGGGTGATTCCTGGTTTGGGGCTCGCATAAATGTAATTGGCTGGCTGCAGAGAGGGTTAGTGAGAAGGAAGGAAGAAGGAGCGAGGGGGAAGATTGTGTTGTATGTTTGGACCTGAGGTGGCAGGGCATAACTTTGTCTTCATGTGAGTTAAATGTTTGAATCTTGACTCTATGTAGACAAGAAAATGGATGGGCTGGGGGTATACATTTGGGGATAACTGAAACATAAACTAAATTTAAAACCACAAGATTGTATAGGTCCCTCCCAGAAAGGGTCTAACAGAAGAACTGAGGATGAAGGATTGAAACCCTCGCTAGGCCAGGAAGAAAAAGGGGTACAGAAAAACAGGAAGGACCAACTCCAACAAGCAAACAAATAGGCTGTGGTTCTAAGGAAGCCTGAAGAGGAAGGCAGTCTCTGTGACTCCTGCAGCTACATACTGCTCACTGCACATCAAAATATTTGGAAATAAATTGTCACTGCACTAAAGAAGCTTAGACCTCTTTCTTGTCCCTGTCCCCTACACAGTATGGCATAGTGGCTATTTATACATGTGTGAGGGATTATAGGCAGAAATGATTCATGGCTTAAGGAGGATTGTGAAGGTTACATGCAAATACTACATTACTTTACATGAGACACTTGAGCACCTGCAGATTTGGGGTCTGCAGTAGGTCCTGGACCCATGCCCACAGACACCAAAGAGCACCTGTATTTCTTGTAAATGCTGCTGAGAGGAGAAACACAATGGGGAGATGAAATGACTTTTGGCAATTTGGTGAGATGGAGTAGCTGATGACCTCGATAAGAGCTGTTTTGTTGGGATGGACTGAGTTGAAAGCTCAATTGCAGTGGGTTCAGAAGGGAACAGGAGGTGAGAGAGGGGAGAGATGGAGAATATAGACAACGCTTTTCTCAATCTACTCCTAATTACACTTAGTCCTATACCACAAAAGCTAGATATTGACAAGACGGTGAAAGGCCATTTGCTGTTCCCAAAATAACTGTGGCAAATGGGTGGAAAGCCAATTTTGTGGTCCAGCTTTGTAACTTGGTCCACTTTTAAACAGCTTTCATTATCAGGAAGTTATTGCTTCTATTGACCTGAGAGATGTAAACTTGTTTTCACTTTATGGAGCTAGAAGCATGCTAAGCTTCATTAGTATACCACTCTGTACTCATAGGACTTCAGAGCCTCACCTTTCTACATCGGTCCATACTGGCCTCTTCATTACTGATACCCTGTGTGAGCCCAGAGAGCACTGTGTGCTCGTTTGAATGGTGAAAACTGGCTTAGTCTATTTCATGTTGCTCTAATATCTGGTGCTGGGTAATGTGCAAGGAACATAGATTGATTTTGCTTGTTTTTTTTTTTTTTTTTTTTTTTTTTTTTTTTGTGTGTGTGTGTGTGTGTGGGGGAGGCGACTAAAAGTTGAAAACAGCATGGGGCCGGCCTCTGACTAGGGTCTCCCAGCTGGATCACAGCATGGTGAAATAGCACGGGGCCGGCCTCTGACTAGGGTCTCCCAGCTGCGTCACAGCATGGTGAAATAGCACGGGGAAGCAGAGAAGTTCAAAGCTGGCTAAGCATGTGGGTGGCTTCGCTTTGCAACAACCCGCTCTTGTGAGAACTTACCAGCACTCTGAGAACTCTGTCATTCCTTTCCAAGTATGGTTCTCTATGACCTAATCTCCCACTAGGCACCACCTCTTAAAGTTCCTGTCACCACAATACCCAGTGGTCTGGGGACCAAGCTTCCAGCACATAGTCTTGCAAACCATACCCGAACTATGAAATAAGTGTTTCCTTATCTAAGTTTGCTTGTTCTTAAATGTGAATAATGATACTCTAGGCCATACATTCTACATGAAGAATGTATTGTTTCATGTCAAAATAGTAGTTTGGAAAGTAAAGTTTGATATCCTCTTCGTTGGAAGCCACTATGACTTAATTAGACTCTTATTTTGGTGGGGTAATAGTCCCATGCTATTATTTGTTTTACCTTCACATCCCTACTCTCCAATTCTGGAATGAAGATAAATGCTAATTTCTTTACAAATGCCTTGCTCTCTCACAGCCTACTGATGCTTTCAACTTAAAGGGGGGAAAAAGTCTGGATGATTCTTCATTAGAAGTGTACTATTAAAATTGTCAATTTCTTGAAATACGTGGTTGAAAAACCATCCTTTATCCCCCCACTGTGTGTTACCCTAAACTATCGACCTGTCACCAGGCAGCGTTCTCACATGTGGGTACAGAGAGACTGTGGGAAGATCCAAGTGGCACTTAAATTACATTCTCCCTTTGATTCTTAAGACATTTAGTGCCATTTAGCAGAATTCCAGTGCAGTCGGTTCCACAGAAGAAGGGGCTGTCCTTTTCGAAGAGCCTCTGCTGTGGTGGCTGAGGAAAAGAAATCAAGTCTTCAGAACAGCAGGGCTGGCTTTTCTATCTTGATCTTCATGGCACTGGATGTGCTCCAGTGTGGGGCCGACTAGGCAGCCTTTATTAGCCAGTTCCCTGTTTGGGTACCATGGCATTTTTGGTAAGAAGTTCTTTCTGCAAGTAATACCAAGGTCAGAGAGAAAACAACAACAAAGGTCATTTCTTATTTCTTGCAGGAGAAAGTTTTGTTCTTCCTGTCTGATAGTTTCTAAAGAGAATATTTTCTATTCATAAGTTCTATTTTCTTCCTTGCTGACTGCAGAACATGCCCCATTATTTCTATCTGGGATCTGGGAGCAAGGTGGCGTTCCTTCAGTCCTGTACCTTAGCTGAAAGAAGAGGCTCCTCCATGAGGAAAGTCACTATAGAGTGCATAAAATCTGTAGGAAAGAATGGCACCATATTTGTGGTCATCTTGTTGAACAGATGCTAAAAACTGTGGAGATATAGGTTAGTGTCCCTGAAAAAAGAAAGGCTCCCTGGAGCTTCTTGGCCAGGCATAGCTGTCCTCTCGCTAAGAATGGCAGTACCTCCCAGAGTAGAGCTAGCCCAGATTCCAGCCTTAGTGAGTTCTGCTAGCCCTCACAAAGGAACTCCATGTATAGCTTTTTTTTTTCCAACTGAATCACGTGGCTCAGGCACTGTATAGGCTAGTTTTATGTCTACTTGACACTAGCTAGAATCATCAGGGAGGAGGGAAGCCTCAGTTGAAAAAATGCCTCCATAAGATCAGGCTGTAGGCATGCAAACCTGTAGGGCATTTTTTTTTTTTTTTTTTTTGATTAGTGATTTAAGGAGAAGTGCCCAGCCCATTGTAGGTGGGGCCATTCCTGGGATGGTGATCCTGGGTTCTATAAGATGCAGGCTAAGCAAGTCATGGGGAGCAAGCCCCTCCACTATGGTCTCTACATCAGTTCCTGCCTCCAGGTTCCTGCGCTCATTGCTTTTGATGATGAACTGTTACATGGAACTGTGAATGAAATGAACCCTTTTCTCCCCATGTTGCTTTTGGTCATGGTGTTTTATCACAGCAATAGTAACCCTAACTAAAGCAGGCACCTTTCACAGCAATCCACAAAGGATTCTCTCGTGAGATTTAAAATGAAAGATGAGTTGTCACTCAAGGTTACACAAGGAACTAGCAATTTAAACATAAAAAATTTCTGCTGCAGACATCAAGGTGAAGTCAACTCCATTATAGACTTGTGCAACCCACAGACATAATGGTATTAATTCCCGATCCATATTCAAAGGAACTGTAAAATACTTCACCAGCTGTAGCTAAGGGAATCCTCTTTGCCTTTGCTGCCTTCTGTCATCTTTGTTTACTCTCACAAAAGATTGGATTTTCTGAGTAGTCATCACATGCCTTGCTCTGCAGCTCAAGGCACAAGTATGGAGTGGGTACAGGTGATATTCTTTAGGGACATTAGTGAGACTTAAAGAAGCAACGTCACTTGGAAAAACAGCAGAGGAACTTGGGCACATGCCACAGACACAAACTCTGTACCAGACAGGCATGTAAAACTCGTTACCTTTTCCTCAGCTCTTGGCTCTGATTCTCTTCCACTAGACCATGACCATCCTCTTCATCTTTCTATACAACGATACAGGTGAACAACCTATGAGTTAAATATTGGTTGAATCTTCCCTAGCAGTGAACATGCCAACATGGTTTGGACTCAACATCCACTCTTTTCTCTCTCTCTCTCTCTCTCTCTCTCTCTCTCTCTCTCTCTCTCTCTTATTTATTTTTTAAATTACACTTATCACTCATGATATTCATTACTTACACTCATGATATTAATCACATTTGTGGTATTCATAGATTACATTCGCAGTATTCATTCAATTATATATATATATATGTATATGTGTATATATATATATATATATATATATATATATATATATATATATATATATATATAAATTTTAAATGCCAAATGTCATTTCTTGAAGGGGGTAGGAGGTTAAGTACAGGCTTACAGCACAATGGGAGGACCCCGGAGGGCAGAAGTTCGCTACTGATGTTTTACAATCTTGCAGCTGTTAACGTCCATTATTCAGGATACACAGACAGGGAACTTCCCTTAAGCATTCAGGAGGGTGGAATCTGGCAGGGAATTAGCATTGGGAGGATATCAAGGTCAAGGTCTGCAAGCAAGGCAACAGTTACCCAAAACGGGGGCCAGGGCCCTACAGGTCCCCCTTTAATTAAAAAATGAGTTTCTGACTTGGGTTGCATGGGATGTCAGCAGGTCACCTTACCCATCACAGAGTCACCTGCCCAGGCCACACAGGTGCTCTGTCTTAGGTTGGTGAGTGCCCCCCAGGTATTACCCATCTCTGAATACTCATTATCATACCGGCTCAATCATGTGTGAGCTGCATGGTTAATTGCTGCCAAAGATCTCAAAGTGGCCCTGGGCTTGCAATCTGTGTGTGTTCGATACAGAAAAGACCAACAGAGGTCCTATCTCACCCATAGCAGTAGGCTAAAGGCAACTGAGCCATTCCCTTTCTTAACGAGCCATACTGTATGTTGGAGTCCTTGTAAGATAGTATCCCAAAAGCAGCTGGAACTTGAGTTTATAAGTTTATAATTTTCAAAGCCAATCGAGATGTATATAACTACTGAATTAAATTTATCATGCCCAATAGAGTAAAAGATTAACTGTGGTAGCTACTTTCAACATCCACTCTTATCATACTAAGTGAAACCAACATGTAGTTTATTTACCTGGAAATACATCCAGATCAAACTTCAACATAATGTTTTCTTTCCACTGCTATTCTTATTAAATTCTGCTTCAGTCCATGAAGTCTTGCAGTTTTGTAATAGAGTTGCTTGCTCATTTGTTTGTGCATGTCTCTCAAAGGCATCAGTAAGGGTGACAGGCAGAGCACTCTGCTCCAGCTAAGTATCAGAGGAGAGTCCTTTCTAAACATTTGGCTATGGTTACTTCATGGGTTATATTACCAAAATCTCTCCTTATTTATGAAGGCAGTCTCCTGTCAACACTTAGGCAGCACCTGCGCCATGGAAGGCCTTGTGCTAGGCACTGGCAGGATTCAATGATGAATTCGGCATGGTCCTTGCCCACAAGCAGCTCACAGATGAGATGTGCTAGACAAGATTCAATTGACATCTGGGCCCTGGTGAATCAATGGCTCTCATTTGCAGTCGATCTTATTCATCACAATCATGGAACAGTTAGTGAATGGTCATTGAGCACACACATTCCATAACAGAGACTTTAGTCACAGTGACTAATCAAAGAAGACAAATTCTGTGGCTCTTCCTGCCTTGAGTCCTTTCTCCCTCTCTGAGAAAGAACGGCTTTTTAAAAACATTAATAGAAGGCGTCTATAACTGACTATTGGGTCAAATGTGAAGGGGTACCATTTATTTGTGCATTATCAGGTTTTATGTATCTGCATTTAGTGCCAGCCATTTGGCATACTCCTTTTCAGGATTCTCTTTCCGCCTTTCCTTTCAGTTCATCATTATCCTTTATGAATACCTGCTGTTAGAATTCCTAGCCACTCCCCCAGCTACATGACCACGCGTTTTCTGTCCAGTAGCCAGACAAGATGCTTAGTCATCCCAGGGCCTTATGTCCTACATAGTCCATGAGCTTCATGATCACATAATTTGCATGCAGCATGATTACATAATCTATGCACATGTGTGGCGTAGCTATGTAAGCCCATATGCACATGTGCGGGGAGTGGGGGAACCTATAAAAACAGGTTCTACCTAGTTTCCCTCTTTCTTCCTGCATGGTCATTCCATAGACCTATGCACACCCCTTCTATTCCCTTTCATTAATAAACTCTTATAGTAGGTTTTGTTGTGCCTTGTGACTTGTCTTACATGGTAAATAGCGATGCTTAGTAGATAACATTACACCACTTAATAAATACTATTGGTGTAACAAATAACACCTGTATACACTGGATTATGATGAACCAGGTGACTGGAGGGTTGCTTTCTTTTGCTTTATCCTCATCTTTTCCGTCTTACCCCCAGTTGTGTCCCTTACTGTATTATGAAGAAATGTGAGACATAGCTTCAGTTCCACCAGGTGAAGAAAACTTTGGCCCCAGGACCTGGACTTTCCAAGTTAAGATAATCTCTGCTTATTTGGAGATGAAATTAAGAACTCTCCTTGTGTTTTAATGCAGATTGGATCTTCAGCTGCCGGAAGTCTCTGTATCCTTGTTTTCTAAAGCCACACACATCCATAGACTCCTTGCTGCCATAGTGAATAGAGGGTAAAATTTTTATAAATGTCCTTGAATATCTCATATCCTATTGCCACTGTTAATACACACCTACTTTTGGTGTCAGTGGTCAAAATGTCAATGTGGAACAGTCTGGTGCCTACAGTGTTCCTTGGCTGTGACTAAGGAAATGTCCCCCCATGTTGGTCATCCCTACAGAAATATCTTTATGATCATTGTATGTCAGAGCCAACCAAGTCCAGCTGCCAGGAGAAGTAATGTAACTTTGCTATGTACCCTGAAGGGCCAGTGAACAAAGGACCATTATGAAGAAGTGTAGAAGACACAATTGACTTTCTGGCCACAGGAGCTTTTCAAGATGTTCACATCAGAAACAATGGCGAAAATCCAAAACTATGTTCTCAAGAGCAAACAAAAAATGGTATAATCAATAAATTCCCCAGCAACAAAAAGCAAATAAAAACAACTTTGTGTTTAACCTAAAGCAAAAAATTTAATTGAGTTTATCTTTCCCTTGACTGTAGACATTTATGAACCCCAACACCCTTTAAGATAATATAAAACTATTCCTTCTGGAAGGCTTCCAGAAGTTCTAGAAGATGGTCTTCAGTGAGCTTATTGTAATGAATCAGAAGACTTGCACTAAAGAAATAAAATCAGCTGCTGTGAGTTCATGTTGTGATATCCTTGACATGTCTTGAAGACAGTGTTACATAGTATTCCTTCCCTGTGCCCTTACATTCTTCCTGGCTCCTCTTTCTTGGTATTCTTTTAGACTTGCAGTGTGGGGGAAGGTCTTGATAAAGACATCCCATTTAAAGCTGAGCATTCTCAGTCAGTTATTCTTAGTACTTTGGCTAGTTGTGAATATCTGCATTGAATGCAGCCTACTGCAGAAATGTCTTCTCAAACAAGATTAAGAGCACCCCAGGTATATTGGTATAAACATAAGTATTTAGAAAGCAATTTGACATGACTATTTAGCAAAAATAACAACAGCTTCTACCCTATGGCCTATAACTTGTCCAGCCATGGGTTTTTGACCATGTTTATAATACTAGGCATGGATTCCCTCCCAAGGAACAGGAAGGAGATGGAAGGGGGGAAACTAGGGGTAGATGTGTATGTGTATTTCAAGGTGTGCATGTATGAAATTTTAAAAAGATAAATAAAAACAGTGACAAAAATAAAAAGTGATAACAACACATACTTGCAGCTAGCATCCAGCCCAATAAGACCTGAGATTTCTCCCATAGATACTGCTCAGATAGGTTGATAGAATCATGTAGCTAGTAAGTGGCCAAACGCTGCTTGGGGCCCAGGTTTTCTGAAGCAAAATTCCGAGATCTTTACTGCTAACATTTCCTTTAAAGTCTACTTGGAAATGCACATACCTGAAGTACTGTCAATGGCATGCTGGCATGCTAAAAGCAGACATGGTTCTGTGGTAGAGACACCCTGATGGGAGCATTGCCTTCATGTTTCCAGTGAACTGTTCAGCTGGGCACATTTCAAACACCATTATTTGCATTTTTATTCTTCTGAAGTCCCCTCTTACCATTCAGAATCTCTAACTATTGGCCTCTGTTCCTTCTTCTGCTTTAGAAAGCAAGAATTACTCAGCAAAGCCCTGGGAATTCTCTCACCTGTTGAAGCTTACCTAGATGGTAGGGTCTGGATGGCTCTCTTGCGTCCTACTTGATACATAAAAGTTCTCTGTCCTTTGTGTTTGGGACTGGCATGCTAATACCAATTAGGGACTCAAGATTCTCCCCAAAGATGACGACATTGGTGACAGCTGAGGTCTCATATGGCTGAGGGAGTCTAATTCAGTCTAGTTCTCTGTAAGTATCTATATCTAATTAATATGTACACTGTCATTATCAGAATAATTACCACATTTCATCTATGTGGATGTATCTAAATAAACTCACTTTTGAGTCAAGATATATTTTAGAGTACAATTCTAGGTTAGTCTATTCAAATCTCTGGTCTTCTGAGTGTCATACATGCCAGTGCCCAGATGTGAGGAAATAACTAGTTTTGCTTAAGTTGTTAGGTGGAGCATATCTAGAGAGCTCATATTCACACAGCTATCACGCATGGTGAGCTGTATTGGTCATTGAAGAGCATTAAGCAGAGACCAGGGCTGAAGGCACAATGAGGAATGTCATCAGGGTAATCACTGAAGTTTTAGGTAGCTTCTAGCCTTGAGGACAGTGTTAGAAAAATGATAACTGCTTTCTTTGTGTATCTGAATATTGATTAGATTTGTTCTCTATGACCCTAGAGGACAAATCTAAAAGTGTAAAGATGAATGTACAAAAAGGCATATCAGGTTGTTGGGAAATAAAAGAAGAAAAGGATGAAAAAAATAGAATGATTGTGGCAGGGAAGTGGTGTATACAGGGAGTTCCTGACAATAGAGATCAAGAAACGAAGCAAATTTATTAAGCCAGAAGTGATGCTGTGGAGGGTGTTCACTTGAGAATTGGGCTATGGGTCTGGATCATTACAATTTCATGTTGTTTTCTACAAAGGGTTGATGGCAAGATAAATACTTTTGGGAAACAAACATAGTACATTTATTCCTGGAGGTGTGTGCTCCACATTAAGAACAGAAGACAAACTGATTTCATTTTGTATTTTGTTTATCCCAGGTTTTTCCAAATGCTATTGCTGTCTGTCCATTTTTTAGAGTAATCCCATACGTCCACATTTTAAATACCATGGAGAAATACTTTGTTGTCTTCCTGTCATGAGATTGTAGATACCAAGAAATCCTGAATTCTGTAGGGGAAAAACGTGACTTTGATGTGATGGAGGCCTGTCTAAATATGACATTGTTGTGAGAAACTTGTGTGTTCCCAGGGCCTCAGGCTTGATACAGGGTGGGCTCACAAGCATGTTTACTGAGGTGAACAAGACGATCTAGATGGATAGAAGTCATTCAGGCTGTGGTGATGGAACAATATAAAGCTGTAGAGTGAGGATCTCATCTCTGGCAAATCCCCATCACTTTTTCTGTGTTTCTTTTAGAGCTTCTAAGAGTTGTCCCAGTTCTGAGGAAGCTATGTGTCTCTTAATTAGAGGAAAAAGATTTGGGCTGTAAGTGCTGTGGGTTGGGACCAAAGTCCATCGAAAATCTGTCCAAGGTTTTGTCATGAATGTAGGTAACATCAGTATGTGGGCATGGTTTGAGTAAGCTGCATCTTATTTCCCATGCTCTCCAAAGCAAATGGCATAGAAAAAGCCTTTAGTGCTAACTCTCATATACACCATGCTACCATAAAGGGAGTCAGGACTTCTGAGTTCTAAAGATAGGGGTGATGACCGTTATGCTGCATGTGAGGAAAGAGACTGAGTGAGTTCAATTTGAACGACGGATTTTCTTAAAGTATAAGAAAATAGGAGTTTGATATTGTTCAATGGAAAGAAGGATCAGGAAGGTCAGAATGAAATATGGCAGAATTTGTCCTGTTTGGTTGCTACCTGGGTAGGGTGGGTGGTATAGCAAGTCAAATGTCCAAAGGGTTTTTAGAGAAAGGCAATTGTGGATATGAGGTGGACAAGAGTGCTAGCAATGCCCTTCTCCTCTCAGAGTGAAGCCATTGGCTCCAGAGACTCATCTAAGAGAGAGAGAGCCAGTGGACTCCTCTTTCTCCACAGTGATTCAGCCTGGGACTGTGAGCCCCTGTCTTTGGTACTGGTTCTGAGTCTGGGCAGTTGTTGTTCAAGAGTGGCTCACCTCCTGGGTTTGGGTAGCAGCATGGTGACTACCTCATGAAGTCGCCTGAGAAGGAAAGCAGGCATTTCCAAGTCTGCCGCTCACCTTTCAGAAGCATTTTCTTTCTGGGCCCCTTCTGTTCTTGGGAAGGCCATTAGGGATTTCATCACATGCTGCTTTGGCAATTAGTTCAGAATAAACGGGGCAGACGCAGGGTTTGTTCAGGGACTCCAGCCTGTGTGTGCATTTACAGCATTTTTTAAAAAAGTGACATAATGACTGTGTTTAAATTGTACAGAGATATTTATAAAGGTGACGGATTTTCAAGCTGTTCTGAGGAGATGCCATACATGAGAGGAAAATGGAGCAAGCCCGACAACCCCCTCTAACAGCCCTCCTTTATTCCATTTGTGAAGTTATTGAGTTTCATTTTAAATGCTCATGATTTGTATTAAATCCACTGCAGCACCAGGTAGACAGTGAAAAGAAGCTAATCAAACCTTTAATGCTGGTGAAAAAGGTAATCCAGACGCTCATGATTTTGAAGTAAATAACCTGCTTGTTAATAGTTTAGCTCCTGCCCTACCTCAGGGGAGAAAATTCGCTTTCACTCCAGGGAGCTGCCTCAAGTTGAATGCACAGCTCCCTCTCTGCTCTTAGGCAACTGCAGTATCAGGCTTGGCTCCGTTTCAAAAGGCCATGTTGCCTGATAAGGTTAATTGATTTCCATTGCTTTAATTAACAAAATTTCATTTTTATCTAATGAGGAAGATTTGGGTTGACGTGAGAAGATGGAAAGACTTGCATCTGTGCTGTAGTTAAAGGATGGCTTAGGCCCTTGGAAGAACTAAGGGGTTGAGTGGCTTTGAGTCACAGCTGTGAAGGGTAGGTGGCCACCAACGGCATATGTCCCTTCTTTTCTTGAGACTCTAACAAGCTCTGTTGGAGATGAACTAGACTTGACACTGCCTCCACCCAGGTATCTGATGGAAATGAGTCTCAGCACAACTTCATAACGGTCTAGGGCATCAGGAGAATGCTTGTGGACACACTGTGAGTTCCAGATTCTCACCACATGGCCCTTTCTGAAGCCAGCATCATACTGAGTCAATAGAGACTGTTACTGGACCAACCAGAGGTCTCTGTCTTTGCAAACGTAGGACCAGCCCTTGCCTCTAAAATGATGTTGTATGTCATCCTTCCATAGGTCCCATGCATCAACCCCAAGCTCTCCTGCATCTCCCTAGGGGATGATGTGCAGTGTGCCTTGTTTATGTGTCTGCAATCAATAGTCAGCAGGCAGGTTTGCTCCTCGTCATTTTGATCAATCTTTGCTGTTGAAACCTCTCGATGAGTTGCAAGTGATTTTCCCTGCTGTATGTACAGGTAGGGGCAGATCACTTTCCATTTCTAGTGCAGCGACAGTGGCACTCTATCAAGTTGTAGTACTGCATAACCATGAGTGTGGGGCACAGTGTTGCAAGTGCATATGGAGTGATGGTGGCACTTGGCTGTGCAATCCATCTCAGCCTTGTTTACAGATGTGTTGTGTGTCAAAAGCATAGCTATTTCTAGTGCGTCCCTTCACTTCTTCCCTCAGGGGGTCTCTGAGAAAAAAAAGGGGGGATGCCTTTGGGAATGTTTAAAAGGAGAACTGTAAAACTGTAACATTTAGTTCTGATGCCTCAGGAAGCTGTGGCCCATTCAGAGAATATCATACAGAACTTTAAAGCATTTCCCTGGTACCCTGATGGAATGCTCTTGCTGCCTCATTAGAATTCAGACCCCTGTAGATGAGTCTTCCTTCTGTGGGCCACAGAAAGAGCATATCTTCCTTAGGCTCCTATAACTCCTGTTCGTAGAAGCAATTTTGCAAAGGCATCCTAAGGGACACCAGTTCTTCTTCTTCCACAGAATAAAAGGACATCTGAGATGCTGAAATGTCTCCAGCAAGCAGGTGTTCAGATAAACCTTCCAGTGAAGCACCTAGCCAGACCTTGTAATTTCAGCCCAATTCCTTGTAGAGGAGGAATAGCATAGCCCAAGGTTATGTTATAGTGACTTGCTCTCTGGGGGACATGAGTGGATCTAGAAGGATACAGGTGAGCTGCTAATCAGTTTGATTGGTTATTTTTGAGTGCCCATCATCTGCCAGGAAGACAGAATCCTAAGAAGCCAGACATTAATCTCAAAGACAGAAGACACACCTGGAGGTTATAATCTGGGTGGGTGTAAGAGGGCAGAGATTCAAGTGCATAACAGGGCAGAGATTCAAGTGCAAAACTAGCACTTGCAGCATCAGTACTGTGAAGAAAAAGGATGAAGGGGGAGAATGTGATGAAAATGTTAGTAGAGGCAACGTTAGAGAAACAATGGTGACACTCAGCAGACTCTTCAGACAGAGGTAGATACTGCAATGGCAAGGATTCCATATACTGTGAGCCAGACCCTTTTCCTCCTACTGGGTTGCCTCATCCAGTCTTGATAGGAGGGTTTCTGCCTAGTCTTATTATAAGGTGCTATGTCATGTTCAGTTGATATCCCTGGGATAGGTCTGCTCTTTTCTGAAAGGAAACAGAGGAGGACAGCATCTGGGGGAGGCGGGGTGAGGGAGGCTGGGAGGAGTAGAGGCAGGGGAACTGTGGTCAGGATGTACTGTATGAGAGAAGAACACACACACACACACACACATACACACACACACACAAACACATACACACACACACACACACACACACACACACACACACACACACACACACACACACGATTTCATTACAGAAACAGACACTTAGAAGTTTACATTTCTTGGGACTGGAAAGATGACCTAGTAGTTAAGATCGCTTGCTCTGCTTACAGAGGAAACAGTTCAGTTCAGAGCACCCATAGGTTTACCATTTCCTGTAACTCCTGTTCTAAGAGTTCTGATTTCTTCTGGCCTCCACAGGCTCCTGCCTGCAAGTGATGAACATAAACACACTTGGCTCATACACCTACACATAAATTAAAATTAAATAACTAAATCTTAAAAAAATAAGCCTATATATTTCCTCATACAAAACTCTGTCACCATTTTTTGTACACCTCCCCCCCCACACACACACAAATACACTTAGTTCTTAATTACCGTGCTAAAATAGTAATACAGAGGGTCAAATGTTTGAAAACAGGAGTGGTAGAGCTAGTGATTTTTCAGACTTCAAGATGGGACATCTGTTAGTCTCTACCCATTGACCCCCATTCCTAGGTTGAATTGGGGTAGGCAGAAATGGAAAAGGAGACTTCTGCTTTTGAATGAAGTAGAAGACTAAAGGTCCTAGGAAACCACAATGCATGAGGTTAGAGGCACGTAGCATTGGGAACATTGAGATGGCTGCCAGTACTTTTATTTTCTTTTGTAGAGTTTTTGTAAGACTTGGGGGCCATGTTCTCAGGAGTTACATTGTATGCTGGTCTCATCAGTTGGGCCTTTCTTGTAGTCTTAGCATTGACAAAGTTCAATGCACTGTCCTTTCTCTTAAACACATCACATTCTCTTATAAGAAGTTGAAAAAGCTGAAGAAGCTCAGTACCTGTGGACCTGTGAGCATGTGCCAGAGGCTTTGAGGAGATGATGGTGGCATCCCCTGATAACATGGAAGAGCAAGTCAGACAGCCGTCAGCCATAAGGAATGTCTAAGGCTCACACAAAGGCAGGGGTTGGTTAGAGCAGTCATACCAAGAAGGCTGACAGTGTTCGTAGCAGCGAGGAGGTTAGAGTGAGTGAAAAGAGGCGCTCCTTGGCATGCAAGCAGTTGTAGGCTGGGAGAGATGTGTGTATCTATGAGGTGAATCTGCGGGCAGGCTTTCATGCCACATGGAGAGATGTAATGATTTAGAACTAGAACTGGGGGAGCAATTTAGCCCATGGGCCTAATGCTTACTTAGCTGTGCATCTTGGCAACTTCTGTAACCTCTCATGTAAGTTTCTCATCTTTAAAATGAGAAACCTAACTCCAAGGGATGCTGTGGGTATTAAATAATATGTGTGAAGTTATCAGAAAATGCCTAGCTTGTATTAAGCATAAACATCCATCTCTATTGCCAACAAAATGGTAGTTTACTTAAGGGTGGAGGGCATTGTGCAAAGTCATAAAGAGTTATTGAAATTTATTCTGATGCCTCTAGACATGTTCAGCCAGTGCAGCTGTGTGGGAATGATAGAACAGGGGTGATAGCAAGAAACTCAGTCTGATTTGGAGAGGAGCAGGCCACTCTGTTGCTGAGACTGCCACTCTGAGCATCCCCCTGGCTTCCCTGTGTGGAGGATCCACCAAACTGCTCATGCTGCTATCCAGGCTGGTGACTCTGTCCCCTTATGCTCTCTTCAGCAGCATTCCTTTTTCCCCCCAAAGGCTGTGGGGGATGGGGTGATTCTACTGGCTTCCATCTACCACAGTGTGAATGAGGTCCTTTCTCTTTATTACCCCAACATAGCAGCTTCAGCCTTAGTGAAAGTGTCAAAATGTGATCCTAAGCCCCTTTTCCTCGGAAGCCATGCTTAGAACAGCTCTACAGCATGCTGGCTGGCTAAAAGGGACACCCACAGAGGCTTTATGGTCCTGGTTCCTCCACCAGGAACAACCAGGAGCTAGGGAGCCAGAGATCCAGCCTTGGCCCTCATAGCCACACACACCTCCAGCTCCCTTTCAGTACAGCTTCCTGTGTGAAGAAGTTGTGGTCCACGCCCTGCCCAGGCCACACGGCAACCCCCATCTAAGTTGGTCCTCAGGACCCAGGGTGATGGGAACAGGGGCTTCTGTAGAAAGAGAACCAGTGCTGGGTGAGAGCCTGCCACTGCTCTCCTGTTTGCCGTATCATGTCTGAGATGAATTAAGTGTCTGAGTTCGGAGGGATTGCAGCGCTTGCGGGCTGTCACTGGAACAATTGTGTTCGAGGGAAGTGAACAAACTCCACTGACACTCATTTTCTGATCCCGAAGAAACAAAAACTAGGCTGATGGAAAGGGGAGGAAAAAACAGAACCTTCTTCTGCTACAGTGGTGAGTCAGAGACTGATACACCCCTTTGGTGGTTCCTGGCCCTGCTGCTAGCCCAGGGGGCGCTGCTGGGGCTTCAGCCCAGGTCCAGCAAGTCAGACCAAAATGCTCCCAAATGGGTGACTGATGATGCCTGGGAGCAACCTGGGAGGATAGTGTGGAGATTTCAGATCACGGCTTCGACCTGTGCCCTTTAAGATCATTGCTTACTCAATCCTAAAGTGACTTTGGGGTTTCTCTGTAGCAAATTCTACCCTGGGTGGACACTTTCCCAGGCAGCCTTCCTCTGAGTTCTATTTGGAGATTTTTTTTGTTTTTACGCAAAAACCACTTACAAAAGTAGATTTGTGTGGTAAGAAGCAAGAATGGATGGCAATGGGGGCAAGATTCCATTACTCCTAAGTCAATTGGCTGTAGAATACATAAGGCTTCTTCCTATAGCAGCAGAGAAAGGCACTAAAGTGGCTGCTGATTTCCCCAAATTGCTCAGAGTCTGTAGCTAGTGTCACAGCTTTGGGCAACTGAGCTTGCTGCCCCTCTTGTCCTCCTGGCCCTGGAGGCTGACACTACAAGCATGCAGGAATCCATGGTTCCCCGGGCAACAGAGGGATGATTTCTTGAGCCTTGAGGACCAGACACCTTCTGATTACCTGTTTATCTGTAGCAATGTGGTGGGTGAGCAGGCCGGCAGGTGTCTGCACTTAGAAACCGAGGGAGTCTTTGTATCTCTAAGACTTACAGAAAGGGTCATACAGATGGCAGGTGTTCAGAAAAGCTTTTAAAATGGTGGCACATGCCTTAGGCAAATAAAAAGGTATTGGCATTTTACATTCTCTCTATATATAATATCTAAATAGGTGAGCCTTAACTTCAACTATCTACTTTCATAAAATAACTTCCCATTACCTAAGAAGAGGTGTGTGTGTGTGTGTGTGTGTGTGTGTGTGTGTGTGTGTGTGTGTGTTTCCTTCATCTCTAAGTTTAGATACTGTACCATGTGAGGTCATTCTTCATCATGTAGTCATTTGGCTCTCTGTTGTCCTTGTGAGCCTTACAGCCTTATTATATATTGGATGCTTCTCACTGGTTCTATAATGAAGGAGCAATTTCTCCAGATCCAAACCTAGGTATAGTGACCTAGCTTTACGTCTGGCCTTGAGCATCAAGAGAATGTTAAAATACCCAAGAGTATAAAAAACCTCAGAGGTCACAAAAGGGAAAGAGGAAGTCCTCATGCCTTTCATGAATGTCTGAAGTGTACAGAAGAACAAGAGACACAAAGAGAAATCACAATCACCAAGATCATACTGTCTGACTGCAGCTGCTGCCTGCCCTTCCTCCCCAAGCTTCTGCAGACAGATTTCACTGTATCTCAGGGCCTGAGACTCTTCTAATTATCTCATTTAAATTTCCCAGCACTATGAAAGCCACTGACTTTCATCTTAATGGCAATGGAATCACAGCTTTGATCACTTAAGGCCCTTTCTGGGGCCATGTATTGATGCATTTAAGGAAATGGAATTTAAGGAAACAAATGAATACTCTGCTTTGATTGGAAAATAGATTCTCAAAAGCCATATGGGGAACATGTAGGGAACCTGTGAGTAGTAAACCTATTCTACCTGATTCAAGAGCCTGAGTTCCCAGCCACTTGAATTTGAGGGGGACGGGGGAGGACATTAGTAACCATTTAAAATCCCATGATTCCAAAATAGGTTACTGCATTTTTCAAAGGCCTGCTTGGCTCCTAGCCTTGTGCCATGAGCCTGGTGGGTCTATTCATTCTTAGGGTGCTTATTTCCCCCTCTGATCCCCAGAGTTCCCAAGATAGATGCAGCTCTGAGACAGGAGCATTACTAAGATAAGTGTCCTTCTGGACACTCCAGCAGGGAGCTTTGCTGTCATCCACAGACCCTCACTGAAATTTCCATTTTAAGAGGCTAAGAGTTCTTAGTCCCCTTTAATATACACACCACTGTGACCCACAGAGCCAGACACAGCAGCCCCCAGAAGGTGAGGCATGTGTATTACTCCATCCTGTTCTCGGGTCAGTCTTATTGTGACCTCTCAGGTGCAAAGTGACAGTGAGTCTTGAAGTCAGCACTGGATTGGGGATATGGCCATCCAGGCACTTGTGTCCTCTGTTCCTCTGGGTCAGTAACTTTTGGAAATACAACCCTCTCGGTCTGAGCTCTCCTTTTCATGATGGGAGAGTGATGACAGTGGTCTCGCCTGAGGTGAAAGATGGGTAAGGATTAAATCGGGTGTTCTTAACAAGAAGTTATTTTTCTGCAGAGGGCCACTTTACCATGTCTTGACATGTTTAGTTGTCATAACGGGGCCCAGGAGACATAACCAGCAGAAAGAAAGCAAGGTTCAGGGTGGCTGCTAAACACACCCACAAGACAGACTCAACAATAAGGTCTTTAGCCAGTGTCAAGTTCAAGTTGAGACATGATCTGTTTAATCCGTTTTAGGGGCAGCAGCAGGCAGACTGGGCCCTGCTATTGTACTGTCTGTCATAGGTAAAAACAAAGACAACCACGTCATCATGGTCCTGAGGCTCCTTTGCTTGCTCTGTTCAAAGGCTACCGTGGCCTCTACAAACCCTCTCACAGACACTGGAGCCCATAAGTTCATCCTCACCAAGGGCATTGGTACTATGGCACTTTCCTCTTGCCTTCTGGAAGGCTTTATGAAAGCATGGCCCTGTGTGTTCATACTGGGCTTGATACTTAGAAGGAGCCTGATGGGTGAAAGGTTTAAAAGAAAATACTACTAGCATCGCCATTCTTTTGCTTGGCTTTTTCTAAACATACATAAATTATTAGGAAAACTCGGGGAGATGAGTGAAGCTAAGATGTTATATACAGAACAACAAAAGGGAAAGGCAGGTTAATTTTTTACAACTGCAATTTTTCAGACAGAAATAAGAGGGAATTAAATAAATAAATAATAAATAAATGAGCGCCAACCACCAAAAAGATAAGAGGTTGAGAGTAACAAAACAAGTCTATAACGTCTGAGATTTAAAGACTCCAGAAGGCAAAGGCTTTGAGAGGCTACTGAACAAAAAGTAAAAGATCAGGAAAAAAAAGGTGAAGCCCAGAAACTCAATGTGAGGAAAGCTGCTAAGGACCTAACTTAGTGGCAGGGTGTGTTCTCAGTATGTGCAGGTTCTGAATTTGAGCTCCAGCATTAAACAAATAGTAAAGTAACATATTTAAAACATGATTGACATAAGAAAAGATCAAAGACAGAGTTAAAAAAAAACATATGATTTTTCAAATCTGGAAGGTATCTTTCTTTCATGGAAATAGGCTAGTCCCTAGGAACCATACAAGAAGAGAAGAAAAATGAAGGAACTCATTGGAGAAAGACAGAAGGCAAAGGTTGAGGCTGAGCCCTGCACAGTTCCCATCCTCCACGGAGTCCTGTAGTCATGCCAGGGTTCCTCAGGATGGGAAAATGGCTGCAGCATCTTGTGCACAGACTGCCATCCTTCACAGTTCTTGCTAGAAAGACTTGAGATATGAGGACCCTAGGCTGATGTATAGAGGCACTGTCTCCAGGCAAAAGACATCAGTGGGGTGTCGAAAGTCACGAATCCACAAGGCCAGTTCCTCCTGTTCAGTCTTGAACCCTCTATAAAAACAGAGCACTGAACAGGCCCCTGAAAAACCAGCTCCCATTGCCGTTTTCTTTTTTAAAATATTGTCTCACTTTTCTGAGTGTTTGGCCTACATGTTGTCTGTGCACCACTAGGATTCCTGGTGTTGGTGGCAGTCAGAAGAGAGCATTGGGTTCTCTGGAACTGGGGTTACAGTGGATGGTGAGCCACTGAGTTGGTGCTGGGAATTGAAACTGGGTCACATAGAATGGTAGCCAGTCTTCCCAACCCCTGAGCCAGCCCCTGCCATTTGCTTTTATTCTTGATTCTTCATCAATGCTCACTTCATTGGAAAGTGAAACAGAGAAAGAAAACGTTTGTAATAGGACAAGGCTAGGTTCAAATCCCCACCCTGCCAATGCCTAGCTATGCAATTTTAATGCTTTTATTTCAATTGCCTGATATCAAAAAGAGGGCTTTCGAAAGTCTACCCCTCTGAATTATACAAACAAAAACATTTTCTAGAATGTGAGCCAGTTGGGACCACAAAGAATTTCTCATGTGCCTTTCTGTCCTCAATATTTGGTAAGTTGCCCAGGATATGTTAAATGTTGAGTGTGTCTGAAGTTAATAATAATAAAAGCCAAGTTTTGAATATTGCACTGCAATATGCCAGGAATTATGCTGTACATCTTATTTTGGTTTCATCTGTTAATCTGTAAAACATGTCCATTAGGTTTGATGCATCATTAACTGTGTTGCAGAGTAAGCTTAGGGGTAACATTCCCAAGAGCTAGCTAGTTTTCAGTTTTTCAACATAGTTAATGAGTTAATGCATGCCCAGGTGTTTCAACAAGCCCAGGAGTCAAAACAGGCTATGTGTGAACTGAAGAGTGGCCAAAATATCTATGACACCCATACAACATTCCTGGGAACTCTGCTCTGAAAATACCTCACAGCACCTGCCTAGCATCCATACTTAGAGACGCTGAAATCACACTGTGAGGCCATGTCAGTTTGTTCAGGATCCTTTCACTCCTGATGATCTGCAGGAGGCTATACCACGTGTTCTGCTGGAGAGCACTGAACACCTATTCTGTCTGGGGTGGGAGGGCTAAGTGCTGCTTACAATACCTGGTGTCTTCAAAAGTGTAGCTTGATTGTGTACCTGGTATGTACTGTGCTCTACAGGGGAAGAGAGGCAGAGACCAGATTAAAAGCATTAGCAGAGCAGCTAAAGACAGTCTAAAGGGAAGGAAGGATGGCTGTAGGGAGGGTCAGATTCTTTAGTCTGAGAAATCTTGTCTTAGGGAGCCCAATGCTGACTCCTCAATGTTCTCCCTCTGCTTCCCTGTCTAGAAACCTACTGCTGGAGAGATTCTTTGAGCAGCTGCTACTCCAGATGAACATCTAAGGCCATGTTATCCCTGCAATTAGCATAATATACTGGAACATTACCATTAATCCTAGAGTCTAGGCAAAATCATCAAACAAGTGTGCCAAGTTTGTCTTCCCAGCACCTACTGGACAATCAGTAAAACATTCCAGGCAGGCAGACAGGCTGGAAGACAGACAGACAGAATCCCTCCCCCCCCCCCCACACACACACAAACATACCCACTCCTCATTCTTCCTCTTGTTTTCCACACTAAGGGCAAACTAGGCTGGGATAAATCTCTTAATTGTTTTTTTTTGGGGGGGGGGGTGTGGAAAGAAGGTTTTAATGACGAAGTGGCATGAAAACACAGTGCAAAAAAAATCAGCTTTTAGAATTCGCTCAGTTTTGCTGAAGAAAACAGGAAAGATGAGCAAGAAATGAGGCTTAATTTTAATGAAGGGAAATTTGAAGCTAAGTAAAGAAATTACAGGAAGTGGGAGCACTTGGGATTCAGGCAAGAGCAAAGCCTCACATTGCATTGTGACGGACAAAATTTTGTTCTTTAAGATAGAACATAAAAGGATGAGGCAGAGAGCTCTATGCAACCCCTGAACAGAGGTCCTGAAGTACAGGAAGGAAGGACCCACTTTCTTCCCAGAGGAGCTCTGGGGAGGTCAACTGAGGATACATCCTTCTCAATTCTTGCAGTTCCTAGTTCTCTTCCATATGAGTGCTTGAAACACAGGAATGTGTTGTGTATTTTGGCAAGGAGTCATCCTCCTGCTTGAAGCAACTAGATTAGATTTTCCAATAATTAATTCCTGTGACAGCTTTAGTCCATTAGTGTTTATCTTGTAAAGAATTTAAAATTGTATAAATTTTGTAAAATTGTATTTTAATATCTGAAAAGTATAATGTATGCATGAACATAAATACACATATGCATCTCATTCCTCAGTTTTTGGTTTTTTTATACATGGGTGGGTGGAAAAAGAGAGAGAGAGAATGTGTGTGTGTGTGTGTGTGTGTGTGTGTGTGTGTGTGTGTGTGTGTGTGTGTGTTCATGTTAGCTTATTAAATCACGAGAAGATTATGGATGGCCTCCAGATGATGTGGCTCTTCCATTCTAGTGTCTGGGTAGACTTGAAGCATGCTGCTGAATACTTAAGTGCATGCTAGAAGCTCAAGAGCACTCCCCATGAAGGCCAGCTGCAGACTTGGTTCCATGCTCTGAATAACCCTTCATCACTTGGAGAACTAAGGCTGTACACCTCCCTATTCTCTCCACTCAGACTCCTCCCTAACCTCCTACAGAATCTGCAAAGATGTAGGAATCTCAGAGTGGATATAATGCTTGCAAATCTGAATTATAGGTGCAGAAAAAGACCTAGAATAAATGGAGGGTGTGTGATTATTTAAAATATATACAAAGGGAGTTATATTTAGAATACTGTCTCTTCTCCCTATATACCCAGCATATGACATACATACTATTCCTTCACTAAAGTACTATATATTAGTCTGAATATATACTCTAAATGTATAATACCATATATTTTCATATACATTATTTCAATAAATCTAATATAGAGAGTAATAAAGATATATTATTTTTCTATGTACAGTACTATATACCAATCTGTAGTTTTAAAATTTATTTTGTTATATAGCATTTTTGCTATATAAAATGTCATATACTACTTGTGCTTTTTTCAACATGATACAAACCAGTCCACTGTGGGTGGTGCCATCCCCGAACAGTTGGCCCTGGGCTATATTAAGAAACCAAGATGAGAAAGCCATAGAGGGCAAGCCAGTAAGCAGCACTCCTCCATGGACTCTGAGTCAATTCCTGCCTTCAGGTTCCTGCCCCGACTTCCATCAGTGATAAATAGGATGTGACATGAAAGTATGAGCCACATGAACCCTTTCCTCCCCAAGTTGTTTTTAGTCTATGATTTAATCACAGAAACAAAGAAGCAAGTTAGGACAGTACTCTATGTATATTTGACATTATCTATATTATAATTGACGTCAATTGTGTGCACATGCATACACGCACACGCGCGTGCGTGCGCGCACACACACACACATATACCACACACACACACACACAGAACTGTAATATGATTCACTGCAACATGAAAGTTGGCATTTGATCCCCTACTGAAGTATGAACCAATCTTAGCTTCTTCAAGTGTAGAGATAGTGGCTGCCATTTGGACCTGAGCAGAAGACAGGTCTGTGGGACTGATTCTCAGTGGTGCTGATTCTCAGTGGTGCTGACAGTCCCTAACGAGACCTCCTGGCTAGAGTATAGTTAAGGCTGCTGAGGCTCTGGGCATGCTTTCTGAAAATGATTTCCACTCTTTCCAGGTAATATGGTTTTGTGTAGAAACCAAACTTTTCATTTTACTAGGCCTGGAAAATTTCGGACAACAGGGTTTGTCTACCTCTTAATGTCAATCCTGAATTCTTAGTTCTTTTTTGCTTTGCAGGGGGTGGCTATCCTTAAAGAGTGGGACATGCCGTTCTTTTTTATTTTTTTAAATCTCTTGCAGAAATGCTTTACACCTTGGGTCTGGGTGATGTGGAGGCAATCTCTCCAGGCCATGCATCGAATAAATAGGCAGGTATCTGACAACATTCTCAGTCAGTGGCAAAATCCAAAACACAGATCCCAAACCAGAAAACAGAACCTCTCCAGATAATTTGGGGAGAGCCACAAAATGCTGAAGTAAATCCTTATCAGGAATTTTAATGAGCAAAATAAAATATGAAATCTGTGTGATTAAAATCAAATCTTTCCCCTTCTGCTCAGTGAGCACAGGCTGCCAGAATGAAGGCACAGGCAGGCACTGGGAGGCCCTTTGTATTTAATTACTGCCAGGATTTTTCTCAGTTCAAAGCTCTCTCTCTCAAGCCTCCACAGGGGTAAGAGAGAACTCTAGAGAGTAAATAAGCTCTCCTCTGTGTGATTTGGAGTACTGGACAGCAGACAATAAACAAACGTCGAGAGACCCAGGCCAATTTGTCTTACTTTACACGCCTGCCAGGGCGGGGGTCCCACGTGAAGTGTGGTGGAAGCAGTTTCACTCTGCAGTGCCTCCCTTCATCCGCACACTCAGTTCTGGATATTTTGTCTTCTTTAGATTTTCCTAAATCTATAGCCTTCTGGGTGTTCTGGGGGGCCTGGCGGGCATCTATCTGCATATCATGTGGTGTCACCTATCATCCTAGAGGTGATATTAGTTTGTCCTGCCTGGTTGACACCTCTGCCAATTTGGTGATGGAGTTCTCACAGTCCCTGCTTTGAGCTCCTTGCTCTGAACTCTGGATGCTGATGGGTCAGTACCAATAGTCTGGACCCCAAACAATTCTCCTTAGTTCTTACTCATCACAGCGTGATGACTTTTGTGGGGATGACTTGGCAGCATGTTAATTTAATTTCCACCACAGTGCTACCTCTTCAGTTCATACTATCTTTCCATGTACACTCTGTTCTGTTTTGCTCCAAGTACTGATTTCATCCTCCGAGTCTCTATTGAAGAGAGAGGGTGTCGCGTGTAAGTATCAGAACCGAATAGACCACAAGTGGGCTGCCAGGACCCTTCAGAAATCCAATCTTTTGCTTCTTGGCAGAGAAGGTGATAATTGATGTTTTGCCACCAGACACCCTAGTGGGGAGTGTGATGCTGGGACAGCTCTAGGCTTTGGCAGGGTCCATTTTCCCAGCTTGTTTGTGTGAATGGGAGTGAAACGAGATGATAGGATTGGACCACAGGTTTTCATGTCCCCGGATAGTGGTGGCCAAAACATCATGCAAATACATCTCTTTCCTGTTATTTAGTTCAACTCTTGCCATGTGTTCTAGTAGGTAGATTCTTATTTTAATGTTGTCTTTTAATACTAGTAACTTAATTTTCAAATAGTAGGCTTTGCGTAAATAGTCACAGAGAAATACAGCATCTGCAATCACTCAGTTGCTTATTCATTCTTTCAAGAAATATTTGTTGAGCAGATGTTATGTGTCTGGCGCTATGCTAATCTCCAGGAATAAAGCAGCAGGGTAGATGGGGACATGACAGCTTGGACAACAAAATGGACATAGAGAGTCGAGCAGCTTTGGGGAAAATATCTGGGATCACCCACTGATGGATGGATGAAGGCAGTGGGTAATAAAGAGTTCTTGTATTATTGGCTTTGGCAATTAAATCAATGATAGAGCATATAAGTGACCTGGGGAAGATGGAAGGATGCTTGTCAAGTGCTCTCGGGCATTTTACTGTCTGATCTTTAATCCAATTGCTTAATCAGTATAAACTGTATTCAACTAGTTAAAAGTGTAATTTTTTTTCTAATCTGGTTGCTCACCTTACTCTTATTAAAGATGTGTATCTGGAAGATAAGGCCCAAGCATTTATGTTTGTGAAAGGTCCTCAGATGACATCTAGCATATCTCCAATGGGAAATATCACTAAAGAATATAAAAATAAATAGATATTTGTAGGACTGTGTGTAGGAGAGCAAGGGTAGAGAGAGGTATAGTGTATGGAACAGATTTTAATGTTTTTATGAATGGAGCATAAATAAATGGGCAAATACACTGGATGAGATAAACCACATGATTTATCTTTAATGTTAAGTAATTTGGGAATATTTTCTGTTTCTCTTCTATTTTTAAACAACTGAAGTTACCATGGTATGTCAATATACAATCAAGTGTGTTTCAGTGTGAATCTGTATAATTTTATGTCTTTTGTTTGGCACTGAAGTTTTTGGGGTTGTCTGGTTCCATATGTCGTCCTACTGGAGTCTAGAGTTGTGTGCTGTGATCATACATACTCATGTTCACTCTCAGACTTGAAGGAATCACATTGACATTGTTATTTTCATAAGGGTCAGCACCATGACCTACACATTTGAGTTTCGAAATGGCAGATTAGCACTTAGTACATATGTGTAGTACTACATTATATCGATATCAAACAAATTGGAGTAATAGCTAATCCTCATTGATACAAGGTGATAAGGTATGTGGGTTTTTACTATGTGGTGGAGACGAAGTGGTTTTTTTTTTTGTTTGTTTTTTTTGTTTGTTTTTTTGGTTTTTTTTTTTTGGCCAGAATGCAACATGGTACTCCTGGGTGGAACAACCAAAAGTTCTCTGAAAGAGCCACATCTGTGTGGAAGTCTCTACAAACTTATGGTAACTCCCATGATGGTGGAGAATTGGAGTGCTGCAGATGGAGAGCCCTATCTTGCACTGCCTTTAGTCTCCTTAACAGCTATTTATCACCCAGCTCTGTATCTGACCAAATATTCTTTCAACTATCATGTTAAATCTTTGGAGCCCAGTAACTTAGCAGACTCTTAGTCTCTACCAACGCAAAGCTAAGAATGTCTAAGAATGCTTTCAGATGACATATGGAGCCTATAGCAAAGACTCCCACTTTCCTGGGACCTGATATTCCCACCAGTGTTGTTTAGGGAATTGACTGATTTGTGGTTTTCTTTTGTTCCGTGACTATAAAAACCTCACGCAACCATTCCCATTTTGGAAAATGTCATCCAAATCAACCGGAATCTGTGTTCCTGGGCCAGAGTAGCTGATATTTGGCTTAGAAAAAGCTATCTCTTACTCCCTTTGGATTGAGAGCTGTACTTTGCATCTTGCTCAGTCCCCTTACAGGATAAATGCCACAAAATTAGGAACAGAGGAAATACTTTAGAACAGATACACATACTACATAAATCTATACACATTAGTCCCTCCACATATACGCACATAGACCTAGACACACACATATCCTTACACATTCACATGAAGTCCTATACGCACATACACAGTGTGCACTTGCTCAGCCTCGTATGTGCTGACAGTCTGATATGGTCTATTTTCCAATGCATCATCCCAAACAACTATAAATTGAATCAATCTGACTAAAATCAATGCCCTTTTGTAGCACTACTTAAACTCTAAGTGGAAGTGAAGGCTTTGAAGCTGTTTTCCCTGGGTAAATGAGGCACTTGGGGAGCTTTTGATGGCAACAGGAGCCTGTGGCTCCTCCCCTGTCCAGCAAGGTACCCTCTTCCCAGAAGCTGGGAAGTAATTAGGGAGCAGGCAGAGGAATAAATTACAGGTTTTAATTTTTTAGAAGATATTTCTTCCTCTGAATCCTCAGTACCCCCTGTGTGTCTTTGTCCCTTGACACCATGAGTTGTGATCCTAGTGACATCAGATACTATGACCTAGGCCTTAGCAAGGCAAGGGCTGACAGGTGATTCAAGCCCTTGAGAAAGAGACTTATGGGATTCCTCATGTCTTCCTTGAAAGAGAATGGGCCTTTCTCTTTGAGTTAGCTACCCACAGGACTGGCCACAACCCAAAGCCAGCCTACTCTGCTCTCATCATATCCAGGGAAGATGGCCAGACACAGAGCCCTACAAAACCCTTCTGGACAGTACATCTAGCAGAGTCATTCTTATGGGAGAAAGTAGAGAGGATGGGGGGCTACTAAAAGCTTCTAGTTCTAAACTGTGGGGTGGCTGCTCTCCTTATTAGCTCGCTGGGAGTTTCCAGAGAGGACCATGTTTTCAAAGCATTTCTTTTTGCGGTTATAAAATGTGTGCTTTAGTGGGATATGAACATTCTGGCAAATTCCTTTTAATTTGTGAAGGAGGAAGATGTAGGTAAGAGCTAACGTGGATTAGATATTTGTGATTTGGACTCTGATACTTGCTACATAATAACTGTGTACAACAGGCACTCTGGTGCGTACTACATGCAAATCATCTCATTTAATTACAAGAAACTGTGTCAGATGGGGTTACTGCTCATATTTTGTGTGTAAGGAAAGACAATCAGAGAAGAAAACATCTCAAACCCTTCACGCAATTTGATTCCAAAACCAAGATGCAAAACCTGCTCTGCTGGACTAACTCCAAGGACATAGGATCCAGAAAGTGGCTCTTGGACAGGAAGGGGAAAAGAGGGGACAGAGGGAAGCAGAAGGGAAACTATCCAGGCTCCCTTTCAAGTGGATTGTTAATTAAATTTACAAAATAAACGGCAGAATCATACAAATCAAGTATGTCATTCAATGAGTTTGGGTACATATTGGGAGAAAATACATTTTGATAATTCCAAACTATCAGGTGAAGTGAGAAAATGGCTCCCCAGGAATGAGGGATGCATCTCTTCAGCATGCTCTGACAGGGAGTTCAGTTTCTCTGCCATTGGTATTCATATCATGTAGAGGACGAGGCCATTTCAAAGCCAGCCTGTCTGAGGCATTTTCTGGGAAGCTTTGAAGGTGAAAAAATGTGAGTCCATTCTAACTCAATGCAAATGTCTTGGAAATTCCAGAAAATGATGTTTTCTTTAACAAGACAGATGGATGAGGCCAAAGATTCATGTTGGACCTGTACAGTCACAGGTCTCTTTTTCTTAGTCTTACTTATAGGAGCCTTCAGCTGTAAGCTTGGTGCTCTCAGGCTGGGGATATTGTAACACTGGTGACTCTGTTTCTTGCTTTAGACATTTCTGAACTCACCACACAAACGAAGAAGGTCAGTCAGCTCCCAGTCAGGCTCAGGCTTAGAGAAAAGAGAAAATCTGGCCAAAAAGAGCCTTAGAGAGAGGACACAATATAAGAAGTTGTTTGGCTGGGTGATGCCTGTGGATCTGGGTGGTTAGAGGATCCAGAAAGTAAGTGTCATCATCAATTATGGCAGCACCTTAGTTTGTGGGCACTCTTGTTTTGGGGAACATTGCAGCCAGATTGGCATTAGGGGGAACATATTCCAAGCCATTCTGGAAAATGAATTTTAGCAAGGAATTTGCATCTCATCGAGAGCTCTAGAGAAGCTGCTTGCATTTAAAGGGGGATTGGACAACAGCTGGGTGGCCTGTGAACTGTGTCCAATGCAACCACCTCTGAGGCAGCCCTGGTGATAAAGAATGCTCTGATTTTCCATTCACAGGCATCTCACCTGGGTGTATAACTCGGCTGGGCTGTTTGAATGTCTTAGCTTGTCAACATGATGTGCCATGAATTTTAAAGAGCAAGCACTGATTAATGTCCTAGGTTAAAATGATCAGTTTGGAAGAAAAATAAAAAGCCTCAGCATCTTAGACCAGTGAAATCATGAGATGTTGAGTAAAGCAAGTTTGAGTATCAATGATGTATTTTATCCAGCTGCCTAGGACTATGAACTCTACAGTGTGTTGACTGGAGCTCTTTGTAATCATCTGGTTCTAAATGAAATGGTGTCTTAAGGAGTTATTAAAAAAAAAGATAAGCCAGAGCCAGGAAGAAGTTGGAGAGATTTAAGCAGCTTTTATTCAGAGTTATTGCAAGGTCTAGGGATACAATCTGAGTCGTGAAAGCAGGTAGGATGACATTGGCAAGATGGCTCAGCTGGTAAAAACTCTTGCTACCTAACTTGACAACCCAAGTTTAATTCCCCAGATCCACATGATTGAAGGGGAGAAAGCTGACTCCCCCAAGTTGTCCTCCACATGTCCACTCTGGAATGTATGTGTGCTTGAGTGTGCACATAAACACAACAAACAAACAAATGAATAATGTGATTTTTTTTTCAAAAACAGGAGAAAGCTATCAGTATAGGATTGTGCTTAATGACAAACAAACCTTGGACAATTAGAAATTTGGAGTCAAATAGCAAGGTGGCAATCACTGGGTTGAAGAGTAGCAATAGGACCAGTTAAGGGTAAAGGGAATTGTGGTCAAGCAGAAGGCAATCCAGGAGAGCAGGGTGTTGCTGGAGGGCTTCTCTCCAGGTTCCCCAAGCCCCACAGTCCCACAATCCACTTATAAAATAATCACTCAGACGCTTATATCACTTATAAACTGCCGTGGCAGGCTTCTTGCTAACTGTTCTTTTATCTTAAATTAACCCATTTTTATAAATCTATACCTTGCCACGTGGCTGGTGGCTTACCGGCGTCTTTACATGCTGCTTCTCCTGATGGTGGCTGCAGTGTCTCTCCCCTCAGCCTTCCGCTTCCCAGAATTCTCCTCTCTCCTTGTCCCACCTACTTCCTGCCTGGCCACCTACTTCCTGCCTGGTCACTGGCCATCAGTGTTTTATTTATATAGAACGATATCCACAGCAGCAGGGCATCACCTTGGACACGATGCAGAGTATAGAATCCAATCACATACTGAAGAAAATCTCAATATGGAAGAGATCTTTGTCAGAACTGCATTTTACAAGGTTGTGTACAGATAGTCCTAAGATGGGGATCAGTACTCTGATGTTTAGACAAGCAAAGAATCTTTTGTCAACATAGAGGGTTGTAGTAGGAGGTTCAAGAGCAACAACTTAGTTCTTATAAAATGCTTAGGATGAAGCATCTGCTGCAAACTGTGAAGCAGTGTGTCATGCATGACATCTGTCATTAAGAACACTTCCTTGGACCTTTGCCCAAGGCCAAGTAACCTACCAGATCTCCAAGTAACCTAACTCTCTGAAATTCAGTCTTCTCACCTGTGAATGGGAATAATGATAGCCATATGTCCCTCCTAGATATCCTGGAGGTGTAGATCTACTTGGGCCTTAGAGGGGACTTGACAATAGAGTCAAGGAGCATGAGCTGTAGCCACAATCTTTTTTTTTTTTTTTTTTTTTTTTTTTTTTTTTTTTTTTTTTTTTTGGTTTTTCGAGACAGGGTTTCTCTGTGTAGCTTTGCGCCTTTCCTGGGACTCACTTGGTAGTCCAGGCTGGCCTCGAACTCACAGAGATCCTCCTGGCTCTGCCTCCCGAGTGCTGGGATTAAAGGCGTGCGCCACCAACGCCCGGCAAGCCACAATCTTTTAAGACACCAATAACAGCATGAGCTTGAAGTGGGGCTATCAAGCCAGCATGGGCATGAGCTGGCTGTTCTGTTAGGGCCTGGGCACGGCTGCTGTGCACATAGAAGAGAGAGTATAGTTCCCACCACTTAATACGCTGATTGTTGCTGAGCCTCTGTCTCCTTTATTTATTTGTTTGTTTGTTTGTTTTGATGTTGTTGTTACTGGTGGTGGTGGTGGTGGTGTGTGTTGTTGTTGTTGTTGTTGTAAATGGCACCCAGGACCTAACATATTCTAGGCAAAGGCTCTACCACTGAATCACATCCCCATTCCCACTGTTTCTCAAGATTTTCTTCACAAAGTATCTCCCTAGGTAACTTATTTATTCTCCAGTAGATGTTTTTCAAGTTTTAAAATGTCTCTGAAGTAGTGATATGTCCTTGGTAGCATCTACACACATTCCATATACGAAGGAGAATATGCAGGGGTTTTTTTTTTGAGACTGTGTAACCTCACTTAAGATTATACATTCTAAGTCTATTCATTTTCCTTCAAATTTTGTGATTTCACTTTCCTTCAGAGGCAAACAGTGAATTTGTATTATATGAATATTAATATGTATACAACACACATATTAAAATTTCATTATCATTTCATCTGTTGAGGACAACTAGGTTGATTCCACTTTTTTGCCATAGTGAATAAAGCAGCAATAAAAGACAATTTATGTTTTATAAATAATTGTTGTTTATAAAAAATCTAAACAAAACTAAGATTTAATGTAATGCAATAGTTGAACCAAGTTTAGGAAAATAGACATCAAGTATTGAAAAGAAAGTTCGTGGGAGGCTGGGTGATAAAACCATCATTTCTTTAATAGCTCATATTTTTTTTTCTAGGGCAAGACTCTGTCACTGAATCACATCTCCTTCCATTTGTAACCCATATGGGCACACTGATGACATATTGTATGCCTATTCATCCTGACGAACAAAAGTGAAGGCCGGTGTCTAAGGTCAAATGTTAAGAATCATAAACCATGGTTTCTGGTCCCCATTCTGCTCTCCACAGAGGAGGATTCAGAAGTGACAGATGCCCTTTCTTTCTGAGTGTGTGTGCTGCTTAAGCTGAGACCTCAGCTTTTTGTCCACCTCATCCTTGCATTGCCTGTCTGTCTTGACCACTTTCTTCTCTGCACTGGCCTCATTGCTCCTGCTCCTGTTCAGGGACAGGAGACAGAGACCATCTCTGCCAGCCTTATTCCTGCCTCCTCTTCCTACAAGGCTCTTTCTGTCTACTGAAACTCCCACTCTCCCTATCTTCCTACTCTTCCCTTCCTACTCTCCTCCCTCCTGCCCCTCCCTAAGACATTTGTTCTCATCTAGCATTGCTGCTCTCTGTTACACTCTACTACCTTACTCATCTCTGCCCCTTTTCGGAAGAGGCACAGTAAACACAAGCAATCTTGAGCATGGTGTCCTCACCTTGTCCTTCAAGTCTACACCAGTACTTACTGCATAGGAGAAGCTCAATAAACAGGTGTTGCCTTAGTCCACTGATGACTGGGGTGCTTGTTCTGAGTCACATCTGGCAGAAAGGAAGCTGAAACAATGTGAGATAGGTTCACAGCTCACAGGTACAAAGGGGGGACTTTGCTCTGAGGTGGTTTTAGGAAGAATGAGACTTCCTAGTTCAATATTGGTGGGGAGGGGATTGCTCAGAAGCCAATCCAGTATATACGCTACTGTATCCATTCTCCAAAGGGGCAGGCTGTTCAGTGGTCAAAGCTATTTCGTGAGCAAATGAGTTTCACAGCACTCAAGTTAATATAATGTCACAAGAGTAATATGTCCAATGCTGATGGGGCCGATTGACTTTTATTGCCATTAAATTCCACTTTAGAAACTGCATGTGCATCAAGCTTCATATTCTAATAGGAAAGGTAGATGCATGACTTTCTGAGACCCATTTGAGGTCTTCATTTTTTAAGGTTAAGAAAATACTAAGTAAAGCAGTGCTAGAGAAAGGCAGAGGAACATGCATGCCATTTATTTTAATGAAATTGCAAGGTCCCCCTTCTATCTTATTCAGCTAGTTTTTCTTATTTGAGTTTATAGTTTTATAGTTTACTATATGCACACACACATATACACCACACATAAGCATACACAAGCGTACCACACATACTACATACATCACATATTCTTGCACGTACCACACATGTGTTCACATGCACACCCATATGCTACATATGCCATGACATATACATACATGTATCACACCACATGTATATATACACACAGACTTAGCACATAAAATAATCACACACCACTCACTTGCATATATAGGAACACATATGTACTATATCCACACATACCACACACACAGGCACACATATGCATACACACAAACACAATACCCTGCATACATACACCTTATTTATCACACACAAAACACCATTAAAACATACACCACACATACACCACACACAGAGATAAAATCATGTATACCACATAACACCATTAAAACATACACCACACATACACTATACACAGGTGCACACATATACAACACACACACAAAGACACACTCATGTACACCACACACAAACACATAGAGCACACACAGGCACACACAGGCACACACATGCTGAGGTGTGGTTTTCAAGGTCCTATTGTGTTTATCAAATATTTCAAATGAAACGATATGTTCATCTGTTATGCTGATTGCCAAGATTGCAGTGTGACAACAAACATTATTTGAGGATGGAAGCTGAAATCATAGCCCACTCTCTTCGCTGCCTACAGTGATGAACAGACGCATGTTAATTTTTCCCAGCAACGTCCATGACTTGAGAGCTGTGGACTCCAGGAACATTCTCGTCATAACAACATGCCCGATGGCTCTGTGCTGGACACAACTGAGACACTCTTCTATGGAGAAGTCATACCATCGTGGCCCCCAGGCTGTAACCTGTAATGGTTGCAGCAACAGTGTGCTTTGGAGAATGTGGCTGCAGCTATAGTGCCGAATGGTGGCAGCAGGCACTTTTCTCTCCCTGCGTATTATGGGGGAGAGCATGTAAAACAGTGGCAGAAGAGGGTTTTGGCTGCAGACATCCTGAGCGACCCACTGCTTAATGAACAGTATATGGAAGCCAGCCCACATTTCCAGAGCATGGAAATTCTATTAAGGTTTCAAAGTTTTCTTGAAAGCACATGTAGGTGATCTATCCCCCCCCCACACATACACATACACATACACACATAACCTTTTCGAATTTATAGTTGGCCTGAGTTTGAAATTGCCAGTTTTGTTATGAAGTTTAGTGTTTGGGGTAGAAGGTAGCTTATTAAGTCCAATGGATATTTAAAATGTTAGTTTTTATGATGTCCAAAATCATATTCTTATAGAGCTCCTCAAATCATTATGCTAGTTTCTTATCACAGGCATAACTAGTTTCCATAGACCCAGTGGCTTAATATCTATGGATGTTTTTATTTAAAATGCTGTATGTAAGGAGTCTGGCTTGACAGGTGGTGTCCATGGGCTAATATTGGAGCATCAGTTGGACTGTGGCCCTCCTTGAGTCCTAAGAGAGGATCAGTTTCTTCTGTTTTTGAAGACTGCCTGCACTCCATGGCTCCTGGACCATTTATTCATACACTATGCTAATATGTATGATCTGTCTTCAGTTATCACATCTTTTTCTTTGACATCAGCCTGGAAAACATTGGAGATGTTTCTGATGACCAGGTGAGAAAATTAGGACATTGGATAATGACACTCCCATCTCAAACCCTTAATTTGATACATATCATCATGCAAACTGCCATTTTCCATGTAAAGAAGCAATAATGCCACCGTGGAAGGAGACCATGGCTTTGCTTGGGGAACATAATCCAAAACTAAGAAACAAGCATTGTTAACTGAAATGTGTCTCCATAATTTTGAGGCTACCAGCTTTGGAGTCAGGTAGATCTGAATTCAAATGCTGACAGCTTCATTTGTGTATCCACCTACCCACTCATTCATTCATTCATTCACTCATTTGTGCAAGCATGCATTCATATTACACATATTTAGGGACTGCCTACTCAGTGCCTACTCAGTGCCTTGTTCTGGTTCCTGTGAATAAGACACACTTGCTTGTCCTGACACATTGTATTACCCTAGAGGAGACAGACCAGACATGCATGGAAATACATCATGTAATGTCAGTCTGTGATAATACCATACAAATAAACAATGCTGAAAGCTTGTGCCATCCATGTATAGAAACTGTTCACAGTAGTCATATGTTCATTCATTTATTCATTTATCCACATCACTGTCAAACATGTCCTTGGAACACTTAGAGGAAGCCAGGCATTATATAGAGTCTTCCTATGGGGATGCCTACCCTTTGGTCATCAATATGCACCAGTGAGAGACGATGATTTCCTCATTGGTGGATGAAAAATGCATGGTTCAGGAAGATTCAGCTCACATGATAGAGCAAGCAACTGAACTGCAGATTTTGGGGTGCCATTAGCCATGGAGTTTAGAAAATTCTCTTTCCTCTTTGCCTCTTTTCCTTCCCCCTCTCCTGCTTTGTGCATTGTAGGAGGGAGACTAACGCCCAGAGCTGGGGTTTAAAACCCTTCATTTTCCTCCAGTCTTGAGATAATGCGTTTTCTTAGAGCTTCCACTAATTTTCTTTTGATCATTATGGGACTGTGCTATCTTTGATCAATCACTTAAATCTGTGTTTACACAGGCTTAGCCGAGGGACGAGTTGGACAATTACCCATGCCTCGGAACTAATTTCAACAGCCCACTCGGGGCTGCAGCTCTTTCTCTATTATTTCATTCTCTGCTCTAATGCGGAGCCTCGGGACACACAGACTGGGTGGAAAGAAGCAGAGGAGTGACTCTGTCATGTGAGTGTCCTCTGCAGTGAGTGATGCACCGGGTTTGGTTTGGTTTTCTCTTTTGACGAAGCACATGTTTCTTCACTTGGTTAAAAGATATGTCTCGTTACCTATGGATGTGCATTACTTGAATATGTTTGCAATAAAATATTTTAGAGAAATTTGGATATAAATGAATTCTGAACCTTTACAGAGGAAAAGTGTTTAACATGTCGACCATCAGCTGACCACCTTCTTTAATGGCCATCCTATAATGTGATTATATATTATATATGTCTATATTATATTTTTCTGTCTTTCTTACCCCAGGTACAATTCTGCTCTCAGTGGGAGTTAGTGAGGCCATTCAGTAAATGCTGTGTGTCTGCTCTGTGGGCTTCCACCTCTCTCCTCAATGTCACCTTTCGACAAAGCAGCTCCAGGACATTGGTTATACATCCCCCACATATCTTGCCATTGCCTTGTTTCTAGGCTCAACTGCCTGTTGTGATCTGATGCCTCAGTTGCTTCAGAGCACAGCCTTTGCTTCCCCTCCCACCACCCTGCCCCCAGATACTGGACTGTCATGGACTGGGTCGTTCCTTCGATCTGCTGCTAGGCTGTGGTCACTCCTGAGGGTGGTCAGCCTACTGATCCCATCTCAGCCTCCTCCCTTGTTTGAACCCTCCAGATCATACCTCTCTTAAAACCTGTGTTCTCTCTTCCTGTTTAGAGTGCATTTCATTGGTGGCTGGGTTTGACTTGATCAGCCCATTCCATTGTCCCTGAGCTTCTGTTTGGATGCCAGCTGGAGTTTTTGCTTTCAGAATCCTAAGACTCCATCACTAATGATGCTGTTTTGCTTGCCTGCATTCTCAAGAAAGTCTGAGCCAAATTCTCAATGCATCCAACACACTGTAGGGAAAGCAAGCACATTATGTAACAGAAAGAATAAGTGTGAGGTCTGCATCTTTTCTTCTGCCTTTGCGTCATCCATTCTCCCAGTTAAATATCTCTCCTCCCCAGTGTTGACCTCTGGGAGAACTCTGAGAAAAATGCCAGTAAGTGCAAAGACTACAAATTAGTAATCCCCAGCAATGCTTTAAAATGATGTTTCCCTTGCAAGTGTTAGCTTGAGAAAATCCACACTGCAAGGGGAGGAGGGAATATCTAGCCCATCAGTGGCAGAGCAGGCTTCGAGCACAATATCCTACTAAATGACACACATAAGGAGTTGGAGCTTGTAATACCTTTTATATTGCTGCCTGCCATCTGGTTGGCAATTGTTAAGCCTGAAATATTCAGGTAAGCTCTATTTTCTCAAATAGTGTGATGTGATGGGGATTCCAGCAACCCCCCCCCCCCCCCGTCTTTTTAAACATCATTAAATTTCACTGTTTTTCAGAACAAAGCAAACTGCACTAGCAGGATGTTTACACAGCATACACATCCCTTGGAAGTGTTGTGTTACAGAGGTGAGACTTCTGCCTTGGGAGGAAGAAAGAGCAGGTCGTTCTGAGTTCTATTTGTGCCTGTAGGTCAGGATGAAGATCCACCATTTGACAGAAACTGTTGCATCCTGTCAGTCTGGGGAAGCATCTACACCTAGAAAGAAGTATGTCTAAGTGTTGAGTGAGGGCTGTGGGAGGTAAGAACTGCATAGCCTCGTCTTTCTTTTAAATGGTAGGCAAAGGAGAGGGCTAAGTAAATCATTTCCTGTAATTCTATTTTCTTTTCTTTTGGTTTTTTTTTTGGGGGGGGGATGATTGTTGATGTTTTCTCTATTCTCTTAGAAGTGTTGTGGGGAGTAAATGAGTCAGATATAGCCAATCATTATACCATGAAGTTTAAATGGATTTGAAGTATCCGTTCTTCCCAATTACTTAGATTAAAAAACATCTTTTAAGCGAAACTTGGTTTTCAAACACGGTAGACTAAAAGAATAACATATACATAGAAATTTGTTTTAGTTAGGGTTTCTACTGCTGTGATAAAACATCATGAACAAAAACATCTTGGGGAGGGAAGGGTTTATTTCACCTTACACTTCCCAGTGATAGTCCATCACTGAGGAAGTCATGGCAGGAACTCAAGGCAGGAAGTGATGTAGAGGTCATAGTTGAGTGCTTCTTACTGGCTTGCTCCTTCTGGCTTTCTCACCTTGCTTTTTATTTTGTTTTTCAAGACAAGGTTTCTCTGTGAAGCAGTCCTGGGTGTTCTGAAACTCACTCTGTAGACCCTTCTGCCTTGAACTCACAGAGATCTGCCTACCTCTGCCTCCCAGGTGCTGGGATTGAAAGGATGTGCCACTACCATCCAGCTCTCAGCTAACTCTTTTATAGAACCCAGGACCACCAGAATAGGAGTGGCACTACCCACAGTGGGCTGGGCCCTCCCACATCAATCATCAGTGAAGAATGAAACACAGTCTTGTCTTGCCCACAGGCCATTCCTAGTGGGAGCTGTTTCCTCAGTTGAGATTTCCTCTTCTAAAGTGACTCTAGCTCATGCCAAGTTAACACAAAACTACCCAGCACAAGATTTAAACTTCATGTATTTCTGATAAGCAATGAAATAGGCCTGTTTCTTCAAAGATCTGTACATGCAAACATTGGTTAAATGAACATCCGTGCATTCATTTTTTTTTTTTTTTTTTTGGCCAGGTAGGATGTGAAGTGGCAAGGACATGGAAATGAAGAAGCCATACCCTCTGCTTCCCAGCAGTCTCACAATAAGAGATCTGTGAAGGAGAGTTAAATCTGAGTTATGACATCAGCCTGCTTCCTCTTCAGGTGGCTGGTGTTCTGGGATTGTAGCAGTCTCCCAGTGGCTAGCAGATTTCTCCATGCTGACTGCTCCACAATTTATATTTCCATTTTCCATCTCTCTCCTGACTCTCTGCTCGTTGATCAAACTGTCTAATTTGCATGTCCATCTGGATGACCCAGTAGCACCTCAGGCTCAGCATGTCCCACAGCAGTACTAGCACTGCCCTCCAGTGCCGAACACACCTCGTCTCACCCCATGAGTGGACACCACTCACCCTGTGTCACCCTCTGACCCACTTGGGACAGCTTGCCTATTAGTCCTCTGTGAGATTCAACCATTCCTCCTGTCCTCTCCTGCTTCTCTCCCACAGCCTATGATTTTATTTTGCAGTAAATTCTGGAGCCCCTTGGAGTACTACATTTCTCTTCATGTCCATCACGGGAGAATTAGCACACTTATAAAATTAAATATTGTTTAAGCCTATTAACAAATTCACAGAACATATCAGATTTCTCTAATTTTCCCACTTGCCTGTTGTCTGTCCCCAGATCCAATGTATGATGCCACTCTGCATTTGGTTGTCACATTTTCTTATTCTTCTACAATTTGTGACAGTTTTTGCCTCTTGTGACCTTGATACTTTCAAATAATATTGGTTCATTGTTTCATACAGCTCCCCACCATGTGGCTTTGACTGGTATTTTTTCATGATCACTCTGAGATTATAAGTTAATGGGAAATACCACAGAGGCTATGTGCCCTTCACAGTTTATGACAGCAGCTGGTACATGATAATGGCATGTGTCACTCACTGGTGTTATTATCCCTGATCTCTTGGAGAATGTTGTATCTTCTAGAATTCTCTGCTGTAAATCTGCTTTTTCCCCTTGCAAACATTTAGAGGGGAGGAGAAGCATTTCCTGTTTCTGTTCAAAATGATGCCCATTAGTTTAGCATTGATCAGTGATTCCTGCCTGAAGCAATTATTACTGCAGGCTCCTGAGAGTGATTTTAGTTTCTATCATTCTTTTTACACTGTTGACTAGAATTATTTTCTTTAATTAGTATTTTAGTAAGCATATAAAATAATGGATTACATCATTATATTTTCATGTATATGTATCATTATAACTTGCTAGCATTTGGACACTATCACCTCCCCTGTTTTCCCCTGCCCCTCTACTTTCTCCTATCTCATAACCCCTTTTCACTTTCATGGCATTTTATGTGGGTGTGCCTGTATGTACAGAGAAAGAACATGAAATAAATGGCTTATTTCCCCCCTTCCATTATCTATTCATTTTCTCCCCTAGAATTTTCTTTCATGGGAGAGTGATATCCTCCTCCATTTATGTATTCAGCCATTTGTTGATATTAAGGTAGTCTTATGCCCAGCTCCTTTAATTTTGTTGTTGTCGTTGTTTATTAAGTTGTTCTAAACTAAGTCACAGGGAACTCTTGAGACCTGGCACTTGTGATGGTTTTTGTTGTTGTTGTTTTGTGTGTATGTGTAAATATCTCTTTTAATAAGCATTTTCTCACATTTTGGCATCAGAAACAAACTACATACTCCTATTTTCTCATTATTGTCCCTAAAATGTACCAATTCTATAAGGTAACTTTTTCCTTGACTGGGCCCAAGCCCAGAGCTTCACACAGACTAGACAAGTGCTCTACCACTGAATTGCACCCTGAACTTGTAAAATTCCTTTGGTGGAAGAAAGGTGGCAAGGAGCTAGCCTCTCAGCTCACTGAAATATGTGTTAGAAGATATATGTATATCTACTAACTCATCATAGACAAACACAGCTGTGTTTATGTATGTATATATGTATGCATGTATCCATCCATCTATCTATCTACTATCTATCTATCTATCTATCTATCTATCTATCTATCTATCTATCTATCTATCTATCTATCTATCATTTGTCATCTGTATGTCTGCTTTAAAATCCCATGAGTCCTCACTGTACCTCTGACTCAGCTCAGCATCCCACAGACAATCTTGGTCTCCCCACTTCCCCAACAGTGAAAATCTTTGCTGTTATCTACAATTCATATGCTGACTTTTTAATCCCAATATACAAACAAAGTTCTTCCAGAAATGCTAATATTGCTCCTATGAGGAAAAAACCAGCTGAATTACCTTTGTGTGGTTATTTTGATTTTATTTGTAACCTACAGCAAAACTAAGCTTTCATTTTTTTTTCTGCTGGATGGACCACTGAATTATGTGATCTCATGATTTTGCCACCCCTAATCCACTCAAGTTGAGTCACCTAAAACAAAAATCAGACTGTACTACTGTACTGTTTAAAGATTTCCAGCCTTTCCATTAAGCCCATTACTTACAGCTGAATTGTCTGGAGTGGCATGGAGGGTCCTCCTTGATTGGGTATCCCCCTTGTACATGCCTATTAGGTCTCTGACTTTTCCCCTCAATTAAATTTATACTGTAAGATATTTTGGTTCATAAAAATGGTGACTCTTCTGTGGGACTCATATATCAGTGATAATTTTATTGAAGACAGAAAAATAAAAATGTACTTGGAACCAAGATCAAAGAAACCATTGGGTTGCATATCTATGAGAGAACGGGAACAAGCATTCTATGAAGGTTATGACCTTCAGCTCCCTTAGTTACTAGGAATATGATACAGCCAGGAGTTCAGGCATTGAAATTAAAACAGACTTGAGTTCAAATCTAAGTATGCTACTTGATAACTATATATCTTCAAGCTGTGGCTATTGTCCTTAGATCATCCGTTTGTTTGCAGAGGACTAATAGACGGTCCCCAGAGCTAACTTTTGACTCGCATTAGCTTACTGTCACTATAATAAGATACGTGAGAAAATACATTTTAGCTTACAATTTTAAAGGTTTCAGTCTATAACTGATTGCTCCTGATGCTTTGTTCTTGTGTGTGGACAGTACATCACAGCATGACTATATAATAGAACAAAACCTTTCATTGGGTGGCCAAGGAGCAAATAGAGCAGGAAAGACAGGGTCATAAATCCTCTTCAAGTTCACATATGATGACCTGGAGACCCTAAGCTAGGCCTCATCACTTAAAAGATTTATAAACCCAACCACCTCACACTGGGGACAGAGCCTTTAACTTCTGAATCTTTGAGAGACTTTCAAGACCCAAAATGTAGCATGACCTAAAGTATTCACTAAAGACCTGCAGATCACTGAAAACAATGGGCAGAGAAGATACATGGGATGCTTAAATTTCAGCCTAGTCTACTGCAGTTGTTTCTATGACAAACTAAAGATTCGAATTGAACATTTTCTTTGACTACCATGTACTTTTTGCCTTCAAATTGGACTTATAAATGCTATGAGATGCTCTGAAATCAAAGGTAGGAGACAGTAAAGAATAACAGAGCTAGGTGAAGAACAACTCATCTGCAATAGCTCATGCAAGAACGCTAATTCTTCTGGCCTTGAATTTGTGTCATTACCAAGCTTTGAGGGGCCCTTAAATATAGCATAACTTACTCACTATCATCAATTACTCACATAGATAGTGCACTCAATTACTAGCTTTCAATTATAATGCAGCCTATAATGTAGCTAGCTGTATGTGTCTATATTAGACATAAAATAAGGAGAAGAATTAAATTGTGATGTGGAAGGTGTTTACTCGGCCAAAGAGAAATTGTTCTTGGGCATATTGTAGATTGGTATCTAATTACTAAATGTTCTTGCTTGTGGGTCCTTTATCCATTTATTGCTTATTCCTCTCACTTAGTAGCTGAACTTTAAAGAGGTAAATGTACTCACTCACCTCATAAAACCTGTTCCCACACTTTATTATATTAGAATTTTTCTCTAATTTCTATTTTTGTCCTTGCACATCAGGGTGTAAATTTCATAGAAAACAAAGACTACAGCTCACATGTTTATACACCTGCCTCTTCTGGAGAATTCTACATGCTGAAAACCCATATTTGATAACAATTCCAGGACAAGACATTTTCCTTTGAAAATCAAGGCCAATGTCAATGTGTACTAATAAACTCAATTCACCACTCAAAATGAGTGTTAGCATTACTTTCTTAAAATAGTGTTTACATATCAAGGTGTCATTGTTTTTGATATTTTGTAATACTCTTATTTCAATTAGATTTGAATTGCTTCTGAATTACTGTGCTGTGGTATTTGTGGCTTTCCTAGGGTGATCAGAAATACAGACTTGTTCACCTGTGCAGAGTGTCACCTGCAAAAAAAAAAAAAAGACATTTGGAGTTAGAACCAAGCATGGTTCTCAGTACCCAGAGGATCCAGGAAAGAGGATTACAAGCTCAAAGGCAGCCTAGATGGTAGAGCAAGACTCAAAAACAAAACAAAAAGACAAGTAGATCTGAAGAGTTCCATTCTGGGGGGTTGATGAGTGAGCCATGCTGGTTAGGGTGACGAACAGTCACACTACTGTAGGGACAGTTCAGATATGCTTCGATACTTAAGAAAGTAGAGAAATATTTCAGATGAGAGACATACTCCTGTTAGTGATCTACCTTGAAGCACTTTCTCAGCTCTCACAAGCTCTCTCGGCAGTGTGCCGAGGTGATTAGGGTTGAAATGATGTTGTGGAGGTCCTTATTATTTAAGACTTCTAAATAAGCCAGATTTACCCATGTCAAATTATTGGTGAGTCGTTTGACCCCATATTTATTTGTAATTTCCACAAACTGTAGGTAAGAGCTGCTCTAAATCACATTGCCATTGATCTTGGCTCCCCTGTGTACTTCTAAGATGAACTGTCCATGATCTATAGGAAAGGACTGCTGCTCGGAGAGAAAGCCGTGGAAGGAGTTCCCCAGGATGCTCAGGAAACATGCATGGGCATCAATTATTCAGGAAAGAGAAGAAGTAGACACCTGTATGCATAGGGGGTCAGGGGAAACCTTAGTGAAATCTATATATCAGGAAATCTAAATGTGCAGTGTTGAAATCTGGCCTTTGAGGAAAGATTAGAGAAGAGATAAGCGTGTCTGTAATAGGCAATCACTTACAACTATTGACTTAATTAAAGTAACTGCATGTCCATGGGCCAGACACTTAAATGATCCTCACAGTCGGGCTTCCTGTACTTTATGTCTTTTCATTTGGAGTTTTCTGTGTTCTTAGCTGATGGGGAAACTCCTCAACCTCCTGCAGGGCTTCGCCTAGTTCTACATGCATTGAAAATATGCGTGAGTCTGCTATCCTTTCCTAAGGTTGACATCCTCATATTGTTGTCATTGTCCTTGGAGACAGGTGCAAGGGGGTGGTCCGGAGGATAATGCAATACTAAGTATCATTAAGCCTCTCTGTGGTGGTTGCTTTGTGCTTCCAGCCTGTTATCTTGTATAATACAGCAACCCTGTGAGATCAGTATTAAGAGAAAGGACACTTTTCTCTTTTGATGGGAACAGGAAGAAAGAACTATTGTAATAAGGAAAAACAGAGTTAAGAATCGAACTGCTTATCACGCTCTACATAGAGGATACTCTCCCTCCATCTGAGCTCCAGAGGCTTGAGGCAGTGTCTGGCTGGCAGGTAACAGGGCTGAGGATGGATCTTCATAAACTTGTGGTCTGTCCCCAACAAATCTGATTGAGAAGCAAACTGCCATGAGCAAATATTACTATTTTCTTTTTATCAATTCTCATTACATACTATAAAATTAATTTTTATTTATTTGAGTTGTTTTAGAATTTCATATGGGTACTTTATTTACATCATTTTCATCTCTCCTTCATAACTCCAACTCCTTTTGTGTTCCCCAACCCTTCTCAAATTCATGACTTCTTGCCTTCTCACTTAATTATTTCTGTCACATATGCACTCACATATTTGTGTGTGTGTGTGTATGTGTGTGTGTGTGTGTGTGAGAGAGAGAGAGAGAGAGAGAGAGAGAGAGAGAGAGAGAGAGAGAGAGAGGGAGGGAGGGAGGGAGGAGGGGAAGGAGGAAGGGAGGGAGGGAGATAGAGAAGGAGAGAGGCGGAGGGAAAGAGAGAGAGAGGAGAGAGGGGGAAAGGAAAGAGAGAGAGGGAGAGAGAGAAGAGAGAAGAGAAGGAGAGAGAGGAGGAAGGAAAGAAAGAAGAGAGGAGAGAGAGAGAGAGAGAGAGAGAGAGAGAGAGAGAGAGAGAGAGAGATCTACTGAGAACCTTTAATGTTGCTCAAATATACATGCATAATTAGCATTGAAACCTTAGGACTGGATAACTTATCAGGTCGCTTGTCCCTGGAGAAAACTGATTCTCCCTCTCTAGGCACCCATGGATGAATCTTTGGTAATAGTTGAGATATATACTTACCTGTAGAAATAAGGTTAAGAATTTAGAATACAGTTAGAAATACTGCTTTAAGAAAATGGTAGCAGTAGGTTTTCCTCTTGAGCCTATGACCTCTCCAGTACAGGTGGCTGGCTAGGCTCACAGTACCAGGCATGAATACCATCCTACTGTGTGAGCCTTAAGTCTAATTAAACAACCATGATCTCCCACAAGATAGAAATGCCACTTTTGCACTGTTGCGAATGTCCTGCTGGACAGGCCATTGCTGTAGTCTGTAAGCTTTGCAACTGGGTAGGACTATTGATTGTATTTCTCCCTTAGCAGCTTGATCAGCACCTCTGATCCTAGGAGTGCTAATCCTGAGAGAGGAAACTTCCAGGTCAGTTCCAGCTCCATTTCTCCAAGTCCTGTTTCCAAAGGGTGTTGTGTGTTCAACAATAGGGTCTTTCCTTCAAGTTAGGAAAGGCCACCAAGGGCAAGGGAAGTAGTGGTTAATGTATTATGTTTTGGGATGTAGGACATTAATTTACTTTCTGTAACAACATTTATGTCCCTCAGTTAAGTCTACTGTTTTACTCAGTTATTTTAGGCTACCTTCTTTTGATTTGGCCCAAATGCTTTGAGAATCCATTTACTTCACCTTTGTCTTGGCATGGAATTGTTAGGTGGACAGTTCTGTTGCCCATCTTCAGGACTTAGAGCTAACAGCACTATTCTCTGAATGTTTCCACTTTGTAAGATGATCCAGTTCAGGGGACTGTTGTCAACTGCTTAGCACAGTCTGCTGTGATGGTGAGTATGTGAACAGAGTCCTGTTCATTTGGATACCTATCAGTTCTTTGCTATTCTCCAAATACAAAGATACAGAAACTATGCTCCACAGGTATTTCTTGTTATTATTCTGGTATTTGTGTTCTTGTCATCTTTACAATCAAGGGTCCTCACTACAATCAAGTAGTAAACATGCATCTCTTCACTGTATTGGCACAACTTACGATTCTACCCACATTACATATGTTGGTTGTGGAATTTAACTTTCCTCACAGATCTAGGGATAGAACATATTGTATTCACTTTTGTGAACATCTCTAAATTTCCAACAGTTTTGCAAACTACAATTAAGTAACCTAAAATGTATAATTTTTTTTTCAGTTCAAAATGTTGCAATAAGGTAATTTGTAACAGGGTATTTTACATGAAACTGTCTTGATAGCTATTAAAGTTTAAATCTCCATCCAAGAGCAGAATGTGACACTGATGGACCTTTATGTCTCTCTTTCTTTACACGCGTATCACACAGACAGCACCAGGAAACTTGCTAGAATGCACAATTTGAGTTTGATGAGAAAAGTAGAAGCTTTTCTTGTGACCCATGGTATCTATATCCTTTTTATTGTTTGTTTCTACATATTTTCCAAAGATTTCTTCTCCTTATTTCAAGGTGCTCTCTGACCATGAATTTGTGATAACTTCTGAATGGCTGATATCAGTAACCAACAACATTCCCTATAATAAGTCTAGGTCAATCTTAGAACATATAAACTAGCATAATTTCCAAAGGTTTCATTCAACACCAGATAGGATGTAAAGCTTCCATGTGTTGCTAGTTATTAATAGGATCCAGGTGTGCTTTGTTTTCTTGCTAGACTTTCTAGTTCTTTTATTTAGTGAAACACGGAGGAATCAACAGGGCAACTGCAATGAATAGCAGACTCAGCAATCAGCAATCATGAGACATCTAGCTTATCATTTGCATTCTATTATGCAGTTAGTGGATGAAGGTAGAGAGCATGTGATAAGGCACATTTTTGTTAGACTATCTCTTCTTATACCAGATGCATGATTGCCTCTTGGTAAGGAAATTGGTTTTTCATGCTTAAATACTTTCCAAGTGATGCTCTCTCTTTATGCCAACTCCAGTTTCTGTCTCTTTATTGTCTTTTTGGGTTTTTTTTCTGTACACCGGAGGGCCTCACATTTTCTCTCTTTTGCTCTAACTTCCTTGTCCCCAGACAGATGTCAGTGTATTTATTTTTGGGCTGTATCTTCTTTACAGATATTTGCTTACTTTTAATATTTATTTACTCATAAATATTTTATAGCAAAAAAATGTTCTCAGATACCCAATGTTCAGGCAGTACTTAGTAACCAATGTACAAACACATGTGCTTCAGGACAATGCTTATATAGTAGAAAAAATGAAATTTTAGTATGTTATTAAATTACACACTTCTAAGCTCCTTTAGTTCAGTGGTAGTAGCAAAAGGAGCTTGTGCGGTGATCTTTCTTGATTACATTTGTTCAAATGCATTGCTATCACAGTCCAATGTGTAATATCAAATTGCTTTACCCTCTGAGATATCTGTCTAATCAGCCCCATTCACAAAAATGTAGAGAGGGTGAAATGTTTTATATTAGCCCAAAGAATTAAGAGGAAGGTGTTCTGAGTTCTGTGAGAGTACAAAAATCGTATGGCATGTTCTTCAAAGTGAGCTTAGCAGTTAATGCTGGGGAAGATGGATGTGTTCCTTTGGCTGTTCCCTGCTGCTTGAAGTAGTTTTGCCCATTCCCTGCTGCCCTGTATAGGTGCAAATCCTACAGAGCTCCAACGCAGTTCTCAGTGCTTTTCCATAGAAAGTGTTTATAACTACCCTTGCTCACAATGGGCTCTCTCTCCCCTCTTAGTACCTCTGGTGCTTATAGTCATCCTTAGATAACTGACCAGGTAGGATGTGTCTCCACACCCACCAACAGCTCTCTGTGTTATCACTCCTTAAAATATGATCTGGTATTGAGTTCTTTATTCAAGTCGAACATCAAATCAGTAAATCTGGAGTGAGGCCAGATTGAAAAGCTCAACTTTAAGCAACAAATATGTCTGAACAGATTCTCTCTCTACCTCAGCCACCCAAATTAGTTACTTGTTTCCAGAATTTGTGAGAAAGCTTGTAAGAAAAGCATTTCTAAAAGGATTGTCACTTTTCCTCCTCTGCTTCAGAAACCATATAGTCTATTGCATGTTAATGGCACCATGGAAAATGTCGCAAAGACTAAAAAGCAATCCGTATCTAAGGTGACCATATTCTTTACCACCATATTGGAAAAGATTTGAGGGTGACAGAAGAGCTATTATAGTTATGCTAACATGATAGTAACCAAGGGACTGTCCAAGTGCTTATCACCTATACCTCTGCATCAGGATCTAAAAAGCTACTATGCATTTATTGGCTTAAAACTCTCATATTGGCTGAAATGCACATGCCAACAAGTCTGTGCACACGGGGGCCATGGACACATCTATTTCATATTCATTTAATCTCCTGGTGACTCTGTCTTCTTTGGCTTATACTTGTGTCATTCCAGTCTTTGCCTATCTGTCATGTTGCTTCCCTACCTCCCTCTCTTCTCTAACAGGCCATTCATGATGGTATGTGCAATCCACTCAGCGAATACAGGGAGATCTCTCTGTCTCAAACCCTTAATTTAATAACATCTATAAAGACCCCATTTCTTTAAACAAGATGATATGTACAATTTAGAGATCAGGGCCCTATGTCTTTGGAAGACTATTCTGCCTTCCACTTTCTCTTCACTGGAAGCAGTTATAGTATCCCTAAGAGTAAAGTACAGACTTTTAGAAATGATATCTGGAAGCAAGTATGTTTTAGTGACTCATGATTTATGAATGATACTGTATAATGCAAGGAACAGGAATCACTCAACCTTGAGAAAAATCTTACCTTTATGGAAAAGGTCAAATTTAGGAAGGCAGGAAGTGTATTTTGGAAAGGTGTTGCATGAGGCTGGGTTGGAGGAGGGATGAGAAGAGATGCCTTTCAAACAATATCCACACAGAGAGCAGCAGGGAGACTTAGAAAGTCAGCCTGGCCTTGGCCTGGTTTTTACTTAAGCCAAGAGGCCACATGTGCTGACTTTGCTCTCCAGCTCTTTCGGTCTCTCTTTCAGTCTCCACAACTCATTTCTTTCTTCTTCTGACCATTTTCTATTACTTTGCTTCTGTGTTGTTTCCACATCTCTTTCCCCCTGTTTTGCCAAGATGAACCCTGTGTCCCTGTACTTCTCTTCTTATTATACTGCTTTGCAGCTTCTATGAGATGTAAGCTCATTGAAATAAAGGGCTGTGCTATGTGTATCCCTGTCTCTATAAATGGGCATGAGGCATACTTTCCAGGACATGTACAGTGAATGGTGTGCAGTGTTCAAAGACTCTGAGGCTCTTGGGCAGGTCTGTAGCAATGGTGGTGGTGGTGGGGTTGCTGACTTTCTCTCTTTCTCAGTTGATCTCGTCACCTTCACTTCTCTTCCCACTATGTCTCCTCACACAAATAAATGGGGGAACTCCTTCAGTGCCATCTGGACCATTCTAATCACTTCACCCTTTGTTCGTTTAGAAGCCAATACTCAACAACACCATTAGAAAGCTATATGTAATATACTCTTTCTGAAGGTGTTTAGAGGTGATGTAAATGATTGTCCCATGAGTTTCAGGTCATAGTCACTAGCTTTCTATAACTTGCCCATTGCATCCTGTTCCACCTTTAAGCAGAAAGGAAATAAATGACTGGCTATTTTTTCTTGATGTTCTATGAATGGTATTAGATTCTTGTTCCTGTAATTAAAAGTGACTTAAATAGAGGAAATCGAGTATCTGCCACTTAATAAGCAAGGTGATGTTCATAAGCGGCTTTGTCACCATCCAGCTCTAGCTGCAACCCCAGCAGCTTTCCATTAAAACAGGGGATTAACCATTAGTGCATCACAGTGGAAGGAACGAGAAGAACAGCTCCTTGGGTCCCAACAACAAATTACTTCTGAATCAAACCCCTGATTAATAGCTCCAGAGTTGCCTCTCTGCTTTGCATAATTAAGTTTCATGGAGTGTTACAATTAACAGCCTCACCATCACCCAGGTAGAAACAGCTACCATTTATTTGGCCAGCAGCATCAGGAAGTGCTAGGTGGTGAATAAGAAGCATTTATGAGGGGATTAGGTACATTATGTGTCATAAATTGAGTAAGGCTATAATTACCTTCCAACAAAAGGCAACAAATATGATGATCCCACGGTACTCCCCAAGTTCCCTCTCTTTCTTTTTCTGGGTCTCAGAACCCTTTCCCTAGTCAAGCAGAGACTGTGGCACCAAGGCACCTGCAGACTTTTGTGAACATTGACAGCCTCCTCTTTGTGATGCATCAGAGCCTTTCTGAACCTTTGGTGCAGAATGTGTTTTATACCATTTATTACAGCAGCATTTGTTATCACACAAGTCGTCAGATGTGTGATACAGATGTCAGGTAAGCCTCAGACTCCTGGAATTTCCTGGGAAGAGAGCCAAGATATCATTAGAATTACTGGGATACAACAAAACACCAGAGTGCTTTGCTGGAGATGAACAGGCCAGGCGTTAACCATTCATCACTTCTGAGGGGTTAAGATGTAACCAGAAGATGTTCCTCTTAGAAGATTTCCCTATTTCTATGACACAGCTGCTCCTCTGACCAGTATCATTTCTATTTGGTCATATAAACCAAGAGGAGCCATGGTAGGGCTGCAACCTTCTGTTCAGCTCAAATGTTCTTCTATCGCGGAAGCTAAAGGATCAGCAGAAGAGCTTCCGTGTGTGGGATGTTTCTCTGTGCCCTCGTTTACATGGACATATTTTACTAAAGAATTTGCTCTATCCAGTTACTCTTCTCTTTTCACTTCTTTCTTTTTTCTGTATTAATTTGTTCACTTCTTCATCCCTTTCCTTGTTCTCCTCTAGCATATTTCTTCTTAGATCTCCTTGTGTTGTGCCTGAGATGAGAGAGAGAGAGAGAGAGAGAGAGAGAGAGAGAGAGAGAGAGAGAGAGAGGAAAACAAAAGAACTAACGTCCAGATCTACCATTCTTCAAGAGTGTGATTTGGGTTAGCTGGGTAATAATGCTGATTAACAACAAAAATTAAGACCCTGGATTTTTTTTTATTAAAAACAACAACAACAAAAAAACAAACAGTGTTGAAAAAGAATAATGCATTCGGGGAGAGGTCTAATGTCCTGTCCGTGCACAGGACAATACTGCTGTGGAATCTGAGAAGACAGGGCACCCTAGAGTCCTTTGCAAAGCATTAGAGAAAGAAACAAATGCCACTTGTTTCTGACGACTGCTTAATGGGTATTTAAGGAGTATATTAGGATTTAGAGATAGGCATAATGGAAGAGGAGAGAGAGAGAGAGAGAGAGAGAGAGAGAGAGAGAGAGAGAGAGAGAGAGAGAGAGAGAGAGAGAAGAGGAGGGAGAGGCACCAGCCCACACTTGAGACAAGCTGCTGCCTGGTATACACCATGTATATACCAGGAGGAAGGCCCCAGCATTCCTGGCTGAAAAGCCATTTGTCTTGCAAATTTCTATAATGAACAGATTTTGGAATAAATACCATGTAATCTGTGATGACAGTTCTCTCATTTCCTTTTTATTAGTTCAATCTTCGCAGCATCTGAACCACATAGCGACAGAGCCTCCATAATCATTAAGGCAGCTGGCTGTACACATTTTCCCCCCTTTGCCTGGCACATAACTGACTCCCCAGCCAGTTTCTCCTCAAGAGGCCTGTGGTGCAGTAGTCAAATGCATACATGTAAGAATTCCAGGACAGAATGGAAATGGGCAGCGGGCAGCGGGACAGGCCCTGTAGCCACTGCCACACACCTCCTTTCACCCATTGACCTATGCCTGAAATACATAAAACCCAATTCTGATGTGAAGCTTGTAGGGAAAGAGGATTGTATTAGACTTCATCGACTCCAAATCAGTCATCTTGGTGGACTTAATGTGGTTAAGATGAATTCCTAACTCCTTTATCTCTCTCCCCCTTTTCTTTGTCTTTCCCTAGGTAAGTGGTGTTTGGTTACTGTTGTGAGTGTCTTCCAAAGAGAGCCCAGAGGCCTCCGAGTTTTGGGTCTCACAGGAAGAAAACCTTTGGCCATTGACCATCTCTCCTGCCCCAGAGCTTCTGGTTCATCTCTGGGCTCATGCAATACAGTGGGGATATGAAGGTATGGCTGCTTACATCTGGAGGGTTTGAATCTGGTCCTGGCGAAACGAGGTGAATGCTGGAACCCAATAAGCAATACTGTTAGCAGAAACTCTTGGGCCTAAATGGCAGAGAGCAATGACTGTTCTTACCCCTGCTTGCCAACTCGTCGTGTGGCTTCTCTTGTATTCTATGTTAATTGACTGGCTAAAGATGAACATTATGAAACATCTGGATAATTTATAAGAATTTAATTTTTACAAATAACATCACAAATAATGTCTACCCTCTTCATAAAAGAAGGAAAGTGGCTCAAATATACATACATTTTCATGTATAAGTTCCATGAATAATTAAGACTGAGAAAAGTCAATCAATGTTATATTATATTGTAATCATAATATCACATGTGTAGCTGTGTGAGTAACTAAAGAGCTATGGGGAAAGCAGAAGTTCAGAGGAACGATGGATGTTCACATTCTGAGGCCTGATGTTATACATTTTCTTTGTGTATTTAGCTTTTGGCACATTGAGGTATTGTCCCATAAAAGTTACTACAGAGCTGTGCCTCCCACTCTAGGATCTGAGTCTTTATTGGAATGTTGAGCAGGCTTTGGAATCCTGAATCTCACCCTACGGCTCCTAAAGGGGTTTTTTAACTCAGTGTGGCTGGGAAGGCTGAACGTGGCCTGGATGACAATCACTGGATCTGCACTTGGAACAAGATAAGATAAGGCACTGTAGCTAACAGCTAACTGCTGACCTCAGTCTGTATAAAATGCAGATGTCACTCTAGTGTATTTTGATTATTTCTACTTTCGGTTGAATTGATTGAAATGCTAACCCTGTGTGGCTAAAAGAAATTCTTCATTCTGATTCCAAGGAGGGCAGGTCTTCCTTCATCCTCTGGCAGTCACTGACACTCTTTACATCCCATGACAGCACGTGCTAGGTTATATTCTCTCTTAGGCAAAACAACTAGAAGATCTGTGTCCACCACTTGCTAATAGTTAATAAAATCAGGCTTCTCATACACATAGCAAATGAATGAATATTAAATGTTTTACATAATTTATTATTCATGAGGACTGCATGTAGAGATGATACGTTTCAGAATGTAAATCAGAGAAATGTAAATGTGTATAGAATGGGATCATCCTGTCTAGAAAGATACTGCTATGTGTTCACAAGTAGACATGGGGCTGGCCTTTTCTGTAGGAGGGTTTCAGAAACAGTAAACCTTAACCACACAGAATTTATTTCCGTGTCTATAGACAAGAACTATTTTGCATGGCTATCAATTATCTATAATTTCCAGAGTAGTAAAATAGCTCAAAGGCAATGAAGGGCTGGGATGAAATAACCCAGCAGGGTACTTTAAAATGCGTTGTTTCCTATAGAAGATGCTTAGTAATCTTTTCTGTGTGATTCCAATTTTCTTATACCCTGAAAGTGGAGATGTTAAAATTGGCCGTTATCATCTGCTGTACTTTCCAACTCTATCTACATCCCTACTTATTAAAGTTCAGATCCGTGGAGCCTGGAATTTCTGCCTTCCTTCAGACTGTAAACACACCAACCTAAGTTTCCTATGGTCACCATGCAGTGCCTGCTTTTACCCCTGGGTCAAAAAAAAAAATTGAACATTTTCCCAAGAAAGAATGGATTCCTAGGAAACATTTACCTATTTATTAAGTTAAGAGGCTGTTCAAGCTAGATATTAACTAGATGGCTTTCCTCTTTGGAATTGTCAAAATATCCCTCCTGTGGAAGAAGCTAGGTTTCAGACTTTTTGCCTGTAAAACCTTTGTCTATGGGCCATGTTTTGTTCTTATTAATTCCTCACTGTATTTGGGGTGATATCCCTCTCGACTCATGTCTAGTCTGTATCAATAGACAGATGCTGTGGCCATAGTTTGTGAATGACTTAGTAGATCTGTTCAGATGTGGATATGGATGAGGGCGGCTCACCCATCATCAAGGTGGGACCTCTGCTCAAAGCACAGAGGAACCAGAGGGAACAGAGGGAGTTCATGCTGATGAATGAGCAAAGGCAGGCACTGCCTCGGTGTGGCGGGAGGTCTCCTTGGTGTAGCACTGTCATCCCAGCTCCTAGCCTGGAGCCTTGGGAGTCTTGGGGAGAGGAAACTTTCCTCTGCTCATTCTGTGGGCATGATTGCCTCCTAGCAGATGTGTGTGCACAGCTTCTGTATGTGCCCATTTGCTTCCACGGGACTCTGCTTCACGCTGTTGTCACTGATGAAAATCCCTCTCGGTGGGCTCAAACTATGGTACCACACGGACTCACAGAGATGGCTTTTTCAGGGAGGACCGTGCTACTCCACCACATCCCAGAAAATCATATCATTTTCACTGTTAGCGGCTCCTGCCGAGATCTCCCTAACTTCTCTCACATACAAAATCCAGCTGTGCTACTGAGAGAAGTTGCAAAGTAAAAGACTTGCGCCAATATTTTTCTTCCTCGTAAGCCATCTGGAGCTTTTTCTTTAAAATTTTTTGGGGGAGTAGGTTGGTAAGGGTGAGACTCCCAATGAGATCAGCCAGTTCAGCCTACCCCCCACCCCAATTTGTCTAAACTCTTGGGTACACCCCAGCCTGCTTGATGTATGATGTAGTCTTCTTTTAAAATCATACCTCAAGATTAGTGCTGGTTAGGAGGTCTCAGCTCTGAGCTTTGGGGTAAATGGGAACCAGCTAGTTTAGAGAACTTAACAAACATACAAGCAGTAGCCACTGGCTTAACTCACATACTGACAGTCCCCTGACTCAGCTCTGCTTATGCTTGCTGTTCCTTTGATTCTCCATTGTGTATGCAGGGCTGAGATGAAAGGGACAGATCCTAAGTGTTTAGTCCTTTATCACAGTAGACAACTTTTTGCTCCCGTTGCATTCAGAACCCAGGTCTCTAGACAGGACCTGCCTGCCCACACTGATGATGAAACCTTCAGTCTGGAATTTACCTGCTTTTCTTAAGGGCCTCTGGAGGACTGAGACAATCAGCCTTTTGGTTTTAAACTCTGAAAAACAAGTACTCTGCCAATAAATAAAATGACGATTGTAGAAGGTGCCTCTCCCTGCTCCCTCCTCTTCTCAGTAACAGAGGGCGCATGTCCCCAGGAGTGTGGAAGGAAATCATGGTGGAATGTACAGGAAAAGGATGCTGGAGGAAGGCGCTCCGGGAAGAACACAGGGGAGTCTGTCTCTGTGTGGGTTTGCCAAGGGTCCAATCACTTCATCTCTTTCATTCCCTGGTACTTCACAACCAATAAAAAGATCATAGGAAACATCTCCCCAACTGAGGGTGGGGCCATCTATCTAGCTGTGGTTTATTAACCTATACATTTCTATAGTGTCAGACTCTCTTTTTTTTTCTCGATGGCACTGGGTATTGAACCCAGGATCTTATACATGCAAAAGAAGCACCACATCTCCATCAACGAACTATATCCCCAATCCCTGTATCACATTTTATTTTGAGACAGGTCATGCTAGTTACTGCGGCTGTCCTTGAACTTGCCACCCTCTTGATTTGGCTTCCCAGAGTGTTGAGATTACAGGCCTGCAGCACCAAGTCTGTCCTCAGCTTCCCTACAGAGCAAATTCGAGTAGGGCCAGCCACTATTGGTAGCCTCTCTCTCCTGGTCTCCCCTGTTTTCCCCTGCTCTTTCCTTGCCATGGGGACCTCCTCACTTAGCCTGTGGTCCAGACCAGAGCATTGTCATGCACAAATTTGAGCTGCTGATTGGATCTGGAATCATGAGGAGAAGCCACAAGCAGTGCCAGGTGATAGGAAGAAAGATTTAGCTTCCTTATGTAACTCTGCGACTCTTTCACCCAGCCTCACTTTTTAAGAGTCCACATATTATCTCATGCTAGCAGGTGCAATAAGGTATAAATACAAGGATGTCTCAAATGCATGTTATTAGGACATTTTTGGAGCCAGTTGGAGGGACACGGGCTGGGAATGTCAATCATAATGACCACCAGTGTATAAATCTACTTTCTATTCTTCTTTGCCTTGGGAAACTGCTGCTCAGCTCTGGGATTCTAATTCAGGTTACTGCTGCTATTATTATTATTACTTCCCTTCTAGAAAATGTATGAAATTTCATTTTCTTATTGACTCAAGAGGTTGGGAACCCCAAAATAATACTGAGTAAATCAAAACCAGGGTGTTGTTGATATATGGACCGAAGAGAAAGCAATTCTGAGAAGCAGGGGTGGGAGGTGGGGGGGAGGTAGAGACATTCTGAACCTCTAGGAGGTTGTGGGAATGTTAGAAGAAACTGAGAAGCCACAATGAGAAAAGCAATATCACATCTCTGTTGCAACGAGTTTTTCCTGGTGCTGAAAGGGCGTTATTACTCTTGAAGAAGAGAGCTCTCTTTTCTCCCCTCCTTTTTGATTTAGACTTTGGTGAGCCAAAGTACTCTGGTGTTTTAATGGTCTCCTTTAAAGATGGAAAGGGCCCTTACGTGTCAGAACACAACCTGTCCCAGCCAGCATGGGGCTTTGTTTGATTATGAAGCTTGTTTGGGATAGATGATATTTTTATAGCTTCTGCTTTGCTTCACTGACGGCCATATTGATGTCGCTCTCCAGGACAGGGCTAATAAATAGTTTATAAAACTATCAGGCCATTCTCTTGGGTAATCTTCCACTGTGCCTTCACAGGCTGCCAATCGCACACCCAGAGAGAGCTGGCTTCTCAGACAGGCCAGCCACAGGGTGGATAGCTGTGTTGTATGCATGTGGGTAAGCTCAGCATGTGCGTACATTCGTGTGTGTGTGTGTGTGTGTGTGTGTGTGTGTGTGTGTGTGTGTGTGTGTAACTATTTACATGCATACTGTGGAGGTGTGTACCTGTGTACATGCATACTGTGGTGGTGGGGGTGTACCTGTGTACATGCATACATGCATGCTGGATGTGTGTGGGGGGTGTACCTGTCTGTGTACATGCATACTTCAAAAGAACCGCCTGAACTTTGCTGTGGACATGTTGGAAGAAGAATGGAGAGTAAAATACTGAGGTTGAGTGTTTCATTAATGTTCCCCAATTTGTGCTTAGACACTGTGACTGCTGGGAAGGCAGAACAACTTTGGAAAACCTTTCCAAAGTGGCTTAAGCCACTGTGACTGCACCATTATTTGCTCAAGGTCCAGAGAGAGGGTATGGGGAGCAGGCAGAAGGGCAGTGAGAAGCATGCTGGCACCTCAGGGCCTGTCACACAATTTTTGGAGGGGGATGTAGATGCTAGCTTTGCTGCTGTGTCCTTTAGGAACACCTTTTAGCAACATATTTGTTGCCAAGGGAGCAGAGTAAGGGTGCAGTTCACACTGACCTCAGATATTTGGGTACTGGGCCGCGGTGGTCCTGGGATTTGCACTAAGACAATGCCTCCCAATGCTAGGAAGCACTTGCCCCTGGACAGCTATGGTACATATACCTGTGCATAGAGACATTTGTGCATTTCCTTCTTCAACCCCAAATGTTCAGTGTGTCATGTTACTATGGTTTTAGAGGCTTAGAAATATCCTCAGAGAAGTTTTCAAAGCAAGCAAAGAAAAAACGGCAGACTAGCCACAGCAACATCAAGAACATAAAACACAACCTAAACTTGCCTCTTGGTTTCTCAGCTAGAAAGTGGCAGAGCCAGAACTTTTGTTCAATTTGTGTCCTGTACACTGAGCTGCGTGTGGCTCCAACTATGTTGGTGCTGTATGCAATCTGAGCAAACCACGTTTAAAAACTTAGGATTTGCCCATGCTTAGAAATCCCACTGCTCACAGCACTCACTAGAACATCTGAGATGATATCTGAAACAGCTCTGGTTTGTGGATCTGAGACTTATTGTAACTTTATTTTCCCTGGGAGAGAAGACAATCTAAGTTGGTATTTTATATCCCTTATGAGTGAGGCCTGTAGATAGTCACAAAAAATAGCTCAATGGGCCTTTCTTACACTGAACCTTATCCACCAAGTGGGAATGGAGGCTGTCTTGAATTTTTCCAGAGAGTTCTAAAAACCAAGGCACAGCACACTGTCCGTTTACTCTTTGGAAAGGGTATCTTGGTATCCGGGTTTTCTCTTGTTGTTTACTGTTCTTCTCTTTGTAGCTGTAGTGACATTCTCTGGTGCATTCCCAACACACTGCCAAAGCCGACATGCAGTATAGCAGTGTACTCCCCTGGCTGCTGTACTTAGAGCTGCCTTCATTACCGAGCGTTCTGAAGGGGCTAGCTAGCCTCTTCTTTCCGATGATTCACTCAGGAGAGAGTGAAGTAGCTCTTCTTTTTTAAAATTATTATCATCATCCATTCATTTGCTGTACACAGAGTCACTGTGGGGCTCAAACATGGGTCACAGGTGATCAGAATCACAAGCAGCCCTGCCTGCACTTGAGGCACTACACTGTGACGGCTCTTCCCATCCCTCCTTAATTCCCTGGCTCCGACGTGCCACACATGGATGCTAGGACAAAGGGAGTACTACTGTGGAGACAGAACTCCAGGGGGGGCCTCAGCAGTGCTTGTTGGCAGGGGTATGGAGAAGTCACACTAAAGGAAGCCTTTGTCACAGGAGTAAGAGGGCCAATCAAGGGCAGTGTTATCGGTAGAGCTGGACGGGAATGTTCTGGAAGCCAAAGGACTAGAGAAAGTCTCTTTGTAGCTTGCTTCTGGTTCTATCTTCTTTTAAAGGTCGTTTGACCATTTTGCTGGGACTGGATGGCACCGTCTTTGCCTTATTTCTTACAGGGAAGTGTCTTCTATTAGCACACATCACCTTCAACAATCAAGCAAATAGTAGCTGCTCCTGTACATTCAACAAAGGCAGACCCAGCTGTCATCTATGCCTAGAATAATTCTGGTCCCCATGATTTCTTATCTAAATTGCAACTTTATGGCGATGACCTCAGTTCAGGCCCCATGCATCTACAATAGCTGTCCTTTTCTAAGATTTTACATGAGCACAGGGAGCCATGTAGAGCCCAGAACCAAGAAGAGATTATCATCATTTTGCTTTTCCACTTTCTCGAGAGCTTTCAGAGAAATGGGGGACAATATCAGACAAATGCACACTCTTAATTTCCATGAGTGGAAACCCCAAATGCAGTTGTTTTAGGAGCTCTGGCTATTCATAGGAGTCATCTGGCAGATTTGAAGAATACCCAAACAAGTGAAAGCAATGGTAGTGGATGCTCTACACAAGATAGTCTGACATAATTGACAGGGGGCAGAGCCTGGGCATCAGTAGGTTTAAAAGTTCCAATAGCTTTGATGAGCAGCAACCTTCATAATGAGAATCCTTCTCCCTTCCCTGGGCTGTAGACTCTCATCTTTAGTTCCTCCTTCCAGCTCACTGTAGACTGTGGCCTCTCTTTTACAAAGCACTGCCCTTGAAAGGAGATGATACTTTGGCAGAATGAAGGCCTTGTGTTCTGTGGGGTTTTCTCAGTGCTTAGATGTTGGATGAGGCCACTTGACCTGTAGCTGTCTTATAGCTGGGCAGTTCAGTTACAACCTTTTTGGTTTCCAGGAACCCAACACTGAGAAAGGCAGAGAGGCAACTAGTAGCCTAGAGAGACAGGCTAGTAGCAGCTAATACCTTTTCAGGACTGTGTGCTTTATGCCAACCTTAGTCTGTGGAATGATAGATTTAAAGAGAATTCATAACAGTGAGTCACACCTTTACCTCTTAAATTTACCATGAGAAACTGCTTTTCTTGTCACTGACACTCCTTGAAATGCTAAGACTTTTTCTGAACTTCTCAGCCCTTGTCTTTCCTGGGAGTGCAGAGTGGCAGCGGGACCAGAAAAAAACAGATTGCTTCCTTTCCAAACACACCAGCTGGAATGCAAAGGCAACACGTGACAGGATCATCCCTACCATCCCAGCCCCAGGGAGACAGTGAGGGGTCAAGAGCCAGTGAGATGGGGACCTGTCCTACCCCTTACTCTCTTATACAGGAAGTAATATAAATTTTGAACCCTGGTGACCCAGGCTCCTAAAGATCCAAGATTTCCTTCTGGAACCTGAGTCTCTGGTCATGCCTATGCTTACATAGATCACTCTAAGGGCATATCCCTCCCTGTAGTCTCTCACACTGGCCCTCTCCCCTTTCCCCCATAGCTTCTCTCCCTTGCTGGCTTCAGGAACCCCTTGTGGATCCACTGATAGGCAAAGAACCCAATTTCACACCAAACGTTATCAGTTAATTAATTAGCTTTTACTGAATATTCCACTGAAAGGAACTCGGCGCTGCTCATAGCCTTTCTGACAAATCTGGTAGACACAGGTCCTGGGGTTTGGGGTCACTTGAAATGCAATTAACACATAGGTTGAAATAAAAGTTTTTTTTTTAAAACATAACAGTTTTTTTTAAGTCAGAGTATTTTTGATGCTTTTTTTTTCTTCATTTTTCATGTGTATGAGTGTTTGCCTACATGTATGTATGCATACCACATGCATGGCTGGTGCTCATGGGAGCCAGAAGAAGATATACAATCCCTTAAAACTAGAGTTACAGATGGTGTGAGCTGACATGTGAGTGCAGAGGAGCCAGTGCTCTTAACTACTGAGACATCTCTAGTCTCATATTTTTCATTTTAGAAAATATTACTAGTAGGATTTTAAGAACTAAATATGTGTCTTAAAAGGTAGATAGCTTATACTATATTTTTATTGGATAGCTCTGGCCTACACTATGAAACAAAGAGTTAGATATTGCTTTCTCCATAGCTTCTTTCTATGCCTATCCCTGGCTGTCTCCTTCCTGGTCCTGTGAGACGAAAAGATGAATAAGATAATGCCATTCTCTTTTTGTTCTTTATGACCTATTTTACTTTTTGTGAGTCTTCCAAAGTTCTACACAGTGCCTAAATCAGAATAGGAGCTTAACAAATAATTATAGACTGGGTTATTTATGGAGATTTTATTTATTCTGCATTATCTGGGATGGCTTTATGTAGACCTTCTAAAATTAAAATTGTTCCTTTCTTTCATAGGGCTTCAGGTTCATTTCACTTATAAATTCACCTATTTTTCAACTCCCTCAAGGTTAACAGAAGGGCAGCTGGTCAGGCTGTAATTTTATTGATGAGTAAGAGAATCATACCACAAATGAAGGAAAAATGAGGCCACAATCAACCACTGGTCCTCTAATTGAACACACTACATCTGTCAGTTCATGAACAAAAACCCAATATTAGGGATGATTTAAGGGAGGTCACCTGTACATGGTATCTGGTCACATTTTCAGTGCTCTTGAATGCATAAGTGCATTTGGAGATGTAGCTTGGAATCCGGGGACTGGACAGGGCAAGCAGAGCCCCTCCCCCACTTTCTAGTCCAGAATCTTTCCTTTCTTTAATTTCTGGCTCCTCTCTCTTTTAGGGGAAACTTCTCTCCTCCTGCCTTCCTGATTCCTCCCAACCCCATTTCTTTAAGCATGTCAAGTTTGGAAGCAACTTTGTAACACATGTCTTTGGCAAGCACACATTTGTGTCATCTGCTCCATTATTTTGAGTTATCAGTTGTCTTTTGAACTGATTTTTGCATATGATGGTGTTCATATTTCCCCAAGGAGTCAGTCAGCTCTTATCAGGAAAGGCTCTTCATACTTTCAGAGTGGGCAAGTGGGAAACTCAACAAGTCAGTGCATTTAAAAGTATTAAGACATCTCACAAAATCGCAAACTCTCTTAAACATTCCTCACGGCGCTAAATCATTTGCTAACTGGAGACAAGTTTCTTTGAGGTTATTAATAGTTTTAAAATAATTAAGCAAGTGGAGCTACATTAATGAGTGTATTCTAAATGGATTCTATTTAAGGGGACGCTCAGTACTGTGTCCCCCAGCTGTCGCTTTTTTAGCAGCTGAAAGTTGCTTCTTTGCTATGACCATCCTCTCTGTCCTCAGCCTTACTCCACCTTTGATTCTGGCACTTCCCATGCAGGACTTTCACAGACCACAACCGCTAATGCACACCCAGGTGGCAAAGATTCTGTGTGCGAGAGTCTCCTTGAGCTGTTTCACTCCAATTTATATTCCAGCATTTACTCCAATTTATATTCCACACAGCCAACTGAGTGGCATTTTTAAGGTCACTCCAGGGTTGAAATCGATGTAGAGCGTGCAACATGGCCTGTGTCAGAGAACACCCAGATACCTTATATCAGCATCATGATCCCTCCTGCTTAGGCCAGTTTCTAGCTCATGTCCCATGCCTCCTCCCTACACACCCTGTGCTCAGTCAGGGAAACCTTCTTAAGCAAAAACAAAACAAAACAAACAAACAAACAAAAAACCCTTGCTTGCTTCATCTCTCCAATTTCAATCACACTTTGTTTCTTAGACCCGTCTCTGGAATTTTCTGTTTTCATTTCTGGTGATGTTTCTTATTGTTCTAGGAGAACTAATGCTTAGCTCCTTGTATTCTGACCTTCTTTGTCTATGTCTCTACTTATTGAATTGGAAATGTTGCATTTAATTATTTCCCACCCATAAACTCCAAGCTCTTGAGAAAGGACCCAGGTCTACAACCTTTCATTGTGTAGTGCTATCTCATTTAAATCAGATGGTGTCTCTAATGATGATACAGTCCAACAGAGTTGAGGATGTTACCTCTGCTGAAAGGCTCACCAGTTTTGTCTGGTGCTCACACTTAATTCTTTATATTTTCTTGTAGGACCATGTTACTGTCCTCATCTCACATAAGATGAAGGCAAGACTTTATTATTGCTCTATGTGGTAGTTTGAATAGGTTTGGCCCCCATAGACTCAAGTGTTTGAATGCTTGGCCCATAGCGGGTGGCACTACTAGGAGGTGTGGCCTTGGAGTAGGTGTGGTCTTGTTGGAGAAAGCATGTCACTGTGGAGGTGGGCTTTTAAGTCTCATATGCTCAAACAATGCCCTGTGTGGCAGTTCACTTCCTGTTGTCTGTGGATCCAGATGTAGAACTCTCAGCTCCTTCTCCAGCACTATGTCTGCCTGCATGCCATCATGCTTCTCACCATGACAATAATTGACTACACCTCTGAAACTGTAAGCCAGCCCTAATTAAATATTTTCCTTTGTAAGAGTTACCCTGGTCATGGTGTCTCTTCACAGCAATAAAAACCCTAATTAAGGACACCATGAAACATAACTAAGACAAAATCTAACCCTAGGTATGTTTAGGTCCAAGTCTGAGGACCTTTTCCTGTTGAATGTTTCAATTCCTCATTCATATGTATGTGTTCTGTGCCTTGCACACAGATGGTAGTAAATAACATGATATGTAAACAAACAAGATGAAACTTCCAGTTTCTAGAAAGACTCCCCCTCCCCCACTGTCTCAACACTTTTTCTCCTGCTCCTTTCTCCCTCCATTCACCTTGTCCTCCTCACTAGCAATGTAGGTCGTCTTCAAGGTTGGGCACATGTGGGTTTATTTACACTATTAACATCCAGCTGTGCCTGAAGCCTCCTATGACATCTTCGACACACCTCTTTTGCACTTGACATTTTCAGTGTCTGTTCTTGTGACATGGGGCCATGTGTAGCGGACAAAGCAGATGAGCCTCTGAAAAGAGGTGCCATCCTCATGCCTGTTGGGCCAAGTCAACATCATACCCACCATCTGAAAGACCTGGACTATGGAGTGCCCAGAGTCTGGGGAAGACACTACATCTGGCATGGGATATCTGAGGGGAATAATCTACGTACACTATGCTCTTATGTCTGTTAACTTTATCCCTCTGTGACAAAATTTTATCTATACAGCTACAGCTCTGTCAGGCATTCAGGGCAGGAATAAATCTAGATACACCAGGCTCTTTGTCCATCTGCTTTCTTTCTCTGGGATGAAATCCTGTCTCCATAGCTTCAGTTCCATCCTGACACTCAGTTCCTCTTTGTCCTCTTTTACTGCTCTCTCGTAATCCTGCTAAGAACTGCTCTTATGCTTCCAGCCTCATCTTCATCCTCTGTCTCTTCACCCTCCATCTCTACTTGCTCTCTACTCCTGGCTCTGATGAGCTAGCTCTACAAGAGTTCTGCCTTACCATCTATAAAACCTCTGTGTTCTTCCCTTCTCCCTGGCCATGCCATTCTGTCTGCCTCTACAGAAAAACGCCTGTTCCTTCTTCCCCTGGCCATGAGGTTTTCTGCCTCCTCAGAAATGTTGCTCCACCCTACCTTCCATCTTGATTTGTAAAAACCTCTTTTGTTCTCAGTCAATTGCTCTGGTGTGCCACTAGGCTTCATGGCAAAGGGATGGTCTGAGCTTCATTTGCACAAGAAACAAAGCTATGCCTCTAGCACCTGCTTGGCTTTGTCTACATGACCTTTTCCAAGTACTGGCCCAAGCAGGAAGTTCACACACATATTCTATGGGAATTGTGAGCACGAGAAATTCATAACAAGGCATAGCTGAATATTAAGCTGTGTAACACCAAAATAGTCCATGCTAGATGGCTTCCCACTTGACTGACCCTTGGCCTGGTCAAGGTATAGCTTTAATGCACAGCTGGACTTCTTATAACATATTCTTGTGACTTGCCACACTGGACTGAATGGCAGGCCATGCTCTTATCCCTCCCCTGCCTGCCCTCACCATTTTCTGTATGTCAGCACAAAGCTCTTACACTTCCTCAATGTAAGAGCATAGAGACACAAACTATTCTCAAAACAGGAAAATGCCACACACAGCACAATATATTGACCTCTTCTGTCAATACTTCCAGTGATACTCATTTTGATAAAAGAACTTGATTGATGCCTGATAGCAGGAAGTGGATGGAGAAGGCTCTTTGGGCTGGTCTTGTGGACATTGAAGGTACAGTACTAGAAGAATATCAGGCCTCACTCAATTTCAGATGTGGTGAAAGAAGATCCAGAGCATTCCTCAATGCACATAGATATGTAGAACTGAACCCAAGTTAGAAAAGGATTTCAAACAGCATGGGGCACTTTGTAGACCCACCCTTAACTGAAACCTCTAGCAAAATGAGACCCCAGTCCTGGGGACTCTAGCCAATCTCTTATATTAAGGTCTACTTTGAAGATTCAGCCATCTCCTTTGATCCATACTAGAGTGAAGCCATTCGGTTTCATGATTTAATATAGTTCTGATTGGGATGGTGATTATATAGAATTCATGTGTGGTTTCTTCCAAGCAGGCCTTCCCCTATTCCAAGGATTCCAAATTGTCTCTAGAATGAGAGATGACTTCCAGGGTTGGCCAGAGTCTTCAGGACAGTCTAGGTCACAGTGAGGGATCTCTTGTACAGAGGATTGCTTGTTGTACTTCTATAGAACATCTTCAGCTGCAAGGCTCCAGTCATCTTCCCTAGTGGGTGAGCACCATGATTTCCTAGTCAGCTTCAGCTTTCAAATGAACACAGTCCAGAGTCATCTGAGGGAGTCTCAGTTGGGAACATTGTGCCTGCACCATTTTGTACCTGGCTTGAGTTATTACATCGCTGAGATCTTACTATGCTAGTGTGCTACAATGTAGATAAAAGTGTGAGACCAAAATGAGCCATCTTAGAAATAAGACCAAAATGCTTTCACCCTAAAACTACGGCCTAAGATTTCTCCTTTTAGGTACAGGCCATGAATTACTGGAATAGGCCATGAGTTACTAAAACCAGTCAGTCCAGATTCCAGAAACCAGGAAGGGTAAAAGTACAGTCACAAGGTAGTCACGAGGTAATGACTGCAGGACTATGGAATGTCCTCTCCCTGGTTCCCTAGGTAACTGTTTGACCAAAGAATGTCCAACCCTGGTTTCCAGGGTAACTCACCATAAAAATGTCCCCACCTGAGGGCAGCCAATAAGAGATGGTGATGGGCAACCACTCCCTTAGAAGTAAAGATTAAGCCATGATTTCTAGAAAGTCCCCAGAAGCGAGCCAATCAGAATTGTACCCATACCAGCACCCCTAAATGATGTAACCTTGTGGTTTTTGCCTTTAAAAACTGAGCTTGCAAGAGGTGGACACTTCCTCCAACTTCCACTGTGTTGGATCTGTTGGATGAAGTCCCTGCCTAGGCTAGTATATCCTGAATTAAACCTTGCTTTTGCATTCCTGCATGCTCGTCTTTGGTGGTCTCTCTGGGGGGTCGAGATCTGGGCACAACAAAAAGAAATCTCAAGAGTAGTGCTATGTCAGATTCCTGGTCACCTGGATGCTTGCTGGTCTTCTAACTGCTCTGCCCTTGGCTTGCTGTTTTTGCTTGTTTGCTTGCATATGGCTGCTTTATACCTGTATTCAGGGCTCCTACCTCAAAACTGCATCCCTGCCCTTCTCTGAAATGGATGTTGGTCACTGCAAGGCACAGGGATGCAGTCATTCAGACACGGTACATCAAGCAACTGGCAGTCTGCAGAACACGTGCACAGGGTTCCTCTAGAGATATGCATAAACTGCATAAATGTTAAAGGATTACATTTTGTCTTCAGATTTAAGGGAAGGACAGAGTAGGCTATGCTAATAAAATGGTCCTTAAGAGCAAGGGGTGTTTTAGCTAGGGTGGCAGTGGCTCTATGAAGTCCATTCAAATCAACTTCCTGCTGCTTCACATGAGGGAAGGGTAATTCAGACCTATTCCTGCTGGAGCATTGTGTGTGTGTGTGTGTGTGTGTGTGTGTGTGTGTGTGTGTGTGTGTGTGTGTTCCTTTAGCTGATATAGCATCTGATGTTTGCATTCTTCCTGGGCAATGGATACTTTAAGATTATGCAAAGTTCTGAACATGCTCTTTCTAGGGAGGAGAAAAGGACAAGCTGATGAAAAGATTGAATTTATTTACAAGGCTTAAGTAAATGGAAAGATACAATAACATAGACAGTGTTTCATATACAAATCTAGAAGGGTGCCACCATTTTGCCCAATGAACATAAATTCATTAAGAACATGAGTTCCTCATGCCCACAGTTCAGCTCTCACGGCTGGAACATATTCTCTCAGAGCCCACTTCTTATTCCAGTCCTGTTCAGCCCTGTCGCCTTTTCTTTTTCTTTCTTTTCTTTTCTTTTTTTTTAAAAACCTGGGTGGAGGGATGGGAGGGAGAGGCCCAGGTAATGTACCTACAGGTACAGGAATGCCCCCTCCTAAGTAGTGAGTTCATTGCATATCTGTAATTACACAAATTCCAATTAAGCTTTAAGTGAAAACTAAAATTTCAAAAATTTAGATTTCCTTCATTGTAAGTGGAGTTGGTTTTCATTTCTATGCCTGAGAATGGAAAATAATTGAAATGGGGGGAATTTCATTTCTCTGCCTGCTGTGGGAAGACATTTTTCAATAATGCATTGAGAATCTCTGCCGAGGTGAGTGGCTAGGGCTGGCAGAGATGCCCAGAGCAGCCAGAGCAGGGCTGAGGTGGGAAGAGGGGGACTTCTGTTTGAAAATGGTTTCAGGAGGTGTCCTGTGCTCTGGGCGACCAGCGCTGTAGGGAAGAGCTGTGGCGGCAAGGAGCAGCGCGGGGAGTCTGCTAAGACCAAGCCTGATTCTGTCTTGGATGCTTAGCCAGACAACTGCTTATCAGGAGCCCTCAGATGGAAGACAGGAAATTAATGTTGGCTTGCAGGTCCATTTGTGCTGAGCTGCCCACGGTTGCTTGGGAGAGCGCAGCACCCAGGCCTGGCCATACCTCACATTCCCGAAGCAGAACCAGCATTTTCTAACACAAATTTAGACCTAAAAGAGAGACCTGCTTTGAGAGAATCAGAGCCCTGGGTCTCACCTGACTTCAACATGACCACTTGAGAGATGGAGAGATTGAGCCCTTTGTCACCTTCTGTGTGAACACAGTTAAGGGACATTGCTGTTCACTTCGCTGAATGTCAAGTGTTCAGAATCAGGGGTTTGAAATCATCAGTCTAGTCTTTCCTCTAACCCTGGCTTCCAGCAGCCACCAGGGCTGGAGAACAAGACCTTGAATGTGAAACATCCAAGGTTTAAGGCATAGTGATGCCTTTAATTCACCGGCTTAATGTGCATGCTGTAGAGCTGAACACTTGGTTGGTGTTTTGCTGTTTACTGGGCAAGAAAACAGCAAAAAGTAAGAGTAGGAGACTTACTTAAACCTGGTGTGCCTCAGTTTTCTCAAGTACAAAATGGAGACAGTATGCCTTCATGGAGTTCCTGTAAGATGATCTGGAAAAGAAGAGTCTATCACCCCCCTTTACTCCTTCCCACTGACTAGAAGCAGTATGCAGAGGGCAAGCACACTGAGAGAAACAGAACGTTAGAACTTGATTGCTCTTGGTATTAAATTAGAGAATGCTGTATCTGCAGCTACAACTGAGCTACCTAATATCCCCAAAATGAAACTCACACAACCAAAATTGTAGCCTCCTGGCTCAATGCCCTTCTTGTGGCCTTTACCACATGTGAGAACACGAGTGCACATACCGATTTCAACATGGGGCTGCAGAACCCCTCACAACCAACAGAGTGGGACGAGGAGTCTAAGGTAACATCGAGGAAAGTGAGTCCAACAGCCATTCTCCGTATTTATGAAAGTATTTTCCTGATAGTCATTTTTATCCTTAAAACATTTCTAAAGGAATTAATTTGTGAATCACTTTTCTTTTTTAAGGCTAAAGATAAGACAACAAAACCTCTCAGTCCTTGTATGTGCCTTTAGTTTCCTGCTCCCTGTGCTGGGATTCATTGCATCCCCAAAGACAGAAACTGCTCTCCAGACTTCAGTCTGCAGGCCTGGGGTTTTGGTGCTGTCTGTGCCCAGTGACCCAAGCCTGATACTCAAGCAGACAGAAAAGGCTGCTCATCCTAGAGGGGAGGGTGCGTTCCTGTGGGACGTGGACATCAAGGCCACAATATTCTGGACTTTCTTGTGGAGCTCCAGCCTCAGGCCATATTTACAGGCTTAGAGAATTTAAGAGAGCCACTGTAACATTCCAGAAATAACCTTTAACTCAAGGTTAGGCAGATTGCCTACATCTTTCCTCTGCGATATTATCTTAGGCCGTTACTCTCTCGTGGTTCCATTCTCCTCATCTACAAAATGGAGACAACAATGGCTGAAGGGCTCCTATGAGGAACAAATGAAGTAAATGCATTGATTGAAGGTCTTGACAGTGGAACATATTTAGATGTATATATACTTGGATCTGAAAGAAAGGTGTTAAAAAGGAAGCGTCCAATGACTTATGTGCCCCCCACACACACACCGCTTCCATAGAGATATGGAAGCGAAGTGTTGTCCAAGCTCACTTAGATAGCCACACTTATCTTTTCTGCATGACCTTAGAACTTCATCTAAAAGTGACCCAAATTAATACAGAAATCTAGAGAATACATGAAATATTTGATTTGTGGGATCTTTATACCTGGAAGTACAAATGGTGCTTTATTTGTTACAAAATGTGTGACTATCAACTCCTGTGTGGATCATTTAGCACAGTCTTCTCTTTTCTCCTTAGCAAGAACAAACTGTTAAGAACACAAGGACTGTTGGCCAGAGTAGCTGACTGATTGCATCTGTGCAGGCCTGAGTTAGGAGAGTGCTGGCAAGCGAAAGGGAGATGGCCAGAAGCGACAATTATCTGGCAGTGCAGACTAACTCAGAAATGGAATGGAGCAAAGGATAAATAAGGGTGGAGCATCGGAGTGGCTGGACCTGGGGCAGGAACAGGGGACTCTGGAGCACATTGCAATAAGTGGAACATGGGAGGCAAGAAGTAAAATTTGTGGCTAAAGGGATACATGCATTTAAAAGTCCTGTGGGATAGCTGTCCATATCTCCATCTGCATCCCCATCTCTATCCAAATCTATACCAATGTCTATAAACTCTAAACTTGGGCATACATCTGAAACCAGAGAGACATGAAAGTCCTCTGCATAAAAGGAAATAAGAAGAGCTATGGAAACGAATGGAGAACTTCAAAAATTTTGAGTAATTGCCAAAATTATCAAGGCAGAGGAGTGGTTGAAGAAACAGATTGTCCAAGAAGTTTGATGGGCGTGGTCTAAGGGCACTGGTATCATGGGAGAAGGACATTCTTTAAGGTGATCACTGTTCCAGGCATTCCAGAAGTCTGAGAAACGATGAGGAAGAAAAGGACTTGGTCTTTGATAATTAGGGACTTATCAAAACTTTAGAATACTTTCCAATGCTGGTGTGCTAGGGATGAAGGAATGGATGGCGTATGCATGAGGTGCTCTCTTAAGCAGACTTTTTAAAAGAAGAGGAAAACAGATGTGGATCTTTTTTCTTTTCTGCTTTCATTGTAAAGAAAAGCTCAGTATAGCATCTAATACATATGAGTACAGAAGAGGTAAGCTGGCTTGTGGCTCAGTAGGGGAGCATTTGCTCACTGTGCGTGGGGCCCTGGGTTTACCCCCAGCACCACAAAATGGAAAGAGAGTGGAAAACTGAAGGCCCACCATTGGGAAAAGCTATACAACCTGTAAGGAGCAGAGATGAAAAGGAAGAAAGACACAGCAGCCTTGGTAGGAGTCTGCTCTCTATAGGCAGTGGGTTAGATTGAGTAGGAAGCAGAGAGGAGAGGAAGGGATACACATGGATTGCAGCGACTCAGTGGGAAGGTCCCCAGAACAGTGGGAGAACTCACACTATGAGGGCTGAGCTGAGACCAGAAACCCAGTGAGCTCTCACTGCCTGGTATTTCTTGGTTTCTTCACTCCTTTGATTTCTTTACCCTCTCATTTGAAAGCATGTTGGAGTAGCCAAGGTCAGAATGTTTTTCTCGGTGTTCTACTTTGGGATATAGAAAGAGCCACCAATCTTCTATTAATAAGTATGTTCCTAATCACACTGACATATCTAGGTGAATTTTTAAATACCATAATTGCCACTCATAAGATATTTCCTGCAACAGAGAACTTATTTTTCTAGGCACCATGAATTTTATATTCTAGAAACCATTTCTGATTATCGGGGAGTCATTCCTACATCGAATCTCCAGATAAATTTCATGTCTTTGGCCATTGTTTACAGAGATCCAACTCCTATTTTGTTTTCAATCTTGTCATCTGTAATAGAGGATGTGGGCAACCTGAGCTTCTCACGGAGGAAGGTACTCACCATGCTGAGCAGCCAGAGAAGATAGAAGGCACTATCTCAGAGGGAGTAGTTTAATGACATAGTGTCCAGGAAAGGTGTGATTAGGTCAGCTGTTATTCACTCCATGCCCTCCTTCTGTAGGTGGAAATATATTTAGCAAAGAGCCTGTGCCAAAGCTAGGAACATGGTGGTGGACAGGTAGGTCTGTATCTCATACATTCATTCATACGTGTTCAGCAGAGAGAGGCAATGTGTCCACTTTGGGGCATTAAGTTCAAGCTCTTACCTCCCTGATGGGTGCAGCATGCATAACCAAGTCATCTAAGAAATAGCAAGATGGATAATGATAACCTTCTCTGGAACTGTGGATTCAAAATGCAGGTCTCTGAGGTGGAGGCAGCCCATGATGAAACCTAACCACACAAGGAGGACACCAATATCCTGTGATGTCAACAATTAAAGTTCCTCCGCCTGATTCCCACCCCATACCCCAGGCACTGTCTAGTCTGTAAAACCCAGAGTCTGGACATTTCTGTTACAACATAAATCAGGTTATGTAAGAAGTATGTGCATTTTGGGAAAACAATACTTCCCAAGTGAGCCCAATCCTAGAAGGCTTTTGAAAGTTGGTGGTATTTACTGGTAGTCACCAGCAGTCACTCCCCTGACTGGACAGGCTGTAGAGGATGCACAGCTCACTTTCCAGGATGCAGTGCAGTTGAATGGCTAATTATGGACTAACTCAAACTGGTTCTTAAGGCTTCTAAAATCATAGCTGTCACATGATCTGAAGAGACCCAGGTTTGCTATGAGTAAATACAAATATTTAGAGGCCAATTAATAAAAACATGGACAGGGGATGCCAATGGGCGGAAGTCTGTTCCCTTGTCTTTCATGGCAAATGAGGTAGAAAAATCCAAGGGGGGGAAAAAAAGAAGGTTCAAGTGGAAACTGACTAATACTGTTTGTTTATTTGTTTGTTTGTTATGCTGGTTATCAGGCTATTAGAGTAAAAACTCGCTGGTCAAGAGAATAGATTGTCAGGCCTGGGTGGAGACCTGACCATCCCCTTGGGTTATTTCAATCCCTTTGGCTAAGGGATTATTACCCTTGGAAGGTGGGCTCAGCTTAAGCCACGCGAGGCTGGAGGAACAATTAATTCCTAATGAGATGCTGGATCCTCCCCCCCAAACCCCACCCCTAGTGCAGAAGTGTAAAATGGACTGTAACAATGTAGGGGCCAAAGTCTGCTTTTCCTTTTTCTTCTTTCTCTCTCCTTTCAAAGCACAATTTCGTTAACAGTTTTGGGCCTTTCCCTCCATATTTTGGATGTCCTTTCTTTCTCTAAAGCTGCCCTTCCGGCCTCATCGCTACTCAAGGGCCACTTGTCTGACCTCCATGTCAGCTTAAATGGGGTGGCTTTTCCTCTTCTCCCCTCCACTCACCTCCTCCAGGGAGCTGCTGCCAAGGTGGACAGCTTGCCTGCTCAGTGGATTTTCTTTGAAGCCTGAATAAAATTAGCAAAACTATCTTATTTGAGCCCAATTGTAAATTCTTCCATTAATGAGACTAATAACCCCATAGGGGACCAGATTTCCCCTGAGTGATAACCATTCCTAACCCTTGATTAATTATTTTTAAAAGCTTTATGACTCGTTGTCACCTGGACACTACACTCTGCTGTTAGCTTAGCTATTAGGCTCAAAACAAGTTTTCATTGATAGTAGATTTTTAAAATCACATATGTTTATCTGGAGGGCAGTTAGTCACGTGTGTGAAAGTCAGAGGATAATCTACAGAGTCAGTTTACTGTCCTTCCATCACGTGGTTCCTGGAGCTTGAACTCAGGTCATTAGGTTTGGAGGCAAGTACCCTAATCCACTGAGCCATATCACGGGCCCTTTAAAAAATTTTAAAGTATTTATTTCTTATTTATTTTTGTGTGGGGATAGTTATGTGTGTGCTCATGGGCCATAATGTTCATGGGGAGGTCTGGAGATCAGGGGACCGCTGTGGGAGTTGGTTCTCTCCTTCCAGTTTTCGAATTCATGTTGTCAGCCTTGGTGGTAAACACCTTTACCTACTCAGCCATCACACAGGCCCAGATTTGTGGTTTTATTTTTTATGACAGGATTCTCCTCTGTCACTCAGACTGGCCTGGCACTCCTGAGTGTGGGGATTAAAGGTCTGCTCTGCCACACCAAGCAAAATAATGGAGTTTATAGTGTCACAATTTTGAAGAAAAATCAATCGTGACCAAAGCTGGGCATCTCTGAGACATCAAGTGAGAATGTTTCTTTCCTCTTCCCTCTTCTGGGCCATTTTGTTTGAGTCATAATTGTTTGTTTTATATTGCTTGGTACTGAGTCACAGTCTCATAGGTGATACACAAGGTCTCTGTAAGGGAGCCACATCCCCAGATCCTGAGGTTTCACTGAAAATCTGAGGCATTTCTTAGCCAGCAGGTTCAGTTAAGTCTTGAACTGTGCATATCTGCCATGACTGTAGCTCAATGAGTTGATAGTCCGAGGTGTCAGGGGATACCCAGCATATTTTGGGGGATACAGAGGGACTCAGAACAAGTGATCAGTAATGAACACATGAATGAATAATTCTTTGGACTCCCACAAGTTGTGGCTTTGCCTACGTAGATAATAGATGTGGATAAAGAAAGTTGTGCCTTATTTAGTGTTACGCACAGATATAAGTTTAGCGGTAGATAAAATAGAGTCACAAAGATGTAGCTACACATTTGACATATTTCACATATTGGAGTACTGCATGTACAATAGCTAAAGTCACATTAACATTTCCAATGTTTGTTCTCGAGAGACTCAACACAGAGTTCAAAGTACTAGTGACTCAAGTTGAACATCTGCAGAGCCTACTACCCACAGCCTAGAAACTGCTCACACTTAAGAGGCTTTCCCTTACTGAAGAGCCCTGGTGCTGCTGGAATCGGCTAGCAGCAACACCACTACTCCTAAAACCAGCCATGTTCCAAATGCTGTGGAGACTCCAGAAAGATGGGTGGTTCCCTTTCAAGGAAAGGATAGGTTCACCGTACAGAAGTGGGTACACCATTCCTCTTTGAGTTTCTGGCATAAAAGCCGCAATGACCAACTATTTAAAGTCATCACTGATTAAGTGTGAGAACAAAAGTCTCTACAAAAAAAGGGGGTGGGGGGGACTCCAGTCTCTTGAACTCAGATTCCATAAGAGAATGAACACGAGGGACTTGTATTCTAGCCACGTGGGAGGCTTCCCGAGACAGTGGGAACTTGAGAGGTGTGGACTGAATGGGGATTCGTGTGTAGGAGCTGACACCACAGCCCCCGCATACTCATCAGGATTCATGTTTGCTGATGCTGGCTGTGTTTGTCACCCTTTAGCCACCCCTCTTTCCACCGTGCTCTTTAAGTACATTTGACCCCTGCCCATCACACACTAGTATGCCTGAGGAGGGCGCTGTTTTGTGTCTATTCTTTTATGCTGGGTGGAATAAGAGCAATCAGATGGCTGTGTGCCTCCAGGAGCTTTGATTCCTCAGTGCAGGACACCCGACACCCCACCCCCCCAGCCCCTTGTAGTAGGCCACCTCTGACTCTTCCCTGCCAGCCCTCCTTGAAAGCCCTGCAGCCTTCTGAGATTAAACACAGGGCTCTTGAGTAATCTAAGCCCAGCAGGAAGTTTCTCTCTCTCTACAGCGGGTCTAGTGTTCTAGACTGTCATCTCATTAAGAGCAAGAGGAAATTTTGATTCACAGGCAGACCCTTAATGTTCCAGAGAGTAGGAATGATAACATTTCTTCCATCCCTGCTGATTCTGCTGATTCCCTCTTCCCTAGAAATGTGTCTTCTCAGGGTCCCCAGCCTTCCTTTTGTCCTTGGAGACTTTGTCAGATGCTTTTTCCCTAGGACAAAGGTCTTTAACACTGAGGCTGAGGGAGGGAACACATTTATGAGAGTTTGTGAGTTTGGCAACATAAGAAGGCTATGTTCTCACTGTGAGATTGTTTGTGTTCAGGCCTGGCGCACCTGCCATCCTGTGCCTCTTCTCCCATCCCCTTGCCTCCCTTTCGTGAAACTCTGATTCCACCCAGAGCATACTGGCCAGCTCTAACTGAAAAAGAATCACTGTGCCTTTCATGGGACCATAGGGGATGGGCTGGCCAGAAATACAACTATAATTCTCTGGGAAAGAATACTGCTTCAAAGTAGACACCTGTGTATGAAATCTCCACCCTGATGTATTTGCTCTATAATAGAATGCTTTGTGGATCTCAATGTGACATATTTTATTTAGTCAATAACCTTGTACTACACTGTCTGATAATAAGTAACTGCAATTTGCATGATGTTCTTCTGGGCTGTTAGATTATGAGTGTGTGTGTGTGTGTGTGTGTGTGTGTGTGTGTGTGTGTGTCTGTTCTATGAACAAAACCCATCCATCTCTCACTTCTTTTTTTCAGCTCCAATGTCCTACAACTGCTTTAAAAAGCCCACTGTAATTCACAACTTGTTGTTTGAATTTCTAAAGGTCTTATTACTAAAACCCATAGCCAGATATTGGGGTAAATGCTGAAAGATCAGAGAGAAAAAGGAACAAGCCACAGCCACCACATCTTACCTCACCAACTCCTCAGCCTGAAAAAGCTTCTAGCTCAAAGGGACACTTCTGCCGAAAAGTCTCCTCACGCCTTATGTACCTTTCTCTGCCAAGCCGTCACTTCCTGGGATTAAAGGCATGTGTGCTTCCCAGTACTGAGATTAAAGGTGTGTGCCACTATTGCCTGGCTGGGTTTTCTCTCTTAGACTGATTCAATCTCATGTAGTCCAGGGTGGCTTTGAACTCACAGAGATCCAGATGGATCTCTGCCTCCCGAGTGCTAGCATTAAAGGTGTGTGCCAGCACTGCCTGGCATCTATGTTTAGTCTAGTGGCTTGTTCTGTTCTCTGATCTTCAGGCAAATTTTATTAGGATACACACTATATGACCACAGTAACTTGTCATTAATCCTCAGTATCATGGTGGGCAATGTAAGAACCAAGTAATGTGAGTCTTCTGTAAGGGGCTCTGCGGCTTGATGTTGTTGGTCAAAGGTGGTGACTGTAGATGAAGCATCTTTTCTCTGCTCAGGAATAGCTTTGCCTCACAGAGCTTCTGCCTCTTAGACCCTACAATGCCATGGATAGATGGAGCAGGATGCAGAAGTGAACCCCAAAGATGTTGCCTTGGAATCCTTCCCCTATATCTGTGGTTTTACCTACCTGGCATCAACTACATTCTAAAATAATATATGGAAAGTTCCAGAAATAGAAATGTTCATAGTTTAAAATCACAGGTAGTTTTGAGTAGCATGTTGAAATCTTGTGCCTTTTTTCTCTGTCTTGTCCTGCAATGAATGTGAATCATCCTCATGTGTCTGTCACCCACCCACCAGTCCCAAGATCACCATCTTGGTTATAAGGCAGACTATAGGGTACCACAGTACATACATTAAAATAGCATTTACTTAAAAGTACCCCAAATTCCAGAATAAATACTGGAAATTCAGATGTGCCACAGATAAACTATAAATTACTTCTTTTAAGGGGAAAGAGAGAGAGAGAGAGAGAGAGACAGAGACAGAGACAGAGACAGAGACAGAGACAGAGGGAGACAGAAGAGAAACACCACACACAACTTTCATTACTTTTATGTAGTACATGGCTATAATTACTTGATTTTATGTTGTTATTAATCTCTTTCTGGGACTTATGCATGAGTTTATTGTAACTGAGTAGGAGTAGAGGAAACATGGTAAACACAGTGTTTGGTAATACCCACAGTTCCAGTCAGGCATTCATTGTGGCTTTTGGCACATACCTCCTATGGGTAAGGGTGCTTAGTTTTTACTGGGTGTTAGATGCTGAACAGCTTAGATGTAAGGATTATATGTCATCATCATAACCCTTACACTAAGCATACTGGCATCTAGGATGATTGGCACATGAGTGAGTAATCTGTTTAGGTTCAGTACCATTTATACATATTCCCTGCATGTAAGTTCTGGTGGCAGTTCCATGAGGATAGAACTTTCTGGTGCATATCCATAGACTGGATAAGAGTATGATAAGAATATCAGCTCTCTCAGTGAAATTCAAAGCTTTTGTTTCTTCATTGATACATGAAGTCAAAATTAGTACTTCTGAAGAGTTGTACATGTTCAGAGAGTCAATGCATGAGGAGTGTTTGGCACAGTGCCTCATGGAGAGTAAGCTAACTGGTATCATCATTGATGGCTTTGATGACATCTACACTTCCTGCCATTTAACTCGACTAAAATTTTGATCCTTAATATTTGTTTGGTTGTTTTTTGAGGTTGTCTTGGTTGTTTCTGAGACAGGCTTTTACTATGAATCTTAGGCTGGTCTTGAACTGGCAGCATTTCTTCTGTCTCTGAATTACTGGGATTACAGGTATGTGCCACTGTGCCCAGCTTATTCTGCAATATATTTGAAGTCCGTTTCCCTTCATGCTTTCAGTTTATATTCAGGCAATATCTAGCAACCTTGGTTAAGGTTCAAGCTGTGGTCTAGGTTGCAGTTTGAGAGGCCCTGGATTTAATTCCTGGCAACACACACATCATCTATACATGCACTCCATGTTGAGATAACTGAAAAGAATATTTTGCATATATTTTAAATTTGTGCAAATGATCTGTGAGGTAGATCACTGGTAGTTTCTGTTGTGCCAGGTTAAGGGATAGGGAACTGCATTTATTATCCTTCCTGATACCCATGGAAATATTTTGTAACAGGCATTACTATCCCATTGTTTTTTTCAAAGGTTTATTTATTTATTATGTATGCAACATTCTGCCTCCATGTATGCCTGCATACCAGAAGAGGGCACCAGATCTCATCATGGATGGCTGTGAGCCACCATGTGGTTGCTGGGAATTGAACTCAGGACCTCTGGAAGAGCAGCCAGTGCTCTTAACCTCTGAGCCATCTCTCCAGACCACTATCCCATTGTTTTATAGACAGAAGTTGAGGTAAAACTGTATATGGCTCATTTTAAGTCATACATGCAGTAATGATGAATTGGGGGCATTCTCACTACAAATGCTGGTCTCTTCCTGCCGTGTTAGGTCCATGTGCCTATCCTTCCTTATCAGCCTTGAGCAAATGCCAAATTGCTGCTTCTACTTCAAGAGTGTTTTAAGATTTTATACACAGATATTAACTAGGACAGACACAGCAGATTTGATTTCAGTCAGTTGCCTCTTCCCTTGAGCTACTGTTTCTGCAATCAGTTTGAACCTTTTATGCCTCCTTTTGTTGTCTGACATTATTCCTGGGGAGACATAAATAAAGGTCTACCCATCCCAGATATTGAACCTACACCAGACTGAAGTGAGGATACCACCAACATTCTACCTGCTCAGCTATTGAGCTTTATTTGGGTTGATTACAAGAATGTGGGTGATAGGTTTCTTACAGGAACAGAAATGACTCCAAGACAGCTGCATTGCCAAAGCCCACCCCAGTGTGGGTGACAGCTCACAAAAGCTGGAAACTTGGAGCTCACAGCACAGACTTCAGGCAGTTCAAAGGATTAAAAACGGTCTCTTTCAGATGATTTTTGCTTCTTTTAGGAGCTTCAACTGGTCTCTGTTTCTTTAGGACAATTCAGCTGGTCTTTGTTTCTTCCAGTCTCTCTTCTGGGCAGCTCAGCTTGTCTGAAAATCTCTCTGAGCAGTTCTTACAATTTATGCTTGGGGAGGAAGGAGCCTATTGAATCTGGTCAGTTTCAGGGACTTCCTGAAGCCGTTGAGTTGTTTACTTCCTGAGTTTAAGGATCTTTTCTCTAGGATGGGATGTTTCACCTCCCTTAGAACATCTTGTTGTCTCAGCTCCTTTTAAACTTCATGCATCTTGTGTAACTTCCCTCCAAAGTGGAATGTTTTAATCTCAGAGCAAATGGCTACATTGTACCTACCCTTGCAAAGTTGATAGCCTGGTAGCAACTACAGCAGGTAGATTCAGAATGCTCATTATGGAATCTTATGCCTATGCCCCCCACTGGGCTTCGGATGGGTCACACTTGTGGCAAACAAATTAGGATCAACATGAACCACTGTTGAGTGGAGGAAAATTTTCTTTCCTTTTCCCATCTGCTTGAGACTCTCTGAGCCTCTTGCACTGTTGAAATGTAAAAGATGAAAATGAGCTATTTGCAATGTGTTCAATCTTTTCAGCTAAAGGAATTCCATGTTGGATTAAAAAAGAAATCATTCTGGGAATGAACACATGGGAAAGAATGAACAGGTATCAGGACATGTATTTTAAATGAAAGCCAGAAATGTATCTCAGTAGTTAGTGTCTCTCTCCTGAAGCTCTCTCCAGCGTGCCTTCAGGAATCAAAGAAATACAGAATTTCAGGCCTGGAAGAGACTAGAGGGACCGTTTGTGCATCCCTCTCATTTTCTAGACGAGCAAAAGAAGTTCTTTTCTGTTCCCCAACCGTGTAATTCTTTTCAACTTCCTCTTGGTGTAATTTTTCATCTAGCTAACATGTATTGAATGAGCCACATGGAGAAAACATTGAAAATAGTGTTGTGAAACTTACATTCCACAGGAGGCCAATGGTTAAAGTACCTTTGCTCTCTTTTCTTTTCATCAACAAGTTAGTCACTTGATCAGTCTAGTAAAAATTACCAAAGTGAAACATGAACTTAAACAACCAATCTATTCTTCATGTCTTAGCTGTCATTCTTATCCTTCTCTGCAGGCAAGAGACAGAGCAGAGAGGTGAGAACTGCATGAGTAGTCTACATGAAGGAGTTACCAGTATCCAATTTCCTCTTCACTGCTCACTGTTATGTTTAAGGGATACCTCATGTCTGTCTAGCTATGAGAATAAAACCTAAACCCACATCTCTTGGAGCTGTTCTTCTTCAGCCCTGTTGCTATCATGAAGGGGTGTTGAGTTTTCTTCAGACTCTGTGCAATGCTTTTCCCTTTGGCAAATGGCAGAATGCTCTTGTTTTTATATAAAAGTGCTATATCAACAGTGTTCCTCTAGTTGAGGGATGGCCTGGTGCTCTTGGTGCATGTTAACAATATCATCTAATTCTGGCACGGAAACCAAGGCTTCTGGACTCCATGGTCTTGGCCATGCATGATAGGTTTTTTTTTTCTGCCATGCCAGAAATAGATAGCAAGTAACTTTAAGTGAAATCCAGTGATCATCATTGTGCTTTATATATATATACTTGATACAAGCTAGAGACATTTTGGAAGAGGGAAAGTTAATTGAGAAACTATAAGACTGGCATGTGGACCAGCCTATGAGACATTTTCTTGATTAATGATCAATGTGAGTAAACCCAGGTAACCATGGATTGTGCTGCCTGGGTGGTCTTGGGTGTTATAAGAAAGCAGGCTGAGCAAGCTAAGGGAAGCTAGCCAGTAGGCAGCACACTCGCTCATGGCTTCTACTTGAGTTCTTGCTTCCATGTCCCTGCCTTGAGTTGCTAGGACATGCTTTGATTGGCTGTGATGTGGAACTATAAGCATGTTAGTGGTGGCATTACAAGGTATATATTCCATCTTCCTATGCCAGAAAGCTCTATGCTACTCTGAGGTTCTTCTAAGAGAGTTCCTCTTCTCTGCTGGTGGTCACATGCAATTGTTCTCCATAGAACACTGTTACGTTTTAAGTCATCCCAAAGATTTCAGGTCTGAGATATGAGAGCTCAGTTACTCCATGTTTTGTGTAATTATTGCAAATGCCATGCACTTGGGCAAGACAGGGTCTTTCCATGTAAGGAACCCAGAACTCGTTGCTGGGTGTAAGGGTCACATGGGAGCCTATAAACCTTACTGCCTCTATGAATAAGAAAGCATCATTCTGGACTACTTGCTGTCCTGACCACACACTGAGGAGCTATCTCCTACATTTGCAAAGAAGCCCAGTCATAGCTGGTTCTACTGGATGCTAGCCATTATACCCAGCATTTTCTGGTATAAAATCTAAAAATTACAAAGTAAAACCTGCCTTTGGAGAAAGGCCTACATTACCTAGCAGTTTCATTTCATTCCTTGTCATGGGAGAGATTATCTGCTCATATCGCCCTCATACCTCTTCTATCTTTATTCATACTGAGTTATTACGTTCTAAATCTGCAAATGCTCCTTTATCCAATGATGAATTTAGCTTGCTCAATATTAATCATAGTTTTGGAAACAGAATTTCTAATATATGCGTTACCTAAAATTGTTAATCTATGGTTCTGCACTTTTTCCTGTCAATCTATAATTAAATCATATGAAAACACACTGATTTTACATCATTATAATAAAGGTGTATTCTGATATCTCTGATGACTGTGGCTCCCTAGCATTCATTATTTAATTGCTAGACATTTTACTATCAGCTCACATGGTGTTATCTAAATTAATTGTGAACTTTAATATGTGTGGATCTAAAAAGGAAATCAGCTTGCTCCTTAAAGGAGGCACAGAAGCCTGAATAGACCAATTTTATGTTAACAACCTAATATCCTCCTGCAGTTAGGAACAAAATCTGAATGTTTAGGAAGATGTTCCTTTCAGCTGCTTCTAAAGACTTCTGAATTGTGACACCCTTCTATCAGGTGATGAAATGAGAAGGGTTTTATTCAATTGTCTCCTGATTGTATTTCTAAATTAATTTCAAGGCAGTAGAGTCAGGGCTGTAAGAAAATCCCTCATCTATACTCTGAATATCCAGGGCTCTGTGCTCTGGCCATAAGTGGCTGCTGGGAATCCTTTCTAGAGCTAGGAGGAAATGTGAGCAAGGGTAATGTCATGGCTGTTATTGACATATTGATGTTTCAGGAGACTCAGGTCACCCAGGAACTATTGGGTTGATGAGAGAGGGCAACAAAATTAAAATTCAAACCCTTTTACCATGGGTCAGAAAGAAACATTTATTCAGCAAAATGTCACAATAATTAGCACAACAAATAAATGATAACCACTCATTTTTCTGAGTGCCTCTTATCCTGCAGGCACTAAATTAGGAACGCACAATTCATAGATCATTTTATCCTCACATTCGGGATCTAAAGAGGATTGGCGTGTCTCCTTGTAGATGAGAAAACTTGGCCTACACAGGATTACCAATGTGATCAGGAGTGCACAACCAGAAAGAGGTGGGATGCGGAATGATATTTTATTTTTTAATTAGTGCATGTTGTCTGTTTCAAACAATGTGTTTCAGTGTGACATTTTTACATGCATATAATACACATTGATTCTATTCATCCCTCTTATTGTCCTCTCTTATTCCTCCTGCTGGCCCCCTTCTCTTCTCAGGATCCATTCTACCTTAATGTCTTTTTCTTTATAATCTAGATTTATGGGATCATTGATACAATTACTGAGGCTCAAGTGTGTATTATAACATTAAAATATGTACCTCTGTAGCAAAACTTGGAGTGGATCTCAGTGAGACTGAAAGTGGTCCAAATCGTACTGCTAGTAAATTGCAGAGCTGGGATTGGTGCCAAGGTCATTTTAATTCCAAAACTTATGCTCTTTCTAACACATCACATTCTGCTGCCTACAAAGCCCTTTCTGTTATAATAAACAGCCTCCCCTAGGGAAACAATTGACTATTTATCTGCCTGAGGTGACCAAGCATAGTTCTCTCTTTCCAACAGACTACACAGTAGATGTGTCTGGAAGACATTTATTTATCCAAAAACTGACATTCAAATCTCTAAGATGAAATTGAAAAGGGGGCTTCCATTTAGGCATCTTGTCTCTCAGAATGCCTGCGGAAGCTCTCTAACACAGAAGAATCTACTGGATAGGATTCTGATCTAAAGCAATAACACATGGTGGCATTAACCCCTGTGTCCTGGTGTGAGGTGGTAAAGCTCACTAGCTTGCTTTATACTCAGTGTATTCCCATTCTGCTACTGTGTATGCACTTTGGATGGGCTTACCCCTTTGATGGAAAGCCTCTTATGGCAAGAAATGTTCCAGCCAGTCAATGAACACATTCTTCTTGAGATCCTAATATGTGTCAAACAACATCCTATGTCCTGGAGTAGGCAATGACTCCAACTTGGTATGACAAAAGATTGTGATGAGATGAAAGATTGCAATCTGAGAGTACATCTAATCCAGCTTCAGATATTAGGGAAGGTTCTAGAGGAAATACTGAAAAAAAAATCCAAACAGGTAGGTGGGTCAGACAAGAAAGGTTGAGGTGATCCTGGTGACTAGTGAAGGCTCAAACAAGAGTGTAATGAAAGGAGCTGGGGTGACCAGAGAATAGATATTTCAGGTGTACATTAATGTATACAGCAGCGATGGGGGGGTGGGTGGAAGGACAATATGGGGAGCCAACTTATTACCATCCTCAAGTTCTGGGTGTTTAATGGATTCCTGATGGCTTTGGTTCTCTAACAAAGCAGCTTTGTTTGTTTTCAAAGATGTGGGATTGGTTACTCCAACCTGGGACCTGATGTGTTCTTCATTGGCTGATTTTCCAGGGCTGCTCTCTAATTGCTGTTTTGATCCTTGTCCGGTTTGCTCATTTGGTTCCACTCCCCCCCCCTCTGCAAATGGAGGCCTATTAATACTTTATTCACAGGGAAACTGCTGGGCCTAATTATCTGGAGCCGGCAAAGACATCTGAGAAGACTGGCTGAGAGATGCACTGCAAGGTCTCACAGCTTCTCAAAGGCCCTGATTGCTTCCAGCACGTCTCTCTCTCCTTCTGTTTGGATGGGGCTACAACAGCAGTTTATTTTCCTAGTCTGCTGCTCATCATCATCTGACACCTGGAAGGAAAGCTGGCAGCATCCCTGGTACTCAACCTGATTCCTTCAACCAAATCTTCATTCACAGGGGAGAGAGTGCTTAGCCAATCCTGCTGTGATGGGGTTTCAGTCCCATGTTTGACTCTTATCTGAGAACCGAAGCTATTTCCCTACTTCCCAACTGTCTTGGTTTCAAAACAATCAACCCCTGCTTTCTCTGATTCTCCAGACATTACATTCTTCAATCCTTGTCAGAATTAGTGGTAACTCCCTTTCCCTACCTGTTTTCAGAGGAACAATGAATAGTAAACATTTAGTATTTCTGCTTGAATCTGCAGAAAACAGAATGCAGCAATATTAAAACTATAGTGTGCTGACCAGAGTTTCAGGGTGCCTTTCAGTTGGCCCAGAAGGAAGGATCAACCCATATAAAAACACGAACCCAAGGTGCTGGTTGGATGGGGCTGAGACTCAGCCCCTTCCTCTCCATGGAAGTAGGCCATGCAATTACCTGCCTGCCTCATTGCAGAAAGTTGTCTTGAGTAATGTTCTTTAACTGTCACTGTCCCTTCCCACAAGACTCCCTTTCTATCTGGTAGATATCAAAAGCTGAAATAACTTCCAGCCCCACATCTCCTAAGGACTTTCTCCTGGGTCTCGAGCACTTTTCTTGTGAAAAATGCTAGATATATTCTTTCAAATGTTCATTACATGCATATATAATATGCTTTGATCTTATGCTGTCTCAATTATCCTCTTACCCCCACCATAGCACATCTTCTCTCTAGAAGTTGCCCTTCTATTTCCATGTCTTTTCATTTTGGGGGGCCCACTGCATTTACTGTATGATCTTGGGTCAGGGCTTACTTACTCAACCCGAAAAAGTTATCAGTGACTACCACTGAGGAATGTGACTTCACCTCCCCCAGGAACCATTAACTGCCTATTGTTCCTCTGAGAGGGTTTGAGACTGTATGAGCCCATTGCCCTTCCATGATGGAATTTTGAAGGGCTCGGTCTTTTACAGGTCTTGTGTAGGTAGCCACTGAGCCTGTAAGTTCATGGGTACAGCAGCCATGGGTGGTCCAGAAGACATCTTTTTGCAGCACCCCTTCCCATTCTTGGGTTAATGTCCTTTTGCCTCCCTCTTAGATAATTTTCTGGGAACCTTAAAGTGGATGATATAAATGTCAAGTTTAAGACTGAGTATTTGACAGTCTCTTATACTCAGCACTATCACTAGATTAAGAGTTTCTGTATTAGCTGTTGCCCAATTCAAGACCAAGGCTGAGAGCCCCCACTAATCTACCATTATAAATATAAGTAATTAGAAGGAAGTTTGACATCATGTCCATATCCCAAAACAATAGTAGATTCTTTCCTAGAGCCAGTGACCTACCCAGGTATAGGTGCTGACAAAGTTTACAGTACCAGATTTTAATTCCTTCTATGAAGGAGGCTTAAAATCCAACCATAAATAAGTTGGCTACCCCATAACAGTAATGCCACTATTGCATTTGTGGGCATATCCTGCCTGGAAGGTTGTTATTGTAACTTGAAGGGCTCACAGCTAGGTAAGAATATAGATGACCTTCTCCTCACCCCCCACACAGTCTGAACAACACATTTCAATACTGTGAAAGCTAGTTAGCAGGCAAGAAACTTCCAACTTAGTTCTAGCTTGCTCTCTCAATGTTCCACAATCAAATACGCGGTTTCTTCAGCAATAGGCAATTATCATCTAGTTCTTGTGAGCAACCAAGATCAATGGGAATAACCTGTATTGTTTTGGGGGACTCTGGTCTCCCTGATCATTAACTCATAAGGCAATGTCTCACATCCAGCACAGTTTAATAACCTATGGCTTCCAAAGGCAGCACTATTCACCCATGTAGCATACCTCCTTTAAAACTCTTTAAACTTTATTTTTAATTAGTTTATAAAACCATAGGATTTGATATGATTATTCAGTTTTGCTAACACTCTCTCTTACCTCCTCATTTTCCTCAACAAGTACTGGCAAGAATGCTATGAAAAAGGAAAACTTATTCACTGTTGGTGAGAGAACTGGAGTGGACACAGTTGAAATTAGTGGGAAGGCTTCAAAACACACTAAAAATTTAACCATCTTATGACCCAGTATGACAATCTAAGGCACCCAAAGGATTCTATACACTACCATAGAGATACTTGCACATCAATGTTCTCTCCTGCTCTATTCAAAATAGCTAGAAAATGAAATCAGCTGAGATATCCATCAATTGATAAATGGCAAATGAAAATGTGACACACACATACAATGGAATTTTATTGCAATATAAACAAAAATGCAATTATGACATTTGCAGCTACATTGATGAAAATATTATAATGAGTGAGATAACCCAGGCCCAGAAAGACAAATGTCATGTATTCTCTCTCATATGTGGATCTTAACATTGAATTTTTAGAGTTTGGTGTTTAAGTTGAAGTTCCTTCTAGAGTCCAGGGAACTAGAAAAGAGTCTTGAGCTGGGTGTGGGAGGGATAATAGGGCCCCAGGCATTTGAAAACCCCTGATCTTGATTTCATTCTCATAGAAAAGAACACTAAACCAGAAAGGTGGTTTAAAAAATTCGAATACAAAATTAAATTAAAAGGCATATTGCATGCAGCAAATGGTAGAATCCTAGCCACTTAAGGCACTTAGTTTACTGAGTGTTCTATACACTATTTATAATTAATTATGACACATTGATGACAGTTGTATAGTGGTGTACATTTTCTAAAAACTATTATGTGCATTTTTCTATTGATTTGCAAAAAGCTCTGTGAATAAGGTAAAAAAGGTATTATTATCATCTTGATTTTTGAAGTTGAGCAATGTGAGGCTGTACTTGTTTCTAAGAGTTCTTTCTGCCACAGAAATCATAGAATCTTTTATTTATTTTTTTTTTGTTAACTCTTGAATTTTGGTCCCCAAATATGCCTAGCAAGTAGGTTATGCAGTTGGATCACAGGACAGCATTGGCCAAAATAGACAAGAACCCAGACAAGATGCTCATGCTAGGGGCCATGTGCCAGTGTTGGAAGGAAACTTTCAGATTTGTCTCATCCACAGGACTGCAGATCCTCCTGACAGTTCCCTCAGAGAATTCAGGAAGAAAGGCTCTGATTGCATTTGTCAGCTTCATCAAGTCCGGAAGATGAATACACGCTCTTTTTCTGGAAACGATAATATCCTGTCCGGCATGTAATCATGTGCAATATGGTGTTTCCATCTTTTGGACAAAGTTAGGTCCTCTTAACAAGGAGGCTTACTGTGGTGACTCTTCCCCCTGAGGAACTAGCTTCCCTAGGTCTTTACCTTTGCTCTCATTCTTCTGACCTTTCTGACTCCCACTTCCCCATTTTCCATCTTCAGCAACCCAGTGGCTGATTTTTCTTTTTCAGAACCACTGCATGAATTCTGAGTGGGAAAGGAAAGGGCAAAACAATGCCTCTTCATTCTTCGATGTTGAGGGCCATGTGCATTCTCAAGAGTGGTCAGGCATGGGAATTGTGGCTGAATTATTTCAGGTAGAATCTTACAGAATCTTCTGAAGGGATTCCAAATCCAGTGTAGAAATCACCGAGTCTGAAATATGTTGAAGTTCTGTATCAGCGAGAAGAAAAAGGGAACATGTAGTGTTGTGGCTTCTGGAAAGAAGAGAAAGGTCTTCTTTGGACCTCAACAAGTCTGAAAGTCACAGTTCACCTTGGCTAACTGTCCATGGGTGAAGGGAGCCTGGTGAGAGATTTGGATAAACCCTCCTGACTGATTCTTCACAAGACGGAGAGAGGAGACGAGCCACAACACCATAAATGATTTGAATGCCTGTTGCTTTATATAAATTGTTTAATTTAGTCTTGCAAATCACTGTAAATTAGACAATATTATCTCTTCTCACCCACATTTAGAGAGGAGGAAAATGAGATCAGAGGAATTAGGTAATTTGTGGAGTTACATAAGGGTATCGTTTGCACCCAAAGTCTGCCTATGCTTGCTTCAAGTCCGCTTCCTTGCATCTCTTCAGCACTCCTCAGACGAGGCTATTGTTTGGGGGTCACATTAAATGGGACACCCCTCCACTATTTCCTGAAGTCTGGTGCTTTCTTCAACCATTTTCTCTGGAGCTTTTTCTCCTAGATGCCATTTATGCCCCAAGTTGGTCCCCCAGCCTCTTAGGACCAAACCCTCAGTCTATGAACTAAATGACTGGCTAGCCAGGCCACTGGAGCTGGCTTTCAATGACATTGAACAGAGAGTACCCATGACAGGGCATGCTCTGCCTCTAGGCTTCACTTTATTTTTTCCTATTTATTTCTTCTTTCTGTCTTACTCTGTTTCGGAGAATACCATGCAGGGAGGTACCCAGGAAGAAAGTAACTCTGCTCCTAGATAGAAGAATTCAGGGAAGCTGAGGATCGCAATTCCTGAAGCAGTTTTTATGCCATTGAAATCTGGGTTGGAGCCATCAGCTCTGGTCAAAATTTCTGTCCCATTTGGTCCTGCACTCATTTTCAGTATCCTACATGCAGTCCAGTCCATCACCAATAGAAGCACTCCTTTCTCCAGACTCTGCACCCAAGCTTTCTGACCACTTTGCTCCCAGCATCCTGGCTAAGCCACCTCTGTTGGCCTCCTATGGTACTCTTGTCCAAACCCAGCTCCACATGGCTTGGCTTGTACAGGGTACCAGAGAAAGTGTTCTACCTACTTGTTAGGCCCAAAGCCAACATCTCCAGGGTGACCTCCAGGGCCCTGCTGCACCACAGGCCCCTCACCTTTGCCTTTCGAGCTTGACTTTTTAATTTCTTTCTCATCCTCTGCTGGCTCCAATTCTCTGGCCTCCCCATCTTTGAACCTGCTAAACATGCGTTCACTTTTGGACCTAATGCAAAGGTTTTTTAACTCCCCCTGGAACAATTTGTTCCCATACAGCTCACTCCTGCCCTACCTCTCTGTCTTTATTAATCAACTCAGAGCTCTTGCTCCTCTTCTCCTTGCTTTAGCAACACTCAGTATTCAGAATTATTTTCGATTTACTTACTGCATGTCTTCTCATTAAGAAATAAGGCATATGAAGGAGGGGACTGTTAGCTGTTAAACTACCCACTGTGTCAGGGAACAGAGAGTGTGCAGTAAACAGCCATTAAAGAAAGAACTGTGGAGAACTCCATCCCTCCCCAACATGAAGACTTGATTGATGGCCTCTTCATCTCATTTTATCCCTAGCCTGTCCTTATATTTTGATTTTCTTTCGGGCAAGATAAGTTTTGTTTAATAATTAATATGCTACACTTTTGCTATAATTCCCATGTTTTTAATATTATACTCCTATTCTTTTCTCTTCTCCTTTCTCCATCAGAGATTGAGGGAATTCACTTGTTCTTAGGAAACTGATTGAGGCTCTTGGGCATAGATGGGAATGCATGGGGCTGTCATCACTATAAGTGTTCTTATAGCTCAGATTTCAAAACCCTCTTACTCTGCATGACAGAGTTTTGGAAAAATGAAATGCACTTGGAGTCCCAGCTCAGCACTCACATACTGTGTGGCTTTTAGCACACTACTGAACATCTCTGTGACTCGGGTTTGAGGAAGCAGAGAAGCTAATGAAGACCTTGTGAGTCGGAACTGAGGATAAAATTTGTTAGTACTCCAAAGTAATTAAAAAGCAGGCCTCTCATAAAATTCTTTTTTGAAACAAAAACACAGGAATAGAATGTGGCAATTCTTTTCTATGAATCAGGCATACAAATAAGTGTTGTGAGTACTGTGTGCTCAGTTTTCCTGTTAACAGGCAGATGCTGGAGTAAGTTCTCACTGTGATTTTATCCATTCAAGGGCTGAGATGAGGATGTCTTACAGCCAGGAAGACAGACTTCATGCTTCTGATTTAATTTGATTTTTAGTTTACTTCTGCTCAGGCCTTGGGGTTTCAAATGGATTATCCAGATTTCAATTCCAAAACCTGCCAGACCCTTATGTTCTACTGCTGTTTTTGCCTGGAGGAAGGTAGATGTTTCCTAAGTACTCTAAGGAGCCCTCCAGAGTGTATTGGGTGGCGCTGTGCCGATGAGGTGGGTTGGGCCCCTTAGCTGTTGGAATCCTGCTGAGGAAGCATGCTTAGCACCATGTTTCCAGCCTTAAGGGTGTAATCAGGTAGCCCAAGGGGAACAAGGGAACATGTACCTCAGGATGACTCACAGAAGACTTGGCCATAAGTCCCCAGTGACCAACCCAGAGAATATCCTGGGTGTGACTGTCACCCCTAACCTCAGAGTAGCACAAAAAGGGACTTCTGGGTTCCACTACCTCCTTAGGGAAGCCCACAGAAGCCGAAACATTGCAACATCTGGTGAAACTATTTTTTTTTTTGGAGTGGCACTGAATTATTTGCCACCCCCTAATGTGATAAAGGGGGGTGGCACTTGTACCTCACATGCCTATGGGCATATTTTCCCACCTTCACTTATCTGAACCTGCTAATTCTGGATGCACAAAAAATAGGCCTGTTTCTCTTGTAGCACTAGTATTTCTTACTTGGATAATTTGACCATGCATTTTCTCCATCCTTCATTCATAAAAATAAAAGACACTTATTAGTCTGCTGACAAGGTGTGTGTGGCTTTCCAAAACTGAGTGCTATTTAAATGGTAGATGTTGGGGCCATATGGCTGTACCAGGCAATCCTTATCTTTGTCTTTGGCATCATGGTTGCAAAAGATCCATTGCTTTTTGGCCAGAGAGTTGGAAGCAGCTGTGAGTCCACACTGAACCCCCTGAAATGCTCAGCAGCTGACTGCTCCAGCACTTCTGCATTCATCCTCAGGTAGAATCCTGGAGTAAATGAAAGACTGACCCATCAAATAATCAGTATGGTTGATGGTCTTGACCTTGTACTGTCCAAAATAGACCTGAAGTGTCCATCTACTTTGATCTGTTGGAGAAAAAGGGAAGAAGCAATGTGGAAAGGCCAGGATGGAAGACAGAGAAAGGACATAGCAATTGAGCATAATGGCATAGTGGATGCTGATTGGATGGTAAAAGTGTGAGTGACCTAAGCCATAGCAAGACTATCACTGACACCACAATGGTGACCATTGCATGTCTTTGAATAGGATGTGACTCATACATCATAATATAAGGAAGACACAATGCCTGGGCTCTCACCTTCTTTCTGATGCTATGTCATAGCATGACTTTTGTGAGCAACACTAGCTATAAAGGACTCAGGCTTCTTCTCTGTGACATCATGGGCAATCTACCTAGTGTCCTCACTCTTGCCAATGCCAAGAGGTGCTGCTCACCCTTCACTCAGGGCACAGATGGAAAGGGTTTCGTCTTTCATTTAGACCCTGCTAGTGGAAACACAACACCGAGATACATACGCAGGAATTGCGAGCAGCCCCAGCTGGTGGCAGAGTGTGGGTCAGCATGCAGTGCCAGGCCCTGGAATGAAGGCGAGGTCCAGCATCTGTGCTAGAGCAGTCACACAACCTCCCAGGTGATGGAGGCCAGAAGTAACTGGTTAAGATGCTGCACACTCCCAGTCATGAAGGAGATAGGTTGCATGAAGCCAGCACTATTGGAAAGCATGCAGTAGATTGGGAATTGTCCCAGGGCCACTGTAAACCAGAGAACTTTCCTTTCTTCTAAGAACCTCACTCCCCACTAAATACTTGGACCCTAGCCTCACATGGTTTTGTTAGGCTAGGTCACCAAGATAGAAATGTGACTAAGAAGGCCAGAAATCTAAATGGTGTTTTCATACTTGGCTTTTCCAATGTATTTAGTGAAACCCCTGAGTTCCAAAAGCTGATGGTCAAATATCCAGGAATTTTGTAGGCCAATTAAACTGTTGTTAACTTGAAACTGGACCTGATAGGAGTATTTACCTCACAGAAGTCAGCAAATATTACATATCAGGACATTTGTTGTTCTTGGAGAGATAGGTGGCCAGCCTTCACAGCGTGGAATTCAATGGTTTTGAAATTAAATAAAATAATTTTTTCAGAGGAAAAATTCATAACAAATATTTAAGAATTGATATAATCATAACAAGAATACAAAATACTAATTGTTCCTGAATTGTATTTTTGTCTCATTTGCATATAACCTATGTTGTTATATTTATTGTATCTAAAATTAAATCTATTTATGTCCCTTTAAATATTGTTATTATCAAAGGAATTGTTATTAATGCTGTAAGTGGAACCCAGAGCACTGGCTGAGCATTACTTATTTGAAATGTTTGTGGCCAAAAGTGTGTAAGGCTGAAATTTTCCATATTTTGGAGTGTTTGGATATAGGTTAATGAGATATCTTGGGGATGGGTCCCATGACTAAACAAAAGATTAATTTATGTTTCATTAATTAATTATGCAAGGTAAATTTATACAGTGTTTACATAGCAACTACATTTTGCCTGTGACCCATCAATGAGGTCAAATATGGAAATTTTCATATGTGGTATCATACGTCAGCATTCAAAAAGTTTTAGATTTGGGAGCATATGGTATTATGGATTTGAGGGTTTCTGTAGAAAGTAGTTAGTAATAAATGAATAACAAACAGTTCGTGTACCAGCCATGTCAGCTCACACCTGAGGGAGATGTATACAAGGCAAGACAAAGTATTTTAAGTGACTTTTCATGATACCCTCAGGTGTCTTTTCTCTAAGGATGAATGAGGCTTCACTACAACACATATACACTCCGTGCATGCAATCACACATACACATGAATGAGGCTTCACTACAATGCACATACACTTCGTGCATACAATCACACATACACTAACAGAAGTGCCAAAGTTACATATATTAACTCAAATGATCATTGTAAAGAGTCCTATTGAGGACATATTATTATCTGTCCTAATGTTACTGCTAAAACAAACAAACAAACAAACAAAAAACTGAACAGGGAGTTTAAACATGCCACAGCTCAGTGTCAAAGCCAGAATGATACCCAAGCACCTAGCTCTTAGATTTGTTTTCTCTGTCACTGTACTTCAGGGCTGCAATCTGAAACATTATTGCAACTGAAAGTGTGTATAATATTAGGATGGTTCCAATAATTCTAAACCTCTAAGGCCTTAGCAGCTATACCACACAATCAAGTCAGAATACATGACAGTATACATTGATGAGATAGCTATTGCCTTGGTCAGCTTGACAGCAAATTAGGAAATGCCGATTAGTAAGTGAATGGTGTTTAAGTCATATTATACTAGCATTGTAGATTATCATACAGTATTTAAAAATAGTGAATTCAAATGAAGCCAGATAACTTGGAAGAATTTCCATCAGCATTATTGAAGAAGACAAGAAACATACAGACAAAAGTGTATAACAATCCTATTTTAATAAAATATGCAGTGACTACATGGCTTTCTCTTGCCAAGCATACATGCACTACTGACGACCAGGCTAGCTAAAATGTGAAGTGAAAGATGTTTGGTGCAAGCTTCTCCATGGCTGGTGTGTGTGTAAGCAAGAACACCTGCCATTTGTGTTTCCTATGAACAAGCCCCTGTGGGGTTAATTATTCACTTTTTTTAATTTGTGAAAATCCTTTTCTTTTCCTGTTTGCTTGGTTTTGCTTATTGTCTGGATTATTCTTTATGTCTTTTTTTCCAAATCTCTTTTTTCACTTTATAATTAAGTTTTAATTTTTAATGCTTATCTTCTTTGAAAAATGGTGTTCCCCCCCTTTTTTTCCAATCTCAGATCAAAGGTGGGGAGGGGTGGGGGGGCATAGAAAGCTGCAACAGACAAACCAAAAAAAATAGCTGGGAGATGTCTACTCCTTTGCAAGACTCAGAACCTAAAACAGATTCCCCCATGTACACCACAAACCCCGCTAAGACCAGTGGTTCTCAACCTTCAAAATGCTATGACCCTTTAATACAGTTCCTTATGTGGTGACTCCCAACCATAAAAGTAGCTCATCGATACTTCATAATTGGAATTTTGCTATTGTTATGAATTAGAATGCAAATATCTGATATGCTAGATATCTGATATGCAACCTCTGTGAAAGGGCCATTTGACCCCCAAAGGGGTTCGACCCACAGGTTAGGAACTGCTGGTCTAAGACCCTCTTGTCTAAGAGACTATTCCTACTTGAGGGTCAAGGGCGCTGTTCATGCCTGACTGGCACCCCTTGCCTGTCATGGATGTTTCTATAGGAGAGTGAGCTGGCAGGGGGTGGAGGAGCTGAGTTCATTAGTGTTCTGATGGCATGGCAGCTCCTTGTATTTTACTTCCCTAATTAGATGGGTATTAGATTATACTTAAAGCTTACATCTTCATTATTTCCTATTTCAACGGTGGATTATAAAAAAAAAAAATTCCAACATGCCTTTGAATCAAGGTGGATGCTTAATTTGGCTTTCTTGCCAATCCTGCTGTCTGTTTACCTAATTCTCATTTTTTTTTTTTTTGAATTCAGAACTATATTTAACAGGCTTGTCAAACCTATGTTTAATGTAGGGTTTCTCATGGAGCTTTCCTGGGGCCTCATGAACTACAGTGGAAGCCTGGTCCTCCTGCTTTTTGTCTAGCCCCTAGGACTCTCCCCTAAAATGAACCCTGCACCTTCTGGACACCAAGCATGAAGGCTGAATACTGCCATTGGCCTTTTCTTGTCTTCTGCTTTTTCAAATTCAACCCCCGACTGCAGGGATATCATAGCTCAGGCTGTCTAGCTTCCTCCTCATCTTTGGCCCATAGCGTCATCACAGACAATGTCTAGCCTTTTGTCCACTCCAGCTGCAAATTGCCACCAAAGCTGTTGTTAGAAGTCATCTCCCCTTTGAAGATTCACCAATGCTTAGAAGATAAAATCCACATTCCTGTGTGTGGTACCCCAAAGCCATTTTGTGATCTTAACATCATCAACTGCTCAGCAGATAAACTCCCAACCCCCTGTGAGATAGAACCGGCTGGGGTGCTAATACTTACTCATTATTGGAAGCCCAATTCAATGTCACACCCTTGCAAAGATGTTCCTAAAGCATCTAGTAAAAATTAGTTCCCTTTCCATGATACACATTTTTTCCTAGATACTCCAATTCTAGTTCTTGCATTTATCCCAGTGAATGAAACTTCCACTGCCTATTTAGTGATGGCATGTCTTTATGGAGGGGCCAGGGCTGCAGCTGCAGCTGTAACTCCAGTCCACTGCATGTTAAGAATAACTGTGCCTTGATGCATCTTTGCAGGAAGAAGGAAGGGTTGTTGCTGCAAGCACCTCCCTGCTCTGTTCTTCACTTATTTGATGCTTGCTTTCTCTCTGGTTTATGTGTTTATTTATTGTTTATTGATTTTAAATGATCTAATGAGCACTTTTAAACCAGCTGTGGCACTGTGCTTGCAACTTGTGCTTGTTATGAAGATTTAAATGTGACTTTCTCTGTGTTAAGCAAATGGAGGAACCCCAAAGAGCACTTATCATTGTCACCATTAATCACATCACAATTTTTATTAACTTCAGTTCTGACTCTCAAGCATGCTAGGAGGGAAAACTCTGTGGAATCTGAGGTTTATATAAATTGTGTATAGTTTTTGTTGTGCCTCATTAAGAAACCAGTCATCCCTCCCCTCCCTGCTCCTCTGTTTAGGAAAAAAAAAGGGACATGAAGGAAAGAGGAAAAGGCTGTGGTACCCATGTGCTCAAACTCAGAGCTCTGGAGATGACAGGAGCCAGAATAGAGGCTTCATGAAGCATGGGCCAGGAGCTGAACTTCCTAGGAGTCCCAAATGCAGTCAGCTAGAATCGAAAACACATGGGAAGTAACTGATATGGTCTAAAGCAATTATTCTCAACCTGTGGGTCACAACCCCTTGTCAAACCTCTATCTCCAAAAATATTTACATTAAGATTCATAGCAGTAGCAAAATTACAGTTATGAAGTGGCAATGAAAATTATTTTATAGTTGTGAGTCACCAAAGCATGAAGGAACTGTATTAAAGAGTTGCAGCATTAGGTAGTTTGAGAACCACTGATCTAAAGTAAGAGAGTTAATCTGAAACAAGACTTCTTGGGGCTCCCAGGCTCCAGCTGAGGACTACCACACCCGATCAGGTGGCTACAGTTACTGATGAGTGACAGCTTTATTTATAAGAATGTCCAGCGTTCACAAATTTGAAAATAAACCCAATAGAAGCTTTCTAAGGAAAAGAAAATGTGATTTTGCAACCCACTGCACACTTTCCTGGAAGCTTCATCAACCCCATAATTAGATGATACCTAAGCTGGATGAAATGTTAATATTAAATATTATGAGAATTTTCCCGGAGATTGCACTGTGCTACCTATTTATATTTCTGACCCGACTTGCCTCTCCTACATTAACAGAAAATATGTATGCAGAGACTATGTGTGTATCTTAGACATTTCCATTAGGAATTAATTTTGATGTCTTAATAGATTAATCTTGCTTGTACCTGATAGAATTTATTTTTAATGAAATCCCTCCTGCAGCAAGGACTTTAATGAGTAAGCTGTTTTCCATTTCTTCTAGAAGCCTTCCTGTGTAAGGCTGGGCTTATCCTAAACGCCCTTTCCCCTGTGACCTAGGGCTAAGAAGCTGCAGGCACAACAGCCGTGAAGCCAGGACAGCACCCTTGCATAGAGTCTCTGCGATACAGAGGGCAGGCTTCCTATATATCTAAACAGTCTGAAAAGTCAGTCTTCCAGTACTATCAGTTTTTGTCCCATAGTATGGTTTGAATGTGATTTGCCCCCATCAAAATTCCTGGTTAGCTTTGATTCTTGAGCCTAGAACTACTGAAGTGGTGGAGTCTTGAACAGAAATGATTAGGGCAGTAGGAGAGACCCCTGCTTTACTTGATAGAAAGCATCCCCACTGCCTTCTATGGACACCCCACAGCAGCTTCTTGTTATACACAAGCGCAGCAACTTCTCATGATTTTTTCTTCCATATATGCTGCTCATTCCTATTGCTAGTGATCCCATCTGCCATTTTGAATGGCAGCCATAGGCCCTCATCAAAGGGCTACCAGATGTGCCCATCCAGTGTTGGACTTGCAGTTTCTAACTGTGACCTGTTCTACAACTGTGCCACCCTGAACACATCTGATCTCATCAAATTGTGACCTAAATAGACTTTTGAAATATGTTTTTCCCTTAATGTGTATGTGTATAGCATACATGTGTGTGGTACATGTGTAGATGTATTAACGAAGACCAAGAGGCCAGCTCCCAGAACTGCTCCAGGGTTATGAATAGAAGACCTCAGAGTAGCAGTACTTTAGGAAACTTTTATCTGAGGATCTTTAGAAATAAGTTTCTATCTGAGGGGTAAATAAGGAAACATACACTTTCTGATGACAACTTTCTCTTTTATTTCATCTTTAAAAATTCTCTCTGAAAATCTCTCTTGCTCCCTCTCCTGCCTAGCTACTCATTGTCTGTCCTCAGCTCCCTCTGCACACCCACCTACCCACCCAGTCATACACACACACACACACACACACACACACACACACACACACACACAGCCAAAATCTGCACACTTATTCTGGGTCACAAAGCATTTCTTGAGTAAACCATCAGAGACAGAGCCAAACTTTATATACGTAAGGAATCACACAGTTTCTTTCAGGCTAGGAAGGTCACATTGACCAGCCAGTGAGTAACACTTAGGCAAGCACATAGCTCTTTTCCAGACAGAAAATGGCATTGAAATTCAGGACTTAACAATAACAGTTAGTTGGCTGAACCTTGAGTGGTAGGGGTACGTCTAGAAAAACAATTACTGCAGGGGGTGATATCTACCTAAGTTGCTTCAAGTCTGACCTTTGATTCAGCAATAAACACTGGGAACTTAACTTTGTGTATTTTCTGCAGGGGCAGCTAGTGTGTTTTGAATCTGCTCTATGGTCTAAAATTAGCTGTCTTTGTGACTAAGAATACTGTTACTTTCCTGTGTCAATTAAGAAAAATATTCTTATATTATTATTTCTATTCATCAGAATCATATAGCTTAAACAGAAATCATCTTTCTGACCATCCACAACTGTAAGTGTGCCCAAAGATGGAATATTTACACACAAGCCATGGGAAAACAGCCATAACTCTTTTTAGGAAAGAAATGCAATGGCACATGAAAGAAATTACAGACAGAAGCAACCAGTCATTCACAGTCAGTAACTCCATGGCTTTGCCAAGTGGGGCTCCCCAACAGAGAGTTATTCACCTGGTAGGTCAACCTGTTGAACACCAGTTATCGCCTGTTGTATACTCTCATGGCCCTTGGCAATACATATTCACATGTGTGTAGGTTCACATGTATACCTTCATATCTCTCTCTCTCTCTCTCTCTCTCTCTCTCTCTCTCTCTCTCTCTCTCTCTCTCTTCCTCCTTCTTTCCCCTTCCCTCCCTCCTCCCTTCTTCTCTTCCTCCCTCTATCCCTTCTTCCTTCTCTCCCTTCTGTGTGTGTAAACCCAAGGTTGACTTCAGGAATCCTCATCATTTGCTTTCCACCTTATTTCTGAAGGCTGTTTCTCAGTTGAACCTAGAGCTCGCCAATACTGTTAGTCTCACCAGCCAGCATGCTATGGGGATCAAATCTCTGCATTCCAAACATTAAAAATTTATAGGCAGGCTGCCCCATCACCATTCATTTCCATAGGTTCTGGGCATTGAAACTTCAGTTCCCGTGCTTGCATAAGAGGCATTTTTTACCATTGTCTTAGCTGTTTTTTTTTTTTCTTTACACATTGACCAACATCAGAAATTCTCCTCTAGCAAGAGATACTAAGTCACATGCCTTCCATGCTATCCTTCCTGAAAACCAAGTGGCACTTTACTACTCTTAAAACAGAAATTTATCAACCTTCACATTAAGGATGGCTCAATGGATTAACAACTTAGACTCTCTGGATGTCAAGCATATTCAGATTCTTAGAGATAGAGTTTTCAAAAACTCCTTAATATTGGCTTTTTTTTCCTTAGAGAAATTGTGATTTTTAGCAATGATACCTCTTCCTGTACCCAAATTTTCCAAGAATCCTCTGTCTGGTACCCACCCCAAGCATACTGAACTAGGTCTGCCTCTTGTAGACATTGAAGGGTAGAGAGTATAGAGAAGAGGCAAAGGCAGATGCTGTGTCTGAGGTTTTCTTCTTTGTCATTGTGCCTCTCATGGAGAGAGGACATGTGGTTCCTTTTATCTCTAGGATTCAAGTTCTGTGTTGTCTACTGTGGAGAATACATAATCAGCTCCATTTCTGTTTCTATAGCTATATGCTTGTTTGGAATGCTGGGACAGTTCTGTCATACAGCCCTTTATCTGGTATGTAACATGGTTCATGTTCAAATTCAGAACATCTAAAATAAATCTCTATAAAGGGTCTTCTGTTGTAGCCGACTCTTATGAACCATGTTTTATTAAGAACCCTTGAAGATCTTTGCCTTGGCAGAGGAATTTATTTTTTCCTATAGTCTTTCATCAGTAAGCATAGGGATATAGACTTTCCTACACAAGTATGGTAGGGTCACATCCTCCCCTGGGGCATTTGCTCAAAACAGAAAGGCATCTCTGATTTCCCAGGAGCATCTTCTGCAAGCACAGCCCAGCCTTTAAGGCCCCGCAGATGAGTTGCCGAAAGCTGCCTTCCTACATGTTATGGTACCTGCTGCAGGTGTGTGGAAGCTATAAGTGGGTGGGGAGGGGCTGTAGCACTGGCAAATGCTTGGAGTTCTGGAGGTCGCTTGCTAATGACAGTCGTAGGACTCACAAGAGAGAAGAGCTGTCAGTGTGGCTCTTCCTTTGCTCTTTGGGAATGTTGTCTGTCTTCAGGTGCTTTCTTTATAAGCTTGAAAAGGTCTAATTAAGGAGATCTTGCTGATTTGGTTCTTGGTAAACACTGCATCTTTCAGTCTAATAGAGCTAAGATTAGGGTGCTATTCTGTCTCCACTCTCCTCATTTACTGTCACAGTTCACTTGTTAAAAACGGAATTTTCCAAGAGAAATCTGTTTGATTTTCCCCCTTTCCATTTTTCCCTCCGTGCCCCTCCTTCCCTCTCCTTTCCTTCATCCTTGACTCCCTCTCTCTCTCCCCTCTCTTTTCCTACCTCCTCACTCCCTCCACTCTGCCCATCTGTTCTAGCTCATTCCTTCCACCCCTCTCTTTCTTCTTCTTCCTTTATTTTGCCTAAACCCTGGACCTATAATTTGGCAGAAATAGAATGATACACAGTATTCTTCTGAATTTCAAAGCTTCACTCTCTTGTAACTTCCTTATTTAATAAACTGCCTGTTGAATTATAATAGAAATATAGAAGGAATAAAATAGAAGTGTAATGCCTTTAAAAAAAGTTTTTCAAAAATGAAAAGCATGCCATTATTATCCAGAGGGGCCTCAGATGTTCTGCAGATGTGTTTACTATGTTCTTGAACACCTAGTGCACACAACTAAGAAAAAACAGTGTTACAGTTTCCTCATGTGTCCAACAGGAAGGGTGGATCTTTTACCCTCAACTGCATGGCTTCTCCTCTGCTAAGCTGTAATCTGGCTTTACCCATCATCCATTCCTCTAGCTCTGTCTTCATTACACTCCTGACAAGTCTTGCTCAGACTGTTGGACTGCCTGGCCTTGTTATGTGGAGAATTCATAAATGCAATCCTAAAGTGCTTTGACATTCTGAAGAACTCTAGAGTTGTTTAATGATGGTGGGATTACCATGGAGCTGTCTTGTTCCCATCATGTCTTCTGAGGGAGTTGAGAGGGAATTGACAGCTGGAAGGTGAAGTTTAAATATATGAACTGTCAGGGAGATCAGAACTAGGTGGTGACATTGTCAGCATCCCTTCCCTCCTCTGCCTTCACCTTGGTTATCTCCACCCTTCTGTTAGCAGAGGGCTTCCCAAGGTCTTTCTGTCCCAAGGTCATAAGAGATAGGCTTGGATGGTTTTTGACTACACAGGTTTGAGGTGGGTCAGCACAAAGAACTAGAAGAAGTACTTTGTCTATCCTTACAGAGCTCTGCAGTGTTGCTAGATGGGAACCTGTGTTTTCTGAAGGCTTCTTCACAGACACACACACACACACACACACACACACACACACACCACACACGAACATCATGGCTTCTCTTCCCACTGCTCCCTCTTGGTAGTTCATGCTCCTATCACATCTTAGAATTCCTCAAGTTATTTAAACTCTACTCCCTGATGCTGCTATTCTCACCCCACCCCCACCTCACCGTGGCTCTTTGTCTTCTACCATCTTTGAAACTCCATCTCCTCATCACTCCCTTTTCTCTGTCTATTGCTTTTCTCTAGACATCACTTTGCTGTCCATCTTATTGTACCTACCACCTTGTTCTTTCACCACAAGCACATATAAAAAACATTATCACTAAGATTTCATGACATCTTTTCTTCTCTCAGTATTTGTGCCAAGAAATGAACCATAGTGGCTGGCCATATCACTTATGGCTTTAGGATAGTCTGAGTCATAAGCAATTCTTGGCAGTTCTCTAATTGACTATTCCACTTTGTACCATCCCTTTCAAGCTGCCCATGTCTTCTCAGATTCTTGGTTAGACTGTCTCCTGCTCAAACTCAGGTTGTGATTTAATCCCTGTTAGGAATGAGAGAGGGTGAATAAGCCATAGGTCCATTACTCTAAGAAGGAGTGGTCTGTTTGTTGGTTAGTGGTGTCTCAAGGGCATCAGTTATAAAAGCCACTGCAGCTTATACTCCCGAATGTGCCCCTTTCCGCATGGGATGCCCTGTTTATATAGAGTCCCTACTGGTGGGCGGGACCTCAGTAGATACATTCACCTGATCTTTAACTTCCGATTCTTCAGAACTACAAGCCAAATAAATCCATCTTCTGGGTTGGAGAGATGGCTCAGTGGGTAAATGTCCTTCCTGTACAAACAAGACAACCTAAGTACAAGACCCTGGCACCTATGGGAAATCCAACTGTGGCTTTGACATATCCTTAACTCCAGAGCAGTGAGCAGGGCAGAGATGGGGCAAGGGTTTTTTTTTTTTTTTTTTTTTGTGGGGGGGCTTGTTATAATTTGTCAGGGTATCATTTAAACCCCTTCTCCCTCCCTCCCTTCCTCCATCCCTACCTCCCTTGCTTTTGCGTTCTCACCCTGCTTTTACCTCCTGCTCTGGTTCTGGGGATAAGACCCAGGACCTCATGCTTAATGCAAACCCATCCCCTGACAACTGAGTTACAGCCCAAAGCTCAGCTCCTTTTTCTTGCTTTTAATGATAGTCATATGCTGCCTGTTTGGTGACTGTGCCATCAGATCGTGCCTTCTAAGCGATAGGCTTATCTGTTCTGCCTTCATCCCCATCTGTTTTCATTCTAGCCTCCAGTCCAAATCATAGCTACTGGTACAGCTTGCAGTGCCGTTGCCCAAGAGGCGTGGAAGTCAATTGCCCTCCTTTGCCACCGCTATTACTAAACCACACCCACTCTGCCTACTTGATAGGTTTTTAATTTGGCCTTCCCTGGTGGTACTATCATTATAATTTCATGCTTGGAGAAATAGTTTCTTAATTTGCCTCCCTGTGTCCACACTTGCCACTTATAATCTACTTTCTGCTTCAAAATATGATTATTCGGTTTCTTACTGGAAAACATTGAAAAGTTTACCTTATGACTCCCTCCTTCTGCACACCATTTCATACAGTTAGTGTATGCCCCTCAGCTTTCCGGCTGGCAAACTCTGTTACTTCCTAATTTAGGCCATTCATTAAGGATGTGCCAGAGACTTTGCCATACTGTGATATGATCCCCGCTCTCAATTTGCTTTTCATTGGAACCCCAGCTACACTTCTGCCTTAGTGGTTTTTACAAGACCCCCCACTGGTGCTTCTTTCTCTAGACCTCCATTAGGATCATGCGTGGACCGAGGCTGCCTAATATGCGTGACATCCATTACATAGTAAGAGTGAATTAACATGTGCCGCATGGAATTAGAACCGTGTAGTGTCCCGACTTTGAAATGATTGGGCTATTTTCTCATCAAGGTTCTTAATTTTAAAAACTGCTGAAAAGCCAGCAAGATGGCTCAGTGGACAATGACGCTTGTTGCCAAGTCTGACAACCTGAGTTTCATCCCTGGGGACGCACGTGGTGGGAGAAGAGAACCAACTCCCATGAATAGTTCTCTGACCTCCAAATTCACACCATGGCACGCTCACATCTTCTTCCCCAATAGCAAATACTGAAAGTTGTCTAAAGCCAAAGGATAAATGCCTGCTCTGCCACTGCAGTGTACTAGGGAGGTAGTGTATATACATACATACATACATATATATACATATACATACATGTGTGGACATGACCAAATACCTGAAAAAGCAATGCAAGGGAGGAAGACTATCTTGGTTCAGAATCCCAAAGGGTTCAGTCCATGGTCTCTTGGCTCTGTTCTTGAGCATAACACCATAGAAGTGGACATATGTATCCAAAATGTTCTTTATCTCAAGGTGGATGAGGAGTAGTGAGAAGAAAAGCCAGGGGGCAATGTATAACCTTCAAAGACAGGCCCTCTACCTCTTCGAGCCTGACCCTGAAGTTTCTAGAACAAGCCAGAATAATGCCACCTACCAACTACCAACCACTCAGTGCCTGACCCTGTGAGGAACAGTGCATATCCAAACCCTAACAGGTACATGGAAGCATCTGATCCATTTACCTTAGGAAGGCTTTTAACTTTGATGTTCCAGCTGTCTTGTTCTTTCCAGGAACCGTCTAGTCATACTGCTCCTGGAGGCAATCATTTTACACCAGAGGCAAAACCAAATAGGCTTCTTTGGCTATTCAGAAGGCTTTGACCTACTTCCTCTAACTCAGTTCTCAACCTGTGGGTCATGACCCCACAGGGGTCACATATCAGATATTTATGTTGTGACTCATAACATAGCAAAATTCCAGTTATGAAGTAGCAAAAAAATAATAATAATTTTATGGTTGGGGGGGCGGGTCACAACATGAGGAACTGTATTAAAGGTTCACCGCATTAGGAAGGGTGAGAGCCACTGCTCTAACGACTAGTTGACCTGTGTTTAGGACATAGAGATTCATGAGGATTTTGGCATAAAGCAAGCTAATTTCTATGGAAGTTCCTGAGAGTTAGCAGTCAAGACTTTCGAATTCCCCGAAAGAGCGTGCCTTGCTCCTGCACTGCAGGGCAGTGTGCTGAGCACCATCTGAGAGTACAGGCGCACACTGCTTTGCACCACTGTGTACTACGGAGTGCTAGGAGAGGTGTGTCTTCAAGTTCTGACCTACCTCTTCAGAAAGGCACCTTTTGCACAAGGGCAGACTCATTGTGAAGTTTCTCAAATACCGTCATGAAGGAAATGGGCATTCGGGGATCTTCTACCTCCTCTCAGACAGGAACACAAAGCCCTGAGTAGTGAGACTTGAATTGCCTGCAGCCTGTCAGGCTCTGTGGTCTCTAGATTCCTTGAAGCTTTTATTGGCCATACAGCTGCCTGTCCTGGGCTCCAGGCATTCAGGTTTGCATTCTTCATTACCTTATTAGGTTAGCTCATTCAGTCCCAGTAAAATTAATGTTTAGCAATACTGGGGTTAGTGTTGGGTGCTCCATAAATATTCCAGGCTTTGTATGTGCTTCACTTGTTTCCACTGGGCAGCTTTGAGGACTAGGGTAACTCTGAAGTATGAGCTTTCCACCGGCCCTAAGAGGTTTCCATTGTGGAATCAAGACACTTCAGTCTACAGCTTTTATCTTTCCCATGTCCATGGGTGTTTTCCTTTACTGTCCAAATAAAAAGTGTCCCTAAGTCTGTGTCAGTGTCTGCTTCTAGTAGAATCTGAAGCATGGCAGATGACTTTCAGTTGCTCTGTATCCTGGCAGAACTTTCGGCAGAGAAGACTGGTGTAGGCTTTGAATCCTGCCTGGATAGCTGGCTTCTCTGCCTTTCCAGAAGCCTGGGTCTGCCTTCCTTTGTGTCCCAACATTATCCCCTCCTTCCATTCCCAGAGCAGATGTCTGGCCTGCTCTGTGGGGCCTTGTCTTCTTGCTGTGAACACATTTGCAGTGAGTCAGAGCCCTCCGCTCCACTGCACCTGGAAGGATAAATGCTTCCCACCTCTCGTCCCCTGGATCAAGTTAGTCTGCAGCTGGTTATGGCAACCAAAATAACTGCAGGTAAAAATGGCAAATGAGCTGACTGTGTAGGGCCAGGAAAGTTCTCTCCGCCCCATTCAAGGCACAGCCATGGCATGTCTGTCTGCTCAGCCCTCCTCTGGGCTGGATTCATGCCATGCACTCTCCCAGCCTAGCAGCCCATGCTAGAAAGCCTCTCAAGAGCAGCTTCTTTGCTCTGAGTCCTGGACTCCCCATTTCAAGACACGCTAGGGTCTAGAGTTCAGCAGGACTCCCAGGCTCTAAGCAACAGCCTGTAGCAGATGCTGCCCACTGAGCTTGACATTCTCCCAGCACAGAGGCCGGGGATAGAAGCCAGCCAGTAAAAAAGATATGGGAGAGATGAAAAAGTGCTCTGATTGCCCAGGCTACTTACTGCTGTGTGGCTTTTCAGTTTTTCTTTATGCAAAGCATATTATTTTGTTAGATTTGAAATTGTTTAAGTGTTTAAATGTTTGTGGTTATTTTAAATGGGTCAAGAAAAATGCCCAAAACAAATAACTAAAAAGAAAAATAATTGCAAAAACATGTACAGTATTCCTCTCTCAAACTAATGGGTCACCTCTCCACTTCACCCAGCTTTCACTAATTACAGAGAGGCAAGGGCTCTACACATTGTCATACTGTTGTGGCTGAACTGTGTCCTCCTCTCTGCCTCAAGTTTCCTATCTTACCCTAGTACCTCTGAATGTGACCAGTATTTGAGAAAGAAATTTTCTCTGGTGTGAAAAATGGAAACTGGGTCCTTGTACATGCTGGACAAGCACTCCACCACTGAGGTTACTCTGGAGAAAAGAATTTTTTAAAGAGTAATTATGATTAAAGGAGATAATGAAGATGAACCTACTTCAGTTCTGCAAGAATACACGTACACACACTCACAGAATGACAACTTGAAGGCATGGCTGGATGGCAGCTCTGTACTATGGGAAAGACCTCAGAAAAAGCCACCCTGCCCATACTTGGGTTTTAGACTCTTTGTGGGAGAGGGTTGTGTTGCTAAGTAACCCAGCATGCACATTTTGCTATGGCAGCCCAAGCAGACTAACACAGAAACCCTAGCATGCATCCGGGCACCCGGATTACAATCACAGGTATGTCACATTCTTGGATACCTGGATCTCATTCAGCTTCTCGGAGCCTAAGTTGCTTATCTGGTAGTCTAGAAACAAAATCATGCTTTTCATTTTGTCCAAATAGCGTATTCACAATATGTGAATGAAGGTGGTGTGCCTACATAGCCTGACAGAGAGGTTTTCAAAGTGCATGAAATGATTTATTTTATTTTATTTTTTTGAGAGTGGGAGGATTGGCAAGACCCACATATTTTACGACTTAGCTGCTGTATGACTCACAAGCATTTATCAAGACCAAGAAAACAATGCATGGGTGATTCTAAGTTGGAAAATATGATAAATAAGTCTAGAGGGAAAGGTATGGTAGATGACATCCTAGGACACTAGGAACAATATCCCACATGTGGGCCTTAAATGAGATCATAGGGTACATGAATTTGAAGGGGTGTGTTAGAGGGGACAGATTGAGTGATGCCCACATACCAGTGTGGAAGCTGGTGGCTTGGAGGGGGGTCTGTAGGTCAGAGGACAACCATAGTAGTTATCTCAAGGAATGAAGATGTCTTTCCAAAGGGTTCTGGGCTGCTAGTGGTCTTCTCTTTCCCTGAGGAAGCTTCCTCCCTGGGAAAGAGGTTGGATCCCATTGCCTCTGGCTCTTTAAACCACAAGACTTTGCCTGTAGCTGAAGAAAGAGCTGGTTAGGTGTGTGTTGACTGTATCTATTGTACAGTTGGGACCAAGGAAAGACTGTTTTTGTTTTCTGATATGGCATATAGTTGCTATAGGTCACACTTGGTTTGTCTCCCATAGTTCATAAACTAGAGGTTTAGTCTCTAATGTAACAGCACTGAGAATGTGCCAAACCAGACAAATACATAGGAAATGTCTAGGAGCTCAAATGCTAAGGGGTGGAGTCTTATAGAGGGTTTGGAAGGTCACAGTGTCATTCTATAGTTAAGAATCAACACTCCTTAGAAGAGGTAGGTTCGGGCTCATGGCACTGGATCACTTTGACTGCTACTGTGAAGTAGTCTTTCTCAGCATTCTCCTTTTCTTCTTCTCTCTCTTGCTCACATGCTCCTTTATATCTACCCCAGTTATCTGAGAGGTAGGAGTTTCCAGCTAGTCATGAGCCAAGAAAGACTCTTCTTTATACTTTACTCAGTGTCAGGTATTCTATGATAACAATACAAAATACACTGAGACAATGTTGTCAAACCATACACCAAAATAATTCATCTCATAGCGTGTCAAGGAGACTAGTCGGGAACACAGAAACATGAAAAGCTGAGATCTTGTCTCTGGCTCTACCATTTACTACTGGTGTGACTCCAGGCTATGTGCTCATCCATTGACTCTCATACATGCGTTCATTTCTGGAGAATAGGTCAATGCCTGCTTTCAATCTTCTAGGTATACTCTGGAGCAATGTGGGGGTGAAGATAAGTGTTTCCTGGCTTCATGATGCAAAAGGCTCGTGTTAATGATGGAGAACACATCTCCCATTGTAGGAATTAGAAGAGGCACAAAAGTCATCATCAGCATTCAGGGAAGGGCTTCCTTGGGGAAATGATACCAAGACTTCTCAGAATTTAGGTTGTCAAGTGTACCTGTGACCATGGACCTTCATGTTCTTGTTTATTAAGAAAGAAAAAGGGGAGTGTGTTTTATCTTCCTATTTCTTCAACTTTCTGTGAGCACAAACAAGATAATTGTGCAGAGAAGGCCTGGAAGCTCTATGTTCATTCATTTATTCTGATACATGCATTCATTTATGGGGAATAAGTTGATGCCTGTTTTCAGTCTTCTAAGTATACTCCAGTATACTCAAACACAGGGTACCATGCTTCAAACAAAGGGTTGACAGTGTTCTTAGTAACCAGTGGCATGTAGAGGGCAAGCAAAGCACTAAGGCATAGCAGCCATAAGGTTTCACCATGAAACAATGAAAGATTTGGGATATGTTCAAGTTCTTTGATTTTGTTTACTAGTATTAAGGACCAGTCCAGGACCCTCACACATACTGGGCTTATATTTTATCACAGTATTATAACTGCAGCCTTTGAAATGAATTCTAATGGCTCTGGAGATGAAGGATGCCATGTTGGCCAGGCTGACTTTGAGGCAGTCTATGGGTATAAAAATGGAGAAATTGAAAATCCAAGACTGGAAGTCTGAGTTTAGCCTGAGAAAGAGAATTATCCATAGAGAGGTGAATCTTGGAGCAAGACCAGTTGTTCAGCCAAAGAAATGCAAAAGAGTCTTCCATATGTCACTTCTAAAGAGCCTGCTGAGAGCTGATGCTTTATGTCTGGGGCTGAGGCCTGGCTGAGTAGCTGCTGGCTGGCTTGCTCTATGATCTGGACCTGTCTGAAGGAATGGAGCCTGATCGGATAATAGGGAGACCACCACAACGCAAACTTGGTGCCTGGTGGAGGGACTGAGGTGTCATCTACTGTTGAAGAATTGTTGATGGGAAGAGGAAAGCAATTAAGCCTTAGGAAAACCACACTGGGTGGGCAGGAGGCAAAAATAGTTGAAGGATGATGAATAAAACATTATAGATAGATGTCGTTATCATGCACAGATATGTATGCAAGTAATCTGTTTTTGTCCTTCTCTATGCCAAAAGGGTGGGCATGTTCAGTCTATTCCAGACAAAACTTATTTACAGAACAAAGTATATCGGATAATCTTCGGAGGAAATGGTGAGGTTCCTCTAGAGGCAAGTGCGGTGTACACATGCTAATGCTTCTGTTGGAGCCAATTCCAATTATTTAATGTTTGAGTCTGATCATTTCCTTGATTTAGCAAATCAAAGATTTTTTTCCCCTCAAGGGCAAAATACCTTCATTTTATTTTCTTCTCCATAATTAAGTAATTTCTTAATTAGTAATGTTCAACTTCTCCAATCTGCAATGACACATTTTATTCCTTTTTATAAAGCCTTGCCTATCCACACACACTCAGCCCCCGCTGGTAGTGGGGTGCTTGTCACTCTGTGCTCTTTTGTGTTCCTCAGCCCTCCCTACTTCCCCTTCCCCCTTGCTCTCGCTGGTGAGAGAGATTAGGCACCTCCAACAGTTCTTCCTGAGCAGTTGGGGGAATCCAGCTGTGGCGTCTCTCCCTGTCTGACTTCCTGGTGGCTGGAATTAGCATAAAGGAATTTCTTCTCCCAGGGGATGCTGCTGCTTGGCTCTGTGCCTGGCAGGCCAACCTACTTTTTGTTCTTTGTCACTTGATGGGTGGAGAACGGGGCTTCTGCGGCAGTGGCCACCCTCAGTGGGCTGGTCTGGACTGAGGCAGTCCTCAAGGTTCAACTCCTCCAGTCACTGAAGCTCTAAGCACCCAAGGCCTAGAGCTGAGAGGAGGTCTGCGGGGAGCACAGCTCTTGGCACACCCCTTTCTATTTTGGTCCTCCTATTCTCTCTGCCTGACTAAGCTCAGCATCAAATGTCACTCCCCTGTGTCAGCTGGCTGCCGACTAGAGAACCTGGTGGGGATCCCATCGAGGCTTGTTCTGGACTGAACTGAACCCCACATTTAAGCGCTGTGACTCTTCCTTGCCTAGGCTGTCACATCCGCCTCGGGGTTGACAACAAATGACAGCTATCTCCTGCACTGGCAGTCCTGACAGCCAGAGAACACTTGCTGAGCACAGGCGCTCAGGATGGATTGGCAACCTAATAATCCTGTATTATTTCTCAGTAGAAAATAGGAGTGTACTCACTATGCCTGGTCCACCAAACACCAAACACTGTAGCTTGCCTACATTGAATGTACTCATAATTGGCATGCAAGTTGCCTTACCTGGGCAAAAATCATCTAACATAAAACTAGTTTATAGTAAAGTTTTAATATAAAATGTGCATACAGGTCCTTCTTGTTGGATGCCTCTTCCCCGCCTATGGATGCATGCAGGTCTGGACTTTCAGAGTTCACTGTTGGAAATCTGCAAGGCATACAGAGAGCATTTCACTCTCCCTCTCTGCCCATTCAGGACCAATGTCTGCTAACTACTCAGTTTCCTTTTGGTCAGGTAGAGGAAGGTAATCAGCCAGTGCTCTGATGAGGCACAATTAATGTTACAGTAATAGAACAACAATGCCTTCTGAGATGAGGACTTTGAAGTCTCCCGATGAAAGGCTCACAGAAGCACAGCTGACTATTATTAGCATTTCATCTTCAAAGCACTTTGTAAATATTAACTAATGAGCACAGGACACTGCCGTCCCCTCATCAAGGACCAACCTCTGATGAGAGGCTGGATTTGAATACAACATTGCTCCATGATGTGGAGGCACAGAAGCCTGCCCTCCCACTAGCCAGTATTGGTTTCTTTGAGAGGCTGTACCATTAATCAGGGAGACAGGCTGTACTGTCCTCTTGGATGGACAGGAAACTGAAACATAAGTAGAATGGAGCAGCCGGAGCTACCCATGGGTTTCTAAATCTTGTACATAAGTTTAAAAAAAGTGAAAATAAATGGATGAAATTAATTTAAGTTTTTATTAAACACAATATATCAGAGATAGTATCATTTAAAGGAGTTATTAATATACATTTTTCCAAAAACATAATTTTACCTTTTTTGGGTACTATGTCACTGTGTATCTTATACTTAGAACACATCTCACTGTGAGCTGGGCACTTTTCAAGGTCCCAGAAGACTTGTAGAGAGAGGCCATCATGTAGGACAGCACAGAGCTGGACTTCCTTTGAGAAAGGAAACCTGGATACTTGCCCCAAATTTTGTACTGTGGCCCATACATTATGGTCAAGTGTGTGGCCCATAGTCTAATTGATGTAACATCAAATCCTGACCCACCGACACTGAGACTTGATCTCAGTTCCCCTGCCTGGAATGTCAGAATGCCCCTAATCTAACTATCCCCAACTTGTGAGACTGAATAAAGCTGCTTCTGCAAAGTACAGATGAACATAGTTAGTGCCTATGGTGCAATGATAAAAGCACAGAACAGCCATCAGCGCTGACATAGGAAGAGGCTGTCTTCAGAGCCCCTACAGCCTCATCTGCTTCAGGCACCAGACACATTCCATATCTGTCTCTGTACCTGGCCCGGTGTGGGCTGGGAAACCAAGAGACGAATTCCCTCAGCCTTGACTCAGGCAAAATCTGTGGACTATGCTTACTTACCTTCGTGGCCAGGCCAAGGAGCCCTTAGAGTATCCCTTGGATTGAAGACAGGAAAGGTGCAAAGAGTCCAGGGCCTGGTGATTATTTCTGCAAACATATCATTGTGTAGTTCTTGCTGGCCTGTTTCAATTACTTCCCATTGTCTGACCTTTCTTGAAAACATCTAAGTCTCTGCAATGTAACAACCTTCAGCTTGACTCTTTCTCTCCTTCTAGTGAAGTAGGTTTCTGAGTGCATCAGAAGATCTGTCCCACTGCCTTCACTCACCTACTTCTCATCACAGGCTAGGATAATGCTCTTCTGCCTTGACACCTGGACATTGTGTCAACTTAATCCTGACAAATGCAATATCTCTTTCACGTCACTGTTCCCAGCATTGCCACTGGAATGTGTTGGTGCCCCTGTTGGTGCCCACTGGATCTTTGCTCTCTCTGCAGGAAAGAAATCCAGTGACATTCCCTGAAACTTTCTTTAAAATAGGAAACAACCATAGAGTGTAAGGTGGCCCACATCTAAAGCAACACCTCTGGGCACCTCTGGAGACATGGAACTTCTCAACTCAAGAAGTGGGACTCTTCCTAGAAAACCTAGATCTTCTGATGCAGAAAGACCAACATTGTTAGAGTTTGAATTAAGATTGTCCCCCAAGGGGCTAGCTGTTTAAAGCTTTGTTCCCAGACTGTGGTGTTCTTAGGAAGTGGTGGAATCTTTAAGAGGTGGAAGGTCATAAGTCTTCTGGAGTCTTACAGGGGACAGTGGGGTTCCAGTGTATTTCTCTTCTGTCATACCTGAACATAAGGTGTGAAGCTTCATCCATCTCATTCTCTAATAATTCTCGTAATGTACTCCCTCAGCACAGTCTCAAAGCAACTGGCTTAATTAATCATAAACTGAACCTTCAGAACTGGGAACCAAAAATCAACCTTTCCTCACTATAAGTTGGTGGCTTCAGGCATGTATTACAGTAATAAAAAACTGACAGCCACTGGTCACTTCCTGCCAGTATTGTCTTACTCTCTTGTCAATGAGACTTCCTGGAAAGAGGATATGTCTACAAAGCTTGATTGATTGATTGGCCCTGCAAAAATATGGAGAGGTTGGAATATTGCAGGTCCACAGGTTAATGATCTCATTTTTGGCTAGCTGTAACTCCTCCCCCAAATAGCCATTCCTTGCCCACCTCTGTGTCAGAACTAGCATTCTGTGACTAGTATATAAAAACCTTTAGAATCTATTGACTGAGCAGACCAGTAGCTTGCACTAACCTAAAAGCTAAGAATGTTGTCAGGTAGCATTTGAAGCCTATAAAAAAAGCTGCCCCATCTTGAGGTAACCACTTCTCTGATATACCCACCACATATTTTAAAATTACCTTGATTTATGACTTTCTTTATTCTGTAAAGCCATAAAACTTTATGAAACTGATGTTTGAACATGGAATTCAAGGTAATCGAAATCTGTGTTTCTGGGCCATGGTCACTCAAATTGGCTCCAGCATAAACTCTAATTCCCTTTCAGGTGAGAAGTGTTTTTTGGTTTTTTTTTTTTTGTTTTTTGTACTGACACCCCAGTTTCACAGTTGAGGCTATGATTAGTCACTTCCTTCCTCTCTCTCTCTCTCTCTCTCTCTCTCTCTCTCTCTCTCTCTCTCTGTCTCTATCTCTATCTCTATCTCTCTCTCTCTCTGTCTATCTCTATCTCTCTCTCTCTCTCTCTGTCTATCTCTATCTCTATCTCTATCTCTCTCTCTCTCTCTCTCTCTCTCTCTCTCTCTCTCTCTCTCTCTCTCTGTGTGTGTGTGTGTGTGTGTATGTCTGCATGTGTATGTGTGTGTTGATGTGTAGTTACAGCATCTTGCTGTATATTTTTGGCTGGTCTGCAGCTCACTGTGTACCCCAAGATGGCCTTTACATCACAGCAGTCCTCCTGCTGCAGACCACGGAATGCTGAGATTACAGTGTGAGCCACCAAGCCTGGCCCTAAAGAGTGCTTTTGTCTGACCATGGTTAGAGTCAGCAAGACGTCCTCCAGGTGAGAGCTCCACTTCCCAGCAGCTCTTTCAGGCAGGTCAGTCCAGTGGGTCCTGATCCATGCCACAGTGGACTCACAGTGAAACCTGGGTGCTGGTACGGAGGCAGCATTCCTCCTGCCTTGGATGTGAGTCCAATGTGTCTGCTACCTTCTCCTTCCTTGCATTTTATTGTCCTGTGTATATTACTCCTGGCCCTAGTGTGACATCACCTACCTCTTAGAAGAGGGGTAAATAACAAAAGGAATTCAGGAATTCTTTTTCTAGAGCTTTCTTGAGTTTCTAGCTAACAGGCACAAATGGGTCTGCTACTCGGGGGAACTCTACGGAAAACACACACACACACACACACACACACACACACACACACACACACACACACACACAATGCAACTGATCCAGCATGTAGAACTATGTGTGGGAAAAGATAATGTGGTTGGGTGGGGACAGGAATTCTTCGTGACCCCTGAGGTGGCCAGCTAAAGCTGTGGAGTCCATGAAGCATGAAATTTGATTATGCTTATCTTGGTGCACAGCCCTGAATCTGCTGCTGGTCATTCAATTACCCGGCAACCTCCATGGATGTCTCAGTGGTGGCTAATACAGCATTGGTGGAAAGCTTGTACCTAGTGGTGCCTCTGAACTGGTGATAGCCCCTCTGCACTGGGAAAAATGAACTAGCTCTGATGCTGCACCTTACTGATTCTGGGAAATGGCCCAATGCTCACTGACTATTTTAAAGATTTCCTCAGATCAAATATGGTATTTAAACCTAGCTTGGAGAGATCCCAAGATGACGAAGGAGTTTGGAGGATAAAACCAGACAGGATGCACAGAAGTAGCAGAGTGTATTTAATATGGAGATGTGGGCTAAGAGATAACTTCCTATCTATAGAAAGACTTAGGATAAGTGGATACCAGTGCTGTGGCTGCACTCTGAGGCAGAAAGGAGGGAGATGCAGAAGTTTCATGGTGTCCCTTGTGAGAAAGACTAGAGGCCTGTCACAGCAAGGTCCTCCTTTCTGGCCTTCTCTGTGCTTGCTGAGATTGACAGTAGGTGGCCATGTGTGCCTCCTACATTTCCATGTGAACAAGGCTTTCACTGGCTAGTGTGGGCCTGCTTTGTGTGATACTAAGAGGGGCTGTCAGATATCCTCCACAAATGGTTTAGGGCAATATTGTCATTGTTTTTCTTGTTGCTGTGACCAAATTCCCGAGGAAAGCAACTGAAGGAAAAGAAGGTTTACTAGTCTCATAGTTTAATGGCGTGTCCATCATGCGAAGAAGTCCTGGTGGCAATGCATGAGACAGCTGGTCACACTGCATCTTTACTCAAAAAGCAAAGAGCAATGAATGCTGTACTCGGGTTTCCCTCTCCTCTGTATTCAATCCGTGTAGCCCACCCTCCTGGTGCCAATCACATTCAAGGTGGGTGTTGTTTCTTCAGTTAAAACTCTCTGGAAATACCCGCATAGGCACACTCAGATACAAGATTCTAGAGCCAGCTGAGTTGACAAGTTAAGGAATACTAACAATGTCTAAAGAGTTGATTATTATAAGTAAAGGAAGTCTGAAGTGTGTGTGTGTGTTTGTGTGTGTGTGTGTGTAGAAAATGGGAAGACCTGGTGAGTGGAAGAGTGGGGTCTGAGAAACATCACCCACTTCTATTAATAGCAAAGACAACAATCCTAATCCTAGTTCGAATTTTATCACATCCTTTGCCTTCCTACAGTCAAGGGCATCAGTTTTGTGAGCACAGCTCCTCTTCCTGCCGTACTCCACACAGTCGAATGTGGCTTAGCTCTAAGTTTCCAATTATTGAACACTCCTGGCACAAGTGAAAACTCAGAGATTGACTTTCTGCTCTTGCCCTGAGGCCTTCAGAACACAGACTGGGACCTGTGGGCATCCTTGTTACCTCTGCCTTCTTAGACCCTGTTGTGAGGGGGGCTGGGATTATGTTGAAGAAAGACAGATTATCAGAAGAAAAGTACATAAATTTTATTTACAATTAATATTGTTATGTAACATGGGACCTGCATCATGGAAAGAAGTGGTCTTCTTTTCCTTGAAGATTTGGTGGGCACAGGAGTACATGCCTGAAATCTCAGTACTGGATACTGATGAAGTTGAGTCAAGAAGATTAAAAATTCAAGGCCAGACTGGGTTACACAGTGAGTCCCCTGCCTCAAAGTAACAACCATAACAACAAAATACTTGAAGACTTAGGGATTTCATATACTATTTAAACAAGAACAGTAAAATGTGAAGATGAGGAAAAATAGAGTTTGAGACAGAGAAAAGCTGGAGGTGATTAGGAAACGTGATAGAAACAAGTGGAAAAAAAATGTGATTTGAGTTAGCTGGTACAGATTCATCTTGGCATTCATCAGCTGTACCTGGATATAAAAACCGTTCTCCTCTTCTTGGTTCAGGGAGGGCATTTTTCAAACAGGAAATTTGTGTTCTGCCTTTAAATAGAAATGGAAGAGGCAGAAATCCCTTTTTGCATATCATGTTTTCCAGTTGCCTACAGCTCAAAATAACCAACAGACCAAAGTGTCATATGTTGGGCTGTTGTGTTCTAATCCTCATCACCTCCTGTCCAGAGGGAATGGAGCCACAACTAAGAAATGCAGGTGTGTCTTTTTCCAGGCTGGAAGTTCTGAACATTTTTAGGGGACCATGAGACTGGGCAGATGTATTCCTACAAAGGTTCTGTTACTATTTTGAAAAGATGTTCAGCTGTTATGTGAGCTAAGACCCACATTCGTAGGTTAAGTACTATCCATGATCACCTGCAAGGCCAGGCTGGAGGAGGACCCCCTAAAACTTCCCATGACCCAGGTGCCATGGCTGTGGAAGCAGGTGTTATTTAGTAGGAGTCAAATAACCCCCCTGGTGAGGTTCCAGCCACAAAAGCCGTATATCCTAATTAACTGCAAATGCTTAGCTCATAAAGCTGTCACCACCAGACTCTAATGTCTGTACTTTTAATGATGCATTTGATTAGGAAGCAATTTTATTCCCTTGATGACAGTCATACCTGTTTGGTAAGGGTCTCTTTTTTCCACCCTTTCTCTCCCAATTGGATTATGTATGAAACTATCCAGTAACTAGACAAACAAATCTATCAAAGCAATGTCGAATGCATCCTCAACACCAGCCATTGATGTATGCATGTGTACATCCCTACAATCAAGTTCATGCTGGGCTACATAATAGGATTAATGGAGGAACCAGTGTTGCCTATTCTGTGTGGGATCTACACCCGAAGTTTCCTTTTCTGACCTAGTGTTCTTTTCACATCAGATCAAGGTCTAGTAATTGGAATGATTTTATGTCATATAGAATGGTTTGCAAATGGATTCATGTTCCCTTGTGTCACTAATATCTCAGAATAAGAATAAGCCTAAAAGGTAGCTATACTTTTGATGACAGTAACCTGAGTTGATTTGAGGTATTGTCACCTCCATTAGGAACCCATAAGTAATTTGAAAGGAAACTCCAGTCTCTGAATCGAGTGCTTTCTCTACCACACCATTTCATTTCTCACCAGAGTCTTTTTATCCCTTCCCCTTGGAAAATAAGCCTGGAGCTACCACCTCTGCAAATTTGTCCTGTTGGCTAAGAGGACATCTAAGTAGCTGCTGAGTTCAAGCAAGCATCTGGACTGCCTGGGCTCCCCTGTTCACTGTGATAAAACTTCTAGACAACAAAAAAGGCTAGTAAGATTCTAGACTTCCAAGTAGACCATAATGAATTGGCTCTGATTTCCTGCATTCCTCTCCTTAGCTCCCAGTTCATAGTTCATGATGAAGACAGTGGATGTCATCAGTAGCGTCAGAAGGCTGCTATCTTGTGTACCCCCTCCTTCCCTTCACCCCCCTTTACTTTCTTCACAACTTTCTTCTCTTTTAATAAAGCAGCTGATAAACTTTGGGGGGTGGCGAGAGAAGGAAAGGGTTTATATTGCTTACACTTCCACATTGCTGTTCGTCATCAAAGGAAGTCAGGACAAGAACTTGAAGAGGGTAGGTTCCAGGAAGCAGGAGCAGATGCAGAGGCCGTGGAGGAGTGCTGCTTAGTGGCTTATTCCCCATGGCTTACTTAACCTGCTTTCTCATGGAACCCAGGAGGACCAGGCCAGGGATGGTACCACCCACAATAGGCAGGGCCCTCCCCCATCAATCACTAGTTAGGAAAATGTCTTGCAGCTGGATCTTATGGAGGTATTTTCTCAATTGAGGCCCCCTCCTTTCAGATAACTCTAGCTTGTGTCAAGTTGACATAAGACTAGCCAGCACGGTAGTCTTAAGGGCATACTGTCACTTCAGTGAAACTTGATTTTCCCTAATGTAAAATGGACCACATAGAGCAGACTGTAGCCAGGACCTTTCTTGTGTTAAAGAACTCCTTTTGCTTTTTGCTTTTTTAACCAACTCGGCCACTCTGTAAAAATGGCATGTGGATGGTAGTGATAATGAACTGTTGTCTTAGATTTTGCTCATATTTTCAAAGGAACCCCTGATGGTGAGGAAGAAGTCCATAAACTGATGAACACTAAGACTCCTTCCAGGGTAGAAGAATATTTTATGCTGGCATGTGGTTCCCTATTGGGAAATCAGAAAGTGGAGCCAAGGGGATCATTGCATAGTCTCTAGGAAATGAGGCCAAGTCTCTAGCCATGGAACTTTCCTTCAATACCTGGTCCACTCTACTTCCAGTCTTTGTTACAGCGTTGCACTGGCAATGCAATGGTGAATGTCTGGGTTTCTGTCTCACTGACCCCCCTTAAGGTCACCATCTTGCGCTCAGTAACCTTAATCTTTCCCATTCCTCTTGGTCCCCATAGAAGTATAAATCTAAGTTGTAGCTAATAATCTTTGAGGATGTCTCTTTGCATACTCTTTACATGTATCATGCCTTTTATTTAACGCACCGTGTAGATATAGTGGGCACTGAGGTAAGCCACACGCTCTCAAAGCTAGAAGCAAGGGCTGCAGGTCTGAGAGGGAGCTGAGGTCTCTACTGCTGCGTGTGTCCCACAACATATCACTAGGAACTGTTTGATGCGCTTAACACTGAGCTGAGTGCAATGAGAGAGACCCGGAGAAATGAAAGGTGCTGAACTTGGACTCCAGAAAAGAGTACTTCTCCAAAATTACAGCTGAATATTTGTTGTCACAGCTTCCTGCAACTCATGGAGGAATCTTAAAATGCTCAGGAGTAGTTGTCAAGCCCTAAGCTCTCCTTGGAAGGTGAAGCTCTAAAAGGGTGCATGGCTTTGGCATATGAAGGGATTGCATCCCAGGTTTTAGAGTCAGAGCTCAATCAAGGAAGAATGGATTTTGCACACATTTTCTTTGGAGCTTCACATCTATTCTCCAATGGTCTTTCTTCCACTACATTTTAGGTGGTAGCTTATACTTCCAAGACTTCTCTGTCTGGAGAAAAGTGATGCTGTACATTGTACAGACAAGGAAGGGCTCATGACCTTGAACTGCTTTGCATTATATCTCTGTCCTGATAGTGTCTTGTGTAACTAGCAGGAACTTGACACATTGAGACAGAAAGCCTGTTATTATTAAGTCTGTTTGCAAATGTGTGGAAAATCTCTGGTAACACCCCCTGGTTATGAGAGTGGAAGATAAGGATCTACATCGTGCTCTGCTAGAAGCTTCGCCTTTTCCCTTTTCTTTTCTTACCTCCAATTGCTCACATTTCAGACACAACTCAGAGAGCAACACCAGATCTCTAGAGCCACTAAGCTGTGTCTGAAACATAGAGACACAGCACTTTGTGAGGACAGACAGCTCGCATTCCTGGGCTCATCCTTCAGGAAACAGGCTTCAGCTGACTCCTTGAGAGCTCCAGGGTATGGACAGGCTGTGACCCTCAGAGGCATGTAGCCATCGTTTGAGTCAAGATGGCTAAACTTTTTAACAATGTGAGGAGCTGGACAAATGTGTTCTCACAGTAATAAGCTCACAAACTAAGCTGGTTTGGTTGGGGGAGGGGAGCTGAAGGTAAGTCCCCTGGGAAAATCTCATGTTCTGGTTATGTTCAAAGCCCTGCTTCTCCTCCTAAGTCCACCAGCTTTCTCAGTCTTCAGGAGGGAGAGAAGAAGTGCAAGAGGAGCCACTAATGGTTCCCTAGTACCCTAGGTGCCTGGCACCTGACCCTTCACTACCCTGTCTTGCCCATCCTGTAGTAATAGAAGTCAAGGTCCCATGCATGTTCTTCTCAGGAGGGGCTGTGGCTTGGTACTCCGTATGCCACCAGCCTAGAAGACCACACCTCCATACCTCCACATCCCATGATGAGTCCCTCACCACTGGAGTTGAGAAGTGATATTTGTATGAATGAAAACATCCAGCCTCTGATGTTTTGATAATTGGGAGTATAAAAAATCCTGACAATTGACAGATTAACAAGAGAAAAGACATAGATTTACTAATGTGCAAACTCGGGGGAAGTAGCATGAATCACCTAACTCAAAGAGTAGCCAGATGGTTAGAGCTGAAATAGCCTCTTTCACCTGCTCCACAGGGCCTAGGTGGGCAGGTCTAAAGGGAAGTATGGAGGAAGACAAAATGAGTTTCAGGAAGATGGAGTCACAATGGACTGGTCCAAATTTGCACCTGCTGGAGTGTGCTGGCTACTCCAGCCTTTCTTTTTATGAGCCTGGTCTTCTGAGGCATCTTGCCTTTACAAAGATTGGGGAATTTCATAGAATCCCTTCTCAGGAGGAAAGGGTAGGAGAACTGAGCTTGGGAAGATCGTGAAAGCTCTCAGCATCCCATGGTGTCATCCTTTGGAAGACTGTCTTTAGATGCCCCATATGTCTTCATACTTCTATACTTCTGTGAAAATTCAGTTGGTTCTTCATTCAACAAATGTCTCTAGTCAGCTGGGTGTACATGACGGCATGGTGCTAGGTCTTGGGAGCCCATTGAGAGAAAATGTATGATGGGATATTTTTGAAGACCTTTAAAAATGTTTTAATCTTATGTATTAATCCTTCTTAGTTTTCCTATTCTGGCAAAAATAATAGTAATAATCAGCAAGGCATTTTTGTGAACTAGCCATTAGAATCCAGGTGTTGCTCAGGCACTCTGTCTCAGTCAGGCACTCCTGGCATCTGTACATACAATACAAGCCACACAGAGAAAAATAAACTAACTGCACCTATAAAAGATTGGGGTAAACTTGGAGAGTCTCCTAGAAGGGATGAGAGAATCAAGTAGGTCCACAGAAGATGTTAAAACTTGTATTCAACATGTGGGCTTTGAGATCAGAATTGCCCTTTAATAAGGAAATGCATTTTGATTGAATGTTGGACACTCTGTCTTTGCTCCAGGCCACGAGTTAACTGATTTGACATAAAACAATTAAACAGGGCTACTTGGCTCTCCTGGGGGTTCTTTGCTTTCACTTTCCTGCCCTGGGCTGCTTCTGAACTGACCTGCTCCAGGGTAAAGAGAAAGCCTCCTCCAGGCTCCTTGGAGTCTTTCTGATGAGAAGGGCTTCGGGGTGGGTGCCAAGGCTTTCAAGAGTATTCCAGTATGAGCCTTTCATTTTAAACTGAGACTGCAGCATATGACGACTCTCCCACATGTGCCCAAGGTTTAAAGCCAGCACTGTCACTTTAAACTGATGTCCCTTTCCTGAGCCTTTTTCTCCTTGGCCCAGCCTGGCAGGAGTGAGGCAATACTTTAAAGGGACAGATTTAAACAATCACCTTGTATGTAGTTCAATCCCTTTTCAAGTGCATTCTTGTGGCTCATGCTGAGGAGCCCCCAAGGGATCCCATCTCCTTCCATAAACTCACAGGAGGCTGTGTGCAGCAATGATGGGCTGTGAACAGGTCATGTAGTAAGAAAGGGAGGCCAGACTCAGACAGCCTGGAATCATCCTTCAGGTTAAGAGCTGGTACTGAGAGGCCCCTGCCAGCTTCAACTGGACAAACCTCAGCTCCCAGATCTCTGTGGCAGAGGCCATCTCTGTCTTTCAAATGGGGTTTTGCACCTACTCTGCTCACCGTGTGGTGCTGTCCAGGGAACCAAATCAGAATTGTCCTGCAAATACTTGGTGAAACACTGAGCTATGCAAATGAAAGGTGTGCATGGAACCAAAAGTCAGGGACTGGGCAACAATGAGCTAATTTAATGTCTTTGTACCAGCACAGTAATGCTGGCTTTCCAGAGCCACTTCAGTCTTTCGTTTCAATTTCTTTTTAATGATTTATTCTATTTATTTGCTTATCACACACACACACACACACACACACACACACACACACACACACACACACACACACACGTGCGTGCATCTGATCCCTTGGAGCTGGAGTTACAGGTGTATGTCAGTTACCCTGTTTGTTAAATGGATGCTGGAACCCAAATACTGGTCCTCATGGTTGTGCACTTAACTACTCTTACTTGCTGAGCCATCTCTCCAGTCTCCCAGCTGGATCCTCTCTATTTGTAGATAATGCCATTGTGGACTCCGCCTCCTAGAGTAGATGAGACCTAACACAGAAACCCTCAATTGGACAACATACAGAATGAGAGATTTTGGAACACCCCATCCTAAATGGGATGTCTTCATCAAATCCCTCTCCTAAGGGCTTAGATAAAGAGGCAGAAAGATTGCAAGAGCCAGAGGGGATGAATGACTCCAAGGAAACCATGTCTTCCAGACATAACATACTTAGGACTGATGTATCTAAAAACTCACACAGGCTCTGGCCTAATACACAGGGCTTACACAGGTTCAAGCCAGACAGGGTCCTAGTGCTGAGAGGGGGAAATGGATTCCAGCTCTCCAGTTAGCACCCACTTGCAAAAGAGAAATTAGTTTTTTCAATGTTCTCACTGGGTATATCAACCACATGTAATGGTAGGTCCAATGCCCAGCTGTAGATGGCCACCACACAGTGAACTCAATGATATTTTTACAGACATTTTATCTCATATTGCTTTGTTGGGGCAGTTTTTTTTTATTATTATTTAATATCTAAGTCTTTTGCTTGGATATTATAGTTTCTGATGTGCTCTTTAGATTTTATTTATGTATTTCTTGTGATCTTTCTTTTTTAAAAAAAATTTCTGACTTGTTTGCTTCCTTCTTTCATGTTTGTTTTCTAAAGAGAGAGCAAAAGAAGGTGTGGAGTTGTGTGGGGGAGGTGAGAAGGTCTGAGAGGAGCTGGGAGAGGGGAAACCCTGATCAAAATATATTGTATGAAAAGAAATATTTTCAATAAAAATAAAATTGTTTAAAAAGCAAACAGAAATAAAGCCAAAATTCATGTGTATGACAAACATATAGACTTCCATGCCATTATTCCCTAACCATCCATGGAAATCACCATCCCCACAGTACTTACAACTATGTAAGTAGGCTTTATATGGTTTTTGGAGAAGAGTTAAAGTCTACGGGAGGGTCTGCATGGGCTGCATGTGAATACCATGTAGTTAGATATGAGGGACACGAGCGTCTGTGGATTTTGGTGTCTGTGGGGTTTTGAAACTAATTCCCAGCTAACACCAAGGGCCAACTGTACTGTAATGAAGGAAAGGGGCAGGATAGTCCCGAGAATAAAGGTCCCCTGACAAGATGACATCCCCACTGAGGATGCTGCATACTGTGGCTCCAGATAACTGAGCACAGCTCCTGATGTCTTACTCTAGCTTGTGACTTCCAGGACAGAGATACTGGGTGAGCCTGGCACCCTAAGCATGTGGCTCTAGAGCTAGCTCCTGATCCCAGGACATCTGAGATGGAGAAATGAAGTCATTGCCTGCATCCAGGCCAAACTGCTACCTGTGAGGACCAGAAAGACTTGGGAGAAGCTGGTGGCTGTGGCTATGATTGGGCTCCATAGATGCCCTTCATGCTGGAGGGCCCAGCACTTCCAGACAAAGCCACAGGGAACCTAGCCCAAGGGAGGCGGGGGGGGGGGGGGGGAGAACTGCCTTTTTCTCCCATTGCTTTAAAATCCCACAATTTCCTAAGCAGTTCTGAGGTTGCTGGCTGTGCTTCGCAGCCACCGATCTATTTAAACTTTTAGTATTAGAGATCTCAGCAGTCTGTCCCAGGAGGAAATTACCTCCCAATTCAAGTGAGCCAGGTGCCCTCTTGAGACATGTGAGATTCGTGTCCCCAGCATAGACCTCTCTCTTTTCAGACTGGTAGACGGCAGTATATAGGCCTATTACTGGAAATAGATGCATTTGTGAGTTTCAACATCCTATTAGTGATGATGATCTGACAAAATCATGAGAATGGAGATATTTGGGTGTGCAGCTGACAGCTGATTTACGTGCTAAGACGGCTTGAGAATGTAGACTGTGTCTCTAGAGAAGCCCCGGAGGAGCTGTGCAGGGTGCAGGAAGGGTGAATCAGGGTGTCATTGGTATGGCATGAGCATCATCTCTGGAGTTCACAGGGACACTTACAGGATGTTGGTACTGATTCAGAAGGCAATAGCACGGGGAGCAGGTGTCAAGTCTCGCGAAGACAGCAACCATTGCTTATACACCAGTCTCCTTGAAACAGGGCCGAGCTGACAGTTATACCAGCCAAGGTACATTTCTTTTCCTCAGATGTAATAATTTAACTTGAATTGATGAAATGAAATATATTTTGGAATCGCTTTCTATCCCAGTGAGATTGGATCATGACAGAAATATATTGAGTTATGAATGTTTAAATGTGGTTGTCAAGGTGTCAAGGGACTCATCCTTTCTCCTAGGATTCTGGGCAAGACAAAGGACTTGCTTTTATCAAGAGGGCCATGTAGGGTCCCTCTTGACTACATGGGCTATTTACCCAGCATCTTCACCTTCCTTTCTCCTCCAGAACAGAGTTGCCTTAGTCTATATTGGCATTTGTGTTTGCTTAAGCTCCATCCATACAAGAAAAATTGAATCGGTCCCATTAGTTTGATTTCAGTAGCGATAGAAAAGGTAATGGATTCCAGGCTTGCTTGCCATTTAATTTAGATGTTAAAATACTGCATGTGGTTGACCTAGATCCATCGCTGCGCCTGCCATACTGAGTTAGAAATGCATAGCAAAGGATGCTGGCAGCTTTTGCAAGTTATCACTTGGAAAACATCTGGTTAACTCAGGGACAATGGACACATCGTCTTGGGGGTTCAAGAACGGAGGTTGGCAGGAGAGTTTGTCATAGTGTATTTTATTAAAGCCCAACTATGCTCATTTAAGTATACTAAAAAGGGGAGCTTTGTGTTGGCTGGAGTAGAACACTGACTCCATGAACTCTCCCTATAATCTGTATCTATAGGGAGTAAGGACCATGAACCCTCAGGGTCTAGTGTAGCATCTGACTCAGGGAAGGGAGTAAGACTTGTGAAGATGGAAAACGTTGATCGATAGGATCAGGAATGAAAGAGGATGTAGCAATATCTTCTATTTTCCACCCAAAAAGAACTCTGCAGTCAGCACAGAAAATTCTCAGTCCCATATCTGCGCCTATTCTGGTACAAGTACCTCAGTCTGTCTGTAATGGTCCCCATCTGTAAACTTGCAGTTGCAGAACACATGCTTCAAGGAGCTTTTTGAAGAGCTGTGGACAGCTCAGTGGTAGCACTTTCCCAGTGTGCATGAGGGAAGTTTGATCCCCAGCATAGTGAAACAGACAAACAGTACTGTTTGAAGATTTAAAGACTTGTCAAATAGGAAGTTCTTTGAAAGATATTTAATATCAATTATAAACACTTAAATGTTTATTACTATTGTTATTAAATGGTTATTGCCACCCTGCTTTACATCAATCAACCCACCCTTATGTTTCAATTAGAAATTTCATTTTAAGAATTCTGGATCTAGGCTGGGAGATAGCTCCATCAGTACAATGCTTGCATTACAAGGACAAGGACCTATGTTTGATCACCAGCTCCCACATAAAAAAGCTGGGCATGGTGGTATGTACTTATAATCCTAGTGCTGGGAGGCAGAGCCTTAGGGCTTACTCGCCAGCCATACTAGCCTAATTAGCTAGTTCCAGGACAAGCTATGTCTTTAAAGAAAAACATCAACAGACAAAACAAGGAACAAAAATGTACCACCTGATGAATGACACCTCAAATTATCCTCTGATCTCCACATACAAGCACACACATGCACAGACATAAACAAGCACACAAAGAATCATGAATCTGCTTTGCTATTAATTAAGGTCTTTTCCTTATGCCACTCTCACACAAGTAAAAATAGGCCTCTATTGTGGGAGCCCATTCTCGGGTTCCTCGTGGCTTTACCCTGCAGGTCCGAATAGAGGATGATCAGGACCACGGGCCTGAGTCCAGGTGTCTGAGATGGTCTGCACTTGGCTGTGTTGGGGGAGGAGGTCTTTTGCTCCACCCCTTGGTGTCTCTATAAAAACCCTGGGCCAGAGACAGTCGGGCCCGTTGGAATAGGTTCCAGGCCCTTTCGAGGCTATCCTTTATTTTCTATCTGTTTATCTCCACAAGATTCTCCACTATAAATCCTTCTATCTAATATTTCCTGCTGCTCGCACTCAAGAAAACTCTGGGAAGCTGTGGGGGTGGTGGGTAAACACCCCACACTCTTATCAAATGACAAAAGCAGGTATGGATCCTGGTTCCTGGAGAGGTTTCAATATTCCTTGCTTTGCCATGTAGGGCTACCCCAGCTTGACCTCTAGAGAATTCCTTCAGCCCTATGGTGCTAACAGCAGCCACAGCCACAGTTATGTAAAGAAAACGCATTATAAGGAAGGATCAGTTCTAGATGATTCTCTTGTGTTATCCCAGTCAATCTATCTAATAATCAGATCAAAAAATTTGACATCAGGGTGGGCAAGATGACTCAGTGGGAAAAAGCTTTCACTACTCAACCTGACTACCTGAGTCAAGAGCTTGGAAACTCTATGGCGATAGGAAAGAGTCAACCCCAACAGGCTGCTCTCTGACTTCCACACTTGTGCTACGCCATGCCTACACACACACACACACACACACACACACACACACACACACACACACACCACACACACACACACATTATATTTTTGCTTTTTCATTTTTTCTTTTATTTTTGAGATTATAACATAGTTACATCATTTCTCCCTTCCCTTTCATCCATTCAAGTCATCCCATACGCTCCTCCTTGTTTCTTTTTAAATTCTTAGCATCATTCTTTTAATTTTTGTTATATGTATATGTACATACATATTATAAAATATACCCTGATCAATCTGAATAATGTTATTTATATGTATGTTTTTAGAGCTGTTCATTTGGTATTGTATAACCAATTGGTGTGCTCTTCTATAGGGAAGACTATTTCTCCCATTCCAACATTCCTTAGTTGCCTTTAGTTCTTTGTGTAGGGTTGAGTCCTCATGGGCTCTCCCCATCCACTTTGGAATGTCTATTGTTACTGTCTTTGTTCAGCTCATGCTGAGGCAGTCCTATTGGTGATACTTTATGGATGTAGCTTCTGACATTACTAGAAACCACAATCTCACAGCAAAATCCTCTACAATATTCCAGGAGCCTTAGATGTTTTATATTTTATAAATGTCTCCATTGGGACTAGCCTCTACAACTCTGCATTTTTATTAGTTATGGTTTTCTGTAGTGGTTTCCATCTGTTGCAACAAGAAGTTTCCTTGATGAGGGGTGAGGATTACAGTTATTTGTGAGTGTAAGGACAAATGTTTTGAATGTAGTTAGGGATTACACTAGATTAGTAAAGTGGTTGTTATAGGTTCTCCTCTAAGATCCATGATTTCACTATCCCTGAGAAGTTGGCTAGGTTTCCAGTGCCAGGCAAAATTTCCCTTTTGCTGAGCAGGTCTTAAGTCCAATTAGGGAGCTCTTGGTTGCCAGTATGGTATGTATGTCACTACTGTACTCTTAGAGTTAGTAGGCCATGCTGGTCATTGTTGTGGTCAAAAGGTACTCATAGCTGGGTAGTACAATTGATTGCTTTTCTCCCTTGATATCTTACATAGACATCTTCTAGTATCATGAAAGCTAGTCCTCAGGAGAAGACATTCAGGTCAGGTCTAGCTCAGGGGCCTCTGAAACCTATGTCTGAAGTTCATGGTGTCTTCAGCTAAGGATTTGCCTTCTGACTCTGGTGGGAGCAACCAAAGGCAATAGCAATATGCTGTATGTTTTGGAAAACTCTTGGATAATCCTGACCTACAATTCAAAAGAGGGTTTCTCATGCCTGATATTGGAATTTTTGTTAAGTAGTCTTTGGCACTTGAAGGGACCATTGCCATCCCAGATGAGAAATTTTCATTTCATTTATATATGTATATCTATACAAAGAACTATATGTATTGTAGGGTTTTTTGATACATAATTCATAATATGATTTCTATGACCTTTTCAGGCATCCTTACTATTATTTTATCCTCCTTTTCCTTCTTCTATGTCTAATCTTCTCCCTTCCCTAATGAGCCCCACCATTATAATTCTTACTCTTGAAAGATGTGAAACTGAGGCACAAATAGGTCATTTGCCCAAGGTTGTCCAGGTACTATGTAAAAGCTATTTGGATCTGGAAGAGGACAGTACTCAGTCTGTGAGTCTGCACAGCAGAATTCGGTCTAGTTCCATTGCTTTCCTGTTACTATGGTTTTGTGAATCTTCCTGAACTCAAGGTTAGTCTAGAAATCAGAATACATCTCTTCTCTTAGCTTTATCCAGTGAACTGACCTTGGCACCAGAGAATATTTTCCATCTATAAATAGCAAAGTGTATGATTGCCAAATAAGTAGGAGAGTGTTTGCTACTGTGTAAATGCTCCAATGAGCCAGTTATTATTACCATGTTATCATTATAATAAGAATAATGTGCATTTATGGAACATTTTATGTCCCCCAAGTACTTCATGGCTTTCCTAACTAGCTAGCTTACTGACACATTCTAGTGGGATGATTGAATTTCTTCATTTCAACTCTTTGGTGTTGGGAAACTTCAAAGTACCTCTTCGCTCAGGATAGGAGCACCAGAGAGGGAACATGAGAGGGCCAGCAAGATGGAGTCTGGAAGGATGTGTGAGTGAGTTCTTCATCTAACACCTTAGAAAGGCACACCAGATCCAGATCTCTTCGGACTGAGTAAACCCAAAGTTAATTACTGGAAGGCCCCCATTTGTATTTTTATTGCTCTATTTACATTTTATGAAGCCATCTGGTACCATTAATATGTTCAAAACCAGTTTTGTTTTATTTGTCATTTTACAACAACAACAAAAAAAAGCTGGTTCTCCTCAAATGGGAGAAACAGCAGGTCCAGGGAGAAAGCCTCCAGCCCTGAGCTGGAGTATGAGGAAAGGATCAGCCTCTTAGGCTCCACGCAGGCAGATGTGGCCAAGCTTCTGTGGATTTGGTCTATGCTTTCTCAGGCTTAGACACCCAAGGGGCAGTTTGGCCCTCTGTACGGGGGGATAATCTGTATCTCCAGGATGTGCAAACCATGTTAAGAGTGGAACATGACAGGCTGAAGAACAGCAGAACAAGCTCACCAGCTGCCCTCCCTGGGCAGCAAGCTTCAAAGAGTCCATCCAAACCATCACTGTCTCCAGCCAGGACCATCTGCAGGGGCATCCCAAGGGCCACACACATGGATGGAGTCTACAAGCCATCATGCTCTTTTTCTGTTGTTTAGCATCCTTAGGACACAGCTGAGTGATTCCCTCAGAGGTAGCTTAGGGAGACCAGAAGCCACCATCGGCCAATCTTGGCTTGGGGACTAACTAATGGCAAAACGTCCTTTCCCAAGCTCAACCCAAAATGAGCAGCTGCTGCAGGATTACAGAGCATTGGACCCTCTCGCTTTCATTTTAAATGTTATCTCAGCTGGACAGTTCTTGCAAATGAGCCTCCCCCAACCCCCTTCCTTCTCAGCCCCCACCACCTCCACCAGATACTCTACCCACATACGCTCTGGCCAAAGCCAGGGCCTACAGGGGTGCACATTAACTAAATTGTGGCTTACTGGCCACTTTGGTGATGTTCCCAGACAGGCTTCTCTGGCTTAACACTTGGATGCTAATGACAAGAACTGGTGAGTCAGATGTGGCTGAAGGAGAGCCTTTAAGGCCAACACGGCGCACATGAGTGCCAGGGCGCTTTGAACCTATACCTGTTCTCAGCCCATAGGAAGGCTAAGGCGGAGATGCCCGTTTGGGGGTTTTGTTTTGCTTTAAACAACAGAAATATCCTACTGCTATAGAAAAACATGTACTGTGTAACTGTCTCCAATCATGCCCTGCAGGTTTCAGAAACACAAAACAAAGACTTTCATCGATTGTGAGGAAGCATGACTGAGATTTTCTTTCTCTAAGTGCTCCCCTGACACAGTTTCTTCCCTCTGACCTTTGTCCCTTGCCTCCCTGACTCTGTGCTTTCCCCTCATTCTTTTATCCCTCCTTGCTCCAAGCTATCCACGAGGGAAAGGAATTTGGGTTTTTGAATGAGAAAAGGAAATAATTAAAACAAAATGCTATACTTGGTTCCTCATTTCTACCAACAACTGCAATTGGTTGGTTCCAGAACATGGTACCATTTCTTTCCTCTGTCCTCCCCAAGCCCACCACATTCCTCGACCCCATTCCTCTTGTGTCTTCCTAATCAGTACCCCAGAACTGGTTACAGAGGACTTTCTTACAGAAAGCAGACTCATCCCTAAAGCCATTTCTAAATTTACGCTCATTGCTCTGGGTGGTGAGCCAGGAGACTGGGTAGACCACGGGACTTGAGGAAAAAGACTGTGTATAGTTGAATGCTGTACCTTGGGGCTAGACTATGTTCAGGAGGCTGAGACAGAGCAAAGTACTACCATTTCTGCCTGAACTGGGGAGAGCCCAGACTGCCCACATCCTGGTTTCTGACTTACCAGGGGAGTCTCAGGCCACCTAAAAGCAGCCACACGCTTTGAGAAATATAAAACCCAACCCAACCATGGTCCCCAGTTTATTTCTAGAATATAAGCTAGAAGTACTTATGTGCTGTGTTACAGTGGCTGAGAGGGGCCACAGGCTTGAACACAGCCCAGCCAGCTCTGTTTGGCTTCTAACATTATAAATTATGTAGCTGTCTTCATCTATTATTCAGCATAATTTATTTTGGACATTTATATCAGCAGTTTATAGACAAAATAAACCAGATGCCAAAAGAAGGAGTAGAGAATGAAAATGGACATGTATGGTGGAGGGCACACAAGGAGAGGGAGAATTGAGGAACAATGTGCTCCTCCATCAATCAAACAAGAACTACACAGTGTCAAGACCAGAAGTGAGGATGAGTGGAAGATGACACATGGTCACCATTTCTATGTCCCTATTCACATATCTTGGGCATTTGGTTTTTGCTCAAGGAATGTCAATCTCCCTGACAACTACATGGAAGAAGCAGCCTCCTGCCTCTACAGCAGCAGCTCCCATGTCTTTGCCATCATATCAAGGGTCTTTTGATACTCCTCCCATGCTTCTTGATAAATCCTAGCAGTATTGGTCTCCTTGCTGACCAACTCCCAGCTTGCTCTAGAGCTGACTCCCTCCGAGGATCTGAGAGCTTTGTTCTTATTTTTGTCCTCACACTTGGCTCAGTGCTCTCTTAGCTTTTTGGGTGCCTTCCATCGCCTTCCTGTTGTGATGGGCTCTTCCTGGGCTTCTGTATCCTCTGCCCTACCCACCCTTGGCCCAAGAGCCAATGGATTTGGGCCAGATGCACTCAGATTCATGTCCAAGCCTGTGCTTGCAAGGTCTGAAGCTTGCTTCTGTGGTCCTGGCCTTGGGAGGGGTGGAGCTATAGGGAGGAGGAAGGAGGAAGAGCCAGAATTGTCTAGTGGGACCACAGCAGCCACAGAAAACCAGTTCTGCCCAATCAGACTTACCCAGAAAAGGAGAACAGTAGGTAGTTTTTTTCTTGTCCGTTATGTCCACTCTGATAATCAAGAGTTGAAATGGCTGAGATCACAGCATCAGCCTGATTGGCTAACAGGAATCTGAGTTAGGTAATTTTGAGACCAAATTCATGCAGGTCGAAACTCATTAGCCACAATATAAAAACAGCCTTCTGTGTTAACATAGTTTCCTATGGAGTTTGTGTTTGTGTGTGGTTGGCTTAATTCCTGTGACACCTCAGAAAACTCTGAGGTAAAAACTACAACTGCCCTTACTGGTCTCTGTGTCCACTTCTGAGATGCCACCCTGCATGGAAAGTGCAAGGGAGTTGTGGACCTTTGGGGCCACAACCACAGAAAAACATTAGGGGTGCCTGGACAAGGCAGTGCAGATCACATGAATGGTGGCTCATAGTTGGTCCCTCCAGTCATTCAGTGAGATGTTGTAGAAGACACTGTATCTGAGACCATGCTGCTTTGCTGAGACCACACAGCTGGCATAAGATGAAGGGGGTGAGGAGGGACAGAGAGTGATGTCCTCAGCAGCATGAGTCTGGATCATCTTTAGGGAACCTCATTTCTTAAAGGTGCTCTAGTTTGGTAGTCCTGTCTAAAGGACTTGGCATCTTCAGATGAACTAACCAGCTTGCCACTGTGCCATCATGAGCTGGACTGTCCATGATGGGCTGCCTAGGGAGCAGTTGATGAGAATTAACAGCTAAAGACTGGAAATGGCATCAGTCGGGCCCTTGCTGTATCACACAAAGGACAACAGCTGCACCCAGGAAGGCCTTCGGAGCATCACAACAGAGTTAGGAACTCTAAAAAAAGGAAGTTGGTTGAGGCCATAACAAGAGACACTGAATGATTTCTGATCCCATTTCCGCAAAGAAAGATGGAAGGGCCATACAACAGTGAGATTAGTCTCAACCACCTTTGAGTCTCTGACTCACTTCTGAGGCCTGGGGATTTCCCGCAGCTGAGCACAGAGGTGCAGTGAAGAAAATTTTGTAAGGAGACTCCAGTGGACACAGGGTCCCTTGGATTTGGAATACTACTATGAATTTAAGGGTTCCCCAAATCTCCTTTTGATCCAGGTTTAAAAATAGAGATAAAATAGAAAACTGAAAAAGTTCATGGGGTTGTAGCAGCTGAGAGTCTGGGGAGAGGATTTAGTGGTGATGGAGAAGGATGCCTACTGTGTGTAGGATTCTAAGACCTGAAAGAACATTCTCGAGCAGGCAGGTACCTTGCAATATTTCCTGAATAAGCAGGCTAAAATCTCGCCAGGATCCTTATGCTAGTTTAAGGTCTGTTAGGCCCCATGATATTCATAAAGATGACCTTTGCTCTGACCTCAGGCCTGCCAGAACTCTATAGCATGGGAAGAAGGGAAGAGCAGCTTAGAAAGCCCCTCAGGCCATGTGAACCACCCTGCCCTTCAGAAGAATGGGTGGATTTTAGCTTTTCAGCGATCTTATCCTTGTTTACTTTCCTATTATAGTTCCCAGGTGCAGGCCTCTAACAGCTCCTGATGACTAATCCTGGTGTGATCCACACACAAAACTTAGACTCCGACTGTATTGCTCCCCTCGGAGGAACCTAAATGAGAACATCATATAACCTGCTTCCCTGGCATTCCTCTAGCAGTGCTCCACAGGGTCCTGGTGACCTGAAATACCTTGCCAGTCTCCCAGTACAGAAGACAAGTGGAGAAACCCAAATGCTAGACTCCAGCCCAACCACTCAGAGTGGTAGCATTAGGGGGAAAGAAATGGATGGTACTGTGATATTGGTCCAGAAACAAGGTCAAGGCTTATCAAGGACAGCTTAGCACTTACTTGCAATGATGTTCCTGTAACCACTCTGTAGCCAGTATCTGACTGGAATGAGCAATTAGCAGACCTTTAAAGACATTTTAAGCTGTATTATTCTTTATTGGGGGTGACAAAAGACTACATATGAATTCTAGAGGATTTAGCGTCATCCCTTCTCTCTACCAAATAAATGCTAGTACCATCACTATTTGCCCTCTAATGGAGACAACCAACAATTTCTCCACACGGTACCGAATATCCTTCAGGAGGCATGGTTGACCTTAGCTGGGAACACATGTATTCAAGTAACCCTAGGTTCTTCCACCAGCTACTTAAATCAAGTCCCCAAACAGGCAGTAGTTTCTAGGAAACACATATTATCACACTGCATCCCTGATCCACTGAATAAGAGTTTCTATCAATGGTACCAAGGAGGTTATATTTTCCTAGACTCCCTGGGTGATGTTCATTCCTGCTAGAACTTGAAAAACACTGCCGGGTGCTAGCCACTTGCCACCTGCAGCTTATTATATTCTCAATTATTGTTAGGTGAATTAACTAAAACCAAGAATATATTGTCTCAGTAGCTTTGCACCCATTTCGAGTGTGCAATAGTCACACGTAACCAGGGACAATTCTACTCATTAGGCTAGATCCAGAATGTTTTCCTAATTGCAGACATCTCACTGGCCCACATTCTAATTAATTGGTTACCAAACAGGAATGGTTTCCACAGCTATAGGATTGTGCCTGTGGCAATCAGCAAATCAAAGAGAATGTTCTCTGGCTACTTTAGGGTCTTGTATAGCTAGATATAGAGTGAAGTGAGAGAAACCACGTTTCTTCCCTCCTTCACCCTTTCATGGCAGGTAGGTGTAATGGCACTCATCTTCCCGGAGTCTATTCTTAGCAACAGGGCAGTTGGGCAGTAAAGCATGATGAGGGAACTAAAAGCAGTCTTAATCAACCACCACCCAAGACCAAGAAACGCACAGAAGCTCATGGTGTTACCTACTTTGTGGAGATGCTGGCCCTTATGATGGCATGACAGAGGCCAGACCATTCCCGTGGGGCTATTGTCTGTCCATATGCAGTTGTTGGATTCAAATGAGTGCCAATTCCAAAGCCTGCTGAGACAGCTTTCCGGTGTTCCCTGTGTAAGCCATGGACCTATCCCTGCAGCTCAGAGTCAAGTGTGATCCAAAAATCACTGAACATAACCAAGTACTGGGGCATTCCTGCCCCAGCTGTGTGAGACCCAAGCACAAAGTGACCCTGCCTCAGCAAGACCTCTTTGGCCTCAAGAGAAGCTTGTACAATGACAGAAACTCTTCAGCCTCCACTGGAAAGCTCAGCAGGTTCAGTGCAATTGGTCCCCTCCCTGGCTCATCTCCCACAGTCAGCCTAAAGGGACTCAGTGAACAAGGAAAGAGAAGCAAGTGCTGGCCAGCTGGCTGGACTCCCACCTGAAAGAGGGTATAGGGGGAAGAGGAGCATCTGAGAGCAGGTTGTTGCTATGTCCATCTCAGGCAAGGTACCACTCTAAAAAATGTCCTGCTCCTGGCCACCTCTTGGATGCATACTTGGGTTAAGCTAGAATATTTTGAAATATCTAGTAAAAAGGGCAGCTTTAGGGATTTCATTTTCAGGGTGCCTCAGGAACCCAGGGCTGATACAATACAGTGGGGTCCAAACCTGTGGGAGAAATATAAGCAGTTTAGTAAGTGGAGGTTCCCATCAGGACTCTGGTCGGGGAACTTTCCAGAATGCGGCAGGAGGGGTGCTGTAGCTCACACCAGGAACTAGACTCTTGGCTCCTGAGGGTGGCCAGAAACAAAAGGGAGAAGTGAACCAGCGTAGGTGGGGCTTAGACCTACAGGAGAGCTTCAATGAGGTGATGGAGGTGGGTAACTCAGTCACCTAAGTGAAAAACTTAGTGTTCAACAGCCATCTGTGGTTGAACCAAGCCAGGCCACCTACCTTGATCACTTTGATTTTTATGACACAAACACAGTATTTATAATTATGTATCCATATTAATATTCTCTGTATTTATAAATATATTACAAATTATTACATGCATGCTGTTACTTCATTCATAAAAACATATGAACATGTGTATTTATCTAGACAAAAATGCACTAGCAAAAATAAAAAGTACTTGAGCATAAATATAGTTACACATACATTAGTCATGCATATGAATAAATGTGCTCATTATTACATGATTGTCAAAAAGGCCCAGTGTTTGCATTCAGATAGTTTCTAGTTTGAATCACAGTTCTGTCATGACAGTGCCTTCTTGTGTAGATTTTAGAATTGAGCCGTCATTTCCTCTTTTGTAAAGTAGAAATAAATGTGCATAAGGAATGTCCATGATGCGTAGAGAATATGAGTATAAAATGCGTAGAATCAGTGGTAAGTGACTGTGTGACCAGTGTAGGAATGGGTGACTCCATCCCTTGGGTGGAAGCTGGAAAATCAGAGAACTATCTGACCATACTGCTCATGAAGTGGTTTCAGTAGCAAATTCATCTACTGTGTGCTTTCCAAAGGGCTCATATGGGATATACTTTTTCTTTAGACCAAATTCTTCTGTTGCAAGAGTGGCTTATTTCTTTTTTCTTTCTTTCTTTCTTTTTTTTGTTGTTGTTTTGTTTTATAACTGGGTGATTTCTTGGAGAAATTCCCTATTGGATCTTATAAAACACAATTTCAAAGAAGTAAATGTCAGATGCTTACAAAAGAAAGCTTTCTGGTGACTTTGAGTCCCCCATTACCTGGATACATCAGAGGTCAAGACCATTGGGTGTGGACATTTGAATATTAGAGGAAGGGTTTTCTTTATGTTTTCTGAGATTCCCTTGCAACTTGAAACCCACACCTCCTCTGGCTTTTTCAGAGGCACCTTCTGAGTGTGGTATGCTGTGATAACATAAGCAGCCCCCTCCACCTCTGTCTACTGCTCCTGGTGGCCCCTATTCATCAGTTACAAGGCCCTGAAGGAATCAAAGAGTGAGGATGTGAGATTACATTCTGGAAATAGGTAAGCTGAAATGGACCGAGGATTGGATTCAACCAGGCAGCCAGATTCATTTAGTGCCTTGTGCAGTCGTATTAGGAAAATCCAACCATCCAGAACAGCTCTGACTGTGCTCCCACTGCAAGAAGGGTGAACCGGACATGCTGCAAGTGGAAGGGGATTCCCTTTGCACAATTTTTTTTTTTTTTTTTTTGGTTTTTCGAGACAGGGTTTCTCTGTGTAGCTTTGCGCCTTTCCTGGGACTCACTTGGTAGCCCAGGCTGGCCTCGAACTCACAGAGATCCGCCTGGCTCTGCCTCCCGAGTGCTGGGATTAAAGGCGTGCGCCACCACCGCCCGGCAAAGATGAGACCCCTTTGCACAATTTTTATGCCTTCTGCCAGGTCAGTTCACACTGGTGCAAGTCTACTCCTGCCTCCTAGGTCTGCATTCTCTGATCCACCTTCCACAAGAATTTCTCCTTGCCTCATCATGAGTCCTGTAGGCCATTCTAGGCTTGCATTTTCCCTCTGTCAATCTGGAGATATGAAAACCTGTTGCAGTGGACCTGAGAGTAGAGCAGAGAACCCTCACAGTGTGGGGATTAGTGCTGATAGAAGTGAGCTTAGGAAGTCATTTAGAAAGTGCCTTTGGCCGGGCGGTGGTGGCGCACGCCTTTAATCCCAGCACTCGGGAGGCAGAGCCAGGTGGATCTCTGTGAGTTCGAGGCCAGCCTGGGCTACCAAGTGAGTCCCGGGAAAGGCGCAAAGCTACACAGAGAAACCCTGTATCGAAAAACCAAAAAAAAAAAAAAAAAAAAAAAAAAAAAGAAAGTGCCTTTGAACACCCACAAAGCTGAGATCTCCTGCTGCCGAGTACTGGGGATGGGCAGGAATATATAATAACGTGAGCAGTAGCTGTGACATCTCACCTCTCTCAAAATAGTGGCCACTATGAAAACAAAACAACCAAATAGTAAATGCTGGCATGGACCTAGAGAAAAAGTACTCCCCCTCGTTGATGATGAGAGTATAAATTAGGAGAGCATGGTGGAGAACAGTTTGGAGGTGCCTCCACAGAGGTATAAATAGAGCTGTCATGTGAGCCAACAATACCATTTCTGGGTATCTATTCAAAGAAAATGAAGCAAGCATATGAAAAAGATGCTTGAATGACCATGTTTTTTTTTTTTTTTTTTTTTTTTTTTTTTTTTTTTTTTTTTTTTTTTTTTTTTTTAACAGCAGTACTTTCAAGAGCTAAGATATGGAATCAACCCAGGTGCCTCTCAACAGGAAGATAGATAAAGAAAATATCACATATACACACAATGAATATTAGTCAACCATAAACAACAATGAAATCTTGTCAACATAAATGTTGAATAGTAATTAGGTTGGAGAGAAGGGTTGGGAAGGATTGCTATAAAAGGGGTCTGTATTTGATCAATGTAGACAATATGCATGTATCAAAAATTACAATGAACTCCATTAATATGTATAATTAACATACACTAATTAAAAATTTAAAAATCATATAAAAATGAATTGAGCCTCAACAATTCTAAATGTCAGCTATTAGTGATCATATACTTAAAAAGAGATGGGGTAACTGTGATTCTCAAATCTGTGTTCTCTCTCTTTCTCTCTCTCTCTCTCCCCCTCCCTCCCCCTTTTCTCCCCTCCCCCTCCCCCTCTCTTTATTTCTCATCTAAAAAAATGTCCTTTTCTCAAATGTCCCTTCAAATGTGTACAACCTTAAAGACTTCCACCCTTTTCCCTGGAGTATGTCTACTTGAGCCTTCTGTGATATGGTAGCAAGATTTAGAGCGATAACTAGGTATTTTTGCATCTATGGCAAATCCTAAGATGTATACTTACACCTTCCTAAAGGCAGCCTTGGCAATTTTCAGATGAAAAATGTCATAGAGGTTTGAGTTTCTGTAATTATCTATTTATATGCTGTGGATGCCCAATGTGGAGTCCAAAGATTGCCTCATTTGCTGGCTATACAGCTGTTCATAAGCAAGGGTAATGTGACACCAGCCCTGCATTGGTTCTCAGGGATGGGAAAATTAGTTATGTCACATATGAAAGCCACTTTACATTCATAGGTCATAAACCAAGAGGAAAAAATAACCCAAAGTTTCAGTATTCAATTTGTTTACTCTGAACAAAATGAAGCCCCTTCAACTGATGAGAGGTGGTGGGAGAGATGGAAAAGGCTTTTGGGAGCTCACTTTAGAGGCTCAAAAGGTGCCTGCGATATTAAATAGCTATTAAAAACTCTAGGTGGATAATTTAAGTGTAGATGAGTATGAACTATCCAGATTAAACTCACCTTAAAACACCAGTCTGAGAATTAAGAAAAGACTATTTGAAATAAGCACAGTTTGGTGTTTTTCAAAACATAAAAATTTTGAAAAAAATAATTTCAGAGTTTCAATGAAAGCTAAATGCAGTCAGATTCAATTGTCTCTAGTGATCTTCCCATTAAAAGCTACAATTTCAAAATAATTATACCCACGTTAAAATAAACACATGTTTATACACACATTCCACATAAAGTGTATAAATTTAGCCAAAGCTTTTAGAGTTTTTTCCATTGTAAATTATATATATCTATATCCACACATATCAGTAAAAACTCTGTCTATTATTCTGAAAATGAGAATTAGAAAAAAATCTTCATAATGGAAAAAACTGGATTGTGTCCTTTGCATATTTTCTATTTTTTATGGTTATTAGTGAGATCGGGATAGCATGCCTTTATAGCATGCTTCACTCCCCAATTATTGTTCAAATCCCTCATTTTGCTAAATTAATTTCTGAAAGATGAATGCACTCTTTCCTCAGGATTGTCACATATTAAATAACATTGCAAACAAAAAGCAAAATTTCAGATTTAATTGTAAACTACAGAACTGGCTCTGGCGCATTACAGGTTTGTTACACAACCAGGTTAGACAAGGAAAAGCATCTTTTAAATTATTCATTGTTATTATCATTATTGCTCTATTAAAGCCATCCTTTTGCTCGATTTTAATGTTTTTCTTTGGAATTTGTACATGGTGAGCAATATTTGGCAGAAAGAAAATCCATTAGGTATCAACATTAACATCATGTACTCTCCAGTGCATGTATTTGCAACATTTCCCATCTTTTAAATTCATTAGTACTTTACAGACTTTAAAAGGACAAGAAGTAAGCATAAGAAAATAAGAAGATCCAGGTATCGGGAGCCCCTGATGTTACTTGAGGTCCCAGTGCAGTCAGGGGGAGCATCAGGTTGTCAAATGCCTGCCTGGTTTTCTAATTCACTGTACTCCATGAATTACTATGACTATGACTTAAGGCATCTAGCTCAGTGGCAATAACATGATTTTTGGATTTTTTACCTACCTCTTAGGATGATGGTTTGATCTGTGGATGAAAAGAACAACGTTGATACAGTCATGCAACTTTAAAGTGCAGCAACTCATAAGGACTCTGGGTCACCAGACCACTCTTGTCTCTTCCCAGTTATGGGGACAAGTTGAGTCCCAAAGGGTTTAATATTGGCTGGAATACCTTTGAAAGATAGCTTGTTTATTCATTCTATATTGACTTAGGGATATGAATAAAGGAGAAGCACATTCACATGGCCCCAGAACTTCTAGACTATTAAGAAGCAGCTAGTAACAATCATAACAGAAGGAGGATGGCCAATCTTTTGGAAGAACAAACAATAAAACTAAGCAGATGAGATTAAAGTCTGCAATGGAGTGCCCATCAGGAGACACTTGCAGAAGGCAAGGGCTTGGCCAGTATCAAGAGCCTTTCAGACAGGAGAAAGGGCACACAGAGGTTGTCAGACAAAATGTACCCAACATTATTTCATAAACAGTAAAGGGGTCAGTGTAGCTGTGACTCACAGGCAATAGAAATGAGTAGTCAGGGAATATCTGAGAGACAATTGAGATTCTAAGGGCAGTTAGACCCAGCAATGCAGACTACTGAAAAGACTTTTCCCATATGTCTGGTTTGGGAATAGTGGTGTGAGCAACATGAATCATTTTACTGTGTTTGTGGTTCTTGCTAGTTTAGATGCTTAGGTTGCTCTTCAGTTGTGATCACTGTTGTCCTAGGTGGGTTTACACTGAGGTCCAAGCAGGTAAGAATCCACAGTCCATCTCACTCTGCTGGTGTTAGCACCACTCTTTAAAGGCTTTGCTAGTCGTGATGGAGATTGTAAAGGTGGTAGTAGGTACCACAGTCTGCATTATTACCCTCTAGGCCACAAGTTCTTGCTCTGTTTTGAGCACATTGACTGCATTATAGTATTTGTGATAATGGCTTAGTCAGACCAGTTTGGCTTTAATTCTTTTCTTTTATTTCATACTTAGGTGACTTTGGGTCAAATGCTCAAATAAGTATTAGGTGTGTGTATCCTGTAGGCCTTCTATGATTTATTAAAAGGATATTTTTTGGAAAGCATCACTAGTGGTTCTGGTAATGCTGAAGACAATGACTGTGGTAAGTCTTAATATGCATTATTTTAAATGTCAAAAGCAAGCTATTCTGAAATACATAGTTAATTATTATCAACCATGGTTATTTTGCCAACATTAGAAGTCATTTCTATAATATGATGGCGATTTCCTTCATTCACTCTGTTTTTCAGAATACTGAGCACTGTCCTGAGGTAAAAGATTCAAAGATCCTCTCCTTGGGGATCATTATTTATCTATTGATCCCAGTCAGGCCTTGGTTACTGAAGTCTCACAAAGAAAAGCTAAAGGCTTTCATAGTCTCTTGCAGCTTATATGTAGGCTGTGAAAAAAATTAACACTAGGGATCAAAAGCTATTTGTGGAAAAAGACTCTTTGCATGTAGGAAGGCATTCATCATGGACACAGACTTTGAAGACATGTGCTTCCAAGTGTATGAGGGAGAGGACTCAGGCCTTCCATGATTCATTTAGTAAACCAGCTGACACTCTTCCTGGGTACTTAGCACTGTGGTCTCACTTCAAAGTCCTTACAATAATAATAATAATAAAAACACCACTCCTGGGGGCCCTAGAAAACCATCACTGGAAGGCAAGACCTAAAAGAAGGCATCAAACTGCACCTTTAGAATCTGCAGCAACACCTGACTCCATCTGATAGGTTCATCAATCCAGTAATGACTAGAAAGGTGAGTTGCAGTAGGAAAATCTCCATTTAGAACAGTACCTCATTCCATCTCTTAGTAGGTAACTATAGTTTATGGAGAGCTTTCTCTGTGAATGTTCTTTTTCTTTCTTTTTTTTTTTCTTAAGTCCACTCCGGAAGAGACTAAGGAATATGAAACAATGGGAGACCCAAGTCATTCTTTCTTCTAACTCAGGTCACTAAACCTTAATAAACTCAAAAGAAGCTCAGTTGGAGGTAAGTTCAGAGAAGTTCTAGGACTGTCCCGGGGTCGTACATGTTTAGGATGCAGATGTGAAACTTGAGTTGTGGTCTTTTTGAGTTAAGACCTGGGTCACATGTTAAATAATGCTGCAAGTAAGAAGCAACTTTTAACTTTAGTTGTAACCTAAGGAGCACACTAATCCTTCATCAAGGCAACACATCAAAAAGCATATTCTAAATTATTCATCATTATTGTCATTATTACTCTATTAAAGCCTTTAGCTTGATTTTAGTACCTTTTCCCTTTGGAATTTAAACACTGTAAACAGTATTTGGCCAAAAAAAAAAAAAAAAGGTCATTATGTATCAGTGTTAATATCATATACTTAACACTGAACAAAAATATTGCACTAAAACAGAACTTTATCCCACCTGCACTCATATTTCCCCAATGCACGTAAGACCCTCAGTGCCCATAGAACCATTTTATAGGTCACTTCTTCTTTGGTGGAGCTTGGAATGAGGAAGAAATCAAGAAGCATCCCTTTGAGCTTAGCAGCTATAGCGTTCCTGGTGCATATGAGCTTTATAATAAAAACTTCAGTGGGAAAGTCATCGAAGAGGGAACCCAGGCTGGCAAAAGGAATGGTGTTCCTCTAAGGTCGCAAACCTGCAAAGAAGACTGACAAAGGCAGACAGGGCTAGGAGGGAAAAGGCAGGAGGAGAGAGGGAGCCAGAGCCATTACCCTGTCTGTTTCCCTTTATTTTTTTCTGACACCACTGTCCATCAGATGTTAACACCTAATTCTCTAACAAAAAATAAATACAACTTGAGCAAATTATGTGAAAAGGCCTTGGAGCCCAATTACTGTATGTCTCGCTTGCTCCTTCCACCCCAGATGCTTACAAGTGGACTTCATTTTCCTGTAATAAACAAAATGGTGAGCGGCTACCTGGCCCAATGAACAGGGCTCAGCTTTAGCTTCATCTGTGAGGGACACCACGTGCTGAGAGACACATGCTATGAATTGCCTCAGCAACACCTGAGGATGTGTGTGCACTGCAAATATGCACACTTCACTAAATTGAAAGAGACTTGTTCCTGGGAGAGATGCTATTTCCCCCACCCCAATTTATTGTAGCTATCACTGTTGCTTGAATATCTAGTTAGTTTATGAGAAGTCATGTTTATTATGAAGGTTATTTATTCATAATAAACAGAGGTAAAATTCAGTTAGGAGTGAATGAATTATGTTCCACCATACCTAATGTGAAAGTATTGAGGGAACTGAGTCAGGATTCATGGTCAGGTTCATTTCTTTAGTTACTTCCTTAAGGGACTTCATCCATTCCTTTACTCATGCATTCATTCAACAAATGTTTCACTCTCTGGCATCTATAGTACAAAAGTGAATGAGCATAAAGTCTCCATAAGAACTCCTGATATGATAGAAAAGACAGTAAAATCAAGAGCTAAAATCTAGACTGGTATGTAGTATATAATTTAAAAGAATACCATATTTGAAGAATGATCAAATACTTTTCAAATTCAAATTGGTTGTATTTGTCCCTACAGATTTATTTTGATGGATGTGCCTCACACTAAACTCTATTTGAAAGTATGCACATCTGTATTTCCACTTTCAACTTAAACTGTGCCAGGAGAACAGATGAGAAGTGTATTTTTTCTAGGTGTAACGAGGATCTCTCATTCACAAATCTTTTAATATTTTAAACTTGTCTCATCCTATAGTCATCTATTCAATAAATAACCACTGGGTATGTCCTTATGGTCAGGTGTTGTAGATGTGAAATTCTGAGAGTGAATACATGTTCCTAAACTATCAAAAGAAGCAAACATTGAAGAAATAATTACAGCAATAACACAGTGATAGGGACAAAGGCAAGATATTTTAAGAATATTCAATGAGGACCAGGCAAAGAGTGCAGATCGTTGTGTAACACTTCCTGGGGAGATGGAAATGGACATGTATTCACCCCAGACAGGCCACTGATGCCAGACCAAAGTACAAAATGATTACTGAGTATAGTTTGATGAAGCAATTAGTTTATTGGGGTTACTCACAGGAGCATGGATGAGGGGTTGTTTACAGGAGCACAAGTAATTCAAAGTCAGATGTATTACAAAAAAAAATTCTTCCTAATGGAAAAGACAGATGACTCTTAAAAACTACATCCTTGAAGTTCCCTGTCCAAGATGCAAGCAACTGCTCCAAACCTCACTCCCAACCCCTGCAATTGGTTATATAACATTAGGGAAGGGACTCATAAGCCTTGTAAGTTTCATGAACTCATTGAACCTACTAAATTTCCTCAGCATCCTGAGTCTTACAAGGGTTCCTTTACTCTCCAGTAGGGAGCACATCATATAAGAAGAAATAGTTACACAATACAGACAGGGGCTTCCGAAAAGCATTCCTGGGCAGTGGAGTCTACAATAAGAGTGGGTTGTTTGATGAGTACATGGGACAATGCTCAAGTAAAGTTATCTTTATTGTTTTTGCCCCTACTCTCATATACCATATTTTTTTTTCTCAAAAGTAAGTTGATTGTGTTCTTAGACATTGATAAATCATGTTAGAGTAGGACTGACACTAGCTTTATGGGTCTCCATGAGAAAAAGCTGTAGGGAATAAGAAGCTCCATACCCCGAATGACCACCAAGCCCTACCCTTTGATTCCTTTGTTTTGAAGATGGCCACTACTGTGATGATATATTTTTCAGTTTTACAGATCCTTTCCTTTGTCTTGACATTCTTCTGCAATATCTGGCACTTAAAATTTCCTTTAGTAAAAAGATATAAAAAATTTCCTGAGCCTCAATAGTAGAAAAGTAATTAAAAAGTGAAATGTGTTGTCTCTGTCCAAGATGAACTTCCCCTACTTTAGGGTCATTAGTATATATACATGGATATCTAGCATTATTATAATATCTATGATGCATGATTAATATGCTTCATTTCACATTATCATCCCAATCTACCCTCTTACATGGTCAAGAGAGGTTTAGCGAGTTCTCCACATAATATCCTCTATCCACAGATACCATTAGAGAAACTCAAAGGTTTAAGCCACTGCATTTTCCACTACCCTGTTAGACCTTCCACAGTGACACTGACTCTTATAGTAAACATGTAACATAAGCCTGCATTACTCCACTCACTTGTATTTATACATGTCACTACACTACAATGCAACATCACACACTGTTATAATACATTTCTGAGTACTTCCTATGCGCCAGTCCACATGATGAGTGCCAGAAGCCAACAATGAGTAACATTGAGCCCCTTTAGCAATGGAGTTTTTAATCCAGTTACAAACTAGGAGACCCATGATTAAATAAAACATTGCAATATATCTTAGCAGATGCTCTGAAAAGAGCAAGTATAAGGATCCATGGTAGCTTACAGTGGGTAACTCTCAACCCTGCCCAAGGTTGCTGGATGCAGTTTGACCTGCTAATTACATGGCTTGGGGATGCTAAATAGATGGACAAAGAGAGAAAAGAAGTATTTTCCAGGTTAAAAAAAATAACCATCACAACTAAACTAGTGAAGACATGATGGCTAGTTAGAGCAGAGAACATTGTATGAGTCAACATGGCTACTACAGAGCATGAGGGGAACAGAAGCAAAGAATAACAATGTAATTCATAAGAAATGCCTGGCTCACTGAAATTAAGGGACAATCACAATGACAGTGATGATTCAGAACTAGGGAGGGTGGTCCTAACACTCAGGAGGTGTAGGCAGGAGGATCAAGAAGTTCAAGGTCACATTGTGCTACAACAAAAGTTCTAGGCTCTCCTGAGTTTCAGCAGGAACCCAGTCTCAAAAAACAAAGATATCAAGACCTTATACTTGAAAGGCATTAAACTAGACCATCATTATCAATTATCATTAGTAGAGGTATCTAAAAAATTCTGGGACTGGAGAATCCTCTGAGAATACCTGCCTTGATTCTTTCTAGGCTGAGGTTTTCTATGACTTCTTTCAAAGACTACAGGAATACAACATAGGGACATCACCTTAAATAGTCTGAACCACAGCTTCCCAGGGTTCTGGAGCTCCATGTTCCTTCACCCTTACATTGTCAGGAGATCACTGCTGCTGTCTGAACATACATACAGCAAGGAAGTTAAAATTGTGAGCTGTAGTCATTCGTGAATTTGTTGACCTGAAGACTCAACTGAGTTGGTTTGCTTCTAATTTCTATTCCTGGCCATGGACATTGCTAGCCAGCAAGGGACTCTGACAGCTTGGTAGAACACAGTTCACTTCTCAGGTTGTATTAAAGCCAGCCATTTCCCAGGTAAAAACTGGATGATCACTCATTGGATATATCCTGTATACGTCCTGCCAAATTGATTTACTTTCCTTTGTTTAGTTAATAGCTTAGACTGCAGATGCTTCTAGAAGAACAGGATGCTGCAGAGGAGTGATGGACACAGTGAGGTTGATCGCTTTCTGTTTTGTTTTTGTTCCTTTCTCTTAACACAATTGTAAAACTGAGGAATCAAAATCCAGCCATTTTAGAGCTAAAATGGCCTTTGATCATCTGGCTTTCATATTTTATAGCTCAGGAAACTGAGGACCTTAGATGTTATGCAATTTCCTGAGCCGTCTGCAGCTATTAGGTAGTGGAGAGAGAAGTGAGTGCATTGATGTCTATAGAAAAGCCATCTGAACAGACATACTATGGTGCATTTTTGGCGGCTCTGGTCTTTGATAGTGATAGCTCCCCATCTCCCGATCATTATACTGTGAAGGTGTTATGTATGGGATGCAGTTTCTGCACATTGTCTCCTTTGAACCTTGGAACAATCTTACAAAGTGGGGCTGGGTCATCACTCTTACTCTAGAGAACGCTACATAGCATTCATCAATAGCTTACTGTTGATCCAGTGTTTCTCACAATAGCACTTTCTCTCTCTGATCAGGAAACTGAGGCAAAGTGGGCACATATACCTTTCCAAGCATATGAAGCTAGTAAGAACTTAGCAGCAGGCTTTGACCAGAATTCCCTGCGCTATAGCCATTGTCCTCCAATACCTTGTGAAGCAGGACATGAACACAGTGTGTTTGAGCCCGGAGCCCTTGCTCTTACTCTCTGGCCTTACAAGCTTCTGAACTTACAAGCACAAATCCGACTATATCAAAAGACCTCCTGTGGGAATTCTTAATTGCAAAAACCTAAGACAAACGATACTGTTTCTTAAACCTACACTCAAAGTCAGTATTGGCTGATAAACTTTGGCTTTTACACTTCAGATAAACAGCCTTAGGAAACCAAGCACCCTCTCTAAAGTTTGCTACCTCTGCCTGGCTTCTGGAAAATCATTTGCCTTTGTTCCTTGTGAAGAGTCTTGGCATAGCAAGGTAGGAAATTAATTATATCATTATATTTCCAGTTCCCTAGTGCTACCACCACTTGCGCACACACACACACACACACACACACACACACACACACACACACACACACACCTACCTGCTTAGATCTTCTGAGTATGTATGTATGTACACATGTTACAAACATACTTAAGTGAGAAACTCAGGCTATGCCATGCTCAGGACATAGAAACATGATAAATGCTGGCCCTACTGACACCCTCATTGACCATGTCCTTCTGTATAAACACAGATGGCTCCGTGTGACCAGAAAGTCATGTAAGTCGGTCTCCTTAATATTCAGACTAATAGGCCATGGAGGAGGAGGGCAGCTCAGAGGTCAGACAGAAACTACCCGCTCATGTGAACATCAACATAGAAATTTCAAATTTGGCCTTACAAGCAATTTTCATGATAAGCCAAATGACCAGTTTGCTATTTTTCTTTTAGTCTGACATTCAGATAATACTAACCTCACTTAAATTCCTTCCTGTCCTTTTATTTCCAGAACATGTGTTTTAGCATAGTTTAAATACTTTCTAATTGAAGATGCCAGTTCTCCATTAAGATGAAAGGAACTCCTTGTCCGTTGCATCTTTTTAAGCTACCCTGCAATGAATAGAAATTATGTTATTTAAAAGGCTTAGCATAATCTGACAGATAGATACAGTAATGCCTCATTAACTTGGTCTCCACAAGTGCAGAACAGTGCAGAATTTTTATAATCATTCATAGTCAGGGATAGCCGAGGATCGAGGGTGATCAACCCTTTCTGATAATTCGTCTCAAAGTTCTTCTTTTTATAGATAACTCACAGCTTCCTACTGACTGTATTTAGAGACATTAAAAATCTCAAAAATTGCTGAACTGCCTGCCTGCTGCTTACTCCCCAGGTCCTGCCCAAAGTATAGGCAGCTTTTGTTTGAGAGGTAAGGATGCTTACTCCTGGCCCAGGACACTGCAAGGCAGTGGCTGAGAGGCTGAAGCAAAGGGAACAGCCCCTTCTGGATAGCGTAAGCTTCATATCTGCTTACAGTTCACCCCTGCTCCATATGATGTCCTTCACATATGCAGGTAGCTACAGAGACTTGATTTCCAATGGGAAACTGAGTGCCAAAGAAACTAAGTAACTTATTTAGATGGTTTGTAACTAAAACCTTCAATTTGAAGTTCTTCATTGTCAACTTGACTACATCTGAAACTAACTGTAACTCTCTGGGTCCACCTGTGAGGGATTTTTTTTTCTTAATTAAATCATTTGAAGTGGGGACACCCACTTTTATCTGGATCTTTTGAGGTGGGAAGATCTACCTTTAGTCTGGGTCACACCTTCTGGTGGCAGCCTGTATAAAGGACATGGAAGAAGGAAGCTCTTGCTCTCTGCAGGCTTTCTCTCACCCTCCCTGGCAAGTCCATTCCTTTATTGGCATTGGAGCCTACTTCCTCAGGATTCAGGTGTATACTGAAGACCAGCTGAGAAATCCAGCCTCATGGACTGAACGACTACTGGCTGAATTCTTTGGCTGTCTGTTAATAAACAGCCATTGTTGGACTAGCTGGATCACAGCCTGTAAACCATTCTAATAAAGCCCACCTATGAATATATACATATATATGTAGAATTTATTAAATACACTCACATACGTATATTCATTCTACAAGTTCTGTCCCTCTACAAAACCCTAACTAATACACCTAGGTTTGATTATACCCAGTACCAGAGGGGCTTGGTCATCTTTAGCCAGTTACCTACTCTCTTCAAGTCTCTTAAACCTGTATTTGTACAACAGCAACATAATAGTAGAATTTCTGAGTCCTTGTAGTAGATTATGAATCATCACTGAGCCCTAGCACATAAAGTCATACAACAGTAGCCATTTTTAGTGGTGGTCCAAGATTATACTGTGAATGAGAAGAGAATCTAGGATGTAGGTTCACAATAGAAGTTCTAAAGCTGCCATCTTCTCACTACCACTCACTCCTTTAAACATGGTCCCACTCGGGGTCTATGATTCTCTAATGGAATGAAACATCATGTTGGGTCTTGTTGGGATCCCTTTGGAGGTGGGGTCAAGACAAAGACATAGAGCCAACTCCCCACCTGAACTTCAGGCATGGATTATTGCATTCAAAGATTCAGAATGACCACACTGGTTGCTCCTAGAAGAAATTTTACTGTAATGATGATATCACCACATATCATCAAAAAGAGAACAGAGTTGCTGGGAACCTGCTCCCAGTCTCACGTGTGTAAGACCCTTGCACTCTGTGGGTAGGTAGGTCACCAGTTCTTTCTGAGATAGGAAGGGTGGGTGGAACATGGTGATGTTCTAGAGATGTGAAACCATTGATTGTTGTTACTGGCAGAAGGGCCATAAAGGACAGTAGTCCAATCCCTTATTTTGTAAATGATGAAAATGAGACAGAGAGGAGCAAAATTGACCTGTCTTGTATGGTCTGGCTGGTAGCAGACAAAAGCGTGGGAACAGGAGCTCAAGCGGCTGAGCTGCAGACCAACAAAATCTTCGTGTTCTTTCCCTTCTGTCTACTAAATAAAGGAAAGCTAGCTTGCTCCAGGCATAAGAGTGTCATCATGTATCAATCTTTGGGCAAACATTACCTGCTCTGAAATGCTTCCTTGACTATTGAATCTAAATGATTCCCAAATCTTTCTCTGTTTTCTTGTATTTTCAGTCTTTTCATAGCAGTTGCCAGCAGCTGACAGTAAAAGATATGTTTTCTTGTGAGCTTATTGTCTGCTCCTTCTCCTGTGTATGCATCCCAGTGAGGGAGGGGCTCTATTTTGATAGAAGCTATACCCACCCTGCACCATAGTAATTAATAAGCATTCACACGGTGTTTATTGAATAAGTGAATGACAGGCGGCACTAACATTCATCAGGCAAGGGCTGGGAGGGAATCTGGAACGGCAGTGAGAAGCTACAGAGTAGTTTTCTGCGCCCTGGGCACAGCACAGGAACCTCCCAGTTTTCTTGCCATTCTGACACCCTACTGCCTAGGATTCCAGAAATCTCCATCTGCTCCTTCTCTACCCATTTGCTCTCCCCCCCTGGCTTCCCTGAGCCTCGAAGCTTAGAACTCAACACAGGTGTTTTAAACGCTACATCGTTTTGCTTGTCAGTTTTCTGCTCACATGCTGTGCATTAACTTACCCAGGATAATGGGAAAGAGGCTACCCAACTTATTGCAGGAAAGGCTTAGAGACAAACTTGTCAAAGTAGTTGGCCATTTTGAATTGTACATAGGACCTGGTCGTCTCTTAGGTGATGTGTGTGTGTGTGTGTGTGTGTGTGTGTGTGTGTGTGTGTGTGTTATTCAAGACTGTCTTTTGTAAAACATAGTTCCATGATATAGCATTCAACTATAAATACCTATGAATTATTTTCTACATGCAATGATACTGGAAATATCTAGGTCTTATTGTCAAGTGGAAAAAAAGTAAAATTCAGCATGCATATATATTAAGAAGCTGTTTTATAAACATTAGGAGGCATCGATGTCCTTATCTATATATCTGTGCCCAGGTCATGCCCAGGTCTAGCTTAGACACATGCACAGAGAGTTTGAGTGGTCACAGAGAAAGAAAGGTTCCTGTGAACGTTTATAACAGTCTGATCTATGGGCTCACCCAAGAGAATGGGATCGGGATGCTGGGACTGCAGTGTTACATAGTTCGGCATTTTTCCAATGATGCAAAAATATAATTTAAAAATAAGAGACAGTAACAGCAAAACTGGTAGGTAGTGAGGATGTGTAAAGTTAGTTCTCCTATCCCCCCCAGGGCCTCTTGAGAAAAAGGTCCACAGAAGTGAGCCACACAGCAGCAGGTGCTATTGCGTTCAAAGATGGGGGAGCAGTCTGCAGCAATGCAGGATGGCTTCTCAGTAAGAAGGCTCCAGAGTCAGTGCTAGAGGAAGCAGACAGCCAACAGAGACACAGTGTGTGGGGAGGTCCTTAAAAGTAGGGGCTGGGTACAGATTGGGGAACATGAAGCTCCACTGAGCAACTAAAAGCAATGGATAGAGCGGTGTGTGTGTGTGTGTGTGTGTGTGTGTGTGTGTGTGTGTGTGTGTGTGTGTGTGTGTGTACAGGGCGGGGTGTGTGTGGATAGGTACTGAGGGAGGTCAAGAGATAGGCTAGATCTACACTGAGCCTATATATTTGATATTCCAGAGCTCTGTCTGGAGTTAGCATAGATCGGTTCACTTAATACCTTATTTTTGTAAATATGCTTAGCACCTCCTGAGTGTTAGACATGATTGAGTTGACTTGGAGGTCTTCTCTTTTTGTTCAAAAATGGTAAGAGGCACCATGAAAGAAAAGAGATAGTGACAGGATTGGCTGGTTGTTACATTAAAGAAGGAGTTGAGTTCAGTGGCACACACCTGTAATCACAGCAGTTGAGAGGCAGAGGAAGAGAAGAGAGAGCTTGAGACCAGCCAGGGCTAATTCCAAGTCAGCCTGAGAGATCCAGCAAGATGTTGGATCTAAGACCAAATGAGGGCCAGGAGGTGGCTCTGTAGGTACAAGTGCTAGGCACATAAGCCTGGTGACCAGACTTCAACCCTCAGAATCCATATAAAAAGCTGGATAGCCTTGTATCTATCTGTAATCCCAACACTCTTGCAGAGAGATGGAAGGTAGGGACAGGAAAATCACCAATTAGCTCACAGGCTGGCTAGCCTGCAGTCTGCAGCAAGGCAGTAGCAACAAGAGAGACCCTCCAGGAAGCTGAGAGCCAACTCCTGAAAGTTGTCTTCTGACTTCCACATGTTCACCATGTGTTAGCATGGACATGTACGCACACAAACTCACACATACAATTCTAATGTTCATTTAAGAAGAGGTGTTGGTGGAACATTGGTGAAAAGTGGCTTGGACCCTCCACAAGCTGGAACACACTAAAAAGATGACCATGTAAAGATGGAGGTAAGATGCTAATATCAACAGCAAGGCTGCCCTGCTCTCGCTCTTTTGAGAGATCAAGGATTTATTTCTTTAGCTCATCTCTCCAGCAAACTCTTTCTCCCTCTTGATGTTACCAGGTTTCCATCACTAGGTAACAGAAAATCCTGTGTCTGTGTTAAAGCCCTTGACTGTGAAGCTAGAGAGAGAGGAGGAGGAAGAGGAAAAGAGAGAGAGAGAGAGAGAGAGAGAGAGAGAGAGAGAGAGATTCTCTTAAATCTGAAAATAAATCGATTGCCTCTAAAACAATAATGAAGATGGAGATGATTTCCAATGCTAATCTTTTTCTCTTGTCAACCCTGCCCAAAGGAAGCATTAAGTAAGAAACCATTTGAAGACCCTCAACAGACTCCCCATCAAGTTGACCACACCCACGCCAGGAACAACTAAGGATAGTCACATGGTTGATCTGAATCTAGTCTGCCCCTGAGCATGGAGGCTTCCCTTAGTGTGCTGCAGTGGGGCCTCTATTCTTTTCACCCAGTCAGCTTAAGACTTCTGCATTATTTTCTCTCTGAGAAAGAAACCCTGCCCTTCTTATCCATCATATTGCTTTCCATTCTTTGTGTACAGAAGAATATGTTATTTATTCAAATGTCTTCAGTTATGAACTATTTTAAGATATAAAAAGATGGATCTCAGAGTTTCATAATCAATATTAGAATGAAATTTACAACTCACCATTTCATGTGCCTCCATCTACTATGCAGGTCTTCGGCAGCCTGCCCATCAAGACTCAAGCAACCTCAGCCAATCAGAAGGCCCATTGCTCATTAGAGTTATGGGTGTTAGAGAGGACTGTCTCCCTTGCACTCTGATGTCCCAGTCAAGTTCACTCACAGGTACTAGTTGGGCTGTGGAGCCAGCCATACGGAGGAAATGAGAGTCTGCTGTGTACAGCATTTCTTCACATAAGTTGCAGTGTGCAAGTGGCCTTTCCCCAAATTGTCTTTCTTCAAATCTATTGCCCACCCAATGATCAGACCCTCTCCTCTGACTCTTTTCTGTTGTCTGGACAAGGTATGGTAAGTGTTCAGCATACTGGGAATCCAATTCTTCTTTCCCTTTTCATTTTTAATACATTTTGCTCTTGGCCAACTTATATATAAAACAACCATGTTACTCTTATTTCCCTCCCATCCTGGCCAGGCCCCTCTCCTCTTTATAAATCTCTGTTCCATATTCACAAGTTTGTGTTCTTTTGTGTTCCACAAAGTTCAACTAGGGTTTTCTGTGTGAGTTGGTGTGTGGGACTATCTAATAGAGCCTGGTAGGTATGCATCAGTGGATGAACAGCTGGGTATCATGTCTTCCTCTCTCTCGGAATCTGTTAGCTGTCAATAGCTCATCAGTAAGTGGCAAGGCTCTATGAGCCCCTTCCCTATTCACAGCTGACTGTGAAGTAGCCTGGCTTATGTGGGTCTCAAGCCAGACAGTGCAGCTGCTGTGAATTCATAATTGCCATGGGTGATTCTTGTTTAGGAGATAGTACTTCACAGGCCTTTCCCTGCTTTCAAGTGCTTACATTTTCTCTGCCCCTCTTTCATCATGTTCCTTGAGCCTTCTGTGGGTCCTATCAATATCTTGTTTAGGGCCAAGCCCTCAACTTTTCATTTCAGTGTCTTGTACAGCCTTGTGTCTCTGCACTTACCTATGTTCATAGCAACGAGAAGCTTCTCTGATTGAGATGAGTAGCCTTTGATTATGAGTATAAACACAGGCATTTAAAAAATAGTTAGATGCTATGTTGGTGTAGCTAAGTGAAATTATAGGCTCCCTATTAGGGCCTAAGCCCCCTCAGTCATATTTTTGTTTGTTTTTCCTTTCTTCTTACACTATGCTTACAGTTCTAGGTATGAAGTCTCTCTTATGGAGTGATGTGAAACCCAACCAGTAGTGATTGTTTCCCCAATGATAGTCTTGCTCCCTTGTGTTGTCTTCGAGCCCCCAGACTGTCTTCCACATGATCCTTTCTGCTGGCTCTGCTCTTCCTTGAGCTTGATCTGGCTAATTGGAAGTTTCATTGCAGATTGAGTTCGTTTCCCTATTTCTCTTTGTTGAATTCTATTTTTGCATTTTGAATTGTCCTCCCCTTTTCATTCAGCTATGTATATTTTCTTGGATTTCAAACAGTTTGCTTCATGTCCTCTCTCATTTCATTCAGCTGTTTGTTCCTGTTCTCTTTAAATCCTTTAAAGCTCTTTTCACTTATTTATAATCATTGTTTTGAATTCTGTGTCTTGAATTTCAATATCTTTGGGAGCTGTTACTGCAGTGTTTGGTGATTTTGAGCAGGGAGCAGGCCCAATGTCTTGATTCTTTGTATTGCTTGTGTTTTACTGACGAGGTCCATACATGTGACATCGGGTCTTCCTTCTTTCTGTTGCTATGTGTTTGCAGTAAAGCCTAGAGGTAGGAGCAGACTGGATGGCTGAGAGGAGAATAGATGGAGTAGACACAGGTCAGGGCTAAGGGCCTTCTTTATCAAGCTCCTACCCAGTAAGTAGGTCACTTGTGGAAAATCAGCATGAGGTTTCTAGAAGCAGGGGAAGGGGCAGAGGCAGTGGAGGGTGGAGGGGCTGCCTTACCAATTCCTTGTAAGATTGTAAGTGGTGCATGAGTTAGAGGGGGTCTGGGGAAGGGCAGGTGTCACAAATGATGCAATGAAGGGGCTGCCATGTTTGGTCCTGCTTGGCCACATGTGACTGGGTGGAGAGAGTTCCCAGGGTGGGATGAGGGGATCTCAGATAGTCTGAGTAGGAGGGTAGGCAGAGCTGTCTATGTGGCTCTGCATTTGGCAGCACGTGTGGTTAGGCTAAAAAGGGTTCTCAGGTCAGGGCATAGATCAGACATTCAAAGTGGAAAAACTGCCTAACCTGGTCGTGTCCGGCTTCTCACATGTCCCACTTCTCACACTAAATGTAATCTGTGATCAAATTCACTTTTCTTCAAACAGCATGCCATTTCTTTAACTCAGTTGTAAAAATCCAGTAAAGGGATTTTTACAGCTGAGACCTGTGTGGCTATGAAAATATGTTTCCCCATTGGATTTTTAAGTTAACACGCAAGATCTATAACAATCAAAATGGAATATTGTTATAAATACTTTCATCGTGCCTATCAGTATAAAAATCATTATCTAGGATAAAAAATCTGTGAATTCATATCAAAAGGAAATCCAAGTAATATATTGTTTGTTCCAACAAAGCTGGAAAATTCTCATTTCATTCATTTTCCTATTGCATAACAAATATGCCTATCTTAAGTGAAACAGGAGCCTCTTAAAAATAACTTGTCTGTGCTGATAATTATGTCTTTGGAATAGACCTGGGAGTCCAGCAGTAGAGCCCCAGAGGAAAACATTTAGTATCTAGCTTTCACTTTTTTCTAAGCCCTGGCACATGTTCCTCTACCCCCAACCCGCTTGCTCTCTGACCGAAGGCTAATTGGAGAGGCATCTTTACTGAGCTCATGCTTGCTGCATTGAAGCAAGGAGTTGGTAGAGTCAATTGTATGCAGGCACCTGTGAGAAGATGGCTCAAACTTGCTGGAAGGCCTCCAGCTTTTGCCAGATCAATACTTCCTGCAGTGCTGTTGCTATCGAATTGGAATCCATGGCCATAAACACCATTCCTCAGCCTTTCAGGGACAGAGCTTCATGCTTCTTCCAAAGACTGGCTTGTTCTTGTGATTGCTCCCCCCTCTCTGATGGATGGTCCCTCATCCATCTCATCTCCAACCTCAGTCTCTCATGAAAAGCAACAAGATGGTGCACAGGGCCCACACCACAGGCTCAGTACTATGTGGGCATCCCCAATGTCACATTCTCTGACAAGTGTGCTGAGTTTGGTACAAGCTTAGAATTTATATGGTTTCTGCTTTAATGAGTGAGCATATAAAGGTTTAATGGTCTTTTTCTGAAGAGCAGATCCTTAAAAAAGCAGGATATTTCACTGTATACCTCTCCCACCCATTTGGAGTTCATGAAGCAAGATCCCAAGGGTCTATTATTCCCTGGCAGCAGATCAGATTGTTGACTAGAGGAGGATAATCTTTCTGCCATCTTGTTTGTAATGAAACTAAACTGTTGGTGTTGAGGAAGAATCCCTGCTCCGGGCATAATGTGTAATGCCAGAGAACACATTTTGTTAAGAGTTGGAGCAGAGCAGGACTCTACAGGAAGTCAATTTGCCAATGTACTGGCTTCCTTGCCTGCCCCTTGTCTTCATGAAAAAGAAGAAAGTCACATTCTACATTGTGTCTATTTCCAGTAAGTCTTTATGGTCACTACAGTTACAGGAACAAGTCTGTATGCCCAGCCATGTAAATAAAGAGCTCTTTAGAGTTTCAGGCACTCATCAATTACAAGTGTACCCACATACAACAGGGTGAACAACCATGCATGTACACTCAAGATAGTCTTCATTTTATTTGCTTTTGCTATGGGTGGTTCTCAAATGTCCCTCATCCTCTGCTCTAACTCTGCCCTTTTCTTCCATTACTCTATTACAGGTTTATATAAAAGGAAAGAAATAGCATTTGATTGTCCATAAATCTTTCCATGAACAGTGCTATTAAATGATAACACAGTTTTACATTTCAGAGTCAGTGCTTAGCTCCGACTCTGGCATTCAGAAGCATTTGCCTGGAAAGTTTATTGGAAAATAGTCTCCATTTAGGAGCTTACATTTGGTCTCTTAATTTTGCAAATATTCATATACACAAGCATCTCCCAAGAGCCTCTGGGAGGTTGTTAGGCAGAAGGTAGGTATCAATGTTCCTGCTGGAGGAAAAGTAAAGAAAAAGAGTAAGTAGCTCTGTGGATGTATAGCATAAGCTAATGTTCAAAACAACCACCATGTTTAAAGAATTCATTAATAACCCCTGTGTGGCTCAGGGGCAGAATTGATTTAGAGAGTTTAAGAAATTCCACACCTGACTTGGCATAATAAACCTCAGAGTCATTATGAAGAATTAGTTAAGTTCCTTTGTTCTTTCTGCATCTATTTTCCTTGATCCTATTTACTTCTTTCTTCAGTTTGTAAAGACAGCTGTGTGCTCACCTCAGCAGTTCATGAATATCTGAAAACTGAAGCTGCTCATGAGGAACCTTGCAGAAGAGCCCCATGTCACTGCCTTGTCTTACCTCTTGTGAGGCCAAGAATCTAGAGTCGCTTTGTCTTAGGGAGAAGAAAAATAGAAATATTCTAATCAACTTCACTACTCTTTGGGACCACTCCTGACTTTCTATGGCAATGTACTTCGTCCATGAGCCAAATATTTACTGAGCATCTACTATGTGACAAGAACATGCTCAGGGCTGGAGAATATAACTAAGCAAAAAGCAAATATGCCCCTTCTTTATAGATTTTATGATTAAATAAGAAGTTGAAGCCATATAAGAGACAACTATTACTTAGCAAATCTAATTCTTGTGAAGTTAAAGACTATTTTTTCATTATGACTTTTAATCACACACTTCTTCCTAAACCAATTTAATCCTGCACAGATATCATAAAGATGTTTTATTAACTATGTGATTGATGGCAGAATGTAATATTTGATTTTATCAATGGAGCTTGATTGGGTGCCATAATGAGTGTTAGAGACAGAATGCAAAGGAACCTTAATATATTAAAGAGGTTATCATCAAAGTCAGAATGAGGTTTGGCAAGGAAAGAATGAGAATTTACAGAAAGGCCTTTGTTTTGCATGTTAAGAGTAATGGTATCTTTACTCAGAAGTTCTCTTCCTAAAACAGGGGTCTTCAATGAGCACATATACCATGTTCTACACAAGAAGATTTTGTGCATTATAGAAATTGTTGCTGATCCAACATGAGGCTGAATAAGATGTGGTTATAGTTTTACTAACTGTCAAAGACCATAAAATTTAAAGAGACTACTATTTTCTCCCCTGAGTATCCTTTCCATAGCAATGGAATTCAGTAAGTACATATCAAGTACATATTACATACAAAACTCATAGACTCTTTAGCTTTACTGCTCACTAGGGAGGTGTGTGTGTGTGTGTGTGTGTGTGTGTGTGTGTGTGTGTGTGTGTATGTGTGTGTGTGTTTGTAAAAGTAAAGAAATGTTAATGTGGATACAGTTCTCACTCAACTGGGGAATTGAGAATCCACACTAAAGAATGGCATCATGGGTGGATATAAAGGGCTTACCCTGAAGCTGCACCCTTGGGAAGTATTTCAGCACATCACATATTGAATTCTATGCTAGAAACTTGATCAAAGCTATAGACACATAGAGTTTGAGAGGCATTGTGAGTGCGGCAGTGGAACAGTCCCAGAAGGGAAAATATGGTGCAATACAAAGCTATGAAGTCAAAGTAGAACTATGTCATCAGTGTAGATTCTGAATTCCATATGCAATAAGAAATCACTGAACTATCCCAGAAGGGACCTTTTGTGCTTTATGGAGGTAAAGTGAAGGGTGTGGTAGAAGAAGGGAATCTAGTTATGGAAGATGGTTTTGAGGTGTGATCTGGAGCTAGGTTGGGGTGGCCCCTTACTGATAAGTGAAGCAAAGGAAGTGAGATACAGAGGTGAAGTTCACTAGGCTAGAGAGTTGAGTAGAGAAACATTGGTTCTTTTCTGTACCTGGGGTGAGTGGCCTATCTCCAAAAAAAGCAAGCAAAACAAGACGATTTTTACCTTGGACTGAGCTTATCTAAGAATCCAATAATATAAAGTACCACACTTTTGGAAACTCCCCCTTTCCTAAAGTAATGGCTTGTGTTATTTTGAATGTTGTTTTCTTTTCCTTTTTTTATTATGAGCCATATAGGACATTGATTATTGCTGTTATTATTATAATTCTTAAAATTACATTTTCTTTGCATCATAAATCAATGGATTCTCTTCCCTCCAGGCATTTCTTCTATTTAAGGAGCCAGATCGATTTTTACAGTATATGCCAACAATAAATCTCTGGGTCTTGTTTTTCTCCTCCTGAAGACTTTGGATCAGTATTATTATTATCATTATCTATTATTTATTGAGTGCTGTCAGTGGACTCAGCAGTATACAAATACAAATGGATAAACATCATCATTAAATCTGTTTCCAAAAGGAGCGGGTGTTTATCCTGCAAGAAAGTCTTTGAATTACAAAAATAATGCCATTAGTGGTTTTCATTTCCTGGAAATATTGTCTTTGTGGTCACCCAACCCCTGAAGCATTTTGAGTGACATGGGAGTGACTCCTGGCTTCTTCCCAAGTTGGGAAGATGACCTTCTGCTCTGCAAGGCTACCCATGACATGGCTGCAAGTGCTTCAACTCCATGTCTTCCCAGGTTTTCTCTCCACCAGTTATTTGCACGGAGTTCAGGTTGCTTCTCACAGGGGTATGGAAGACACTTTAACTTGTCCCTGGGCTTTGTCCCCTCCTTCTTCCTTGTCATTTATACTGGCTGAGGAAAGGTGAATATAGCATAGAACACACAGACCCAAGTTCCATCCAGCTCTACCAGCCAGGAGTTAGCTGGAGTCTGTCATATGTGATGCATGGGTATAAATGCTGCTGATGTTCCCTTTCCTGTCCACCCGCTTAAGGACCACCACTCAACAGAGTATGTACGCCATTTGTTTGAGTCAGGTTGAACAACATCTAATCATCCACATCTTCATTTGCCAGCAGGATAATCTATTAATTTCTGCATTGGCAGAGAAGAAATTTTTTAAAAATTTATTTTTATTTCATGGGTATTTGTGTTTTGCCTGCATGTATGTCTGTGTGAAGGTGTCAGATCCCATAGAACTAGAGTTACAGGCAATTATGAGCTGCCATGTGGCTGCTGGGAATTGAACCTGGATCCTCTAGAAAAGCAGCCAGTGATTTTACCCACTAAGCCATCTCTCTGGCCCCATGCAGAGAAGAAATATAAGGCCAGAGAAATCAACTATTTTTCTGCAATCAATATTTTAATAATTTGTTGAATGTAATTTCAAATGCCATGTTAATAAAAGCATAAAAGAAAAAAAAGTATCTGGTATTGTTGATCCGAATGTTACTGAATCAACATTTTAGTATCTTAAGTGTGTGAAAAGGACAACAGAATCAGAGAGGTCAAGTGACTTGCTCAAAACGGAATAGCTAAGAAACTGCAGAGATTCAAAGAGTAGTCCTTTTTAGTATTTCTAACCACATAAAACAAAGTGGAGCCAAAGAGCAGCCAGCAAGGAGCAGACACAGGATTGCAGGGGCTGCAGCCCATGTAGAGATCCAGAGGGCAGTGCTAAGTGGTGGGACCATGGAATTGCAGGCACATGGTGTTAACCACCCCTCTGGGTCTGAGTAAGCAGTTTGTCTGGTAATCACATACAGCTCGAATCTGTTTATCTCCCAGAACTAGATAAAAACCATCTCATGTATATCTTATGACCTACACTGGGAAATGGACTCCATTTTAGATAGGGTCATCAATCTGGAAATGAGCTTCTGTCCCTGTCCAAATTTAGAAAAACATTCACAGCATCAAGACATTAGTGTTATTGCTCCAGTTTCAGAAGATCAAAACCTCTCAGACCAAGAAAGAAATGATCCCTCCCCTTCATCTGCTTTTCTAAATGAGAAAAGCCAAGCACTTAAAACGCAATGCCTCACAAAGGCCTTTTGTGCATTTCATTCCATAAGCCAATATTTAATGAGCACTTACTTAATTGTGTGCAATGATATTTCATTATTTTTTCAATTGTACCTAGATCAAGAAAATATATTTTCAAATTTGCATCAGCACTAAACAGCAGATATTGTGCATATATTTTGCTCTAGGGTTTTCTTCAGTTAAGATTAGAGGCAAGCAAACCATTCACCAAATGTTTTTCCCATTTATGAATATGGTCAATGACTGCTCACAGGTTTCAGAATCCTAGCCATATATGGTTATATTAGTAGGAATCTGTGAAATTTCAGGAGACAAGAAGAGAGACTGGGATACTTCTCTTCTTTGGTAGACTTAAAGATTTATTTTATTTTAAAGATTTCTAACTTGCAGAAACACACACCTGACATTCTAAATCAGAATCAACAATCATTTAAAAGAAAGCAGCAGGTGAAGTGCTCCTGCAAACTGCTAATAATATCAGAAGCCAACTTTAAAGACGTGAGCAACTAACCGAATACATTTTATCAATGAAGTCATGGGAGGTGACAATACACACATCAAAACATGTTTAACATCACTAATCAGGGCAGTGAAAACAAAAGTCACAGGAAATTGTTGTGTACAGCCAGAGGATTGCTATAAGTAAAATGACGTGGTAACAAGGGTTGCTGACAATGTAAAGAAATGAAATTTCCTAACTTTCTGGCAGCATCTTTAAAGTGAGAGCATAATCATTGTGCTACCCAGTGATCTCACTCAAGCTATACACCCAAGGGAAACATCAGTGTATCTCCATATGATAGTTTACACCAGTGCAATTAAGGATATTATTCCTAAGAGCCCCAATGTGAAAATCCAAATGTGCTCCCAGTTAATGGATTAATGGAAATGCAGAAAAACTAAATGTAAATGTATTGATAGAATATTGTTTGGCCATAAAAAAAGATAATGAAGTGCTGATACAGATACAACATATATGAACATATATGAACATTGAATACATTATATTGTGAAGGAAGCCAACAGAAGACTACACATGGCAATTCCATGTATGTACAAAATCTAGTAAAGGCATATCTAGAGACATGAGAAAGAGTGTATGTGGTTATCATTACTAAGACTGGGAGGGCAGAGAGATTGGGAGTAGAGAAAGGGAACAGGTCTTTTTCTCGGGTGATAAAAATGTTCTAAAATATCTATTGGGGGGTGATTGTTCAACACAGTAAAGATATTAAGACCTACTGAACATTTTGAATGGGTGGATTGTATACTAAATAGCAGTGTATGTGATAGGAAGAGGAGAAAAGAAGGAGGAGAAATGGAAAGGGAGGAGGAAGGAATGAAGGAGTGAGGAATGAAAGAGGTGACAGGAGTCATAGTGATGGTCATTCAAAACATTACCAGAAAGTTTCTGGTGTTCATTGATAGCTTTTTTTCCCCTTCTTCTTTTCATCCCTTAGAAAAGCTGCTGAAAAAGCAGCAATTACGATTGCAACATGCTGCCTTTCAAGATGGAACCCAGCTTATATGTAGCTTTTTTAGCTTTTTTTCTCCATTGGGAAATTTTAGATGTTGGGATTTGATGGTAGCTTAAAGCAAATCCCCAGCTGGTCACAGCATGGTGGACTCTGGCTTTTGGGAATGGAATGCATCAGGAACATTTGTGAGAGGTGCTGTCTGTAAAATTATATTTGTATTGATCCTGCTTGCCTGTGGCCAATAGGAACTCTGTGGAAACGATAAAGTCTTTTGGAAGTAAAATTTAGAATCAAATGAAAACAAAGCAGATCCCACCAGGGAAGGCTGAAGCGTCTGTATGGACTCTGTTGACACAGGCAGCCAGAACCGCTTACTTTCCCAATTCGGTTAGAACAGTGTTCAGTTGCCCTAACTTTAAGCAGCTTCCAGAGGAGAAACAAGGGCCTTTTCCTCCCTGTTACTGAGACAACTGGTTCCTGTGAGAAGCAGCCATACATCAAACATTGGAGACTTATGTGGTGAATGACCCTTAATTTGCATTAATAAGTTAGTTGTGTTACATACTAAAGTAACCAATATACACAATGATTGAGAAGGGGTATAAGATGGAGAAATTTATATCAGCCAAATCCAGGCATAGCACCCAAGTAAACCAGCTACTCAATATATGCTCTACTGAAGAACTCTTGTATAAACAAGAACAGAAGGCCAGGCGGTGGTGGCACATGCCTTTAATCCCAGCACCCGGGAAGCAGAGCCAGGGGACCTCTGTGAGTTCGAGGTCAGCCTGGTCTACAGAGCAAGATCCAGGATAGGCACCAAAACTACACAGAGAAACCCTGTCTCAAAAAACCATAAAAATCAAAAAACAAAAAACAAAACCAAGAACAGAAATAAATGTCCTGAAAATTTAGTATTCCAGAATGGATAGTGCTCTTATTTATCAGGTAGGGTTTGGGTAGTATCCTGTATATAGTATTTTCTAATGATGAGTCCACTTTTTAGGTTAATATTAAAGTGAGAAAGAGACGTTGGAAGGAACATTTGACTCCATAGGTTGCAGTCACTGTATGATCTACAGTTTGCTCTCTTGGTCTTCAAATTTCTTATATAACATAAAAGGAAAAGTAGATCGGGTAGATGTGTGTGTGTGTGTGTGTGTGTGTGTGTGTGTCTGTGTCTGTGTCTGTGTCTGTGTCTGTGTGTGTGTGTGTGTGGAGTTGGCCATCAAAGCCAGAAAATGTTTACCATTAATACCTAAAATACAACTATCTACAGAAAAACACCATGTTTTCTGTTTTTTCATGTAGATGTTGATCTATTCATTTATTTAGCAAATACATATTTTCTTTTACAATATGTTATTACAGTGCTAAGAACTGGAGGTACGGAAGAGAAAAGAACAATGTCCCCGTCACTGAGGAGTTTACAGTGGACTTTTGGAGTATAAACTACAAAATGAGCAAATAGCCTGGGGAGATGGCTCCACAGGGAAAATGCTCCCTGTACAAGAGTGATGATTAGAGTTCAGATCCTCTGAACACACATCAAAGCCAGATAGGCCTGGCAGCCTGCTTGTAAACCCATCACAAGGAGGTGCATCCCCTAATCCCTGGAGCAAACTTTTCCAGCCAGACTAACTGAAACTGAATGCTCCAGGTTCAGTGAAAGACCCTTCCTCAATATGTAAGTTAGAAAGCAATCAAGGAAGAGACTGGACACCAATTCTTGTCCCCACATATACACATATGCATCCACACTCATGCCACATACACATAAATACATGGATGCCAAGCACACACGGAAAAAATCACAAATAATAAATACTCAAGCCAGTTCTAGACATTTGATAGTAATGCTAGAGGAAATAGACCTGGTAGAGTGGGACCAGAGGACTAAGGCAGTCACAGCTTGGGACAGAGAGCTGAGTGGGGGAAAAGGAGAAGAGAAGCCAAATCTTAGTCGATACTGGAGAGTAAGGGCAAGTCACTCACTCAAAACCTTGAGGGATACCTGAGGCAGTGGGGAGAACAAGTTCACACATTCCAGCATGAAACAGGAACACTGTATTTTGATTATCAACACCCCTTACCCTTGGTGAAACCCCTACTCTATTCATCATAATATGATACATTTTTTCCCCTGTCCCCATCATCTGTGATTTTTCCCCCTCTTATCTTTCACCTAAGGCTCAACAGTTTTCAAGTAATTCAAATTGCTACTTTCCACAGAAAATAAACTAAGATTTGGTCCTTTCTTTATCTTTTAACTAAGCTGTAGAAATAGGTTACCCTGGAATGGATGTAAGGAAGGTGATCTTGGATTGCTTTCATGCTCACAGAGGAGCATAGAGTAATGATGAATTGCCTCCCCACTGAACACTAACCTCATGACTATGGAAAGGACAAATGTGAAAGAGGCTTGTCCAAAGACAGGCTTCAGGTTTGCCCCACGTGTTGGAATAAGGTACAAACAGTCTGTCTGGTATGTGACAATATCCAGGCAGGACTCAATAAAGTTCTCCTGACAATTGTGAGGACAATTTCTCAGCAGATGTATTCACTCTTTGCACTCACTTAATCTGACCAGAAATACACCTCCTGATTGTTGATTGGTGTCATTTTTTCTTGAGAACAAAAAAGTCATAAGATCTAGAGGTCAGAAACTAGGTAAAATATTTTCAGACCTTCAGCTGAGACAGAAGGCTTCAAAAGCTGTTTTCTATTATCACCCAGAACCGGCTTCATGTTTGGACAGTGTCGTGTACCAGGAGTGAAACAATTTGGAAATGTGTCCTGACTTCACCATGTGTCAGCTGTGTGGTCTGGGAGAGTTTATTTCATTCTTTTGATCTTCAGTTTCCCACTTTATAAATTGGGAGAAAAAGATAAAAACCGATGACAGTTCCATCTGTATGGTTTACTTCCCGGAGACATTACAGCGATCCTGTGAAATAAAGGCTATGATAGCACTTTAGAAACTGCAAAGCTGTGTATAAAACATGTGCATGATATTATACCTCACAATGGGCATGATGGTCTTTCAAAGCTCTTGCAGCAATAGCCTCAGCTGTCCCCTTTGAGAGGCCTGAGACCTAACACCTTTTAAACATTGTTGGTCGTGAGATCTGCCCACATCCCTTTCTTGATGAGCAGAAGGAGTGAGTGGACTCTGAGTGGAGACTAAGTCAGAAAACCAAGGAGACCGTGCAAAAAAAAAGGGGGGGGGATCAAGTAGATGTCTGAGTTTAGAGTCTGTGGTTTCACAGTTCACACTTTCTATTGAAATGCTGAGGCCCGAACACACGCGGCAGAACTGCCATGGAAGCTTGGCATTGCCCAGCTAGAAGTTTCTTATGGTATTCTTCACAAAACCAGAACCTGTGCCCAAGGACAGCCACTGGGGAAAGCATGCTGGGATAAAAAAGATGAGGACAGCAAATTGTAGTTTAAACATGAGCACCAAGCTCTAATGTGGTTTTGGTGACAAAGCTGGAGTCTGGGAGAGCCCATCTGGTTCACCTCCACTGCAGATATATTACTGTGGATCACTAACAAGGCCTTCTCATTGGGCTCCCCAGCTTCACTTTTCCCAGAAGTAGACTCTCAATGCAGCATCTTTAAAATATAAACCAGACTGTGATACTCTTCCGCTCAAAGTCCCACAATGACTTACTATTCCTCCTCATCTGCTTCAAATCTTTCCTTAATTGTACCTTCTCAATCAAGTGCGTTATGAAAATATTTAAGATTTGCAATCCACCACCCACTTCCAGCACCAGGCCATTTAACTGTCGCTGCTTGAAAACGTTTCTCTAGAACTTGATACCATCTACCAGACTGTGTAATTGGCTTACTTATTATTATCGATTATTGCTTGCTTGTACCTGCCAAGGCAAAATAAAAGAGCAAACTTATCTGTGACTGTTTGTTCATGGATGTCCCAAGAATCTGTAACTTCTGGATATAACAGTCTTGTCCTCATGTTGTTATGTGATTGGATGCAAAGGACACACAATGTAGTAAGACCCCTGAGGCAGCAGACTGAGCAAAACCCTTCTCTTGTAACCTCTTCCTCTAGACAACAGCTGGTCCCTAGTTCCCCTCCTTCCTTTGTCTATACATACTCATCTTGGCCATAGCTAATTTGTTCATCCATTGTGAAGATTCATTTCAGGGGCTACGTGAAGCAGGCAGTAGACCAGAATTTCAATTACTCCTCATTGCTAGGTCACGGACCTGTTATTTGCAAATGAATCATTATCCTAACTTGACCCAAGCAAACAAGTGCCACCCACTTAAACACTGCGCTCCAGAAGGCCAGTTCCTCTCTATTCCGTTTAGTACATGGACTTTCAGTAAAAACTTTGGGACTACACATCCAGTCTGAAGCCTAATGTTTCACTTATGGTGAGAGGTAACATATCATTCCTTGCCCTTTGGAGTCAGATAATTTTTTGAGAAACAACTAAATACCACTGAAAGCCAAGTCCATTGAGTAAAGTAAATGATCAGGTCTTATCTCTTTCAACCTGAACTGAAATAACCAGAGAATCCAAGCTGTATTCCTGGTTTTAGTCTTAAGTGTGCAGTTCTCAGTAGGCTGACGATGTCCAGAACAACATTTCTGTTGTCATTCAAACAGGTGTACGTTTTAGAAGTTTAATGCCTGTGTTTGTCTTCTGAGAATTGAAGGAGAAAGTTAATTTCTGTTATATCAATCATGTGCCTTTTAAAGGATCTAGAATAGTATAAAGACTGCCAATGTAATGAAACAAAGAGATACTGTAATATATATATATATATATAATATGTATATATACTGTATAATACATAATAATAATGTATATACCCAATCTTTATTCCAGTTAAATGAGATCACCAGTTCATAATAACATCCGCACTCTGTGGTCACTATAGCATGATTCATGATAGACATAATCTGAGTACCCATCAGTGGATGTGTAATGAACAACTGTGATATAGTGTGTGTGTATATTCAATATTATTCATATTATTTAGACTTTAAAATCACTTTACCACTTGCTACAATGAAGATATAGATACATAGAACATTATGTTAAATGTAAAAATCCAGACACAGATAACTATTGGATCAACTTCTTTTATGTAGGTAATCTAAAAAAACAGAAGTCAAACATACATGTAACAGACAAAAAACAGTGAGGAAAGAAAAGGAGAAGATTTATACGAAATAATCCAAGGTGTCAAATGAGGATAAACAAATCAAAGGTCTTATGCACAACCTTGGGATGACAGTTACAATATGTACAGGACTCAGAGATTTTTGCTAAATTAAATTAAAGCAGCTCTTACTACAGAGAAAGAATTAGATAAATATTTGAAAAGGTAGCTATCTTGATTTGTTCCATTGTAACAAATATATGTGTGTGTGTGTGTGTGTGTGTGTGTATAATGTGCATTTTGTGTGTACAAACACAAATGAATTATTTGTATATAATGTGCTATAGCCTTAAATGTAATATATATAGGAGCGTTCATTTTTCTTTTATTGAAAATAGATATTTTTTCATATAATATATCCCAATTATTGTTTCCCTTCCCTCTAGGCCTCTCAGTTCCTCCCCATCACCTCTCCTATCCAGATCCACACCCTTTCTGTCTCTCAGTAGAAAACAAACAAGTTTCTAAGGGATGGTAATAAAATAAACTATAATAAGATAAAACAAAAGCAAATGAATTGAAATAGAACAAAACAAACAAACAGAAGGAAAAGAGCCCAAGAAAAGGCACAAAAAACAGACAGAGATGCAGAGACCCACTCATTCATACACTCAGGAATCCCATAGAAATACAAAACTAAAAGCCATTATGTATATGCAATGGACCTGTAGTATAAAAAAAAAGAGAGAGAGAAAACAATTAAAACTAACAGCAAATAATTTTAGAAAGCATAGAAAGAGAGAGAACAAGAGAAAAAAGAAAGAGAAGGAAGGAAAGGAAGAAAGGAAGGAGAGAGAGAGAGAGAGAGAGAGAGAGAGAGAGAGAGAGAGAGAGAGAGAGAGAGAGAGAGAGAGAGAGCCCTGACAAGACATTGTGAGACAAGGACCCTCCTAAGATGCCCTTGAGTTCATTTTCTGTGGGTCATCTACTGCTGGGCATGCAGCCTACCATTAAGAGCAGTTTGTTTCCCCAGTGAGACTCCCTTGGAGAAAACTGAATTTTCACTTGCAGGTGGTTATCAATTAGAGATGGGGACACAAATCCCTGTCCTTTCAACCCTGGGAACACATCTGCTCCAGAGCCATGCAGGCTCTGCTCAGCTACCTCAGTCTTGGTGAGTTCATGTTTTTGTTGGTTCTGTTGTGTTTGTAGGCCTTATTTCCTTGGTGTCCTCCATCCCTTTAGCTCTTACACTCCTTTTTGCCTCTTCTGCCAGGTTCCCTGATGCCTAAGGGGAGGGATTTAATGGAGAAATCCCATTTAGCATTGAGAATCCCAAGGTCTCTCACTGTCCATATGTTCTGGCTTTGGGTATCTGATCTATGAGTTTAGCAGAATGTCATTGGGGGGTCATTTTGTTACTGTGTTCCTTTAGTAGAGCAGTAGTATACCATAGGTCTCTGGGCTATCTAGTGTCAAGTTCTTGGTTAGCCAAGCAATGTTGGGTATGGGTTGCATTTCATGAAGTGGCCCTTCAGTCAAATCAGATATTGGTTGGTTATTCCCACAAATGTTGTACCACTAGTATGTCTTGCAGGTAGCATACCATTATTGATCAAAGGGTTTGTAGATTTGTTGGTGTTCATATTTCTCATTTGGTAATGTGCAGAGTACCATCCAGTACCAAGAACACTAGCCCACAGGGGTGAAGGCTCTGGCTAGGCACCAGCTTGACTTCTCCATGTTCATGGCCTGGGGAGAAGGCCCAGCAGGTAAAACTCATGCCACACAAGAACACTGACAATCTGAGTTCAGATGCCCTGAACTGGGCATGGTGGCACACACCTTTAATCCCAGCACTCAAGAATCACAGGTAAGCAATTTTTTGAGAAGTTGAGGCCAGCCTTGTATACATATGCAATTCCAGGCTAGTCAAGGGTACATAGGAATGAGACCCTGGTTTTTTACCTTTATTTTTGTTTTTGTTTTGTTTTGTTTTGTTTTTTAAGGGTGCACTTCCTAGGAATCTGATTCAGGATCAGTTCACCGAAACCTATGTAAAATCTCAACACAGTAGCATAAGCATCTTTAATACCTGAACTTCTGGCTAACATCCAGAAGCTAGCAGCAGCTCGAACAGCCTGGCACACTGAGCTCAGCATGAGTAAATAGAGACCCTGCATCAAACAATGTGGAAGATAAGAAACAACACCCAAGGTTGTCCTCTGACTGCCACACAAATCCTGGCATGTACTCATGTGCGTGCACACACACACACACACACACACACACTTCCTGTAGTTAAGTTTCTACATTAGTCAGCTACATTACGTAAATCAGGATCAGAAAAATAGGAATAAAGGAAAGGAGAGGATGAGTTGCTCAAGATCTTCATAAGGATCTTGCAAGGATTCCATGACAACAGAAAGCTGTTGTTTGGGTGAAGAGTTTGGTTTCGTTTCACTTCATTTTGAGAGTAGCTCCTGTGGCCCAGGCTGACCTCAAACTCACTATACAGTCAGTGGTAACCTTGAACTCCTGGTCCTCCTGCCTCTATTTTCTAGAGTGTGCCACCACACCCAGGGTGGAACCATTGTTTCCTGCTCTGGAAACACGTTGTTTTTCTTCCTCCTCATTCTCCACTGTCTGTCTGTTCTCCACCTTGCTCTGTCTGGTTGAGCTTTCTTAGCAGGCATCACCCTCTGATCTGCTGGCTAGGCCCGAGCCTGCCCATGCTGTCCTTGTGGCTCGGCTATGCCAGCCTCTCTCCTTCCCTGAGACTGACTGCAGCACACAGCAGCTCCCAGAGCAGCCCTGCTGACACGGGGAAATAAAATCAAAAAGCTGTATTAATTTAAGTGGCTTTCTTCACATTTAGGACTGCTATTACAGTGTTGATGGTTGGTAATAAAAGACCTTTTAGTGTGGGAAATCAAATAATCTTATACAAACACAAATGGGCCCGGACAATGATTATCCTAATGTAATTGGAGAATGAACTCTGATTATGGGTGTCAGTTCCTGCCTTTCTTAAGGTGTTTTAGGGTCAATCTAGTGATTGATAGATTGACACTTACTCTTTGTAAAGTGTATTTATCATTAACATGCTGCATTTCTTATATTTGGTATCTACGTGCCCAACAGTTTTTAAAGGTTTAAAGCTGTATTCACTTCATAGAAGTTTCTTAAATTTTTGTGCAATGAACTATGATGAAGTTATGATGGGGGTGGTGAGCTGGCTATCAAACAAAATTACCCAGTGACAGTGTGGACTAATCCTTTCCTTAGAGTCCCAAGGAAAATGAAAGAAGCCATATCAAAGAAGGAGCCATTTAGGATAAGGCTAGAGGATATCCTGTGGGAAATCATTCTATTTGCCAATTGCCAAGGAAAAGTTTCCCATTTTTTTCTGGACAATATCACTGCCCTATGCTAAAGCACATGTGGTTAAAAACATATTTGCTGAAACTTTGCATTTGCAATCAATATATGTTCTATGAATGACTGCCTATCT